>NC_134178.1:14165430-14765430 GCF_964188355.1 Buteo buteo | reverse complement strand
CAAAAAAACCCTCAGTAAAAGGATGCCAAATGACTCTGAATGTAGAAAATATTTAAGCAGAAAATGATCGCACAGTGGGTCATCTGGTTAAAAGAAAAGTTGGTCGAATTGCAGTGCTTGGATGCAACTGTTCAGAAAGAGTTACTGGAAATACTTTCTGATTCTTGGCAAGTTCATAATTTTCACGTCAACAAAACCAGTACTGAGAAATTTTGCTCTCTAACAACAAATCGAGACAAAGGTTTAACAAAACTTGATGGGAACAGTTTAGTAGCCAAACGGTGACCCAAGTTACAGAATGGCAGTGGCTTCCTGTGAGAGGAACAGACACCAACTTACTTTCATTTCTACTTACTTCCTAGGGGCGAGAAAGACTTACAGTAGGATCCTGGTTTATTATTTGACTACAGTGTATTTGCAGCACTATTTCTGTGTTGAAAAAGTGTTCTCATCCTCTTAAGCTTTGGTGCTGGGTGGGCATGCAAGATATGCCCAGTGAAATGCTAAAGCACCTGTCACACCGGCAAAGAAATGCTGGTATAACCCTCACCACTTTCCACTGCTGTTGACCATACTGACGTAATTTTGTTTTTCAGCATTTGGGTGGGGAAGGTTGCAGGACTACTACCTACAATGGTTACTGAATAGTGACAATGTATGCAATTCAAGTAAGAAAGTTACTAAAATGAGAATGCAGATTATTTTTTAACTAATTTGACTCCATAATACTATTAAAGACCCCATAATAAGGTTAAAGACGGACAAAACACGAGGAAATCACAGAAGGCAATGGCAGATCTTTATAACAACTGACAGCTCTGGCAAGTAATGTTCACTTAGTCCTTCATCATGCGCCCTTACAATAAGCGGTGCAATACAATTTTGATCCTTTTCAGATGGTCTTACCGGAATTACATTTGTCCCGTAAGCAAAGCAAAACACTTTTCGGTTAAGTATTCAGTACCCGGTATACTTACTAAAGCCAAACCACGATCCTAAAAAAAGAGCAAATCCATATATTGCCCTTTCTGGCAACGGGGCTGGAGAGTTTTCAACCATGCTGGTCTCTTCCCTTTAACTTCGGGGGGGGGGGGGGCGGGGAGCGGAACACGGTAAGAAGCTGTTAGAGGTTTCCCGGTAATTTCCTCTCAGAACACGCCCGTTGTCGGTGGGTGCGGGACGCCACACCGCACACGCAGCCCGTTTTGCCCCCCAGCCCACGCGCGCGCCCCCGTCCCCTCAGCCCCGGGGTTGGGGGGGGGGGGGGGAGCGGAGTGACACGCGCATGCGCCTGCCAGGCGGCACCCTCAAGGAACCCACAGGAACCGCGGTGCTACCGACCCCCCGCCCCGCCCGGCGAAGCCGCCCTGCCGCCTTCTTTTCGGGGTCACGGCCTGTCTAGGGGAGGAAACCACACCCAGGACACCCTCCGCAGCAGGAGGAGGAGGAGGAGGAGGAGGAGGAGGAGGAAGGCGGAGGCACCCAGCCGCGCTCCCTAACCCCCCGGTACCGCGCGTCCGCCTCCCCGCCGCGCCGCCTCTCGCACATGCGCAGTCAGAGAACCCCCGCCCGTCCTCACTGGCTGCGGGCCCCCCCCCCCGGGCAGCGGGCGCATGCGCAGAGCCGGCGGGTTCGCGGCAGGCGGGGACCGCCGGCTGCTGGCCGCGCGTTGGCTCGTTCCCTTGACGTCAGGCTGTAACTAGCCAGTAGCAGGGGCCCGGCTGGGCGGGGCAGCTGGCGCGCGCGGCGGGAGGGGCTCGCTGGGGGGGGACGTGCGGGAGTCGCCTCGGCCCTGTGCCCTGTGGAGCCGGAGGGGAGCGCGGCGGGCTGAGGCGGCGGCTGGTGAGTGAGGGAAGCTGGCGGGCGCTGGGGCGGCCGGCGCTCCCCTCTCCCTGTACCTCGCCGGGCTGGTGACCCCCCTCCGCTGGTGGGGCTGGCTCTGGGAGGGTGACGCCCGTCTCTCCGGAGCCCCCGACAGGGTGACGCCGGGCCCGGCCCGGTCCGGTCCGTCTGGGGCGGACACCGGTGCTGTCGTCCACGGGAGCCGTGGCGGAGCCCCCCCGGTTTGCTGGAGCTCTTTGCCGCGGGGAGGACCGGCCACGGGCAGGGCTGTCCCGGCGGGAAACGACACGTCAGTGGGAAGCCTCGGGGCTTCCGGGGTCTAACGGCGGTGGGGAGCCCGGCCGGCCCCCGCCTCGCCGCCTCTGGCGGAGCTGTCGGGACGGGACGGGACAGGACGGGCGCTGCCGGGCCAGCCGTCGGGCGGGAGAGGGGACGCGCGGCCTGGGCGGGGGCTGCGCCGCTGGTTCTGTCAGACGGGGCTGCCCGGCGGAGCGGGAGGGGTGCCCGACTCCGCTCGCCCGGGATGTGGCAATAGTTCCTGAGAGGCTGCCCCTGACCCGGCTGGTAGGAACTGCCCTTCCCTCCCCTGCCTCTCAGGTGTGAGGTAGCGTGCTGGAGTACTGTCAGGCGTCGGGGCCTTTGAACAGTTAGTTAATCGATTTAACTAGCTTTTAACTGATGCTTTAGGTTGCTGTTTTCAATGTTAACCTGTGCTATGTAAAAATAAGAACACGTGTCTTCCGCAAATCAATGTTAACCTGTGCTATGTAAAAATAAGAACACGTGTCTTCCGCAAAACTCTTGCAAAGTGTAATTTAATGTTGTGATCATTTTAAGTCCTGCAAAGTGCATGTTATTTGCCTCTTGCCTTCCCCTCGTGTATTTCTCGTAATCCTTTTCTTTCAGGATCATGTACCATGGCTGAACCTATAGCCGAATCCGAGTTTGCAGCCTTGGCTTTTTATGCTGGTGATAAATCTTGCTGTGAATTGGTAAGTAGGTTTGAAACTAGATGAAAAACTTTGCAAGATGTTCCAGTGGGGTTTATACCCAGATTTGATCTACAGAGTAATTGCTAATGTTGATTAATTCAAACTGATGCAAAGGTACCTTATACCACTGTGTGTTACTCACTTGCAGAAATACTAAATTGGGGTAGAGCATAGAAACTGTGTATCCTCTTATCAAGCAGGTTTTCCTGAATGCATATACAACTGTGTAAAAATAGACAGTGATGCATAGGTCCTATTGGCAGAACTTGGCCAACCTGTTGGCCATGTATCCAGGCCATACTTGGGATGATATACCTCAGAATGACAGATTCAGTTCCTTTAATTGCAAAGCCATTGCAACTTAGTTCATGTAAATTCAACTCTGCAAATTAACTGCAGAGCATTCACCCATTCTTTGTTCTTGTCATCTCTTACAATTTTTTTCTAGTTCTTTGTGCCCAATAAGGCCTTTACTTATTTAGTTGTTCTTTTTATTGAATAAACTGTAGCACTCTTCTGTTTTAGTACTTCCAAGAATGCTTGCCTTGACTCTTATTTTCCCCTTCTTGCTATGCTTAAGGAATCTTAGAAAACACTGTGGTAGTTAATCTTTCTGCTGCTTGGAGAGTTCAGTTGTGAGTTAGTTATTCTAAGTGTCGCTGCTGCGAAATACAAACAAGCTGGCCTACTGTTCTTCTTCCCATGCAGAAATAAAAAGTACAGGTAAATTGAATTTCTTATTTGTACAGCTGTATCTTTATAAGGGACCATTACCAGTAGAGTAGTGAGTCTCATTGGAAATTGTTGACATCAATAAAGATTATCTTTTTTTAAGCTGTGGACAAAATGAAGTACTTTAACAGCTGTGTTAGCCTAAGATACTAGACATTTTATCTCTTAAGGTGGTGTGTGTGCCGTGCTATGGAAAGCAAGCCCTTGATTCTGTGCAAGTGCTAAATCTTGGTTTTCAAGTTTGCTTTGGTGGGAATACCACCTTGGGCTTGATGTATAGAGGGGATATGTATGTGGGGGGTGTGTGTGGTTTGTTTTGTTTTAAAATATTGTAGCAAAATGCACAACTGGAGTGAAGGAGACGTTCGGTAATTTTTCAAGATTAACTGATTTTGAAATAATAGTTAATTTTGTTCCTCTTTGTTATTGAGTGTCCTTGTCTGTTAAATATGTTGATGTTATTTATTTTTGAGAGTAAGCCTTGATTTACATGTAATGTTGTAATAGTTCAGAAATGCTACTTCGAGTGGAATCACATAATTGCTTGTCATCACCTTAGTCAAGTTAGTAAGTCATCATTGCACAGCATGCTAGTATTTCCAGAAAGTCTGCCACTGAAAGAATAAAGGTCTGTTAAAGAAACTTCATAAAGTTGGTAATTTGTTTGTTTTTATACTGTTCTCCAGTCATAGGCAGAAATAGCTTTGCATTTCTTTTGAAAGGATAATGCATCAATACACAGACATGATACGTAGTATTTATTAAATGACACATATATAATGTTTGCTAAAATAATAGACTTTGTAGGGATCTGTAAAACTCAAGAAAGTTATTTATTCTTCAGCTTGAGGGACTCGTATGGAATACTGTGTTTTAAACCCATTAAAGTGTTGATACAGTATGCTGCTATGAAGTAGTAAATCAACCACTCTACTTATTTTGATATATATGTGTTTAAATATACATGCACTAACTGTCAAAACTTAATTATTATTTTTTGAAAACCTGTGTTGTCATCTTAACATGTTTCCTTAGGTATTCTTGAACATTATATTGCTGCCTAGTACCCGCTTTTGAATTATTAATTTTTAGAATACTAGTCTAGTGCGTTTTAATATATTGTTTAAACTAGTAAAAGTTTTCCCATCCGTTCGTAACTATTAATCTATGGACATTTTTTTAATGGCTATGCCAGTAAACTTTTTTTTCTTAAGACAGCAACTAAATCGTTGTGTTAACTCTAGTAAACATGCTTTTTTCCCATGTTTGTTTTTGTTTCCTTTTTGGCTGTGCTCGATGTGACTTATAGATTGGATCCAAAGGGGTTTCTTGTTTGGTAGTGCAAAATGTTGGAGACTTTTAAGTTTCCTTGTTTTCCTTAGAAAACCATTGTCAGAAGTGCAGAAACATGTGGGATAATGGGGAATACCAGTAGTATTTTATTCTTGGGGGAATTGTATGGGGGGAAAAAGCATGGGGTATTCACCTGCCTCAGATTGGTCTTAGAAGATAACAAGATGCTGGTAAGCATTGAATGACCATTATTAACATTTTATAAAAAACACTGTTCAGAATGAGTAGGTAAATAGAAATAATTTTCCTGTCTAGGTCCATGGTGTATGCATGAGTATTTTAGTTGATAATAGTTAACTAAATAGTTTTAGTTAATTATTAATTAATTTTGTTAATTAACGTGTCTGCATTAGTATTTTAGTTTGGGTCACGAGAATGCTTTTGAAGCAAATATCCCAATTGTCCTGTCTTTCATGTTTTGGCTTACGTTATGAAGAGGTCTTGGAGTGTGCTAGTAGGATTCATTGGGGATGACACTAGAAGATGCTTTTAAGAGTATAGGTAACATGCATCAACCATGAATGGATGCTCAATCTATGGAACTAGATTTGAACCAATGCAAACTACAACTCCTTGAAAAGCATATAATGTGAAAGTAGACTGCTCATTACCAAATGCTTTGCTTTATAGATTTGTTTCCTCCTTGATCATGCTGCTTGCTTATGAAGACATAGCCATAACCATCTTTTATACTGGTCTAAATATGTTCAATAACTACCTTTTCTTGAGGAAAGGAATTGGTGACAGAACATAAAAATGACTTCCGTCCCTTCCTTGCCTTGATGTAAACAGTTTATATTGGTTTAATATTTAGAAACAGTTCAGCAATCATTGCTTATGATTAGTGTAACACATTTGCAAGATGTGCAATGTTAAAAAATATGTTTGTCTTTAGGGTCATGGAGTGTTTGTACAGCAATCACTGCATAAGCCTAAAACAGGTATGTAAACTAAATGAATATTACATAACTTACAAATACACTTTTTGTGCTGTGTTTGGATCTTTTGATTGCTATTTCACTTTTTTCCTTATTTTGTCTGAATAAGTAGAAAATTATTATTTCTGAGCAGAAGCATTGATATGTTCTTTTTCACTGAAAGAATTCTCATCTTTTTGTCCTAATGTAATGTGCGGAAGACTGCTATACATTTGTGAGAACAGTGTAAATAGTCAATAATATGTACATATAGGCAGTCAGTTAATGTTGTGAAGATGGAGTAAATCTCAGGCTTGTGTTCATTACCTGTGTTTTATTTGTAGCTATGTTTTAGCTGTATAGGTCTAAAGACACATTCAACAAATGGTAACTTGTAATGTGTAGGAAACTCGGATGAACACAGCCAGCTATGTAAAATAAATTTTTGCATGTATTCAGACTCTCAGAAAATTCTGCTTCTGTTCTGAGAGTACTTGATGCCACCTTGTCGTGGTTTAACCCCAGCCAGCAACTAAGTGCCACACAGCCGCTCGCTCGCTCCACCCCCCGGTGGAATGGGGGAGAGAATCAGAAGAGTAAAAGTGAGAAAACTTGTGGGTTGAGGTACAGACAGTTTAATAGGTAAAGCAAAAGCCGGGCCCGCAAGCAAAGCAAAACAAGGAATCCATTCACTACTTCCAATCAGCAGGTGGGTGTTCAGCCATCTCCAGGAAAGCCGGACTCCATCATGTGTAACAGTTACCTGGGAAGACAAAATGCCATAACTCTGAATGTCCCCTGCTTCTTTCTTCTTCCCCTTGTTTTATATGCTGAGTGTGATGTCATATGGTCTGGAATATACCTTGGGTCAGTTGGGGTCAGTTGTCCCAGCTGTGTCCCCCTCCCAGCTTCTTGGGCACCCTAGCCTACTCGCTGGTTGGGTGGGCTGAGAAGCAGAAAAGGCCTTGACTCTGTGTAAGCACTGCTCAGCAATAAGTAAAACACCCCTGAATAACCAACACTTGTTTCCAGCACAAATCCAAAACACAGCACCATACAAACTGCTCTGAAGAAAATTAACTCTAGCCCAGCCAAAACCAGCACACACCTCAGTAGTCTGATAAGGATCTTTACCTTTTAAAGAAAGTCTCTGAGGGAAATATATTATATTTTTGAAAGACCTATGCATCACATACATAATGGCCTCTGGAGAAAAAAGAAAAATATTGCTGATCTTTTCGTACCATGTTGCTATGTGCCAAACTACTCTGGATTTATTGTAGAAAATAATTACATGGGTACAGTTAGAAGAGGCTCATGTTTTATCTTGAAAATAGCATCCCTTATAGCTATTAAACAGCTGACAGCCCTGGTTAGGGTCCTCATTTAGAAGCAGGCTGCATTTATTCTTTTAAAATGTATTATATCAATACAACAGATATGTTTAACACAGAGAATTCCTTAAGCAGGGAATGTAAGCCTGCTAGCAGGTCCCTATTATTACCTCCATATAAGTTTCCTCTCCCCGTTCAATTTATAAAAAACCTCAAGTTGCCAGATGTAGAGTGTTCAAGTTTTCTTGTTTTGGTTAGATAGTAGTTAGGACTACAATGGAAATATGGAAATAACTGATGTTTTTGAATGTTTATTTGGACTTTGATTACTTGTAATGCCTGAACTGTGTAGTCTAATTCCTAACTGTTTTTTTTTTGAAGATGTTGATCCCTGTGAAGTATGGTGCAGTCAGCCGGTTGACACATTAAGAGAATATTGCAACGTTATTAAAATACGCATCTTTTGGCCTCTTCTCTTCAAAAGTGAAAGTAATTCTTTGGTAGCTGATTGGAGGTAAGTAATCATATTCTTAAAGTGATTTCATCAGCCTTTAATTTATTTTTTTTTTATTACCTGTGAAAGATCACTGTATACTTTCAGTAGTGGTTAAACTGTCTGCAGGAATGTTTTTACCAATGGGCTAAGTTAGTTAAGGTCAGAAGGCAGAATTCTTGAATATACAGAAGAAAATATTAAGTATAGGTTTCTGAAGTTTGGAATCTAAGAGTGTATTTAAGTACTTAAATGGATGACCTTTATTTCAAAAGTACCAAAGACTTTGCGGCTCTTTTTTTTTTCCTTTGCCTCCTCTGAAGGGCTTGATTTGAGTTTGTAACCACACTCTTGGTTAGATCTAATTACTGTAAATATTAGTAATTAAGACCATGTAACACAGTGTTATTTTTCTAAATAATAACTTTCTGTTTTTAAGCAGTTCACAGATTTTAGACCGGAATTGGAAGAGACTTTGTGATTTAGAGGTTTTGGAAGACCTTGTTGATTTAATTAAAAAAGTTGTTGTAAGTACTATATTTTAACTTTGTGTAAGTTTTTAAGTATAAAAGGTTAATTAAATCTGTACCTTATGTAGCTTGGGATTATATCTTAAATTAGATATTTCCTTTTGCTGGAGTGAATAAAATGTCTGATAGTTGAGTTGCAGGTTTCTAGAAAGAAAGTGTGTCATAGGCTTTATTACAGTTGGGATAACTTACTAAATATTTGCAGACTCAGTAGTTTAGTTGACTGGGGCCCTTGTAAATTGCTAAGAAAGAGTGTCATATAAGTAAGAAAAACAGCACCATTCATGGATGAACAAGTTACACATTTTTTCTCCTCTATTATTTTTCCGTCATTCAACAAATGGTATTTAAAATTTGCTACTGTTGCTGACTTAAACCAGAAACATAACAGTGCAGAGGAGGGAATGATAAAAGAAATGTTCTCAGCAGCTGAAGGGAAGAGTTTGTTTTTTTTTATTTAGGTATGACACATTTTAAAAAAAATTCATATGTTGAAATTCTGTGCTTAACCCCAAGCTACATTTTTCCAGTCCACCTTACCGTTGTATGACTTTCTGTGATTAGGTATTCATGTACTATATTGATCTTGTGGATTCATACTTCCTTATGCTCTTTTTGCGGCTTCCTCCTTCAGGCTATCCTAGTGCTCTATTTTCTCCTTCTTGTACTTTAGGATGTCCCTGCAGTTTTTCCATTTTGCCTCATGTGCTGGTTTCTTTGTGCTGTTTCCTCCTCTGGTAGTCTCCCATTCAATCTTTATACGAGAGGGTCTGTATATATTCCCACCTCCCTGTTTACCTCTGCTTCCCTCTTCTTACTTCCTCAGCCTGTATCTCCTTCTCCATGTAAAAGATTGTATATCCAATAGTAAAATTCATTTGGAGGAGCAGAAGATCTCAGGAGAGGAAGTACTGTTGTTTTGGATGGTTTTCATTGGATGTATCAACTGGTTCTTTGGTATGTAGATAACCACAGAAGCGGTTAAAGTGGCTGCCTTTCCTAACCAGATGTCACAGCATCCATGCATTCTCTATTTCAACATCAACATTTATTTATTTTTCAACAAAAATAGTAGGGGATTTGCTACTGAATACAAGAGTATTTCCTGAAACTTTGAAATGGACCAGAGCAACTGTCCAAATGATGCTGTATTCAAGCAGAACAGAAGATGTTACTGGGTTGAATCTGAGCAGATAGAAATTAAACTTATTGATCTTAATAACTTGATTTTTATTTGTGTTCTATCTCTCTTCCAGAACGTTCCACCTTTTATTGGTGGCATACTGAGAATTGGCAGCAGAATAGAAAATGTAAGTTTCTTGAATTGTTTTTAATAGGAATACTTCTTTATGTGTGAATAGAAATAAAATATTTGTATAAATATCTAAAACTTTAAAATGCTTGCATAAATAAATCAAGTCTGTAGTTTTTGGAGTATGTAGTATATAGGACTGGAGTTGCCAGTTGTTGCCAGCCTGAGACACAAAATGAAATCTGGGTGTGACAGGAACTGTGAAATAAATATTGTCTGTGTAAGAAGAACAAGATGAGTGAGAACTTTGGAGGTAGTTCACATGCTGAAAATAAATGGTTTCTCTTGGAGGTTGCTACTGCAGCGTGGTTGGGTGAGTTTAGGTTGTGCAGCTGGAGCCCAGGCCAGCCCTCCGGTATCCACTTTGGTACCTGCTGGTGGCTTTCCTTGTTGGTTGTGTGCAGATATGCCATTTCTTGTTGAAGGCTTATTCCTTTGAGATGTCTCGATGCTCTCTCTGCATTCAGTGTTGAAGATTTCTAGATTTCCTCCCACAAGCACACAGTATCTATATGGTGTGTTTTGCTTTGTTCTCTATTTCTGTGCTGGTGTTGGTGTGTTATGCTGAAAGTCTAGGTATGGGTAAAAGGCAAACACGCTTTATATGTAAAGACAAGAAGTTATTGTTAGTGTAGTTGAAGTCTTCCAGAATGAATTATTGCAGAAGAAAGAAAATGAAGAAACAAATACTACTAAACAGAAAAACTCTCTAATGATAATAATAGTACAGTTAGAATTGTAATATGCGCACTTCCTAGTATCTGACCCTTTTGCAGGTGTTGTGCTTATCCTTGTACTGCTCCTTGAGATCCTAAAGTGAAAGGCTTCTGTCTGGTGTTTGCATAAGTGGGGTGGAGGATATAGTCATTGCTAGCTGGAGTTCTTTGCTGCGAGGACTGCTGCTGATGTTTTCTTCTTCCTTATCCTAGGATCTACCTAGGTTCCTTTTCAAACCAAATTAGCCATAACCACCTGATGAGAAGAAAAGTTGCTGTTACAGTTAAAACCCAGTTAAAATAGAGCTCTAAGCAGGTCAGGACAAGCTCAGAGCAGGCCTGACAAGTCACAGTCCTGTGGCCTTGCAAGCTCTGTACAAAGCCTGTGGCCTATTACTAGCAAAGGCAATGCTGTGTGACGGGGCTACAAGGCCACGAGCAGAGCTAAGCTTGATCTCTGCAATGATGCAGAAATCCTCCTCTTTGGAGACAGGTTGGAAATGTTTTATGAGATTCTCAAACAGCGATATGGATACAGTCTGAAGGACTGTGAATGGCAGAGTAAGAGTGTGGTTTGGAAACCTGCTGATCCATCTTCATTACCAAATTCAGTGTACAGTAGAACCATACTTGTTACATTTTTCAGCTTGTAAACTTTGGACTGTGAATGTTCTTAGTTTCCCTGTGTTTGTCACTTTTTTCCCCACTTCCTAGTTTACTGCAAAAGCTAAAATAGAAACATGGAAATTAGAAGAAAATATCATGTATTTTTAGTGAAGTGTCTTAGTCATGTGGGTTCTTATACAATTTTTCAAAATCTGTAGGCTCAGGTAATGTGGGAGTATTCCAGGCAACAGACATTCTTCACTCGATTCCTCTCCTTCAAATAAAGCTCTGTAGCTCAAACAGTTAAATTTAGTTTGAGTAGAAGGGAAGTCATGATTTATGGAATTAAGTCTTAGCCCTGCCTGCACGTCTAACAGCCTGGAGAATTTTGCTTTTTCTTAATCAGGCTTGTCACTTCACACTGAGGCAATTTTGTGTGCAGTCATCAAAAATAAGTTTCTAAATGAAATTCTGTAATTTGAATGGCTCCCCTGTCTCCTGTTGAAAGAATGACTGTTTTCATTTTGTGAATATGCTGTATTATGCTGTGCTTGAGTTATCCAGATACTTATATTTGTCAGCTGTTGTCTATTTCAAAGGCTAACAAATCAGGAACAAGTGCATAGTCTAAGTGCTGCAGTAGTATTGGTTGTTATATTTACATGGAATGCTTTCACTATATTGCCAGTGAGCTGTTGGCTTGTTTTGTGTTTATTGTTTTTTGTTTTAAGACTTTGCTTTATATAGAATTAGTTACCATTTTTTCTTTATTTTCCTTTTCTTCAATTGAAATAGGGTGTCTTCGATGTTGGGGATGCACTTGATTGGGTTAGATACACAGGTGATGTCAGTATTCTGCAGAGGCTGGAGAAACTTGGTGATTTTGGTTGGATCTATCTTGAAATTTTCTTTGCTGAATGTAAGTATGACCACTTCTGAAGAAACAATGGTGAGGAAAGTAATTTGTGTTGTAATTATCAAATAGTTAATGTTTGTGTGTATTTCACTACTCTGGGAGTGGCTGGAAGAGTGACTGGAAAAATAGTGCTGGTGGTGTGGGGTTTTTTCTTTTTTATTTGAACCAGTCAATTCTTCCTTGAATCTCTGTATGTGGGTAGTATTCATGGTGCACATGCTGTTTCTGAACAGGAGTTCAGAACATTTTTTTCACTTTGGTGTCCATTAGGGGCTGTATGCACACCCTGTATGGCTTTAACTTAGGGTTAAGTTGAAAGTTGCCTGAAATATTGTTTGGGTCTTTCTGTTAAACGTTTGGCAGAGGATTTTGTCAAAATATTAATTGAGATGTTAGTCATATTTAAAAAATTAGCTTATGTAGCTCATGGGAGTTACTGTAAGATATTATTAACACTAGCAGCAGAGCTTCTGCTGAAATTATGAAAAGCTCCCAGGCCTGCTGTATTTGACATGTGTTAAATGGCTCATATTCTGATCTTTTTGCATATATGCAGTCTAACTCAGCTGTTGCAGTAAACAACAGGTTAGTAGAAATGGAACTTGCATGTAAGGAGAAGAATCTTTTTATAGTTAAGCACTGGATTACAAATTCTTTTAAATACAAATCTTTAAAATGCAAATTCCTTAAAATACAATTGAGTTTTACTTGATTGCTTGAAATTAGGGAAGTACTTAAACATTTTGCAGTCTGCAGCCAGTTATTTTGGACTTATACAATAATAAATAATTCCTGTTCCTTTGAACATTTCTGTAGCTTAATTTGTTTCTGTTATTTAGTTGGTATGTCAAATTTTGCTTCCAGTCAGGAAACAGAGCATGATTCTTAGCAGCAGAAGATAAACCCTACTTCTTGTCTTTGGTAACTTCTTCACCCATTGTGTTTTTCTGAATTTTGTCTCCAGGCAAACGTTACATTACTAAAGTTGCTTTGGAAGATTGTAATTTAGTTGAGGAATTTAAAGCTGTGACCTGTGAAAACTGTAGGAAGGTGAGAGATGATATCAGAATGTGTTTGTGCTTTTCTTTTTTTATTATTAATTTTGGGGGAGTTTTTAATGATCAAAGATTAGAAAAGTGACCAAATGATTAAAGATAAAGGTTTCAAAAGCTTGAGTGAGTATTTGTCTGGTCATAAATAGTTACCTTGAGAGATCCTGGCCTAATAAACAGAACTTCAGTTGTTTACATTGCCAGTGTATATTGGAGAGTGTTCCCTTCCTCACCCCCCAAAAAACTCAAGGAAATGCAGTTAATATTGATAGAAGATTGTTCAACTTGATCCTTTTAACACAGAAATAAGATGCTCTCAAAGTCTTTGCCATGTGTTCCTTTAGTGTAGATGTTGGGGCTTTTTTTCTACAGAAGTCTGGTTAATTCCTGTGTCTTCCTTGCTACAATTCTGTAGTTCAGGAGCTACGCTGAAAGGCTCTGAGCAGGGAACTGGTTGAGCTGTGCTGTACTCAGCCTACCTTGCTGTTTGACACATGCTCACTTTTGATGATGAGTATATTATGGAACCCAGGAGAGCTTCTGAGTTAGTCCTGCTTTTCAATTATTGTTCATTGTATTCTTATCTGCATAACATTTTCATTTGTACACTTTTAAGCTTATTAATTGCAATGAATTAAAAGTATTAAATTACAACTAATACTGCGTACGTAACATTCTGTTTTTACAAGCATAAAAACTTAGCTGCCTCTTGTCAGATGTTTTCTTTACCTCTCATTGCAAATGAGTTTAATTACAGTGGTTACTGAATCGTTGTTTCTTGATTTCACAGAACAGTGAATCTATGAAACAAAAAGGAAATGAGGAATTTTCCCAAGGAAACTTTGATCGTGCTATAATGTCATATACTAAAGCCATAGAGTTTTGGTAAGAACTGAACTGGTTAACTAGATTGTGTTATATAATATGTATTCAGTTTATTCAGATTTATCCTGATTTTTTGTAATTTGGCATGAGCCAAATGATAATCCAGTTTAAAAAAAAAGCTACGTAACATGTTTTTTATTCTGTTTTATTTCTTGTTACTAATGGTTGTTTGCACTTTTACTGCCCCAGAAGTCCTGTTAGGTTCTAAAGTTGATCTAAAATGACTAACAGTAAGTATAGTAAACCTGAAAGAAAATAAGTTATTTGGTGTGAACAGCCACTTCTGTTATCCCTCCTAAATACTCTTCCAGCAGAACACTATGACCAACTGTTGTAAATACTTATCTTAGCTATGATGCAGAACAAGTGAACAAGAACAAATACTTACTTTTAAGTATCTTCTCTTAGTAACTCTGTATGCAACAGGCTTAATTTCCTTTTGTAAGTCTTGTTTAATTTCTTCCTAAAAGTCCTTTGCTGAAAGGCTTTGGAAACTTTCCTGGGCTCTATAAAGGGGCAGGGAGATGGAGATTAAATGAGAATTTGTCACATGCACGTAGAGCATTTGCCCCTTTCCTATAGTCTGCACAGAATGTCAACGAGTTACAGAACTCTGGTTTGTTGTCATTGCTACTTGTGTTGTAGTCGTGCAAATGCTGCTTTTATAATTCCTGGTGCCTATGTAATATGGTGAAATTCATAAAGTCCCACCTTTCATAAAAATTTGATTGTGCAAACTGTTTTATTTTTTCATTTTGAAGTCTGTAGCTTTAGAATTGTGCAGTTGAAAGGATTAGCATTTTGCTGATGTCTTCAGATTTTGTGTCACATAGTAGGATACATTTCAATCCCAAATTCAAGCTGATTTCAGCTTCCTTGAAAAGTTGGGTAGGCTGACTTCCGTCAAGTGACTGTATCTGAGATGATGGAGCAGGCTAAGAAGGCTTTGCTCACGGTACCTGAGGGGGAGGGAGCAGCAGAATTCAGTGAAAGAGCAAAGGAAATCCCATGGTTTAGAAAGAGCAAAGGAAGTCTCATGGTTTCCAGGGGCTGTAGAGCTGAGCTGCTGTTACAGCTATTTGTTAGAAATTGTTCTTTGTCCTTAAGACCCTGCTGGAAGGTGAAGGATAGCTCAGTGATGTCTAGCAGCTCAGGTATCCTTCATCTGCTCTGTGCACTGTCTTCTCTTTCTCATTCACCTAGTGTGACTTTCATCTGCTTCATCATCACATTCCTTCCCCTAACTAGCTGCATCCTCACTTGGCTTCCTTTCAAGTGGTTGCTGGATTACATTTATCAGTTTCCCCCTCTCGTTCTCCATTAGGTATTTTGGGGACAATGCCTCAGCTCTTTAGAACTGCTGCTCAGTCTGCCCAGCCAGGCAGTCAAGCTAGCTTTTCGTTTTCTGAAACAAAGCTGAGATTGTAGGGAACATACTAGCCACACCTGTGGACCATTTGAGATGTGCTTTGAGCTGGGGAAGAAGTTTAAATCTATCTCTCTTCTGTGTTTTTTGTTTGTTTGTTTGGTTTTTTTTAAAGTAGGCTGAGAGTGATTTGAATTGATTGGAAGTTGCATTAGTGGGCCCAAATATTACAAATTATTACATAATTAAAACTAATATTCTCAGTGACTTAACTTGTAAATCAATGGGTCTATTCAAGGAAGCTTTTATGTAATTGTTGGTGCTAGAGTGCTTGCAGACAATTACTGTTTTATTTTCTCCTTAAGATTTTCAAAAATAATATACATTACTAACTCTTCATGATTGTTTGTTTTTGTTTTTTTATTTTTAAGTCCTGCAAACCATCTTCTGTATGGAAACAGAGCTCTTTGTTTAATTCTCACAAGGCAGTACAAGTAAGTAACCCTTTGTTTATAATCTGAAATGTTGTGGTGTTCTGCAGTTAAAAATTGGCAATATACTTAGGAAAATAGTATTTTTAAAACTTAAGTGTACAGTAGTTGTGATGTTACTACCTCACAAAACTGATATTAAGAAAAATGAATAATATTAGCTGTATCTGCTGTCAGATGGTAATAACATTTAAAATTTGGGGGTGGGGGGGGTTATATAACAGGAAAAAAACCTCAGTACCAGTAAGTATTGTGATTTTTATTAAACCTCTTGAAGAAGAGATCAGTGTGGGTATGAGGGTTATTTTCCTTAAGCCAGTTGTTAAGATAAAAATCTTGTTTATGAGCAAGGTGAATGTATACCTTTTATGTAAAGCCAACCCAAGAATTTATTGTTAGTATCGTTGAAGTCTTAAAGGTCGAATTGTTGTTAGTCCAGATCTAATTGTTGAAATAAAAAGAAATAATAACAATGTTTTGTTATTAACTGGTAAATCTGGTATCCACATGATTTTTAATTTCTGCCCATTTTCCTGGTATTATGCTCACCCCTCCACGGCTCCTCTGTGTGGGTACTAAGTTGACAGTTCCGTTGCTGTAGCAGTGGGGTTAGAGACCTGTCAGCATGTAAGAGTCCTTTTCCATGAGGAATGTGGTGTTCATGCTGATGGCTTGTCCTTCCTCACTCTGGGATCCACTTTGGGTCACTTTTGCATTTGCTAACATGGTATTACACCTTTGCTCTGTCATTGTTGGTCTGCAGTACCCTGTTACATCTGAGTTTACTATACATGGTGCTTTTTATGGATATTACTTTTTCTTTGTTACTCTTAAAGTCATATTTGTCCAGATTTGGCATGTCTTTCACTGACCATTGGCAAATTGTTTATAAGTCATGGGGTCTCCAGTGCCAAGCGTGTGCCCCATCTCTTGATATCTTCTGCCTGTACTCCTTTGTTGTGTACTGTATCTCCACTTCTCAAGGCCTCTGCTGTCATATCAGGCTTGTATTTCTTTACAGGACATCATCATTTTGGAGTCATTCTGTATAAATAGTAGTAACAAGCAGTTATGCCATCACAGTCTATGGCTGTACCACACAAAGATGAACTAAAATAGAACAAATTAGCCATAGATGCCTGGTCAAATTAGAGAAATTGATGTCACAGTTAAACCAAGTAAAAGAAAACTGCAGGCAGGTGAGACTGCCGTTCAGGCTGAGCAAGACTGAGATGACTCAGTCCTGAGGTTTTGCAAAGTTGGTACTGAGCTTATGGCCTGCTATTGGTGGTGGCAGTACTGTATTATGGGACTACGCAGTTATACAGTGTTCTCCAGATCATCTGCTGGAGTGTTCATAGCTTTACTCAAGGTGTGTGTATTCCTCCCATTTTCAGAGCCTCGTGAGAGGCAGCGGTCGTGTTCCCTCCCAGGCCTTGGTACGGGACAGGACCTTTCACTGCAGCTACGCTTCGTGCTGTGATGTTTTGACAGTGTCGGGGGCAACTTTCCTAGCACTGCACAAGGCTGTCGAAAGGTGGCACTGGAGGAAGGACTGGGTGGGTGAAAACGAGGCACATGCTAGAGAACAACTATAACAAATAACAGCACACGCTTGAGAAGAAGACAAATTGCTTCAGTTTTTTCTGATCTTTCCAACTGCTTTTATAATCCCTTAGTATTCTGAGGTTCTGTACCCCACTATCTGTCTCTTACTCAAGCATTTTTTTCCTTGTGTCTGCTTCCTTTGCCATATGAATATGGTGCAATTTCTCCCATTTGAATCACTACTTCTATTGTTGGGGTTTTTTATTACTTATTTTTTAAAATGTATTGCCACACCTCCAAATTCTTCCATTCCTACCTGGGCTTTCTTATTTTGGGGTGTTTTTGTGGGTTTGTTGTTGTTGTTGTTGTTCTAACTTGCTTTCATTTCACTGAATTAATTCTTCCTGAAATCTCTGAAGAATTTTGTTGTGTAAAACATACTCCTTGGTTTGAAATTACTGTCTTTTTCAGGCTTTTCTTTAGTATCTGGCTTTTGTTACCACAGAGCTCATCCTCCTCCTTCAGATCCCTCTGTACAAGTTTTCCTGCTGTAATGGTTGCAAAAAACAGTGGTAGTGACTAGGCAATTTATGAACAGTTTCATATGAAACAAGCTGTTTTTTCCATATTCCTTCCCTTTGTGGAGGTAAAACAGTTAATGCCTCATAGCCCTTTGCAGGCCTCTCAAGTTAGGTCTCGCTGCAGACATTTTCTGAAGACCTCACTGAGTCAGCATGACCCAGCTATCAAAGGAGCGAGTTATTTGTAAGCTTTCTCATCTGAAATAATCCGTATGTGACTGCTCTTTGTTGTAATTTACTACATCCTGCTTATCTGACACACAGCTGTAGTTCAGGTATATAAACTGTGTAACTGCCTGCTTTGGGCAGCACTGGTTTCAGCAGAGGCCATCGCTGCTGCTCTGTGTTCTCTGCTGTAGCCATAGGGATAGTCTGCTTCTCTTCTGACCTGACCAAAATTGTAATTCTGGTTATTCCATGACACCTTCTATATAAAAAGTCAGAGATGTGTATGTTCTTCAGGCTTCAGTAGTTGGGAGTTTTTGTCTTTCAGTGCTCAGCAGTTAATACATGCACCCTCAAATCTCTAGCTATGATTACGTAACTACTCTCCAATGTGATTTCTGTCAAAATCTTTAAGTTTGGTAGTCAGGCTTTTTTATTAAGGCTTTGTTTTTTTAAGGAACGTTTTGTTAGAACCCAGTTAAGGGGTAGGTACATATGCAGAAATGCTGGAAAACCTGGTAGGTGGGGGGAGGGAATAAATATCTGATGGGTGAAATATTTGAGACTGTGACATTATAACCCAGGTAAGTTTCAGCTAAGAAGTGTTATCAGACCATGTCTTCACACGGGTGAATGAACTGTTCTTTTATTCACTTTGTATTTTTATGGTGCCTTGTATATCTGATCTGTAGATTTTTCTGAAGTATAAATAATAAACACCTCTTCTTTTTCCCTCCTTCCTCTAAGGAGAGCCCTTGCTGATGGAAAAAGAGCCACTATTTTGAAGCCTAATTGGCCAAAGGTTAGTTTAATGTACATTTCAATATTGTCTTTTGTTGGTACTGTAAACCAACATAACCCAGAGTCTTAATTACAGGTTTGACCCAGGTAGATGTAACATGTTGTAAGTGTTGTTACATGGTGTTCTGCATGTGTAAAGACAGAATAAAACATTTATTTTGTTGTTGTGTGTAGCTATGTTATCACAGTGCTTTAAAAAGAATATACATAGTCCTTACAATAAAAAAAATCCTAATTAATGACCAACATGTATTTTTCAGTATTTGTAGCCTAAAGAAGAGTAAATAAGGGATAGTTACAAAATTGCAAAGTAGTAGTTGAGATTAGGGGAAAAAGCAAATTTGCTCTTTTCCAAAGACAGAGCCTCGATGCTACTCCCAGTGAATTATCTTTCTGTTTCAGTGTGCTGAGTAGTTGAAAACTTTGAAACAGGTGTTGAGTATGTAAAATTTTATTTTGTATTGTCTACTGCAGCTGTTTTGGATATAAATTGTTTTCTTATTTGTGTGAATGAACACTTGAAAGTCAAACTCATGCCCATGTAGGGTCACTACCACTTCTGTAAGGCGCTGTCATTACTGGGGGAACACGAACTGGCTTTGGAAGCTAATGAGAGAGCTCAGGAACTATGCAAGAATATTCTTGATGGACTTAAGGACCTTATTCAACAAAATGACAAGTTAAAGAAGACATTAGAAGAAATCAATGGTAACCTTTTCTGATTTCGAGATCTACCTTAAACATAGCAAAATTCCTTCATTGGTAACTTTCCTTTGAAACTAGCTAATTCCTTTTTGCTTTTTGGTGTTGTTGTTTTTTTTTTTTTTCCCCCTTCCTATATAATTTTCTATAGGTATTAAACAACATAAACAGAAACCAAAGAAGTCGCTTCTTGAGAAAAAGTAAGCAAGTGTCAAGTTTGTTTTTGGTTATTTTTTTTAATAATTAGCAATGCTTAGTATAAGATTTAAGTAATACATAGCATAGATATTGCTTAAATTGTCAGTAAATAAAAATGGAAGGAATAAACTTAAGAGAACTGCAAACAGAGTGCAGCCTAGGAGTAAAGAGGACTTTCAGGAACTAAATAAGCTACCTTGAGATTTGTTCCACTTCCAAGCAGTTTGCTTCAGCATTAAGTTTTACCCATGTTGGAAATAACAGGAAACAGTTACATTTTCATGGGTTTTTTTCCTCCCAACTTGAAGTACTTTACTGTTGAGGAAATTTGGTGCCTGAAAATGTCAGTGCAATCACACCTGTTTTTTTGTGTTAACTTTGCTATATAAAGTTAGCTAGGAGATTAAGCTGATTTGAAGAACTGAGTGCTAGCAAATGCATTTTGACAATGATAAAAATGAACATGTATCCTAATTTGTAGAAACTTGCTTTCACCACATCTATTTTGTGCTTTTGCCTTGCCCAGAGAGAGTGAGAGCAACTCCATATCACGGATTCAGCTAAGTTACAATATATGCTGTAACTTTAATATAAAACATTTTTCTGAAAGATCTTTTGATTTTTTTTATTGGTCTACCTGTAGTGATGTGCTATCTATCATTCAGAAACAGTACAGTAAGTAAACTACTAAACAGCTTTTTGTAAACCTGAAAATTCTGCAGGAACTTAAATTTGTTTCCCTTCTATATTGCACAAATAAAATGTGGCATTGGGCAAGATTGATTTTTTTTTTTTTTTAATTACCATTATTATTATTTTTTTTTAAAGTGCAGTAATTCAGTTCCTGTTCCTTTTATAGAGAACGGTGCTTTTTTTGGTGTTATATTTTTGCATAGCCTTGGACTGTGCAATTTGAAGGCATAAAAAATGGCTGTTTGATATGCTTATGCCATTACACTTCTATGAGGGGTAGACTTCCTGTATTCGTCTTTGTTTTTTTCATGATACATGTATGGTGTGTGTCTTAAATACGGGGAAGACATTGACACTGGAAGAACTCGGGTTCTCTCTTTTTACATATCAGAGACTGCAGTTCTTCAGAATCTCATTTAATAATCTCTGAAGAACAAAAAGAAATAGAAAAAGACAGAAAGGGAACACAGTCTGATCCTAAAGATCATCATTGTCATCAAAAACATGATACCAGGGTAAGTTACGCTACAGCTGGCATTACAAGACTAACTGTGTGTTGATTTACATCATCCTGGAATGTGTTATTTAATGGTGCGGCTGAAATTTTGCGGCTACTGTGTTTTAAAAATTGTGTACTTTGTCAGCCAAGTATACTTCTCTTGTAATATTTAACTCTCAAATCTATGTTCAGACCTTTGGATTTAAAAGGAGGTGGTTGCTTGAATGAGAAGGTGGAGGCTGTATGTTATGATGAGGAGAGGGGTCTCTTTGGGCTTCTTGAAAGTGAGTCTAAAGTCATGTCTGATTTAATCAACTGTCCAGTCCTGCCTGTCAATATGCATTCAGATCTGGGCTTTCATTTGGCTTTAGGAGGGGATTTAGTTAACGTGTACTTATGTAATGGAGTTCAGTGGAAGATGCTTTAGCCATAGTTAAATCGCATACAGGGCTTTTGCTATACTGGAGCATTGTTTTGCACTGATATTGTGATGTTAAGGTATTTCCATGGTTATAGGCTGTTATTTTCATGCTCTGTAAACAGATTTCTTTTGTATGGGAAAAACGCTGGTTGAATAGTATGCTTAACTGGATTGTATTTAAAACTAGGGGTTTGTGGTTCTCAAATATCAGTGTGGCTTGTGTGTTTAAAACAAGTGTAGTATAGTTCCAAAATGCAAGGTGGACTTGTGTTATTTTAGTAGCCCTTTCTAATTATTTAGATTCATTCTTTCATTTTAAAAGACTGTTTACAAGCACAAATATTTTACTAGATTGTTTATTAACTTTTTGGTGAGAAAGCCTTAAATGAGAAAGTGAAGCTGTTGCAGGGGAGATTTAGACTGCTTAAAGAAGCACTGCCAAAGGTAGCAGCAAAAGTGGTTTTATTGAATTAAGATGTTGTAGAAGTGAGGCTTAAAGAAGTCCGATGGCAAGGTTCAGTCTATTACTCTACTGCACAGAGGATATAATAATGATTCAAAGTTACCAATACAAGATCTTAATGCCCTGTGATACAAAGTTATGTGCGACAGCAGTCACTTACCAAAGATCTGCAGTTGGTAGGGGGTCTCTCAGCCACGAGGAGTAACCTTGAGAGGTGTCCCAACTCGAGATCATTGCCTTGCTGCCAGTTACTTAGGAGGAAGAGCTCAAAAAAAGCTCGCTCAGGCTGTCATATTTATGGAATAAAGTGGTTGGCTCGTAGTCAAATTACATGCGATGGAAAAGGTAAGCATGAGACTCCTTGTACCCACAAATTCCTTTGTTCTTTGACCAAATTAGTTTTGGAAGAACCATCTGCTATTTATGTGTTAATCGCATGATCGGTGTTCCGGTTTCCAAGCTCGTATACATCAAAGCTCACCATGTCACCCTGTCCCTGTGTGGGTTTTCAAAGAACAGGTTGGAACTAGAGAAGTTCATGGCCTGGTCACAGCCTAAGCCTTTACTTCTTTGGAGCCTGAACTAAACTACCACTAGTTTGGTCAAGGAGTCAAGTACATCCATCACAGAAGCTTAATAGAGTAAACTTCATTCTCTTTTCATGGTTGATTTTTGTTCCTGAAAAATAATTAAACTAAGGATATGTGTTAGTGAAGGATGACCAAAGAAATCCAGCAACAAAAGCCTCTAAATCTGGCTTTTAAAAGGTTATTTTACTGTTGAAAGTGCAATGGTGTACTATGTTGTTGTGGTTTAACCCTGGTAAGCAGCTCAGCCCCACACAGCTGCTTGCTCACTCCCCTCAGCAGGATGGTGGAGAAAATCCTAAGTGTAAAAGTGAGAAAACTCATGGGTTGAGATAAAGACAATTTAACAGGCAAAGCAAAAGCTGCACACACAAGCAAGGGAAAATAAGGAATTCATTCACTACTTCTAGGAGATCTTTAGCCATTTCCAGGAAAGCATAGCTGCATCGTGCATAATGGTTACTTGGGAAGACAGATGCCATAATTCCAAATGTCCCCCCCTTCCTTCTTCTTCCCCCAGCTGTATATGCTGAGCATGACGTCATATGGTCTGGAATATCCCTTTGGTCAGTTGGGGTCAGCTGTCCCAGCTGGGTCCCCTCCCAACTTCTCATGCACCCCCAGCCTACTTGCTGGTTCGGCTGTGTATGAAATAAAAAAAGGCCTTGACGCTGTGCAAGCAACTGCCTAGCAATAGCTAAAACATCCCTGTGTTATCAACACTGTTTTAGTCACAAATCCAAAATGCAGCATCATATGAGCTGCTATGAGGAGAATTAACTTCATCCCAGCCAAACTGAGCACATATATTTTTTTCCTTAAAAAACACCCACCCCCCAAAAAGTGGAGAGTTGGGGGATTTTTTGGTGCTTACCTTGTTTTAGGTGGATTTTGCTACTGGATGTCAGTGGAATTTCCCAGCTGTTGCTGTCTTAGTGCCTATCTCATTGCCAGTATTATGAGGAGCCTGTAAACTATTCCTGTGCATAAATTTTCTTCAGTGGTGTGCTTTGTTAGACACGTGCAGACTGTGACAGTCGTGCTCTAACAGCTTGGAATTAAAAATTTAATAACCAACCTCCAGTTTGTTTACAGACAGTTCTTCTCTTTCACACTAATTATTAATTTAAAGAAACATTTGTACCTCTTCCTGATTGTCTTTACTGTCATTGTTGTAAGATAATTAATAAACTGTTTGTTATAATTTACCCTATAAAATGTGTTATAAATAAGCTATATAATATAGAAAAAAAATGATACATAATGTGAATCTACTAGCAAGGTCAAAACAATTTAGTACACACAAGTGGAAAAAAACCCCTTTCAGGTTTCACAGGAGGGCGGCGCAGCAAAAAAAGATGACTCATTAGTGGGGAAAATGAAACCAACGTACAAGGGCAAACGGAAGGAAAAGAAACTTAGAACTTGTTGAAAAACAGAGTGATCGTTAGAATGCACAAGAAGTGCTTAAAGATTTTTGACTGTCTTACGAAAACTTTCATCTGCTTTTATGCTATGAAAATCTTCATAATGTAGGTCTGTAAATTTTCTTCCTTAAGGATGAACATTACTGCGAAAAAGGCTAGTATGTGTTAGACTAGTAAATAATATTAATTGGTATGAATTTGGAGGAGAAAAGCTTAAGTGTGCAAATGCACTTTGGTTAATGAAATGATTTTTCTTTGCCTTTTGATTGGGGACATAATACACTGTATTATCATGATTTCTTTGTTTAAATGTCAGTGTTCTAGGTTTTTTCTTTGTTTAAATTTAGTGAGCGATATCTATTTGTTTTTTGTTATCTGTGTAAAACCAAACTAACGTATTTGTCATTAGGTGACTGACATCCAAAGAACAGAAAGCAAAGGCTGGTCTCTGGAGTTTCCACCAAGTGAGTTCATTTCTGCTATTCATCAAGTCTGAGTCGGTTCTTCCGTTGCTGTTGCCATTATTAATGAGCAAATGTGTATCTAGTGTTATTTTCACAACACTAGCAAGTGTTCAGTACGCTATCAGGTTTTATTTCTTTTCCTGTTAGGGTGCAGTTACTTAGATACTGCTCCTCTCCTATATTTCTGTCTTTTTTCCTTCACACTTTTATAGTTTGAATCTACATGGATGAATTCAGAATTGAAACTGGAACTAAAAAGTAGAATGCTGAGTCACATGGTAGAAATACTTTCCCTCCTTCTAAGACAGGTATAGGATCTAAAAGGTTCTAAATTTAAGAGAAGTGTGTGGGTAGTTTCGGTGTTCATAATTCATTTGTGATTACTAAAAGCTCCATATAGGTCCTTAAGAAAATGATCCTGCAGTTAGAGAGGAAGGAGGCCACAAAATATTTGTCAGAGGTAGAAGTTGGTGTGACTTATTGTTCATGTCTGTTTTTTAATTAATTAAAAAAACCAACAAACCAATTGTTTTATAGGGAGAAGTCCCACCCCCCCAAAACTCCCACAGTGACAGAGTTACTTTACTGTGGTGAAAGTGAAGTGCAAACAGTTCTGATCTTCAAAGTGAAATCTTTTCCTGAATTTTGCTTGGGTTTTTTATCACCTGTTAAACCTGCTGTAACCAAGAAAGCATAAGATATTTCCCTGACATTCAGAAATTTTTCTTATTTATAATGTTTGTTTTGAATACTCCTACTGGATCTGGAGCAGCTGCATGCTCACACTGTATTCTGAAGTTGTGACCTCCAAGGCAGTGAGTCCTTCTAGTCCTGACCATGCAACCATGTGAAGTCCTTGGTGTCCAGCCATACTGTTCTTTGGACTTCACGTACTTAAATACTTAGCTGAATGGGTGCCAAAGTACAGAGCACTTCAAAATTTGATTTTGGGAAACCAGTGGAGATACATTACAAAATATTATTTTAAAATGATCAGTAGGAGGAGTGATCTTGCTCTTGTGGACTTTGGACGTATGCAAGCATCTTGAAGAATTAAAGGATTTATTGGGAGATGGAAAATGTGGGAAAGGTTGCGAAAGAAGAGTCAAGATGAATTTGTTGAAAAGATGTTATGTGGAAGGATAGTAAAAAAAGAAGAAACTATAAAGTGTTGAAGGGACTTAATGCAGAAAGCATAAATCAGGGAAGGGTTTTAGAAGGGGAAATCAAGCTCTGGAAGACAAATCAGTTTTGAGGAACTATGCGTAGATAGTGGGAAGGAGCAAAATATGAGATGCATGGAAGCCATAGGGAATTTTGAATGAGTTTGAAGCAAGTGACAGCTAAGTGAATCCAGATGTTTTCCTGAGCAAGAAGATGTGGTCCAAATAGTAATGGCATCTGATGATGCTTTATAAAACAAAGTTTTATTGGGGCAGTGGAACAGATCAGCAGCAACACGCCCATGGGGTGACCTGCCCAATCACCAATAGCAAACATAGCACTGTAAGTGATGCCCTGACTCCAGTGGACTGCCAGGGGTACTTGGTGTCCAGCTCACGGGGCAGCAAGACCAAATCGTGCAATGTCTTTTGATGCGGGTAAGAGTTGTGCTGCCCCTTGGCTCCACCAGCAGTAGGGGATTTGAGAGAATCGTACTGTACATGAATAATGTGGGCAGCATCCTGCTGCCCATGTTGGTCAGGGGGCAGGGTGTTGGCAGTCTGTCTGTGCTGCTGATACTGGTCAAGGGCAGGGTGTCTGCAGTCTGTCTGCGCTGCTGATACTGGTGAAAGGGCAGGGTGTCAGAAGGATAGCTGACTTCTAGAGGTCGAGGAGGGAAGAGGGATAATGAAAGGCTGAATGTTGGGAGAGAACTGAAAATTCTTCTAGGCTAAAGAGATCATAGGACTATGAAATGTTGTGTTGAACATAGTAATTTAAAAAAAAAAACGTGCTGATTCCGTGATTTTTTTTTCTGTTCTTCCTCCTCCTCCTCTCCCCCTCATACTCTGTCAGTACTGATGTAGAAGAAAATATTTGATTTGGCTTTGATTTGAAAGGAGGAGTTACGCTCTGAATGACTAGCTGATAGCGAGTTTACTGTGGGTGGGGAAGAATAGCTTTCTTTTTCTTAGCCTTTGTTCACTTAAAGGCTTAAGACTTGCAGGAGATTCAATGTAAAGGAACTTTATGACACTGTATCTTATCTTAAAGTTACCGTCCTTCTTAATTTCAGTTCTTGTCTGCATGTACTATTTTTTTGAGCATGTGTACATTTCTGTTAAGTATCTTTGCTCACTCCTAATGAGAATGTCTAGCAAAAGCAATACTACTTCTACTAATATTTTAAAATGTTTGTGGGGTAAGTGAATCATGTTTGCTGTTGAATTAATATAGCTCCTTAAGTATTTTAACTATAATTCAGCAGGATTTGCTTGTTACTTTTATTTAAAAGAATTTTTTAAAAATCTGAATGTAGTATCTTTTTAAGTTGGGTGGTGTATGGGAATAGTAGTTTCTGTAGAAAATTTTTCTGAAATAATTTTTGTTGAATGGCTTTTAAAATTAGATCATTCAATGAAAAAGTAGGGCTGATTAATTCTTGCTTTTGATGGTGAGAGGGAAGGCTTGTATTCCTTTATCTTCATTAAGATTTTGTTTTGAATGATAGATTGATTCCTTAAGGGAAAGGAACCTATATAATGAAGAAAAGGTAATATATCTCTGTCTCTAAATGGTTAAATGATGATATGCTTGAAGTGTTTCCTGGCTTTCAAAAGGATTGTTGTTTTCCATCATTTAAATGTCTCTATTATGAGGAATTTGTGATGATTATTAGTGTAGCTTTGGAGTTTTTAATGCATATGAACCGTTTAAACAGACACCTATTCAGACTTCTATGGGACAATTTCAAGAAATGGTTCATGAAATATTTCTGAACATGTTCAGTCTTCATGATGCTTGATTTTTTGTTCCGATTAATTTAAATTTTATGTTATTAAGTAGTTCTTAATGAAAAATTACTTCTGGCACAAGGCAAGTGCAGAGGCATACGATTTCACTTGAGAAATGAGTACATGAGACATCCCACTGGCTTGAGTGAGATTACTCAAATGCATAGATTTGTATTTTTCCACAATCAGTGTCTTTCAGTATTTTTTATCTAATTATAGAAAATACTTCTCTGAGTATCATGAAATAAACATTTTTAAGCATAGATAGTTACTGAAACTTTATATATAAAATTAATAACTCATTTTTCAAATTTGATTTTATGGTAGTTCAGCATAAGCATAATAATAAATCAAGCAATATTTAATGATTTAGGTAGCTGTACCTTATGTTTGGGTTCCAGTGCTCAAATAGCTTGAATCCCAGTGCTGGACTGTATGTTGTCTGTGTGATTGTGTCCAATATTAGGAATCCACAGTTGCCTCCTAAACTACTTCTGAAAGATTATAGCTGGAACTATCCCTTCTTGGAACAGGTAGCTGAGACTGAAGGTGGCATTCCTATATGCCTTGTAAAATCCATTAGGATTAGCTAGCAAAAATATCTGCTGCTCTGCACCCCTTCAACTTACCATGTGTATGTAATAAAGAACACCTGCAACATGTGATGCTCAGCAGTTCTGCAACTGAATTCGTCAGCTGCTTGTTGGTTCCTTACCAGTCCAGAAATTATATTTTTTGCCTTGCTTGTCTAACCGTCCGGTTACTAGAAGACAGCTCTCCCATAAGTGGACTTTGTCACTGTTGCTGTTGAGTCATTAATGTCTTGTAAAATTCTAACTTAAAATTCTTGAAAATTAAAAACCTCTCGACTTAATCATGAGTATGCATGTGCATATTCGGATGCCTAATGTTATGTTTTAATTCGGCAGAAAACGGTTGAGAGATGATTTTGCAGTTAACGGCATGGCTTCCTGGTTTTGACCAATTACAATAAAGTATTAAAACATGTTTTCTTCCTTTTTACTAACAAATTGTTTACTCTGCTTGTAGAGCCCTGTAACTAATCAACGACAGTGTTAGATCTCTGGAGTTGTAAAATGTATTAGTAAAGTTTTGTGTTAATGTCAAAAACTTAAGTTTCAGAGTTAGAAATTAATCAGTATCACATGATAGATTCTTTTTTCTCTTTGTGATCCAGTATTTCCACATCATCAAACACTTTTATTTTGTAATCAGGGACATTCTTCTTGATCCGACTCATATGTTTACATTTCTAAGATTAATGTGGGTTGAACTTAACTCCTTTAGCAATGTATTTCTGAAGTAGCAGACATTCTGTAAAATTTCTGTAGTCAAACATCCATAGCGATCTATTATTCCCTTTAAAAATTCTAGTTATCAACTAATAGTGAATACAACTGTGGTTTTGTATAACATACTGATTTCTTCAGCTTGGAGTCCACTTTAATAGTTGTTACAATATTATAGAGTCAGATCATATCTTAACAGAATTTTAAGGTTCTTCTGTTTGTCTGAAGTATCTTTTGCCCTTTATAGGATCAATAAATTCCTATACTATTTCATAAAAATAATATCAAATTCATGCTGTAACACTCAGAGGTGGCTTTTTGAAAAACTTTTCAGTTGTGTTAGTTTTCAATATTGTAAATGTTTAAGATCTATTAATTATAAAGCAAAATGTGAGTTCTGAATGCATTTTTTTCCTTTTTTTTAGGTGGTGATAATTTTGTTTGAAATACTTTTTCTCATTACAGGTCAAAGTCATCAGAACAAAGGAAGACTAAAAACCAAACCTGGTGACTCTGAAAAGACGAGGTAAGGAATTTTATTTATTTTTTAACCTATTATTATTTTGAGTTATTTTATGTAGCACTTAAAAAGGAGTTAATGCTGCTTGCTCTTTGCTAATTGCTTTGTTTACATTGTTTACATACTCTTCAGGATACAGTTCATGTTAAGATAGCTGATTAAAGTTCACAAAATTCCAGTTTTCATGAAGAGCCTGAGTTTTATTACTTAGAAACTAAATATTTTTCAAAGCTCTTTAGTAAATGAAGGTATAATTTTAATAACTGCTGTTTAAAAACTGTTGCCCAAAAGCAAGTCATACAGTATAACCATAACAAAAAAAGTTTTTCCTTTACAGCAAAAGATAGTAGGAATCTTGTTCCAACACCACAATGTAACTCAAGTTCTATCTTATTTTCAAGGCCTCTTTGTACTAGTTCTACTGTGTACCAAATAATTTTTAAAACTTCTCTGATACTTCATATGCTCAATAAAAAGAAGAGGTTTGACTGTGAAGAAAGCATTTTAAGTCAGTCTCAGAACTGAATACTAGAACTTAGAGCCCTTTAGTTGTTGTTAGACTTGAATTTTCACTTGAAGCATATCCGTGTCTAATTTTAAGTACATGAATACTCCCCGTAGAACATGCTGAATGTAAATGAGTATGTTTGATGGTTTGGGGCCAAAATTAAATTAGTTGAGATAAAAAGCATTATAGATTTTATGGACAAAATTTATGCTTCCATCTGTGTCCTGGATTCAGCTGGGATAGAGTTAATTTTCTTCCTAGTAGCTGGTACAGTGTTTTGGATTCAGTGTGAGAATAATGTTGGTAACACTGACGTTTTAGTTGTTGCTAAGTAGTGCTTATCCTAAGTTAAGGATTTTTCAGTTTCCCATGCTCTGCCAGCAAGCAGGTGCACAAGAAGCTGGGAGGGAGCATGGCCAGGACAGCTGACCTGAACTATCCAAAGGGGATATTCCATACCATAGAATGTCATGCCCAGTATATTAACTGAGGAGAGTTGGTTGGGAGGGGCAGATTGCTGCTCGGGCATCGGTCAGTGGGTGGTGAGCAATTGCACTGTGCATCACTTGTCTTTTCTTGTTTTTTTATTTTTTTGCTGTGGGTTTTTTTTGTTATATTCCTTTTCATTACTATTATTATTATATTTTATTATTATTATTGTTAGTATTACATTTTATTTTACTTTAGTTATTAAATCGTTCTTACCTCAACCCACAAGTTTTACTTTTTCCTGATTCTTCTCCCTATCCCACCGGGAGAGGGGAGGAGTGAGCGAGTGAGCAGCTGCTTGGTGCTCAGTTGCTGGCTGGGGTTAAACCACAACAATCTGTTGCAACATTTAAAACAAAATTTAACAAAAGAAGTATTTATTTCCAGTGATACTGGGGCCAACATGCTCCACACAGGTTTGGGAAATTGCTGCATTTATAGGTGGTTCCATATGCCAATATATTTCCTCATCTAATAGATAGTTAAGGAGTAAAGGACTGTTACTACTAACTTATTTGTAAGTCATCATTTGCATCAGTCACCTTATTGCTTATGGACATGCAGAGATGGAAGCTTTCAGTGTTTTAACCTGAGCTGTGAAATTAGACAAATTAAGCTCTGACTGTACTTTCTTGCTTGTATACTTCTTTAGCTAGTGTTTTTTAGTTGTGTTTAGAATTATTAAAACCAGATGAGGGGTACAGCAAAATAAGCTGTTTACATTGATATAGGAACTTTTCCATTAAGTGATAATTTCTAAAGGCAGATTTTTCATGTGTAAGAGTCCAAGCCTCTAGGAAATGTCAGAGCTGAACCTGATTATTTCCAGTTCTAATCTAAGTGTTACCACAAAACCTGCCATCTTTTAATCTGTATTTATTATAGTACAATCCTTTTGTTTTTCCGTAACTCTCTTTGAATACCACTGTAGCTAGGACAACTGAAACTTTGTCACGGGAGAGGTCATTTATGTTATTTAACTGGGTTGCCACTGAGTTCTTTCTCCTTTCACTTTAAGAGAGGGGAAAAACGTTAGAATTCACTGTGGGAACAAATCCTCTTTAAAGTAACTGAACCATCTACAAAATTGCTTCTCTCATGGGGAAGTTTATTAGACCTATAAAAAACCATGCCATTTCTCAACAAATGAGGTGCGTGGTTAGTTGCAATCTTACCTCCATTTCTGTAATTAGCAGGTTGCTTGGATTCCAAAAATCTAGGGAATCCTCTGACACTGTAAAGAATTTATCTCAGATGATCAGTGTTTGATGCCTTCAAATGTGGGACAGAACTGAATGTATGTTAGCAAATGTATATAGCAGCATTAAGCATTGACTAGCAATCTTAGCACTGAGAATTTAGAGTATTAAGCAAGACTTTACCTCTTTGTTATACTTTCTCCATTCTCTACTTGTGCATGGTGTTTCTGCTGCAGTAGTGGAAGAGCTGGGAAGAACAGCTCTGTTCCTCTCTTCTCTGCTCTCCCTGCCCCCACTATGCATAGTTACTATATGGACTTGATTTTAAGCAGTGGTTGTGCTAGGACAAGCAGTCTTTTACTTAGGAAGAGTAGAGAAGGGGAAAGAGGCCTAAGCACCTTCTTATACTGCTGCCTTTGGTATAGGGAAGTTCTCTAGTCACCTATCACAGCCCTTCATAAAATCAACTCATCTGAGAATAAGGTGGAAAAGATAAAAAAAATTAAATAAAAAGATGGAGAAGAGTGTTCTTCAGCTACTTCGCTGAAGCCCTAGTGATTTTTGAGCTGGAAGTGTATGAACTATATGAATAGTATCATAATCCTTGATAGTGTTATAGTACTTGTTATCGCGATTGTGAAAGTGTGCCATAACAATCTCTAGCATGTAGGCAAATGTGATGTAGTTGATAAAAGTGCAGAAAATTCTGTTTCTTGAAAATAAGATTACATATAAAGTACATGTACAAACTCATGATGCCATTCTCCTGTTATTTGTAGAGATCACCTTGATTTGAAGATAGAGTCTAAAGCTACCCAAGATAAACTCTCCTGTACTGTGCAGCAGGTAAGTGGGAATTCATTAGCGTACGACCTTAAGCGTAAATGATTTGTCACCTTTTAGTAACACTGTCCAAAATCTCAGTTCATTCAAAAAATTAATACTTCATGCTTAGCCTGACTTGTATCGGGAGGCAAAGATTATGTGATTACACTGATTTATACTGTCTTGTTGCTGGTAGTCTTCTTTTGCTTCTCCTCCTTCCCTTCCTGTAAGACCTTACACTAGAAGTTAGTGTAACAAAACTCAGTGTTGTCATAGAATAACTTCGCTAAAACCATGAGTTAGTAGTATAGCTCTCTTGTATCTTAATTTGTAAGAAAACCCACAAAAATAGCTGGGAATCCTTCAGGGATTTATAATACCCTTCCCAAAGTTCTGACTAAATATTTTTGCCTGTGTTTGATACATACATTTGGAAAAAATCATAGAACATTTTGTTGAATGGCTGTTTAAAATACTATACATTCGTAAATTGAGAATTGTCCTCAGGTCTTCTCCACAATGAATAATGAGTATCCCAAAGTTCTTGAATGAAGTCATGGGGACGTACATAATTAATCATTTCCACTCTGTTAGTTTGGGGAAGTAGATACCAGAAATCTCTATTCTGATGGCATTACTACTATAGAAAGTAACGTTTTTAGTTGGCTTAATCAGCTTCATATGTCATGTAGCTTAACTTTATTAGCTTAACATTAAATTAATATAATTTGTTCTATTCTGTAACTATATGCTCTGACAGCATTACCTTGTATCAGTAATTCTAGGAAATGAAAATAAGCCTTAATCATTTTTTCATGAACTTTATTTCTGCATTTTGGTCTTTCCTTTATCTATTTGTAGTTTCCACTGTCCCTGCCACTTTTGTTTATAACTGCCATTAGATCATGAGTATTTTCTTATGTTTGTCCTTTTTGGTCAGTTGACAGGATGAAGACAAAATAAGATCGGCATTCATAGATGCTTAGGAAAATACATTCAGGACATGCATTAAATTTAGTATGTCAAAAGCCTAATTCAGTTCACAGGAATGCAATTAAGTACAGCATTAGAATAATGTTAAAAAAAATCGGGCAAGTCGAAAGTTATGTTTCATTCTTCCCAAACCTTCCCGTTCCTTCAGTTTTTCCCTGCCCATGACCCTGTCTTCAGAATCCCAGGCTCAAATGTCAACACGGGGGGGGCGGGTGGCAGGGGAAGGGGCAGTTAACAAAAAGCTTGTAAAGCAGGATTACTTCATAGTGAAGATTAATTCATACTGAAATGAGTAAGTGGCCTAAAATAAACAGGTGGGCCTCATTATTACTCTTTGTTTTTCGCTTGTGATCGCAAGAGTAAGTGTTAGAGGAGCTTCTTAAATAGTCAAATTAATTCTACCCTGGCACAATGATGAGCTTCCCAAAGCTAATTTTATTTTAGTGTTTCAACAGATCGAGGGAATCGAAGTTCCTAATTCTGCAACTGCTTGTCTTGATTTACAGTCGTACTGCTGGAAATTCCCTGCAGGCTTCAAGAAGTATTTGTAGTGAAAAGCTAATACCATAATGCATTCTGAAACCTTCTAGCATTAAGTATTAACCTGGGTCAAGGAAAGGCGTAGGCAGGAGGAAATAGTTCTCAGGTTTTTCAAAAATGTTTGTACACAAAATGGAGTGTACAAGTGAGGAAAAGTGTAAGTCTGGGGTGGTTTTTTTTATATGTAAGAAGGATTAAAATGATGCTTGATCTAAACTTGAAACTTTCTAGAGAGGAAAGGATCTAAACTTAGAACAACACCTAGATTTTTAAGAGATTAGCAGCAGTAGGCCCATGAAAATCTCAAGTTTTTAGAACCTGAATTTAAAACAGTGTTTTATAAAAATGTACCTGATTGCTGCTTTAAAAGTGAAATTGTGATAAAACTGTAGGAAGTACAGAATTTCAACAGTTGTCTGTTGGGTAAGTATTTTAACAAATAGCTTGCTTGCTTAAAAAAAAAAAAAAGCTGTTTTCTTTTGGACTTACTGTTCTCCTAAATATTTTAGATGGATTTAACTATGTTGCCAGAAGAGGTTAAAGCCCTTGTTCGTGACGGTTATACAGCCTTGATGGACCAGCGGTGTCACAGTGCTGAACAAGCTTTTTCACAATTGTTGAGCATTCTAAATCCTTCAGAATTAAAGGTAAACTGAGAGGAATAACTTAGTTTATTACAGTAATTGAAGTTTATGCTTTCAGTAGTGTTTCATTCTTTCCTTCCACCAAAACAGTCATTATTATTGAATTGTTGTCTGTGATGTTGACTACAATGCCAAGTGTATGCAAAGGAACTTACAAATGAGAACAGGATAAAAAAAATGATAGTAATATAGGATGTATGTTTGTAATGTTCAGCATACGTGTGCATTTCTAGATGCAATCTAAAAAATACTTACCAAAATAATATTCTCATAAGAATAATACAAGATACTCTTATCAAATATCTTATTTGATAAGAAACTACTGTCCATTGTCAGCTTAACCTTTATTTATAATAATGTAGGGTAAAAAGAATTTATATTCTTCAGGTCAGATGACTCTCTTTGACAGCATATACTGTGAAATTTTGTGTATATGTATCTAGCCTATCAGCCATTGACCTGTTTCTTGTCCTAGATTTCTTTAAATTATTCTACTTAATACTAAAGTTTTGCATGACGATGTGTGTGCACATACGTTGCTGTGTTTCAAGCTCCCACTGTAGTAATGGCTGTTGCAGTGCCAACAAGTCTGTCCAAGCAAGTAAGGCAGCAATCCATCTGGAATTGTGACCTAGTTTATTAGGAAGAAAAAGGTTGAGAAAGGGGTTTTTAATTTTAAAAAAAGAAAAAAAGCTGCTCAATTCTGAACATGAAATATAGCAAAGACAAACTGCATTGCATGAGGTCAACATAATAAGGTCTGCAGTTACAGCATTTCTAAAAGCAGACGTTTCAGGATGTATCACGTTGAAATATGTAGGGGTGCCAAATGACCAGCAGTAAAGGTGTGTAGTTAACCATCACTTTTTATCCGAATTGTAACATAAATCTGGGTAGAGGCTATGATAAGAAGGGTGAGAAGAGACTTTCCTAGCTGTGTTGTAGTGAAGATCTTCAATTCACAGTAGACAGTAATGTTCTAGTTACCAGCAAAGTGTTTTTGTGCATGCTACTACTATAATTTGACTCTATTTGCAGCAACTGAATCTTCGTATTATTAATTATGTTGTAATCATCTATGGACATGCCACGGCTCTTCTTGGAATAGGACAACCTGAGGTATGACATCAAGCCACTATATTGTTTTTATTCAAAATTCTAGTTCAGGTAGTTGGCCATCCATTTTTCTCTCTTCTTAACAAATATAAAATGAGCAGGGAAGGAAAGCTTTTGTCACATTTTAGAATCATACAGTTTAGTATCTGTGACTAGATCTTTAATGGTTTTGGATAAATTAAGCTACCAAATAAAATTTCTTTTTAAGCTTTCAAATGAGGTTCTTAAGTATTAATGAAGTATAGTTAATTATTTTTCTTCTACTTTGTTGTAATGTGGTTATGCAGTAGTCTTTCTGACACAAACATTCTGTTTCTAAAACAAGAGAAAGAGAATGCTTTAGGTTCTGGAAAACACCAAAACAGAAGTGTGGGTTGTTTGGGGTTTGTTTGTTTGTTTGTTTTTTTTTTTCCTGGAGTGTTTAAAAATATTCAGTGCCTTACAATGAATTTAAAAATGTCTGGGTGTTTGTAGCTCAGTGAGCTCAATCATTTAATTTCACTATTTCAGAGGGAGACTGCGTTTATAGAATAGGTTTCTTTTTTTAAAAAAGGGAAGCCTTTGTGATCATAAGATTGCTTAATTCCCTTTACTGTTCATAAGACTGATCAAAGAATAGGGCATACTGACCCACTCTACTGGAGCAAAAAAAGGAGAGGAAAAGTGAAAAGCTTCTGGCAAAGTGTCACATATTTTTGTCTTAAATTTATTTTGAAGGCGTTGACAAAGGCTGAAGACCAGTTTAAGAAAATAATTGAACAGTACCAGGAAGAAAGATTTGGTTGTTTGGCATACTATGGAATTGGAAAAGTATACCTCAGACAAAACAGGTTGGTATAACAGAAAGCTTCAATATTTGGTACAAAAAATATTTTTCATTTGAGAAACGATGTGTGGGGTTTTTTTAATTACGCTTAATCACTAAATTCCTGTATCAGACTGATTTATTACAACTTTAAGTTTGTTTCTGCAAAGGATGTAATGGAAGCTGCTGAATCAAGTGAACTCTGGGACACAGGGATATGACTGACCAGCACAGCCCTGTAGTGGAGGAGAGCTTATAGGAGAAGGGCAAAAAACGATGATCTCAGGGAAAAATGTATCATAAAGAAAGCTTAACTTATCTCAACACCAGGGCAACTGGAAGGTAACCTTGGTTTTAGATAAGGCAGCTGCAGCAGTGAGTCATCGGGTTCCTGAGACAGATAGAGAGCAATGTCTTTCTGAGCTAGCCAGACAGCATGGGGAGGGGGGGGGAGTGTATATGTGGCTCAGCCGAACATGAAGTGCGGAAACTGGACAACTAAAAAACTTGAGAGCAAAGGGCTTGAGCTGGCTTCAACTCAGGTATTCCTGGTGGTATTCCTCCCAGCGTCCTGACGGTGAGCATATAGAGACCGGTAATGAGAATCATTTGTATTTGTATAATTTGTTTGTATTGATTCAACTGTGTGTTGCAATTGCTATGTTAGCTTGTGTTGTGATTTCAGTATATCACTGTATTGCTCTACTTAATCAAAATCCCCTGTAATGCCTGTGGTGAATTGACCTTGGCTTGCTGCCAGACCCTCATCCAGCTGCACTCGCTCTCCCCCTCATCAATGGGAGAGGAGGAGAAAATAAGATGAAAAAGCCCAGGGGTTGAGATAAAGACAGGGAGATAACTTGCTAATTATAGTCATAGGCTATGTAGACTCAACTTGAGGAAAAATAATTTAATTTATTGTCTGTTAAAATAGAGTTGGGCAGTGGGAAACAAAGTAAAAAAACAAAAATCACCTTCCCCCTACTTCCCCTTTATCCCAGGCTTGACTTCACTCCCTCATTCCCAACTCCTCGACCTCCTCCTCCCCTGAGCTGCCCAGAGGGTGAGGAATGGGGGTTGTGATCAGTCCGTAACAGCTCCCCTCTGCTGCTCCTTCTTCCACACGCTCCTCCCCTGCTGCAGCATGGGACCTCTTCAGAAACTGCAGTTCCTTTGGAGCACATCTGCCTGCTCTGGCAGGGGTCCCCCACAGCTGCAGGGTTGGATACCTGCTCCGGTGGGGTCCTCTCCAGGGGCTGCAGGGGAATCTCTGCTCTGTGCCTGGAGTATCTCCTCCCCTCCTCCTTCTTACCTTGGTGCTTGGAGGGCTGTTTCTCACACTTTTTTTACTTACTCCTCACAGCTGTGCAGTATGTTTTGTCCTTTCTTACCCATGCTTTCTCTGAGGTGCCACCATTTTGCCTGAGGGGCTCAGCTGTGCCACGTGGTGGTTTGTTGGAGCCAACTGGAACTGGGGCAGCCCTGGTCTCTCCTCACAGAGGCCACCCTGCGGCACTGGTCCCCACCCTCCAGCCCAACCTTGCCACGTAAACCCTATACTATGCCAAATAAATCAAATAAGTTTGATATTAAACCTTAAACCCTCTTCATGTGGAATAACTGAAAGCACCTGGTCAGAGAGTGTTGGATGCTGAGAGGGGATTCCTCCTTCCACAGCCACAGCATAGCCAGGTGCAGTCTGAGACCCAGGAGGTGTCTGTGTCCCTGTCTCACGGATGTGGCTTTTGTTTCCCTTGGCAGTTTTGACCGGTAGTGAGGCTGCATGTGTGTCCCAAAGAGATGCATACACAGACACGCCAACACAGCTGGCCACCCAGACTAGCCCAGGCAGAGCAGCTCCCATGTATAGTACTACCTGAACTCATGTAAAACATAAGTATAGCTAGCCGAGTCCTGTGCCTCCTCCCTGGCTGATGAGGGTTGAAGATCACTTGTGAGCATAGGCATGCCCTCACTCTCTGTATTGACAAGCACACCCACCACATTCATGGGTCCCTTGAATATCAGTGCAGGCTCTCACTCTGCCTCATATCCGTGCCTGGACTCTGGGTCCCTTACCCAGGCTGGCTGACTGGCTCACACATTAAGTCTTTTATACTGAAGAGTCCTTAAACAGATAATTTAATGAACCAGGTGCTCTTTCATTCCACATAGTCTTACAGTGACCTTTTTTTTATCCTTGGATCATAAAATTGTGAAAGTATTGCAGGCCATGTAGAAGTTAATCATATATGATCTGAACATGTACCTGTTTCAAACTTCAGATTTTCAGATGCACTCGATCAGTTCATAAAATCACAAACAATGGTTAATCACAAGATTGTACCTGGAGTATTAACTTGGCCCACAACATCTCAGGTCATTGAAGAGACACGAACAGAGAATTTACAGGTATGTTTTAAAAAAAAAAAAAAAAGGCATAAAAACCTGTTCTGTCAAATGGCCTTTCCAAAAAATAAAAACCTTGTCATCCTCCCTGCCTGCCCATTGTCAAGGCCAAAAAGAGATGGGGGGGCAAAACAGAGGTTTCAGCCTGGAGCAGCCAGTGCAAGTGCTGCTGCTCATTGTCAAGAGTGTTGTTAAACCCAAGAACTCTTCTTGCAATGACAATTTTAAACATGTGGGAAGCATCCCATTTACAACACAAGGGCAGGGGCTCTGTGTCAGGCTCTATGCTTGGGTATTTCTACGTAATAATATGGTTCTAATCTGCTCCAAGTGTTTCATAATGTGTTAACTTCTTAGTTGCATGTTACCAGACTTTAAGTAGATGTGAATACTATACACAATGTAATGCTAGAAGAACTGGTTAAAAATTTGAATTGGCAAAAATGTGAAATTGAAAATTGCAGTAGTGGTGCTATATTTAAAAAACAAAAAGGAGAGTTTGACCATGTAGTTCTTGGTCGATGCAGTGGGAGTTGTATGGTAAAATTCCCTGTTTGACTTCAAAAATCTAACTTGTGATTCTGACACTACAAATTGCTTTCTCTCACTGAACAGCTTTTTTTTATTATTATTATTATTGTTACTATTATTATTGTTTTTAAACTATAATTGAGTCACTGCTATTTGTGAAGCATTTCTGGATAAACCATGCTGTGAGAGGCAAGACGCTTGAACTCCTCTGCACAGAGGCAGTTTGACACAGTAGAACTTGCTAGGTTATTCAGTGTATGAACTTGGCTATACTATACTGACCTGTTTCATTTCTGGTAGAAACAGCAGTGCTGCTGTTTTTGAAACAAAAACTGACCTAAGGATATCTCATTGACTCCCAGCTGACACCACAGTAGTCTGGCCACTGTAATACATCAGTGGTCTGGGACTTCTGGAGAGCATAATGCAAATATCTGAAAGGCTGTAACTGGTGGTCTGTTTGTTTCTAATAATGTTTTATTAATCTGGGCTCAATGCCAATCCTGTGGGACTTGAACTGACTTTGCATAAAGCCACTGTAATGTCTTTACCTCAGATGCTATTCTGGGAGAACTCACTAGCTCCAGTGCAGGGCCAGGTCTGAGCTGTCCTTGGGAATGTACTTGATCGTGTAACCCAGATCCCAGGTGAGGCACTCCTGTAATGCTGGGAAATGGTGGAAATGAGCAGACACTCCATTTTCATCACGTTATTGGAGTAATCTGGCTTGTCATTTTGGCAATGGAAAACTTACTGTATTCTCATGCATTTGGAATTGGTCAGCATGTAAAACACTGGTCCAAGATAAACCTGCATGCAGGGAAGCTATGAGTACTGAGCTGATAGTTCAAATGAGCTTTTGAATATTTTGCCATAAAAGGACAATCTTCCATAGCTTTCACTAGAAAAGAGTTATTCTTTTAGTATTAGTCAACTGCTGTTCAAAAAGAGATGTCTGTTTCATTGCAGAGTTCCCTAGAAGTTTGTAAGCATCTACTGAATCTTTTCCTGGTTTCTGTGCAGTCTCTTACATGATTTTGTATTTCTCAGTTGATTTTAAAGAATTGTATTGAGGAATGCAAGTTTCCTCCAGAACCAGATGCAATTTGTCGGTATCAGCAATGCCATGGCCACTCCAAAATCCAAATATTTTTTACAGACCCGGACTTTAAGGTAATTTCTTAGTTTAAAAGGGTTTGGGAAATAAAACTTCATGTTTACATGTTTTCTGCTCTCTTTCATATTAAAGAGCTATCTGGAACACACCATCTTATCCTGTCTACTGTTAAGTTGTACACTGTTTTCTGTTTGTTTTTTTTTTTAAGATGTTAAATTCATACTTTTTCCTCAATATTAGGGTTTTATACGTATTACTTGCTGTCAGCAATGTAGAGTGGAGTTTCATATCAGCTGTTGGAAAAAGCTGAAAACAACAAACTACAGTGATAAAAATGATAAGGTAAGAGCTGTGTCAGACTACAAGCGTTTTATTTTTTCTTTTTTTAGTCAGGATTATAGCATTCCTTTGGTTTGTGGTAAGTGCAGTGGTAGAGCCTGATGTTCCACCTGCATGACAGTGGCAGGAGGAGAAACAGGAAAGAGTACTCTCTTGCTAAATTGACATGCAAGTGTGGATAAAGCTTACTGTTGTCTACAGAAGAAAGGCCTGTCTGTGTGAAGGCTTAGTATGCTTAGCCTGTTTATCTTGCATCATTTATGTCCTTCAATATGGAAGTTTTATTCCTTCAACTTGCTGTTGAAGCAACAGTTTGACTTTGAGTATGTCTAAAGGAATTTTAGAAAATTCCTTTATCGGCAGTCAGTGTAAAATGAAGGGAATCCAGACAGAGTATGAACTTATAAAAGGATATTCTTAAATTTGACTTTTGAATGTGAAGTTGGAGGAAGAGGGACTTTGCTATAGCTTTGGGAATAACACGTATATGCCACAGATCTAGGATCCTTTTGATTCTCAGTCCTTGCTAAGTCAGCTGTTGCTTGCTTTCCTCATCCAGTAAGAGTTTAGGACTGTGCTAGCTTTAATTACCTTGGTCACCTCAAATTAAGATACTGTAATCTGTATAAGAACATAGATTTTGTATGAATTTAAATGTCTTTGTTGTGTTTATCATTTTCTCCTACAGGATTTTCTTCAAGAACTGTGTTTCACTCCTGATTGTACAGGCCTTATTTCAAAAATAGTTATTTTTAGTTCTTCTGGTCTGGTAAAATGTGAAGTAAGTAAATGTCCATATAAAATATTATAATAATCTTTAAAATATTTACTCTTGTAATGGAGATAAAGTGAAGATGAGACTGTAAATGCAAACTTTTAAGTAATATGCTATCTTAACTACAGAATCTGAACATTATTTAGGAATGTTAATTGCCTGTTCTCTTCTTACCTGTTCTTCTAGTAGAGTAGGCACTACCTTATGGTATTCGTTAGAATTGTCATGGATGGGAACTGGAGCTTTATTTTATATTTAGCTTGTGCGATGTGAAAGGAACTGTTAGTTTAACTCAGAGCTAATCTTGCTAAATGAATTAATTGCATTGGAAGAGTGCTCTTACCTTCTATAGAATCACAGGAAGATGGATAAGTCTGCTCAGACCAGTATTGGTCTGGGAGAAGCAAAAAAAAAATTACTGTGAAGTTTGCTTCCTGCCCACTGGTAAAGCAAAACAGCCTCCAGTTTTTCCTGACTTTGTGTTATCTTTCAGCTTGTCTTTTCTGCAGATAAAGATGTATTTCTATATACCAAGATGTAGCGGTAGAAGATAATTTAGGTAGACCTTCATGAGGCTTATGTAGGCTGCATTATCTCTTTTGTAGTATTAACTTTTGATGCTTTGGAAAGCAGTAAATGTCCCTGGGTTTTTAGTACAGCAATGTTCCATTGTAACCCAAAATTAATTAATATGATATCACTTACTTTGGTAGTTTGAACAAAAAATCACAAAAGCCAAGGAACCACCAAGAGCCAGTATTAAACAGAAATGTTCAAGGTAAGCTCTCTACTGTTTAAAACTAAGTTGAATCAATTTGAGAACAAAAGAGGTTTCTCTAGGATTGGTTTTCATGCCTCTTTAAGAATTGCTAAAATATCACAAATACTTTGGAAAGCCATTCTTGCCCTTTGCCTCTGATAAACTAAAAAGTCTGGTAAAATATGTCATGATTCAATTATAAAAGCATTTAAATTAACTTGTAAAACAAGATACAGAGCTATAGATTTATAACATGAGCACAGGAGGGTATTAACTAGTATTGCTGAATAAATTATTGGTAGCTCTCTAGTGGTCATACAGTTCTTCAAAAACAACATTTCAGTTTGGTCACAGGAAACTGTTTTCAAATATACAGCGTATGAATTGATGCAAATCTGATTTTCCACACCTCTGTGTTGAGGGGTAAGTTGTCCATTGCACCATTGACTTCCCAGCAATTTGAACCACTAGTATTTGAATATAAATTGCTGCAGTCATCTTTAAGTCTTTATACCTGAAACCTCATTTCATTGTGAAATCTGTGGGCAGGGAATTAACCTCTGTTTTCAGTCTGAGATTGCAAGCTTTGTTCTATGCCTTCCCCTTGCTAGAGGGAAGAAACTCAGCAAGATTTTTAGCTGGATGGGAGAGGTATTGCTGTGTGGCATAAGTTCAAGACCACTGTTCCACAGCATTTACTATCTAACGAACTTTGTGTGAATGTTTAGAAAGTGTTTAGAAAGAAATAAAGACTGTATATAATGATGCTATTTCAGTTGTTGATGCATGTACTTTTGACGTAACTTTTACACTTTTGGGCAAATAAGGTTATAAATAATGAGGAATCATGCTGCGAGGATAAACAAAATTGATTTTTAAAAGTTAAGGAAATCCAAATGTTAATACGTTATTCAAAATGGTGAGTTATACATTAAGAAACAAACTGATAGTATTTCAGTTAATCCTAATTCAGACATCATTAATGAGAGTAAAAATTATTGCATCTTGAGATATCCTTACACTTACTTGATTTTTATGAAACTTGTGTGAAATTTTGTGGTCTCTTAACTTCCAAACGAAAACTAGCTTTATTATATTTGTACTTTTCAGCATAATATGTTATAGTAGAATGGAGCTTACAGCTATTGTAAGACATGGAAAACAACTTAGATGTGCCTAACTCCTTTGGCAACTTATCTAGTTTTAGGCTGACCACTTAATTGCTCTTTTCAGTCTTAGGAAGTTAAAAATGAAACAAGAAAAAAAACTACGAAGAAAGCGTGCACGAGAAGAGACACAGAATTCTGCTAAGAAGAAAATAGAAGAAAACCAGATGGGAAATGAACCATCACAATACAGTGATCACAGTGGTATGTGGAAGTATAGGTTATTGTTTTAAGTTATCATGGGGCAGCACCAATAGCATTCTGAATGTCCTAAGTGAAATTATAGCAGACTACTAATATTGAACATGATCCCCCCCCCTTAAAGACTTGCAGTTTTACTTAAGAATATTTTTATTTCAGTTCTATTTTTAATTTCTAGATAACTGTAAGATGTTAGTGTATGGTTGAGTTTCTTGTAGAAAACCTTTATTCTTGCTTCATTGGTTCACGAAGAAGCAGCTTGAAGAGAGCAAAGGCTGAAATTCCAAGTTTAGCCTTTTAAAAGAAAAAGCTTTGTGCCTAACAGATTAGGACACTGCTACAGAAGAAAAGTAACTCCATCTCAGATAAAGAAAGATACCCTAACTGCAGAAACTGCAGTGACTTGAAATGTGTATTTCAGAGGATTGGGGAAAATAAAATACTTTAACCTGTAAGAATGTAGTCGGTTAGTGCTTCAGCTTTTGTGTTCCAGTTACATTGATCTGCAGTGTTCTCTATTTCAGATTGTGAACTTCCACTGCATTTTGTATTAAGGCAAGCTACAGTGCAAGCAAAAATGAGTGATTTTTTTTTAAATTATTTTTTTTTATTTTTGTCAGTATTAACTTTAAAATAGTGCCCATGTTAATTTCCTTGTAGAATTTAATTTTAAATACTTTGCAGGCACTTTTTCATCCCAGACATGCCATACTCGGAGTTCTCCAGAACCCTGTTGCCTGTTCAATGGCATATCCTGGCACTTTCTCTATAAAACGGTCTCGGGTACTAATGTTTTAGCTTGGGTTTTTTTCTTACCCATTTTATTTGAGAACGGTCCCTTCTATTAGCACCATAGATTACTATTTTTGCTTCCATGTGGTTTTCTAAAATCACGGTCAGTTGACTTTGTGTTCTTTTTTTTAAGTCTAGGCTATCTCCTTTCCTATGGCTTATCTTTAGTTCTGGTCCTTGGATCCACTGCAGGTCACTCCCATGTATGTGACTTGACTGTCCCAAGTGCCCTTAAAACCTCTAAGAACTAAAAATGCCTTTGGTGTGACAAAAACACTCACACCGCAGTACTGCGGATAAAAGTTGGAACACTGATGCAGGAATATGCCAACACGAAGCAACTTTAACACAGTTCTGCAAAAATCTGTGCATTTGTGTTGGCCAATGTTTTTAATGTGTCCTGAGTTAATTCTATAATAAAATTGAAGTCTTGCATGTCTTTGGAGGCAAGCTAGCTACCACCCTGTTTTTTCACTTGGGGAAGTTTCATGAGGAAATCTTTCAAAAGAACATCTAATTCAATCTCCCAAGCTGTCTGAAAGGTTGAGAGGCCATTTTCAGGGGAGAGCTAGATCACAAAAGAGGGGTTTGGTTTGGGGTTTTTTTTGTGTTTTTTTTTTATTAGCAGCCATAGCTACCTTTAAATAAGAACAAATCTGGTTGTAAATTGGAGAAGAGTGCCCGTGAGACGAGCACTTGTTTTTAGGCAGATTTGTAACATACAGAGGTTTTTAATGCAGGCTTCTGCAGGATAAACTTGGGCATAGCTTATACCTGTAGAGTTCATTGAATCTGTTAGTATGCTTGGAATTGTTTGTTACAATGCTGAATTATTCTAGGTGTAATATGTAGTGCTTTGTTTTTAAAAAATTCTTTTCAGATCTACATCTTTTGGCTATGGTTGCTATCAGTTAAGCTCTGAAAGTGGCATTCTACAAATGTGTGGTCTTGAAGACTAATGAAAGGTGAAGGCTGATACAAGCCAGTAATCTTTTTCACTCTTGTTCTGCAAAGTACCTGTGGCAGGGTCAGGGCAAAGGTTTGTTACTAGGTGTATATTCGGAGTGTGCCTTTGCTCTGAGAACTGATGCTTGGGGTAATTCTGTCTCTGCATCAGGACTGGCATGCAGCCCACACAGATAAATCTGTATAGACCATTGCTTGATGCTGCTATTACTGGCAGGTAATTTTTTTTTTTTTTCTGAAATGTAGTTAAGGTGCTAAGGATTGTTTCTTTGTGTAAACCAAATTTAAAACAATGTTGTGTCAAATTCATAATGCTAAGGCTAGTTTATATGGAAGTTATCTATTCTGTAATTTTCAGTGTTGTGATAAAGCAAATAATTAACACCGCTTAGTCCAAATAATCTGCACTTTAAAGTTGATGTTTTTAATTGTGGTAAACAGACATGAAATCTTGTTTTGTTTGGGTTTTTTTAAATCCCATTATAGGTTACCTTCAGGATTTATATGCTGGTGATCGAGTCCTGCAGCATATCAGTCGAAATGCTGAACAAATAAAAACAGCTGTTCGTGATGCTTCCAAACTATTAAAGGAATTACTTTCATGGTTTGTAATCAGTGAGGAGGATTACATGTCATATTCCAAAACTAGTAGCATGTCACATGAAGTGATGGAGCAGCTCATCGGTTACTTAATTCAGGAAAAAAACAGAGTTAAAACAAGGAGTTTTATCCATGTGCTGAGTGAGCTCGAAGAAGTGGACCCCAAATTACACAAATGGCTGAAACATCTTAACAACTTGGGTAGGCTATATGTTTATGTAATAGCAGAAGATCTTACCCTGTCACAATTGTTCAGTTTACAGATTAAAAGATAATGTCCCTATTTTCCAGTCTTGCTTTTTTAACTTTAAATGGTAAAGTAAACCTTTCCACTTTTTCATTTACTTGAACCTTAGCCAGGATTTCTAGGGAAGAAAGCATGACCATTGGTAGCATTTGTCTCTGCAAGTAAGGCATTATAATGTGGGCAGGGCTTTGTCTGTGTAGGAAAGAGAAAATTGAACAGATCTATTTTTTTAGTGTCTTTAAATTCCAGAATAGGCTTAAATGATAATATTTGTATAAATTATTTGTTTCTGGAAAGTAAATCATGGTGGGATTTTTGTCATAAAAGTTTAGCTGACTGTATAACTTGGAAGTAATTTAACTTGATGCTCTTTAGTAGTGTTGCCTTGCTGTGTAGTTTTCTATTGAATTTATAATTGGGTGACGGTAGAAGTTTGTTTTTGCAGGCAAAATGGACATAAGATGCCAAAACTTTGGACAAGATTTGGGTTCTTAATTCTATTCTTTTTGCGTCCATGTCCTTTCAAGAATTTATATAGATTTCTTGTACAAACAATAATTAGGTGTTGACTAAGAGTAAAATTTATATAAACTCCATTTATCATTTTTGTTTGCATTTTCAAGATACGAAAGGTTTTACATAATCAGTTTCAGCTACTGTATATTTAATTTCTAGAACAAACTGTTCCTTTTTGAAGAGTAATATCACACTGTAAGCACTAAAACTCTGAAGCTGGAATGAAATTTTGGGATTTTTCATCTCTTTTAGGTCTGACAGCTACAAAGAACTTTCTCCTTCAATATGGACAATTTTTAAAAGAGCTTGACCTTGCTATTTTAACCACACTCTGGAATGAGAAGTATGGTGGTAAATTTGACTATGTGACAACTAGTTCTGAAGACAAAGAAATTCGTGATTATTTCTTAAAACCACCCCTCGAGAAAACTCGTTGTTTTATATGGCTGCTAGAAGACAACAGAGAAAATTTTCCATTTCTTCATCAAGCATTAGATGAATTCTTTGATAAAATGGGTAAGTATGGAAAGGTCACTATTCTTATCAGCATTGTATTTTGTCTGGTTTTATAGCACATGTGATGGGCTCTGTAAAAGGCTGAAACCTCAGCAAGCTACTAACCACCTCATTATATGGGATATTTGGTATTCCGTGCTTAAAAGGCAATATGACCTCAAAAGCCAAGCCACCCTATTTTAGGTTACATTCTACTGTTTTGTTTCATGTGCCACAACCAGCAAGTGAGTTTACCTTTATGCATATATGATGTCCAACCAAAATAAGTATTCATCTTTCAGTTTAAGCATAAAGATTCTGTAGCTACAGTTTTTAAGATGCTTTGATGGTATTGGATAAAGGATTATAATAATTACTATAATTTCATAGCTCACAATTAAAAGTTCCATAAAATATTACTATTTCCATTTACAAATATGACTTTGTTATCCTTTCAATAGATGATCCTACCATTATATTAAAGAAGCAGGGAAATGAAAATATATCGGTAAGTGAACTTAGTATCTATTTCGTAGATATAACTACATAGATAAGCTCAGAAACAAGTATCTGCTTGGTGTTTTAAAAATGTGCAAAAGTGGAGAGAGACGTGCATCTCTTAGTTTATTTTACATCATCATCCTTCAAACCTGATTAGAGATTTACTCTCTTGTTTTATTCCCCCCCCCCCCGCCCCTTTTCTTAAAGCATTTGAAGACTGCGTACCATTTTTCCTAAAATTCTGTCAGTAAAATACTTGTTGGATTTTCTCTTTAGTTAAAGCACAAACCAACAAAATACCTTTTCGATTATGAGCATTTCAAGGATGCAGATGAGGAAGTTGTAGTGAAAGCGGATGAGGGTATGCTGATATGCTGCATCACCTCCTTTAGATAGGGAAAATAAGGCAAATAAGGTGCATGGGAATAGCATTTACATATTACTTGATAACAGCAGTTTGGTGTTAACTTTAAAAAAAGTCTCTCTGAAAGTATCATTGGGGAATATAAAAACAAACAAAAAAAAGTGCCTGGTATACAAACAGAGAGACTCTTACTAACTGTCGTATCTGTGTATTTACCATGACAACTAAACTTGAAGCATGATTCTTCCTTGAGTGTGCTTAATTTGCATCTGCATAATTTTGGACACTAATTGTACTATATATTTTACAGTCCAAATGAGAAGGTAGTATAACCCAGCTTCATGTAACCTTCAGATCTCGTTAAATTGTAAGGCTAAGTATTTGGCGTTTGTTCTGCTAATAAGCAAAGTAAATTTGAAATGAGTTAGACATTTTGCATTTGTTCATTACAATTTATAGATGCTTTTCAGATTCAACCTGTTAGTCTTAAAAGTGTACATCATTCTTAATCACTTTTTGATTAATATCTTAATTAAAATCCGTTCTAATTGGCAGAAGTATATTATGTATTTTGGTTAATTATGTGTTTGAGGCACTCGCATTTAAAATTATTCTAGCCTGCAGATAAATTTATCTGTACAAATCCAAGATTTACTTTTGATACAGAATAAAATTTCAACATTAGTGAATTAACACGCACCTTAAAAAACTGTGAAATTCTTTGCTTTTTCATTTCATGAATTGGAAATCCAAGAATGGAATGAAAGCCATTACAATAAAACTACATCTGTTTCAATGTTACTTAAACCCTAAAATAGGCTGTTAGTAATTTACTGTTAGCAGAGTTATGTTAATCTATAATCACGGTCCTATTAAAAGGTGAAGATGCATTTTAGTTCTTTCATCTTTGCATATCTTAAACTGAAGTGACCAGAACATTTGACAGTCCTGTTTGCTGCTTGTTCCCCCACAAAACTGCGTTGTGTGGGATGTCACAACTCTTTAAATATACAATTTCAGCTATAAGTAATGAGTAAGCATCTGAAATACTAAAATGATAGAATATTCTGTTTTTAAAAATCAATGTTCTATATGTTTAAAAAGAAAAATAATGAAAAGGAACAAAATGGATAAAGTCTTGCAAAGCTCTGTTTCTTTTTGTGTTTTCCACCTGAGGATGGAGTAGAGAGGGATAAGATTGCATACTTCACCTTGTAAATCTTGCTGGTCAAACAGAATGAGAATTTTAATGTGAAACTTTTTAAAATTTACATACTGGTTTTGGAAATGCATCATAATTTTATTCTAATTAAAAAAAACAGTGATTTTATTTTTTCTGTTTCAGACTAATGGTATCAAAGTTAAAAACAAAAACAGGAAGAAGAACTCAAAAGACTCGAGGGTCAGTAACTTTTTAGCTGCTTGCTACAAATAGTTTTTTTAGAATTGCTGGTGTTCAGACGTACAGAGGCTAAATACCTTGTGGAGACTCATTCTTGAAGTAGTTTTTCTGAGGTAGAATAATGCTGTTAAGACTCAGTACGGTTTTGTTTTGTTAAAATATGAATTTGTCAATATAAAAGGTATTTCTAAACTTGGGGGGAAAAAAAAGTTATTTACGAATAACTGGCTCTGACTGGATACCACAGTCTATCCACTATCTTAATTCTGAAGGACTGTTTTGATCTTAATTTGCCATATGGGAAGATGTGAATACAGTATGCTGACTGCACTATGTAATTAATACTTCATGCTCCGTTTCGTTTTGCACTGACAAATAGTGGTTTGGAGAAGAACACTTTACCAGTCGTTTTGAGAAAGAAAAATGTGTCCTTATACCTCATAAAATAGATCTGAAAATATGTCTTTAACTGTCTTTTCTGATAATTTTTATGGGCATATCAGTGACTGAAGATGCAAGTGTTCCATTTATTGCTCAGAAAAATGTTATTAGTTGCTCAGCATTTTATAGATTTTTATAGGAATAATATTCTATCTGAAATTTATACTTTCCTTTGTCCTGCTTTTCTAGGTTTTTGCTTTATTGAATGCTTCAGATAAAATCATCTTTGTTTCTTCCATGCCCCCACCTTTTTATAATTTTACTGGAATTTCAGGAGTAAACTTAAGATTTTTCCTATTCTCATCAGCCAGGGGTTTTTTTTTTTCTGACTTAGATGCATTTATACAAGTCTGTGTATTTCTAAAGTTATTAGATAATAAAAATTAAAAGACAACTGAATGGTACAAACAATGGTTTGTAATGGTGAACATAAGAATAACAGGTGTCATATTAAAATGATGTGGAACTAGGGATAACTCAGACTTACTTGTAGTAAAATTATTAAAGCTTGAAGGCTCTCAAATGTAAAGGAAGAGATTCCTAGAAAGTCAGTTGATGTGCAGCCCAGTGGAAAGAAGTTATACAAAAGTCTTAAAAAAGTGAGGCTGTAGTGTTGTTTGCTTTTTAATCCAAACTCAAAGAAAAATCAGGCACATGTAGGATTTTTATGAAATTGGTAAAAAAAGAGGGAGGTTGGGCTGAATATCCCAGTTTCTTTTTCCAAAATAAGTTCTGAAGAAGAAATTAACAATGTTAAATTAAGAACTTTCTTGCTGATAATGGTACTTAAAGGTTTTGCAGTTCAGAATATGGCCTCTGAACATGCAAGGTTCTGTGTAAATAAGTTACTCATAGTCTTTACAGTGGATCATTTTGCATATACTTTTGTGAGATAAAAAAAAAAATCTGTTTTTAATTAGTCTATTTTAGTATTATCCAGTGGAGTTAGTACAGCACCACGAGAAGAAGATAAGATATTTATAGAAGAAAATACTTTGTAAGTACCATCATGTATCTTTGCTTTTATTGCCCAAACTCCAAAGTGCTTTGCAGGCACTGGAGAAGACAGTGTCTTAGAAACATCAAGTCTGGGTTAACATCTTACTGGGTTTGGTACAAGCTTGTGTAGAACCATTACTTCTCTGCTTCCAGGACAGGTGTAAGGGGCATTAGAATTGTAAAGATCTTAACAATGTAGGAAGTAATGAAATGGTTGCCAGGCTTCAGCCCAATACATCTTACAGGCCAAAAGCTATTCTTTCAAGTAGGATCTTAACTTGCTTCATGTTCCATTTTAATGTAGCAAGAAATTAGTTGATAAATTTGTATGTACTCCATCAGCCACAACCAAACTTTGCCATCCACAACATATCAAGCAGGTTGTGATGTTGAACTGAGATAATCTGTAGTACATTGCTTAGAATTTAGGTGTTAATCAGGAGTCAAACTCTTGTATTCTGAGCCCGGTCTTGCTCTTACAGATGTGAAAGCTGCTAGCAAGAGCTAGGCTTTACTATTATTATTATTGGCTAGTGGCAGGTCAGTTAACAAGTTTAGCAGTTAAATATTTTGGGGATGGTGTTTATTCTGCTTGTTACAAAAAAGTTTACTAGTGGAGTGTATTTGTAGCACTATGTAGTTACCGTACAGTAGGCTGTTTTCAGTATATGTAAAAATACAGTTATTTTCAGTGACAAGAATTATTGTTCATATGCACTATTTAATTCTTCTCGCTCTCTTTTTTTTTTTTTTTTTTTGCTACAGAGATTTTACAAATTCTTATGAACCATTTGTAATCCCAGAATATCTTCGGGGGCAACTAGAGGAATTTGAAGCTCTCTGTGATGTTTCAAATAGTAACAGTTATCAAAGACTTTTGGATAATAACCCAGATCAAACCTGTGAGAGCTTATATGAGTATGTATACATTTCTGTGCTTAGCAGTTTAAAGGGTTTGATGTTACTTCATAATTTTTGTAACGCATTAAGCCCAGAATTTGAGTCCTGGTGGTCTGGTATCTGTAGGTATGTACATAAAGGTATGTACTAATGCTTTGAAATAGTTGCATAATTTTAGTAAGATGTGGACAAGCAAGAGTATTACAGAAAATTTTTATGCTTGGCTAGAACACCATCTTCCAAATGATTGTTCTTCAGTAGTTCTAGAGGTTCTTTGCTTTTAAGCATTATTGTGTGTCCTGGTTTCGGCTGGGATAGAGTTAATCTTCTTTCTAGTAGCGGGTATAGTGTTATGTCTTGGATTCCGTATGAGAAGAATGTTGATAATGTTGATGTTTTCAGTTGTTGCTGAGCAGTTTTTAGACTATGTCAAGGATTTTTCAGCTTCTCGTGTCCAGCCAGCAAGAAGGCTGGAGGGGCACAAGAAGTTGGGAGGGACACAGCCAGGACAGCTGACCCAAACTGGCCAAAGGGATATCCCATACCGTGCGATGTCATGCACAGTATATAAACAGGGGGGGGAATTCGCTGAGGGGTGGCAGATTGCTGCTTGGGAACTAACTGGGCATTGGTCAGCAAGTGGTGAGCAATTGCATTGTGCATCACTTGTTTTGTATATTCCAGTCCTTTGATTATTATTGTCATTTTATTATTGTTCTTACTATAATTCTTAGTTTCTTCCTTTGTGTTCTATTAAACTGTTCTTATCTCAGCCCATGAGTTTTAGCTTTTTTCTTCCAGTTCTCTCCCCCATGCCACTGGGTGGGGGGTAAGTGAGTGAGCAGCTGCGTAGTGCTTAGTAGCTGGCTGGGGCTAAATCACGACATTGTGAAAATAAAACACATAAAATGTGATTTTAGAATTACATGAAAAAACTTGATTAATAATGACAACTCTTTTTTTTTTTTTTTTTTTCTTCTTTAAGATATTTCTCTCAAATCTTGGAAGAACATGGCCCTATGGAAATTAATAACAAATTACTAGTTGGGGAATATGAACATTTCCCTGAAGAAGCTCAAAAGATTGTAGAAGATGAAGGTGGTCTGAAATCTTTTCTTCTGAAATCCCTTCATTTCGTTATGGTGGATAATCTTATTGCCTTAAGAAAGCATGCAGTTCTTATTAAAGAAGATACAAACAGAAATGAGACTGGAGATAATGAAGAAGAAAATTATATAGTCCGTGATGTGCAAGAATATTCTTCCCAGAACAAGCTACAGTTAAATCCAGCTGCTAAGGAATTCAAACCGCTGTCTTATCCTAAGCAACCCCATATATCAACATCTACTGACTTAACAGTAGCAAGTTATGAGACTCCACAATATTTGCCCTGGTCTTGTCCTACCTCATGTAAATCAGTGCATTCTTTGCATAAGCAGAATACTGATATCATAGAAAAGGATTCGCCATTTTCAGACATTTTACTAAAGTGCTTTGATTCTAAAAATCCTGGTATATTTTTGTCTCAGACTTCCTGGGGTTATCAAGATGAAAGAATATTGCCAGTGCTTTCTCAAATGCCTCTCATGTCAAATGTTGCCGAGCAACCTAGTTATATTTATGCTGATCATGTAGCTCATCAGGATAATGACGAATCAGCTATTTCAGAGCAAAAATATGTCTATAGCAGTTTTACACCAACTGAAATACAAACGTATGAAGACCCTCAGTGCCAACTGGAGAACTCTGATAACACATTTCATGAAGAAAATATTGCTGTTGCAAGTAGTAAAAATGAAGCTGAATGTGGTATACAGGTTAAGACAGAAGAAGAAAGCAGAGGTATACCTCTAAAGAAAAGCAATCCTCATACAAGGATGATAGCTGTTCAGGTAAGAAATTGAAATGCAACAGTTATTTTGAGAGCTTTTAAGTGATAAATGACGGTGTTGAGCACTGGAAAGAGCAACTCCTTTTTGAATGATTTCTTTATGACTTCCCAAAGGGTCAAATGTTGTGTAGAGTTTCAAGAGCAAATATTCAAGTGATACTTCCAGCCACCCAAATGCAAGGGCTCTTAAAAGTAGTATTTAGCATTGTCTAGTACTTATCTCCCCCCAAAAAAGGCCATGAGTTAGAAGATACTGAGGTGTTTAACAGACTGGGAACTTCCTTAGAACTTGCAGTTTAAGGTGCTGACACTTTTTACAACTACTCGTTTTTCATTTGTAATTCTTTGAAGAGATGGTCACTGAATTTTGTTTTGCCTAAAATTTTTGCAGATCTTTTGATTCAGGATCAAAGGAAGGAACTGGTGCACATCAGTTTAAACTTCATGTTAGAGGTTAAGGAAAGTCCTTCTGTGTCATCAATTTTCTTTTTGTAATTAGTTCAGTGATTTGTTTTAACTTTCACAATACTTGAGGATTTAGATAGTTTGTACATTCTAACAATTGCTGGCTGGTGCTTCCCACATGGTCTTACAGTGGTGGCCCAGCTGTAGGGTGAGTTCAGGGGGCAAACTCCCTCACATTTCCTTTTCCCTCCTGAAGTAAAAAAACCTGAAAGATTTGTCCTACAGGCAGAGAAGGCATTGCTGAACACCTGCAAAGGGGCAGGGCATGCAGCTGAACAGACAGAAGAGGGGCTGGAGCATTCATTCTTTAATGGTACCCCAGAGTTAGATCAGCATACACCACTCACACTTCAAGTAATGGGGGAGACAATGGTCACATCCACATTTGTTACAGAAAACATTTTGGACTAAGATGCCAGGCTTTCACAGTTACGGATATGGCAGTTTCACACATCCATTTATGAGAGATTATCCAACATGCTAGAGGGACTGCTGAAGAGGAGTTCCTCATCTTTCTTTGTTTCTTGTCATTAAGGGAGTAATAGCTGTTTATAGCTGTAAGATAAATAGATGTCTTTTTATTATTGCTTTCTAAATGAGGAAAAAGTTAACATTTTTTTCAACTTGTTTTGTGTACAAAACTTTTCTTCACTTTAAATGTTTCCTGAGCAGTTGCTGAAAGTCAGTTTCCCATCAGTCTTGGCAGACGAATTTCATCACTTGGCTGACTGGGCTTTTAAAATAGGATTTCTGTTTGGTTCTTGAACACATGCAACAAAGACGTAACAGAAGAAGCAAGAGTTTTCAATTTAGTGAATTCTAGTTAGAGATCAAAATGTCACTAAGCAACAGATATGTTTCTGTTTGCAGAAGTGTGGTAGAGCAAGGCATTTAAACATTATCTGACTGTGATTTTTAATAACCTGTTAGAACAGTAACATCATAAACTGGATCTTTAATATGTCACATGATTAGATTTTAAACTTGAGCTCTTTCAGTAAGTCTTTGATGGGTGGTATTAGAGGAAAACAAGCAGGGACCCTGAAGGTCCTTGAGTCTAGTCTGTTCTAAGTAAAGGAAATTGTACAGTAGATCTTGAGTTTAGGAGGAGCCACAAAACACAGCTCCTCAGTGACCTGTCAGACACTGTTTTTGCAAGTCTTAAATTTTCAGACATTTAAAGCACAGCTGTGTTTAGAGACTCAGAGAACTGTTCTCAATATAAATGCTTCATGGTCAATTAAACTAGGGAAAGATGACAAAAAAGTGCTTTCGTTAAAGATTGAAGTCCATTTCAGAAACACTTGCATAATTTATTTTTACATTGTAGATAGACCTACTTTGTAATGTAGTTGGATTTGTAAAATTGTAGGTTAGGTACAAAAGCTCCAAAACAGCTGACCTACTAGTTGCATGTATAAACTGGAAAGCTTTTTAATCAACTAATGATTCTTTATATTCTAGGTAAATCATGAAGTAGCTGATAGGGAAACTAATACCTTGCCTTTTCATCCATTTGAAATGCAACAAGTAAGTTACCTGCGTATTTGTTTATATTTCTCGTGAAGAAGGTTAAAGCAATGTCCAAAAATGTAGTAGTGAAAAGATGGAGGTTCTCTGAGAATGTCATGTTTTAACGGATATTTTTTATTTTTATTTGTTTTGTATTCTGTGTGTGTGGTTTGTGGTTTGCCTTTTTGGGGGGGGGTGGGGGGTCTCTCCCCCCTGCTTCATGTTGGGCTGTATTCTGTGATGGTCTTGGAAGCTTCACGTAAGCTCACAACAGGGAGGTTTTGGAGCTTTGTTCTGTAGCTATTCAGATGTTGGAGTATGTTTTTGGAAAATTTAGTATTTCCTCTCCAAAAATCTTGAGGTTTGATTTAAATACTCCATTTGGGCATATAGACAGCTCAGACTGATGTTAATGGCAGTCTTATGTCTGTACCAGGAGATAAAAGTGAGAAAATGTGGCCTTTGAATTAGTCACATTCCATTCATGGTCAGACATGAATGTTCATTTCCTGAGCTGAATTGAAACTCTTACACAACTTTCTCTTAAACCTGTCCCCCCCCACCCCCAAACAAACAAACAAAACCCCACCCCAACCACATTCAAGATTTTGAATCTCAGCTGACAACAGACTGTTCCTTTTAGGCATCATGAATGTTTGCTGCCCTGTGGTAACAGATACTACATTGTTTTTTATAACTGATTTATTTTCAGGGAGATATTCTACGTATGGAAAAAGAGCATCAGGTATTAAAAGAACAACTTAAAGAAGCACAGGAAAAATATGAACAGTTGCAAAGCCGAAGCTTGGAGGAAATTAGTGCTTTGAAAGAACTCCTAAAGAAAAATGTTGAAGAGACAGAGGTAGTGTTTTTATCTGTGCAACCGCAGGACAAACTGCAGTGGCTCACAAGATTGGTTGTAATTGATCAACAGTATTTTTGAAACTTGTCTGGTAGTTCTAATTGCTGTGAAGTTTAACTTGGCAAACCTCACAGTCTTTGCGAGTCATCTTCCTCTGAACACACTTAAACACTTAGGATATTGGTTGCTTCCCTCTAGTGGACAGGTATTGGTTTTGGTTCAACCCGAGAACAAAAAAGCACTACACTGCAGACTCTGTCATCTCGATTTGTTGGGTTTGCGAACAGGCTTTATTTCCTTGAAAATGTCTGAGCAAGAGGAGTAGTTCCCAAACAGCGCTATCAGCCTATTGTCACTTTGACTGGATTAATTTTATAGTTAAAGCCGTAGATGCTACAGGCTACCCATTTGCCTACATGAAAAGGAATTTCTCCCCACGCCCTCTCTTTAATCTTTAGTAAGATGTGGCCTGTCATTCATCACAGTTCAATGTATTTTTACCCTTTTAGTGGTGTGTTGGAGTAAACTAACGTACTGCAGCCTGGAAACTCCTGAGTTCTAGCTTTACCATTGGCTGCGAGTAGCTCAGCAAACTTTCACATAACGGATGATGGAATCTCACATCTGTTTTTTCTGTATGAATATTTGGTAAAAATGTGAGCTCAAAAAGTTTTGAGCTGAAAGCATGGCTGTATGCAGGTGGATAAACTTGTCCATGGGCATTATAGGGACTTTAAAAAAAAATTTTTTTATATTTTACTATGATGCATTGATGCTGCCTCTTTTTTTAAGTAGTTATGGCAGCCATATGATTCACTGCTGTCTTGTGCTGTTATGAATTGTAACTTCCCAGTTATTAGCACTGACACAACAGTATCAGTACGGCTATTGAGTTGGATTTCGGTATGTATTTGTATGTGACACTGTGGAACTGGGTTTCTTCTTTTAGCTGACTGCAAAACAGGGTTGCAAGTATTCTGAAGCCATGTAAATAAGGTGTGTAGATAGTTGTGGGAAAGTATTTGTGAGCATGTTGCCCATGCTAAACACCTGAACTAACAGTAAATTAAGCACTAGTAAAGCTCTGTTACTGTAATTTTCACTGGCTTAGCTTTTGATCATAAGTGTCAGCACTCTGCTCTAACTTGCATTTGAATAAAATAGTATTTTCAGAAATAATGTTTTCTTATTTTCTGCTTTTAGGTCTCAAAGAATGAACTGGATTGGTTTCATCAAGACTTAGAAATGCAAGTGAAAAAATGGCAACAGGAGAAAAAAGAAAATCAAGAGAACTTAAAAGCACTAAGGACCACAGCTAAAAAGCATACAGATACCAATGATAGGTACTAATTTTAAATACAGTTTTACATTACTTTCTCCTTGCTTGATATTTTTTTAAAAGCAGCAGTAAGTCCAGTTATTTCTGATAGACTATGGTAAGTTTCAGTATCTACTGATTCCATGATGTATGCAGAGTGAAAACTCAGAGTTGTTACCCCAATTATGCTACTCTGAAATGAGTTAAATGCAATTCTTGGATTAGACCTGCTCTTAATAGGATCTACATACAATGTTATTTAACCTAATTAACAAATACTACTCCTTCGCTATTGAAGATCTTCCCATGTTTTCCAGAATCCTTTAGATCTGCACTGCTTTTTTACTTTTCCCCTTCATGACTTACCATTGCTTTCTCAGTGTACTCCTCTACTGCATTATGGTTACCTTTAAATTTTCATTTCCATTTTCATTCTTCCTTCTTCTATTGTACAATCAACCCTACTGAACTCTGGTCTGCATCTGTTTTTCTTACAGGCTTTTTGTCTGTTCTGCCACATAGCCTATCTGAGGGTCATCCAAGGATGCACGTTTCCTTCTTTTCTAGTCCTGTCACTGATTTCTCAGATTCAAATAAAACTACAAGAACCACATAACTGCATGTATCTGTTGTGGGGTTTTTTTTTTACCCATCCATCACCCTAAAACAGAAGTATGCAGGGCTTTCCATGGAACTTAAATCAATAATATGATTCCAATTGTGTGAATCCCATCATGACCCTGTGTGCAGCAAACCCAACTGTTCCCCTGGCAATAAGCTCTCCTGGCTATGGAGGAGCAAGAAGCAACTTCAGGCAACTTCTACCATAGTCAACAAGCATCCATGAGATCACATCGCTGATACACTGAAAAATAAATAGTTTGTCACTTGATGAAGTATTATCAGTGGCTTTTCCTGAAACATTCTAGAGACTTTAGAAATCTTTAAGTAACCTAATCATTGGCTGTGTAAACAGCTCGATGTTTTATCACAGTAATAGGCTCAAATATGTGCATGTCTGCTTTTGTATTTTGATTTTTTTTGCAAGCTACAGGTAAACATTTAAAATATTTTCTAGGTAATTGATGAAACTGACTGACTTAGTAATAACTTTTTTTAATCAGATTTGACAATTCCTACAGTATTTTTAATGTTCTCTCTGTTTACAGACCTGAGAAGACTTCTGTCCTTGAATGCTGTGTTGTATTATCTTTAGTCTTAAGTAATTTGGGCCAAATCTGTCCTGAAAAATCATCTGCCTGCTTTTATATTAGTTATTGCTTAATTAGGAATACATTTAAATGCACTTATGGTAATAAACAGCATATAAAACATACAGATTGTCACTGCTGCATTGTTGTCACTATGGTTATAGAGGAACATGTTACATATTTGCTAATGAACATTTTTCAGAACAAGCTTAATAAATGTTTGATTACTCTAGGTATTCGAAGACCATTGATGAGAAGGAAAAGCAGTATAACATATATTTAAATACATATCTTGACACCAGGTAAAACTCTTGTACTTTTCAGCAATGTTTACATTTTTCTGCTGACTTGTCATTATTGGAGTTGCCTGCTTCACTCTGGGTAAAGGCTTAGAAAAAATTAGCACTTGAACCTGTATCTCTTATTCTAAGTTAGTTTACTTTTACTTATCATAAGTAAATATTTTCTTTTAGATATTTAGAGTAATAAAAATCTGGCTTTTCAACATACTCTTACACATTTCCCTTGATTGTGTGATACCGTGTTTTAGAACACATGTTAGAAGTTGGGTGTGGTACAGACACACTGAACTGTTGTATGTAGCTTTGGATCTTCACACGCTTCTAGTCCTGAATGTACATAAGGTTATCTAAACGTTTTCTAAAAGTTACTCATTTGCACATAGTATAAAGTCAAGGTTTCATTTATAGGTACATTCTTTACAGATGTGCTCAGGCTCAGAGCGATAATACTTGCGTGACTGCATTAGTCAAACTCCTATAAGCTTTTTAGGTTGCACAGTGAAATGTGGTTAAGAAATCCCAAGGTCATGTCTGTGGAGCCAGCAGTATGGCTACATGAGCATGATACTACACCTGAAGGCACAAGCTGTACAATGAAATGGAGATGTGTGGTTCTGAAGAAGAGAGAATAGCTGTACAAAACCTCCAAGATGCCATAAATTTTAAATACTACTCTGTTGTAAATGTTACTCAAATATTTAACTTCTTTTTATTTCACAGTAATAAACTTGCTAATGAGAAAGTAAAATTGGAAGAACTTATAAAAAAGAGTCAAGATGACTGGCAAGAGTGTGTGAAAAGAGCTGTTAAAGCAGAGGTACAAACAAAAAAATCTTAAAACACTTTTGCTAGAGCTTAGATCATTTGTGCTGATAGTAGGTGGGGAAGATGACTTGTGAAGTCTTATCTAACAATTTACTTATTTAAGCATCTAAAACTTTTCATAAGTGTATATCAAAAGTGTTAATCAAGTATCAACAAGTGCTGTTAATGATGTTATCCTACAAAACTTTGCACATCATCAAGGCACATTATTATTATTGACCAGTATTAAAAGCGCACAGAATTTGGGGCATATCGTATTGCCCCAAACAAAATTCAGCTAGTAATGGAGTTTCATACTTATCCTTGTTATGAATAGATTCCATTAATAAGAATTAACCATAAACAATTCTCCCTTCTTAAGAAGACTTGAAGGCTGTCTCATCTGCAGTAGGATTTTTATAAAAAGATTGGATTGTTGGTCCACATTAGTCCTCAACCATGCAGTATTTAAAAGGCTGCCTTAATCACTTAAAGTAAGTCTCTGTGTTTTATATATATAGATAGATATGAACATTTATGGAAGCATTCTACTGTCAGTTGAAGTGAGTGTAGCCTTTTTATCCTCCTGAAGGCCTGCCAGGGCTGTTAATTCCACTTGAAATTCCTCACTGTAGGAACTGTGTGTGTTGTACACTCTGTATCATGAAACTGTTGTTTCAGATAATTATTAAAATCTATTTTGAGGTTTTATTCATTGTGCTACGACAGTGCTTTTACTGCACTTTTTTTTTTTTTTTTTTCCTACATGGTTATGTTTTGTTATAGATAGCAGTACTCAAAAACTGGAAGGAAACTGAAGTATGCAAGCTAAATGGCATAGCTGCCAATGCAGAAGCAAACCTCAAGATGTTGAAGTCCTTGAGCAGGTATGGAGAGCTTACACCAGAAATTTCAGTACTACTAGTTGCTAAATACAAGTAACTACTGAATGTTTAATCACGATTATTTAACTAGACAAGCACACAAAGGGATGCTAGTCTGAAGGGTGTGTAGAAACATAATAGTTAAATGCAGCTTTCCTGAAGCTGAATTTCTTCTTAGTCTTAAATTACCAAGACGTGTGATACTTAAGCAGGAGCAAGCTTCTTGTCTTTTTCTTTCTTAGCTGGGGAAGATCAGGCTATTGGGAACATTCCAGTTATTCCTGCACAGTATCACCGGTAAAGGGCTGCAATGTGAATAGAAAAGAGTGCAAACAAAACTGCTGGGCATGCAACAACATTTGTTTTCTTCCTTACAAGGAACTAATCTAGCCCTTTGTGTTACCTTTTTTAAAACTTAGGCCATGTTCCCTTTCCCTGTCCTTATATTGTCGCAAAGAACTAATTTACATTTGAGGAGTCCACTTCTAAGATTGGATAGGATCTAAGTACCAGTAATTTAACGGATTTTAACTTAAAATTGCTTTAAGTCTTTAACTGTGGTTTAGTTGGTAGGGGAAGGAACTGTTGTACAAAAACCATTGGTCTTAAATAATGGGAGTGTTTAGAGTTTAACTGAAAATCTTGAATACTTCAGCAGCTCAGCTTCAGCAGCACCTAAGTTGAAGTCACAGATTGATTCCTGGGAAATATTTATTTCAAATGTAAAGAAACAACTGGAAAAAGTAAAGGTAAGTCTTAATTTCTCTTAACAAACTTTAAGTTGAACTTTGGAAATTAAAACAGAATAAATACCTTAAATAATTTTGCATTCCTTTTTAAAACACCAGTAGCTTGTCCTCCAATTACTGAACTGCATTTTTTTTAATTACAAAAGAAAGATACAGTTTTAAGTCCAGATTATTTAAATATAGTTAAGTTGCAATGAATGTCTTCAATTTTATAAAGGCAAAAATCTGTTCTTTATACACTTGCTTCAAAATTGGATCCCACATTAACAAGTCTAGTCACTTGGTTCTTTTGTACTTTTTGAACTTTAGAAGTCCATGCAACTTCTTTAAAAACAACAGAAAACTCTCTGAAAAGTTAGGATGTAAAATGTCTAGGCTGAGTTTTAAGAACTATAAAGGGTTTCCCAAACCCTTTCAAGCATCAGTACAAGTACTTAAAAACAGGTTTATGTTACTGTAGCAAATAGTAGCCTTACGTCTCCATTTGAAAGGCCTGGTATCTTCGGTGTTTTGCAAAAAAGTAGCTGTGTTAATGCTGTTTTAAATAAAGAGCGAGCTTTAGTTAATGCTGATGTGGACGACAATTTGTTTTCCTTCTGCAGGCTGAGTATGAAGAAAAAATTCAGACAGTCAAAAATGGTGTACGGAACTGCCTCACTAAAATGGAAACTGTGGATCTTCCTTCTCCTCCCAGCGTCTTAGTATGTAGCTTACATTTGATAGCAGTTTGTTAAGTACTTCTTTAAGTTTGCATCAGCATGGCTATATGTTATAGGACTTTGATGTAAAGAACTTGAATATATAGCCTTGAATATGAAGTAATCTGGCTTTCATGCGTCCAGGTAATGTTCAAAAGGAAAAGGTGACCGCAGATTAGCGTGATGAAGTCCAGTGAGAAGCACATTCTCAAGTCCTTTGAGAGGCTTAAGCCATTTAAATTTTAAAATGCTTTGTGTTCTGTCTGAATTGGGACTAATATTTCTGCGTATCATGACTTTCTTGTAGCACCAAAATCCATAGGGGCAAGGCCCCATTAAACCAATATGTGTAACTGATTATGACTACCAAAATCAGCTTCCAGTCATATCTGTTATGAACTAGATAGAGTATAGCAGTTTATGGAAATGCATCTGTAATGACAACATCCCAGATAAATACTATTTAAAAACATTTTCTCGTGGGCCAACAGTTCCACAAAGGGCTTTGCTCAGATCACATCGGTTACTTCTGGACCCTGCAATGTTGTTCCTGGTGCAAGGACAAAGTCACTATAAGTCGCTACTCCTTGAACTGTTCATCAGCATGGTGGTGGGGAGACACGTGACAGTGATAAAATACTTACAGCCAAACTAGCTGCAGCAGTGGTGCAAACAACCTACGTGCTGCCATTCACCAACAGTAAAACTGAAACCAGGACACAGTGCTGATGCCCAGTCCTGAAGACAAATAGCATTCAGAAACCACTGGACCTGGGACAGTTTGGAGTAAGGAAAAAAGGGTTCAGTCATCTCTCAAAATAGGGGAGATTACTGACTCAGTAAGTAAAACGCATTCATAGTGCATGCACATATGAAATCCCTGAATTCACTGAGGATGCCACACAACTTTTTTATACATATTCTGCAGAAAGTAATGTTTTTTTCTTTTGTTTTTTTTTGGTATAATTTAGATTCAAGGCTCTGTTCTAATACTGTATATTTATGATTGTTACTACAGTTTTCCTGGACTTATACATGTGATAGTTATGCTCTCCTGCATACCTTTTCTTCCCCACTTATTTCTAGGCATCTCCTTTGTACTTGTTGGCACAGAACTCTTAAGAATTTGTAGATAACTTAGTTACCATCCTTAGGTTACCATCAATTTACAGGTTGGGAAAGAGCAACTTTTGAGCCTCTTGTTCTACATTTGATATCTATTTTTACTGCAGTAATACAGGAGTAACCTTTTAGATGAGAGAACTGTAATTCTTTCAGCTTTGAGAGGACTTTAATAGGCAAATGCCGTGTCCAAATGAATAAGACTTGATGAGAACCCTTTTTCTCCCTGTTTAAGTAATTCCGTTAATTAAACTAAACACCTTTACAAAGAAGGTAAAATACTGCTTCAAAAAGGTGGTAAACTAAAGAACACAGAACAAGAACCAGGAGGTTTGACTATGAAGAAATGTAGAATTTTAGTTCTGTGTGTTAGAAAGCCACCTTTGTAGAGCAGTCAAGTTCTGAAATGAATAGCAGTCACAGGGTCAAACAACTGAACTTATTTTAAGGAGTTCTTCCCATTTATGGAAGAGTCGTTAGTACAAAAAGAAGTCCTCCTGGATCATGTCAACTCCCAAATTTTTCAAGATGATGACCATAGTTGACATGGTTCTGTTTAAAAAAAAAAAAAAAAAATTACACTGGATTATATCTAGATTATATAATCCATTAAAAGCAGTGAATTTTGTATTTTCAAATTGATGGCACTTATTTAAAGCAGTTCTGTTTCTACCACCAACTTTGAGCTATACTTCTGTACAACTTACAGCTGTCCAACAGCCATGCATTCTTTAGCAAAGCAAGAGTAAGTTAAAGGAACAGTTTGCGTATGTGCTGTCCTATTTAATCCTGTTTCAGACAGGTTGTCTGTACGTCGTACCTATTAAAGAGGACCTTTGTGCAGTATTTTTACCTAGGTAAAGCAAGTTAAGACAAATTGATGTGACCTTCTAGTTCCTTAGCATGACCAAACGTGTCATAGTACAGGCTGCAAATGCTCGAGAGTTCTGCTCAATTTATTTTAATCACTATTTTTCCTATGAAATCTGTTTATTTCCTAGACAAAACAAGGCAGACCTCCAGTCAGTGATCCAGCCATTGTCATGTATTCCTCTGCATCTGCACATCTTAATTTACTTCCTGCATTTTCAAGTTCTGAAGATCAAGGTCTAACACATGCTTCGTTTAATACACAGGCCGGAGTTAAGCCAGCACGTGCAAATTCTAAGGCTTGTTCTGCAAGTGGTGGATCAGTGAAAGCACACTCCAAACCTCTGGAAGGATCATATTCTGATAAAGTTTCAGCAACTTGCCCATCAGGGATTTCTGGAAGTAAATCTCAGAATGTCCAGCCACACCAGAACCACCAAGATGACTCAGCTATACAACTCAGGCTTTCTGGACTTCCAAACAACAAAATGCTTCCAAAAGCGTTTGAAAATATTATTGCGCATCTACAGAGTATATTCCCAAACTATAGCAGGTATTTGTTTTAATGAGTGTAATGTTATGTTGAGTAACAGAAGTTCTGAACATCCAGTGATAAAGTACAAAAAGAATTGATTTCTTAGTAGATGGCTTCTATTTCACGAGAACAGTAATACTAGTTGTTCCCCTCCCATTCAGTGAGACATTCCTTAAGGGAACAGACCTATGGTGTTGGCTTATGTGTTTAGTTTTTTTCCCCAGTTAGAACAGCTACCAGGAGTATTATTACTTTATTGTTTGGGGTTTTTTACAATTAAGGTAGATTCTAGTTATTGAGAGGTATTGGAAGAAGGTACTTGCTACAGTTCATTTGAGAAGTTAGTATCTTGTAAAGGCTTTACTGCTGTGAATCAAAGATGGAAGCTACAGTGTTTTCCAATACGGTGACTATGCTGATGACAGCCACAGTATTGCCAATCAGTAATTACATCTGTTTTGTCCCTTCAGTTCAGACTTTACTGTCTTCATAAAAGACATACAAAGAAGAAATGGGAATACACTGTCAGGTTTGAGCTTCGATGAAATTCTAAGCAGAGTGACAGAACTCATTCTGGACCAACAAAATAAGGTACTCTGGTGCACATAGTTGCTGCCTTTTCTACTGCACCTCTCTGACAGAGGAAGCATTGCAGCACAGTCCAGAAAAGAATGTTAAACTTCCCTTTGCTGTCAAGCTCCAAAATATGAACTTGCTCCACATTGTTTTCCAATACCTGTCTAGGCACCAACTTCAGCAGGGAGACCTGTGAAGTCAGCATCCTCTGCTGCACCAGCACAGACTGGAACTCGGGGTCGGGAAGTAACTGCAGAAGAAAATGTACCCAGCCCACCCAAGGCAAGACCTGCGCATAGCAACGCCTCGAGTAAAAATCCATCTCAGCCAAATCTCCAGCCCTGGGGAAACGTTGGAGCAACACCTAAATCTAAATGGAAAAAACTGGACTACACAGTAAGTTCTCCACTTTCAATGAATGTGAAGTGATTGCCATGTACTTCTTATAAGACATGAAATAATCAAAGTATTGCTGAAAAAAATAATTGACTTGTTCATTTTGTGTACAAAAGCTTAAATATACTTGGTTAAAATCAGTAATGTCATCACCACCTTAGAATTTGCTGATTAATTGTTGCTAGCTTTCAAATAACTTAAAGTTTTATGTATAGGCTTCCAGTGATGATCCTTGCACAATATGTCATGATGAGCTAAGCGGAGACTCATGTGAACTAGAATGTGGGCATCATTTTCACAGAGAAGTAAGGATTTTTGTTCTTATCACTTCGATGCAAAAGTTTACGAACTCTGTTCAGTTATGCTGTTCCACTTTCTAGAAGTGACCCTCCCTCCCTTACCCTTCAGTGTGTAAAGAACAGTGCACAATTTTCTTTTACATACTTTGTACACCAAGACTTGCTATATATACAGTCTTACTGTGTCAGAAGCTTTCCGGTTATAGATTTTCAAGTAAAATGATAATTAATCAGAGTGAATTTAAGCTTATTCTTCAGGGAATAAACTTGGTAGTCAAGTCACAGATTTGTTTGCAGCATACTTAGAGAACGGGCTGTCACTATAAACCCTGCCATTTGCCACCTGATAGTAGTTGCATGTATAACTTCATGTAGTAAGAAAGTCAGGATTATGTTAGAATAACTTGATATTTCTGTCTGTGACTTTTTTCTCATTACCTTATTTATTTACTGATTTGCTGATTTGTTACTGCGGAATAGGTGCAAATGTAAATTGATCAGCACAGCGTCAGAAGTGGAGAACAGTTTTCTGGCTGCAAATTTCAGTAACATAGAACATGGTGGAAAAGTGCTTACATATTAGTGACAATTATTAACATATTTAAGCTGAATTCTTTATACCAGACTTTGTTTTCTCACCATCTTCCTATTCTTGCAGTGCATTAGAACATGGCTTAAGCAACATTCCAGTACCTGCCCCATCTGCCGCGTTCATGCTCTGTTACCTGAAGATTTTCCTGAGCTTCCTGTACGGAACAAATATGCCTAAACTTTTATTCAAACACGTAATGCGATGCAAAGTGGCTGCAGAATAACCACCGTGATAAGGAACAGAAACATGATGTCTAGAAAGAGACAGAACCCTGGTTTTACTGAAAACGGTAGTGGAACTTGGACTGATCGAGTGTTTAACACTTAGCATTAAGCTGTAAGATGCTGGTACTGCCATGGCACCTGCAGAATCAAGTTAGCGTACTCCCAAGATCCAGCACTTTTCCTGCTTGCTGCCTAAATGTGTAAAGCCGATGTAGTTCAGAGGCCAGCAGCACACAAAACTGGTAGTTTTTTTGGCTAAGGGATATTGAAACTCCTATATCTATTTTTCCCAAAGAATGGTGCATAATTCCTGTAAAGAGGGGACTTTCCTTCAGAGCTTACACCACACTTAAAATAAATTCTAGTATCAAACAAGTAGCTGACCTGAATGACAGACTAGCAGAATTTGGGACAGCCAAGACATTACCTTCCTCTGGCATAAACAATTACAATTTAACTGCAGGATTCAAATCAGGCTTGCTGTGATCATTATGAATGCAGTTCATACAATTGCAGCTCCTTTCTCTGCATAAATCTACAGCTAATAATTCAAATCATTTAAAGAATGACTTTTAGTAATATTCTGAAGCAAGAATTTTTAAGTACTCGTGTGATTCTTTCTGTTTGTATATCACCAATTTGGTATACTGTGGCTCAATTCTTTAATCTTGAAATATGCTTTGAATTACCCTCATCATTGAAAAGCTGGTTTGTTTAAATCACACTTACAGCATTTTTATTTTTAATGAAGGAACACTGTGTCTGTATCCTGTGCATGAATGTTCATCAACAGCGAGAGGTACAGAGTGGTTCTCTGACTGCGTTAACAGTCTGAGCTTGTCAAAGCACCTTCATCTCTGTAAAATTTGTCTCAGCCAGAAGACCAAGACCAGAGAGTGTACAGCTTAACCGCTCTGAAAATAGAGTGTGACTCTTGTTTGGATACAAGCAGTATTAAACTGATTATATGAGATTAAGTTAGCTAATTCTAGGGATCATTTGTTCCCCCAAATGAATATCTATCCTTCAGATGAACTTTTAAACTATTCTGTGATTAATCAGTATGTTAATTGGCACTTGGATCAAAAATAAAATTACTACTGTAGCTGATGTGGGGGTTTTGTGTAGTATTTTTTGCTCCGTCTGAGTTAGCTGTGAGTAATCTACTATATGCTGCCTGAAGACTTAGGTACTGTGCTGCTCAGCATTACAGCACTTGCACCTTTTTCAGCTTCCATTATTTTCTTGGGGTGGGGGATATATATCTATCATCATCTTAACTTTTCACAAAAGCAGCCTAAGTCAGTCCTTGGTGCTCAGGACTTTTCTCTGGAGCAGAGGTATCCTTGGCTTGCTAAGCAGTGGCAAAACAGTCCCACACCTGCTGTACTGGACAAAATTCTCCAAGCAGAACATAGCCCACCTCAAGGTAACAAGGGTAAGCTGGCTATGCAAATGGTGCCTGCTCTTGGCACTGAACGGGTATTTATGTGCACTTGCTCGTTATCAGCCAATCCCACAGTACAAGCAGGACCCCAGGTTCTCAAATAAGCAAGAAGGTTTTTGATCTGTGTTCCTCTTCTCTTCCCTGACTCCTGTAAGCCAGAAGGATTTTAGTTATTGCTAGAGACAGTTCATTCACACCTTTAGAAAGGAAGCCTGGGAGCAGAGAGCTGCCCTGGACCCTGTACTGTATGTACCATTGAGCAGGTTGGAGCTGATCTACTCTGGATGCTGGGGCCCGATAACGCCAGTCCATTCTTCCATGTAACTTCTGACGGTGGGAGGTGACAGTGACACTTTGAGCGGCAGGTGGCACTCTTACAACAGCACGTAGACTAGAAAGAGTGGCTTTTGTTTTCCAAAAAAATCATCCTGTGCAATTTCCTGATCTTAGAGACATGTTAATTTCTAGTAAATAGCTTCCCCACCTGCCCCAGACTGTTGTAAGACATTGAAATAAGAATTTCAGATGTTTATTCCTAAAGTACAGATGAACCAGGGCCAAACCTAGAATTACATTTTCCTGCTTGGCAATGTTGCTGGATAAAGCTAAAGGAAATTGGTTTTGGCAGTTTTCTTAGTTCTGCCTGTTGAGGTTGTCATCTTTACACTTACACTTTATGTAATACTTTACTTTATATACTTAGCCTGTCTCCACCCCATGTAATAGTGTATATGGAAAACTCACAATTAGAATGAAATTGTGGTTGTTCTGTTAAAACAACATCAAAATCTACCACGTGTTTGTGTTGGGAAGGTTATTTCTTGCTGAAATAGTTTTCCTATATAGTTCTTTTAAGATGTATAGTTACAAACACTTTAATGTATTTAACTTATTCCTTTCCTGCATTTATGCTGATACTTTAAGTTGAACAAGTGACAATATTAACCCACCTACTTAAAAGGAGTGACTGTCTCCCTTTTTGAATGGTTATTTATATAATGACAAATCATGTCCTGAAGGCACAAGGTGCCACAGCGTACAAGTTTTTAATGCAGTTTTTCCATCAGCAGAGACTGGGCTGCAGCAGTTCAGTGGTGCTGTTTGTCACGTGACAGACTTCCCCCCCCCCCCCCCCCCCCCCATCAAAATTGGGCTTTGGAATTCTTATAAAAGGGAAGATGGTATAATGCAAACAATAAGTATATTCTCAAACTAAGAACTTTTGACTGATCTTCTTTTTCAGTGCCATTTTACACAATTCACAAAGATAAAGTAAGGGCATGGTTTTTCTAATCCAGGGAAGAGCCCAGGGAAAAACCACACGCAAAACAACTTAGAACTAAGTGCTCTTCCAATACCAACTCATATTCCCCATTTGACCAAAATACACTTGATGTTATTTCACATTCATCTTGCAATATTCATCCCACACCACCGCCTTGCATTGTTGTAGCACCATTTATTATACCTGAAAGACACTATTCAGTATTATATGACAAGTCCCATACCCTCCCCCCAGAATATATACACCATGTATAACCAGACTTAAGAGGTTTAAGAGGTCTTTAAAGGAATTTGGAACAAGTATTACAAAACAAAATGAGGAGAATTCCTTCAGGATTTGTTTGAAAAAAATTGGGGAAAACATGGTTGTTGAAGTCAGAACGATTCCCTGACAAAGCTGGCTGGCATGTAGGCTATTGCAAGGCAGGCGAAGTCTTACAAGATTTAGAGAACTGAAAGCACAAAACTACCAGCAGGGAGAAGGAAGTGAAGTGTTTTCAGTTAAAATAAGACATGGATAAAATTTCACTTTGCCTCTGAAGAATTTTGTCCTTTTTCAGTAAATCCTAAAGTGCTTCTCCTCTGGCTATTTACATCCTGCAGAGCTTCAGCGGGAAGTTCTCTGTGATGAGATGATCATCGTGCAGAAGGACAACAATGTTGACTTCAAACTCTGGAAGGGGGGGAAAAAAAAACGTTCCATATAAATCTGAGCAGTAGCAGTAGGGTGAGAGGCAGGCACTCCCTTCTCTCAGACACAGCACTTCACAGGACCTTCCTGTGGCAGGGATGAACACAGTATTCCAGGCAGAACCTCACCACAGGCATCCCAAACCATGGACCCTTCCTAGAGAACCTTGGCTCGTTCTATCTTTGGGATTCCTCTGGATTCATTTCGGTATCTCTGAAAAACTATGACACATAGTCTTGTGGACAACAGGCACAGTTCAGACATCCAAGATTAAAATGTTTGGGGAAAGATGCCTCACACCAATACATGTTGTTTACAAGTATATAAGTGGGAGAGTTGGGGAACGGACTCCTCCCCTGCTGTCAGCATGTAACATAGCCTTAGAATCCTGCATTATATATGGCCTTATGAAATTAAACACCAACATTTGATATACCTGCAAGCTCTAAAAAAAAAATTTAAAATAAAATCTACTCTTTAGATATTATATTGCGTTGTTTAAAACCAAAATCAGTGTCAGATCTATAATTGATACTAAATGGAGACAGAACATGAAGTCAGGTAGAGTTAATAAATGAAGAGAACCAGACATCAAAATAAACCAAAAATAATTGTCCTTTTTTAGAATCTTCCAAACTATATTAAGACTGTTCTTATAAGTAAAAGTAGATACTACACTAACAGTAGCCATTTGTTCCTGTGAATTACTATTCAATAGCTAGAAATGGCAAAAAGTAGACAGGAATATTATTTTGGGGAAAACCACTGTACACATCAGGTGCAAAAATGCTTTTGGGGGAACAGATAAACAGGTGGGCAAAGCTGAAAAAACTAGCTGTCCACATTCGTCCAAGATACACAGCAGAAAAGTAGGAGGAACTTCAGTTGGGAAGGATCCTAAAGGCAGGGAGTTGTAGCTTCAATCTGATACAATAAAATTAAAAAAAACCCAAACAAACAAACAAAAAAACCAAAACTAAAAACCCCCAACAGATTCCAGCAGGATGAAGGAAAGAAAAACAGGCTAGCAAAAAGAATTTTTGCAGTAATTATTTGAACAAGTGAGGAAAATCCTAAATTTCAGGTGTTTGTTAAGGAAAATGTTGGATTTTGGCAGCAATAAGCAGCAAGAAGCAGCTGGTGTAGGTCAAGAAAAACAAAGTCACATACAGCCTAAACTCACTACTTCTGACTCCGTACAGCAGGAGAATGGGAAACAAAAAGGAGAGGGAATGGAAAGGGGTTCTCCCTGGTGATGAAAAGAAGAAAGGGATCATCTTGGCATTGTATTCTTGGACTATTACTCAAATGTTTAATCACACATAATTTTTTTGGCAGAAAAACAGTTACCTGCCATTACACTGCTTCTCCTGTCCCTTTACCATGTAATTCTACTAGTCAGAAGTAGCTTAATAGTTGCACAACTGTTTTTAGTTACAAGTATTTGGGCTGTATTTTCCCAGTCTGTATGAAATACAGCAGACTGCAATCCTGTTCAGGAAAACTCTACAAGGAGATGGATGGATGATGCCCTTGGTTCTTCTTGCAGTGCTGACAGTGATTCAGTCCATTACCTGCCAGAAGCTAAAGTGAAACTAGAAACTTATCTCAGAAGAAAGACACCAACACAGCATAAAGTCCTACACACTCACCAACTTTGAAGTTTGTCGTTTCCAGGGTAGGGCAGGTGAACAACCTGGGAAACACCATGTATATAGGAATTGGTAGGCCCCGGCAGACATCCCCATCAGCAATCTGAATATTCTGTATCTCTGTGGCATCTCTGGCATAACCTTCTGCGCACCCTGGTGAAAACGGGAAATTCAGAGGGAGAGGAGGGGAAGGGAAGGAGAAGAGAAGGCAGTGGCCAAAATTTAAAACAAAGATACATGGGGGTTGGGGGCGGGGGGGGAGGGGGGGGGGGATATGTGTGGGCAAAACATTTTACCCTTTGACCTGCAAGTTTTCACCTTAGCACTCTGAGTTAAAGATCATAGACATTATTTAAATTAATGTTTGGACTGTTCCACCTGAAGTGCAAACCAATTTTTTGCAAGTCTTTTTAACTGCATGGCTTTTGACAATCTTTCACATTTAAGCTGAAAGTGTGCAAGTAGTAATTACTGCAGTCTACACGCATTCCGTTTACAGAGAACTTACCACAGGTTTCCACACGTACTAACTGCAGCTCAATACTTTTGACTGCAGCCTCCGCATTCTCCACTACCAGCTCCCCTGTTAGTGGCTGTGTAATGATACAGTTTGTAGAACTGAGATGACCTCTGATGAGAAATTTTGGAAGTGAAGCTCTCTGAAAAGGTTGGGGAGGGGGAAAAAAAAAAAAAAGAAAGAAAAGACACAGCTATAAGAGCAGACTAAGAAAAAAATACCTTACAGAAAGACAGTTATCAAAGTATACAGGAAATCCCCAAAAGTTGCCAGGTTAGGAACTCAGAAGTGCCTCATAAATAATATAACTCTTTTAAATATGCATCCTTATGCAGATGCATTAAGATATCTCTTGCTACCCTCCCCCCGACATACATCCCACCTACTCGTTCCATCCATGGGAGCACTTTTCCTGGGATGAACTGGGAAAACTTGGCTAATACAATTAACCCAGAAGCTGGGAACCGCGGGGTGAAGGAGGCAGGCTGGCAGGAACTAACAGGATGGTCAAGTTAAATCAGCTGGTAGTGCTCTACAGAACTGCATTCTGGTCCCATTTTGTTATGGATTACAATATAGTCTATCATTTCAGTGAGTTTCCCACCTTCTTAAGTTTCTCTCTCATGGCCAATATTGGGAGGGAAGGCAGGCATTTAAAAATCTTCATTTAATGCAAGATGTAGCACACTGCTTATGTACCAAGACACTGATTAAAAACAATTAATAAAGAGCTTAATTTGAATACAGGATCACACTTTTAAAATTTTCTTAACAGCAGGCATGTTTCCTACTTTTTAAGGAAGGAGCAGTAAGAATAGCTGATTAAGGATGACAGTCTATAAATCAGTTTCCATAAAAGACCAAAGCGGGGGTTTTGCTCCCCCTGCCCTCCCCTTTTTCAGGCCAGCAGGCATCACAGATACTCTCTGCCAGCAGAAAAACTCGTATGCCAGAAGCTCCAGTTACATTTCAAGTTCTGGCAGGAGGCATACTGAAACAGTCAAGTTTTCTACCCACATCTTCAGCTCGTATCTTCACCATCCAACTTTCTTCAAACTCTTTAAGCGACCTGCTCTAACCTTCCCCTTCTTTTGCAAGCCTTATTCTTCTCCCCCTCCTTAATTTTTTGTTATTGACATCTTTGATGTTAGCCCCTACCTTCCAACCATCTGTTCATACTTGCTTGTGGCTTCGGATTTCCTTGCCCATGTAACTGATTTTTCCCTTCTTCCAAACCAACTCTCATCACAAACTTTTGCTCCCAATCTGTTTGTTTTGCTTCTTAGTCCTGGCTGCCAGTAGCAATGGCAGAAAAGTTCTCCTCAGCTATTATTTAAACTGTTTCACTCAGATACCCAACACCTCTGCAGAATTTAGCTGTTCCACTCCAAACAAATCTTTGGGGGAAATAAAGAGAGAGTAATTTTCATATTTTTAGCAAACATGACCTCACTTAGGCATTTTCTAGCTTAAATAACAGAAGTTACATCCCTAACAAAACCACCCTATGAAATACTGACTCCTAATAATGCATTAGTAAAATGTTTTTTTATTGTATGATCCCTTGCAGGTTCTTCTCATCACCACTATTAGTAAACATGAACTTCCGTGCTTCGCAGAGACATCATATAGCTATCCCCAAAGTATAGTCGTCAGGAACCTAAGAGACAGAGATAAAAGGAACTTGTGGAACAAGAACTTGAGGCCATTTTCCTCAATCCTAGTCTACAAGACTTCTTTTTTTAAAGGTATATTTCCCCTAGAACCTTACTACTCTTGTAAGTACTCTTCATATTTTAATCCTAGCTAGGTCTTCTCTCATAGGACCTATAATTTACACTCTATTTCATAATCCTCCCCCCATAATGAGAATCAAGAACATACAAGCACATCTATTGTGGTTTTTCATCTAACCTCTTTGTGCTTTGCTTGGCTACTGCAAACCTCCTAATCGGTTTTCTGGTAGTCTACTAGAAATTATAGTTCAGTCACAATCTCCACACAAGCAGAGAATTAAAATTTTAATATTTTAAATATACCAGAGCAGTGACTTTTTCTACCTGTCCACCAGGTAGTCACTTCAGATCCATACATTCTTCTGAGACAGGGAGTGGAATAAACAAAAAAAAAAATAAAAAAATAAAGCCACCGCTTGTGCTACCATATACATTCAATACCATTCTTTAGAGAGCTCCACAATTAAATACCAAGATCTGCTGGATCAGAGATGTCAGAAGTTTTAGAACCTACTTTTGTGGATATGTACTTGAAATAGAGAAAGGCACAGGGTCTGCTACTAAACTTAAGAAATAGCTTTTAATGGACAGGACTTTCTCAAGATGTACACCACTGAGTCTTTGCTGAGCCAACGAGTAGAGTATCAAGATACAGAAGAGAAAGAAGAAACAGAAAATAATTTATACGGAAATGTGGTTCATAAGAAGAGCAGACTGCTGAGAGCTTAGTATTTAGCAGTAGTCTCAAAATTAATTTTACCACCAAGAATAGTTACTATATCCTCATTGTCATGGTTTAACCCCAGCCAGCAACTAAGCACCATGCAGCCACTCGCTTACTCCTCCCTTCTCCCAGTGGGATGGGGGAGAGAATCGGGGGGGAAAAGTAAGACTCATGGGTTGAGATAAGAACAATTTAATAACTAAAATAAAATAAAAATAATAACAATAATAACTGTAATGAAAGGGAATATAACAAAAAGAGACAAATTAGACTCCAGAAAAGACAAGTGATGCACAATGCAATTGCTCACCACCCACTGACCGATGCCCAAGCAGTGATCCGCCCCTCCCAGCCAACTCTCCCCAGTTAATATACTGGGCATGACATTCTATGGTATGGAATATCCCCTTTGGCCAGTTCGGGTCAGCTGTCCTGGCCATGCTCCCTCCCAGCTTCTTGTGCACCTGTGTGCTAGCAGAGCATGGGAAACTGAAAAATCCTTAACTTCGGATAAGCGCTACTTAGCAACAACTAAAACGTCAGTGTTACCAACATTATTCTCACACTAAATCCAAAACACACTGTACCAGTTACTAGGAAGAAAATTAACTCTTATCCCAGCTGAAACCAGGATACGTATATTTGGAAAAACATATGGTTTCAGTGTGCAGCAGTCTCCAGAGACACGAGAGACTGCTGGACACAACCTGCTCATCCTCTAACTCAGCTGGATTTAGAATTCAGCCATGACAGCTGGTTAGTTTTCTAGGATCACCTCCTCCACGCTCAGGAATGGTCTGTTCCAACACGCAAGAGTCAAGCAAAGGTAGGAAGAGACCTGCATGGATGAACAAGATGCTACTGATAAAATCATAAAAAGGAAGTATACAAAAGATGAAAGTAGGGTCAGGTGACCCGGGAGGAACATAACACTATCCAAGTGTGCAGGGATGGTTTTGGGAAAGCCAAAGCCCACCTGGAGTTAAATCAAGAGACATGAAAGGCAACAAATAGGGGCAATCTACGAATATACCAGCTGCAAAAGGAAAACGAGGGTGAATGTCAGCCTGCTACTGAATATCACAGGGGACCCAGTGACAAAAGACATGAAAAAGACAGAGGTACTTAATGTCTCCTCTGCCTCAGACTTTACTGATAAGATTTGCCTTGAGGAATCCCAGGCTCCTCCAACCACAGGGAAAGTCTGGAGCAAGGAAGAGTTATCCTTGCTAGAGGAGGAGCAGGTTAGAGAACATTTAAACAGACTGGATGTACAGTCAAGTACTGGATGTATACTCAAGTCCGCGGGACCTAATGGGACACATCCACAAGCGCTGAGGAAGCTGACCCATGTCACCGTGAGGCCAATCTTGATTATCTTTGAAAGGCTGTCATGAACAAAGAAGGTTCCTGAGGAACGGAAGATAGTAAATATCATTCTTCTCTTCAGTTAGGAAGATCTGAGTAACTACAGGCTCGTCAGTCTTGCTTCAATCCCTGGGAAAGCAATGGAGCAAATAACCCTGGAAGCCATTTCCGAACACATAAAAGACAAGAAAGTAATTGGAAGAAGTCAGCATGGATTTATGAAAACAAAATCATGCTTAACCAACCTGATAGCTGCCTATGATGAAATGACTAGCTTGGTGGACAAGCGGAGAGCAGTGGATACTGTTTATGTTGGCTTCAGCACTGTTTTTGATACTGTTTTCCCTAACAACCTTACTGACAAACTGATGGAGCACAGACTAGATGTACAGATTAGACGCTGAGGTGGACTGAGAACAGCCTGAACTGCTGGACTCAAAGGTCTGTGATCAGTAGCACAAAGTCCAGCTGAAGGCCAGTCACTAGTGGTGTACACCGGTGACTGGGGTTAATACTGGAACCAGTATTATTTCACATCTTCAACGATGGCTTGGATGGTGGGACAGAGTGCATCCCCAGCAAGTCTGCAGATAATACAAAATTGGAAGGAGTGGTTGGTGAACCAGATAGTTGTGCTGCCCTTTCACAGGGACCTCAACAAGCTGGACAAATGGACCTACAGCATCCTGAGCTGCATTAGAAAATGTTGCCAACAGGTTGAGGGAGGCAATCCTTCCCATCTCTTCAACACTGGTGAGACAAAACTGGGGATAGTGTGTCCAATTCAGGACTTCCCAGTACAAGAAACACAGACTTGGAGCAAGTCCAGCCTTTGTTGAAGATGGTTAAGAGCACATGACTTACAAGAAGAGGCTGAGACCTGGGATTGTTCACCCTGCAGAACAGAAGGCTCAGGGGGATCTTATCAATATGTATAAATACCTGATGGGAAGGAGTAAAGAAGATGGAGTCAGACTCCTCTCAGTAGAATCTAGTGAAAGGACAAGGGGCTATGGGAACAAATCAAAATAAAGGAAATTACTTTTAATTTATTTATTTATTAAGCCTGTGAGAGTGGTCAAACACTGTAACATTGCCAAGTGGTAGCAAGTCTCCATCCTTCGAAATATTGAAAACTTGACTACACATAGCCCTGAGCAACCTGCTCTAGATGACTCTGCTCTGAGCACAGGGACTGGACTTACCAATCTCCAGAAGTCCCTTCCAACCACAATGATTCACAGAATATGTGGAATAAGGTCAACAATAGCATGAACCAACCAAACAGCTGATTAAGAAGATCTGTTTTGAGAAACAAGTGGAAGAGCAGGTCTAAATTCAGAAGACTGGGACCAAGAACAATGGAAGACAAATTGGGGATGCAGAAGGGAGACATAAAGCAGGAAAGTAGTCTTACTAACAAAAAGAACACAACAGGAAAATCTGGAAAAACAGAACACAGGTTTTGGTGGACAAACAGAAACCAGTGTTCAGAAAGCTAAATGGCCAAGACAGCTACTACTGTTCATACAGGCTTCCCAAACCCACATGGGATGTAAAAAAAGGCATAACCAAGGATCAAAATACACATTTTTAAAGGATCTTGGCTACACATGGTACAGAATGTTTTCCCTTACCTCACTGCCATCTTTCACTCAGAAAAATAATAAAAAAGTTTAACCATTACTGAACAAAGTTCCACCTTACATTAGTCACCACTATCACAAGAGATCAGGCAGAATCACTTTATTGCTTACAAAAGCAAAAAAGGAGAAAAGGGAGGGGGGGGAAAAGTTGATTATCTGCAGGGCAGCATTTTATCATTCCTCTTGTTTTCATTCAATCACACAAACATTACATTTAAAATAAAGTAAGAAGAAAACCCTTACCTCTTTAACATTTTGCAAAGTTTCAGGAGTAATTGTGAAGTCTACTGGGCTTGGCATCAGTTTCCCTTTCTGTGACTACAAGTAATGAAAGAGTTAAACTGTTAACTATGATTTACAAAACACACACAGAGAATATTAAAAAAGACAACAAAGTCAAGCAACTGTTGCACATGTTAGTTTCCAGGACTGTCTTCATACTGAAAGTATGCATCTATGTAATAAAAAGCCTGAGATTTCCTGCCTTTGTCATTAAATAACATTACAATACTGTCTAAATACAAGTCACAATACATCACAAATCTGAACTGTAGAAACAGAACTGTGTCAATGTTTGGTTACTTTGTGTTTGCCATTGCAGTAAACCACAAGATCTCCATTTGTCAGTTTTTGGCATAAGCTCTACCTACACTGAAGAAAAAAAAGAAAAAAAAAGGCGGCAAACAAAAACAAGTAAGCACCACAAGTAAGTGGCTGAATGGGCCCTGACACCTGCCAAGATGGCAGCCTGTACTCTGCATCAGAAAGGCAACCTTCACTTACCATTCACCAACCTCTCTCCATCCTTATCTCAGTGAGGTGCACCTGTCTTTTCCCTACATATTTAGAGTAAGTGGCCAGCACAGCATCAGTTATGAAGGACCCAATTCTATGTAACTTGGAGTTGGCAGAGCACACCACCACCAATGGGCTTAACTTGAACTCTTAGTTAGGATCTACCCTCACTACTTAAGAATTCAAAATAACTTCTGCTGCCCAACTGCAAGATGGAAGATGTTAGCAAAGGATTGACTGCATTTTCCCATAAGCGACAAATTCTGGCAAAGAATAAGGTTAAGGGAAATGGTATGTTGAGCACTGACAGTGAGAATTATATGTTCAGTAAACCCTCATTAATTCACCCTGACTGAGAGATTCATGATTTACTGACTTGTGATCTACGGAGTGCTGTAGTGGGAACAAGAAATAAAACCAGGAAACTGCGTAATATGTAATTTGTTCACTATTTTGACAAGTGTGGCTTACTTATAATGTAATAATGGACCAATAAAACATAGCATAATATATTTTAGAAAATAATGACATTTTTACCAACAGGAGTTCTTTATACCACCTAGCTAAATCTTTAGAAAAGGTACTATAGAACTAAAATAACATATTTCCACCATTATTCATAAGTAAGACAAAAGAGTCTAATATTTTACTGTCCTGTTAGAGTTCAAAGGAATGATACAAACAGTATGTTCTAGCAAGTTATGGGTGGAAAAAGAGATACTTAATTAGGCCAGCACAGTCTGTACTGACATCAGATGCTCTGGCCATCAGTACAAGTCAATATAAACTAAAAAACAATCTGATATAAGAACTTCAAATAACAAGCAGCAAAGCATTTCTTGTAAGACAATCAAATCTCATCCCACAATGATATCTCCACAGGAGAAAGGCTGTCTCCATGTTGCTAACCACAGGATATGGATATTTGTTAACCTAGTTATCTTAGCATATTGCCAACCATGGACTTACTTAACAGCAAAGGTGATTGAGCTGACAAGCTTCTTATTTCCAACTTTATGGAGGCCCAGTTTTGATACTTAGAGTCAGGGCTCTAAATCATAATTAGTCATCTGAAGAACAGAAATCAGGTGTTTTCTCTTCACCATGAACTCCCATTTCTAGGACAGGCATTGTGGGTGCCCGGAACCTTTGGCTAAGAAATGCTCAGATAATCTGAAACAAGTGTTTAGAAGAATGCCATATTTATCTAACCACACGATTGTTTTGGAACTGAAAGGATGAATAAGAGAGTAAACTCAGTGCAGTATAAAAACATCTTATAATCAAAATCCTCCTTTCATTTAAAGAAAATAGTACAAAGAGAGATGTTATTCTAATCAGAAGCAACTGACACCCTAGCTCTTATGAATATTTTTGTTTTGAGGCTAGCTTCCTTTACTCATACATATCCTGTGTGTTGCTATTACAAATTACCTAGTTTTACTTGGTTTTCTAGCCTTACTGCCAAACTTCACTTAAAGTGGGGAAAAAAAAAAAAAAAAAGAAGTCTCACTTTGTATAGTTAATACAAACCATACTTACCAGTGAGTGGACAATGAATTCACAAGTCTTAGTTAGGTCTTTTGCCAGCAGAGAACGTCGCATATCACACCGTAGGGTATACTGGCAAGAATAGGATAGCAGGGAAAAAGAAGAGAGCCTTAGTTAAGATTTCCTTTCTCTTGCTCAACTTTTCATCTTTTTATTGCCTATGTGCAGAATGTTACTGTTATTAATATTTAAGGCATCATTTAGAACGGATTAGTAGGCAACATACATACTAGTGATGGGGGGAGGGGAAGGAGATAAGAGGTATACAATGAATTTGGATGCTCCCAAATGAAACCTGATTTTTCTTTGTGTTTACAGCCCCAAAGTCATTTGCAAATGCTTTCCATATCTTCTGTGTTATGTAACGACCTATGAGATTGAGGGACTAATTCACTGACGGAGAACAGTATTCTTGTATGGCTTCAGCATCCAAATTTCATTCAGTTAAGAGTGATTATGGTATTGCTTTTCACCATACTTTGGATAAGTGATTATCAATAGGATATATTCACAGCCCCTCTAATTTTAAATTTGTTTTAAGACTGAATTTAATAGCGGTAACAGTTATACGCATATTTAATGGGTAACTGTCTTTAACCATATAGCTGAACTTAAAAGCAGCAGCATGCTGTAAAGTCAGGCAAAAAGGTTGATTTTGCTGTTCACTGTTCAAAATTTTGCTGCTATTTCCTGCCCTTTCTCCCCTAAAAAGGGAGCAATAAACCAGTGACTGAAAAATAATATGACCTTGGTTATCAGAGTAATCATACACTTCAGCATCATAGCCTTTCAATGTCCTCACAAGACAGGGAATTTGTTGGGGTGGGTTTTTTTGTTTTGTTTGTTTTGGGTTTAATTCCTTCTTTACCAATGATGAATTGGCAAAAACAGGCGCACAGACTAGGGACTCAGCTTCGTAACTTCTAGTTCATGGTGTCTCTCTGCACATAACCTGAACGTGCATGGAAGAACAAGACTGGGGAGCATATCCCTTTCCCCATCACAGACTACGGTTTCCACTGAAGTTGATCGCTGTTGAGCAAACCTTCTATCACTGCACCACACTTCGCTCAGACCAGGGAACACAGTGCAATGAGGCAACAGGACCACACAGGCCTTGCAATTTGGCCCACAGCCTCCCCATCAGTGTCTAATTAGAAAGTCTCTGCACGAGAACAGAGACTTGAATCTTGATACTGAACCCCCAGCTAACATACTAATACCTAGATCAAGAAAGAGAGGCTTGCTTTTAAACTGCACAAGACTTGGACAGAGGTCTAGGAAGTGTTTCTTAAACAGCGCCTCAGCACTACATTTTCCTCTTCAGGAGAGCAGGACTCTCAAAGGTTGGCTGAAATCTAATGATTAACCTTTTAATTACATTTTATCCCCAGCTTGTAAAGAGAAGCTATGTAGATGAGGGGGAATGACAAAACAAAACAAATATTCACCATTAAAGTATACCTTAAAACAACTGATATTGATCATTGGCAATTTATCTGGATTACGGAAAGCAACTCAACCAGTTTTGCACCATTTTTGACATACCTACCACAAACAACAGATGTTACATTAGGAAGAAAGCCAAGACTGAAAAAAGATATGGGAAGTACTTAAAATAACATCTGAATGTAGACAAAAAAGAAGGGAATTTTTCTCTTAGTTACTTCTGATAGGCTAGTAGGTGGGTGGTTTTTTGCGGGTTTTTTGTTTGTTTGTTAGGGTTTTTTTAAATCCCAGACTGTAAAAGAAGACTTTCAGTTCAACTAAATAGCTAAGTTTTATACTTTGTCATCAAATCCAACACTCTCATCAGTGAGCCACAGGTAGGGGGTGGGGGAGAGGTTTTATAACCCAGTGATTCTTTATCAGCACTGGCCTGAAAATTTTCGCATTTAGTGGCTCCTTCAACTTCCTTTAAGAAAAAAACCAACCCAAACAAAAAACCACTCCTCAGTAAGAAAAAACATTGTCTAACACAATATATTCAAGAGATGGCTGAAGAAGACTTTCCTTCAAAAAAAAACCAAAACCCCAAACAAATGAACCCACCTATGGTAAAACAATTTTTAACCAAAAAAGGTCAAATTTCAAAACTGTGTTTCCACAATATTGTTACAAGCACGTAGTACATACAGATTTGGGCAGGAAACGTTACCACTCATCTCCACAGGAAAGCAAACAATTCGTATTTTTGAAGATGCTACAAGCTTTCAACACTTTGGCTTGAGTCTCCATTACGAAATTACTCAGCCACATTTCTTTTGAACAAAAGGACACTGTGGTGCAGTCTTTTTTCATGAAGGGAATGGATGTAGTTGTCTACAACATAAGGAAGGATCAGATATACGGTACAGTAGAACTGACAAGGTATTTCAGGCAAGACATCTTGTTACTGTTCCGTTTATGCCATCATTCTTTAAAGATTTACTTCCATAATCCATATGGAAGGCCTGAAACAGCGATGGAAAGACTTCCTCTAGTTAAGAGGACACTTCTCACAAATCAATGCAGGAAAACAGGCTCCGAACACTACATAGCTTTGTTCACACAGGACTTATCCCTGTATCTTCAAATGGATCTGGTAAGTCAGTACACTTAATTTTTAAATATTTAAGTATTATTAGCAGTAATTAGTTGTCTACTATGCTAACAAAGTCTCACTGGTACTAGGTTAACAGTACACACACTTGTATCTGGGCGTGTACTACTATATAGATTATCTACAAAACAGTAAGTGCAACTAGATGAAAACATCACCCTGTAAGACAACTGTGTAAGATTTAACAAGCACGGCAAATACTTTTTATCCTTTCTCAACCCAAAGGCCCTCTTTCCAGTATGCTTTTAATTATCTCTTGTACATCCCATGTTGCATCTGATCAGTTTCACTACCATCAACTATTTCCAATGAAAAAATCAAACTTGCTGGAAAACAAAAGGGAACAGACATCACAACAATTTTTTAAAAGCAACATTATATTGATGGGATTCCGAGATCTCAGGATGGTTCCTTCGCCACATTTAAGAAGTGTTATCACCTGTGGAAAGTGTTGACTCCTAGAAACTGGAACTGAAAAAGGCAACTAGAAACTACCTACAAACTAGTACTGAAAAGGTTAACATGTACCATGATTTTTAAACTTAAGTTATATCTAGAAAATACAGTACAAACCAGAAGAATGCTATATTAATATAGGGAAGCTTAAAAGCTACTTACTTCAAAGGATCTCTAACTTTCTGCTCATTCTTCAAGTTGAGAAAAGAAAACATGTTGCACTATGAAAAGAAAACTTTATCATAAAACTTTATCCTCTGCTTCCGTGGAATAAGAGATGCTTTAGAATAACAGATAACAAAATTTCAGATTTTCTTTACAGATATGACTGCCTTACCTGAATGTTAACAAAGACACCATGATATGTCTCATACAGAACTTTGTTCCCCTTCATATGCAATGGAAATTCAAATGGAATTTCTGTCTTGCCGCTGGGAAGTTTCCCTGGTTTTACCATTTCAATAGTGCTGTTAATAATCTGAATAGGCTGCAAAGATAAATATTAAGAGGTTTAGGTTGAAGCAGAGTGACAGCCCCATCATTTCAAGAACCAACACCATCCACTAAACTCTAATAGACTTCCTGAATTTCCAGAAACTCAGCTATTTCTTCATGACACGCAGCTCTCCAGTCTTACAATGAAGAGAAATACTAAGAATGCTTTCCTCAAGAAAACAATTTGTGATCTATTTTATAGTTGTATCATACTAATGACCAAACATATTTAGAAAGCTAAACAGCAGAGCCTCAAGTGCTTTGGAAAGTGGAGTTCCATTTTCTAAACTATAACCCTTAAAAGTAGCAGCAGGAATCAACAAGTATGTGTGCTAGTTGAGCAGTTAGCCATTCTCTCCTACCTTCCTCCCAGCCTTTTCCCACCCTAAAGATCTATATTTAGGGCTAGTCTCTCACTGGAACAATGGTTAACTATGATTCAACTGGGTAAGCCTGCTTGAAGATTACACTTTTCTCTCAGGAGTTTTACTATTATTTTCCCTCTACTAGACAGGAATAAGAAAATCTATTGCTTCTACTGGTTTTTTTCTGTTTTTCAATCATTCATGGGCAGATTATTCATACTGTAAACAAATTAACTATGATATAATTGAAGACCTTAAAAGGCCCTGCACCAAGGCTATCCTAACTTAAGCAAACTGTTTTGCAAATGTAGCTATACTGCCTCTAGATAGAGCCAGCCTTGCTTCAATCAGTACAGCCACATTTGTATGAAGCCTGAGATAACTTGCCCTGCTAGATTCCAAACCGCACACTTCCAAACCTGGAGAGCAGTACACAGGCCTTCCAGGTGCTCCGCAGTCAAACAGTCTCTGTACAGCCTCATACTCCACAGAAAATCGGTGCAGGTCCTATACCATGCCTAGCAACACACAACCTCAATGGTCTTCAGAGAAACTATTGTGATAGTAACTGATCTGGCACAAAAGTCCAATTAAACCCAGTCACTTACAAAAAAAAACAAAAACAAAACCCCACCTTATTATTTTTCTTTAAATCATGGTCCTTCAATGTATTGTCCAATAATCATACTATTTATGTTACTGTATTTCAGCCCTTAAGAAAACTCTCCAATCAGTGCAAGTTCCTCCCCCAAAATGTCATCATAAATCACTAGATAATGCTGAGCATTTCTCTGCTTTCTATCATTTACATACCATGAAGTGCTATAACTACCTGAGAGCCATTAAGGAAAGAGTTGAGAAAAGAGACAGAGGTTTTGTGCTAAAAATATTCGTGTGCACAGGTCTTACCTTGACAGAGTTATAGAAAGCTTCGAACACACCCACACTTTTGGCACTAAGCTGCAGATTTACTGATCCTTCCATTGTTAACGAAATACCCTGGTGCTGGACTGTGTCCTTACTTGTTATGACCACGACTCCAGAAAGAACTTCCTAATAGGAAAAAAGACAAAATGAAAACATTTGTTTAAATAAATTTCTTCTACAGCTGTTACTCAGACAGCATGCTGATTTTCAAACGCAAGAAAACTGTTCCCAAAGAACAGTCTAACCTTGTCAGAAAAGACAAATACTGATAATGAAAGCAATGTGAGGAAGATACCTTTGTACTTCTAGTTTGTTTTCTTTAAAAATATTCTCCTCCTCCTTGCAGAAGTACTAATCTGAGCTTCAATCTCCTTCCAAAGTTTCAAGATCTTCCCCTCCAGGAACATGAAAAATATCCTCACAAACAACTAACAGGTCACTTGGTATCAGACAAGTTCCATTTCACATGTTAGAATGAAATCCCAGGAGGATTTTTTCTACGAAGAGTGAGACAGTCAGCCATGGGAGATGGAAGAGGAGGCACAACTGTAAAAGCGATGGCTAAGCTGAGGATAAGACTCACCTCAAGAGTGGAGTGGAATATATTTTAAATAAGTAAACAGTTGTTCTGCTACACAAGCAAATTCCATGCTACCTGGGAAATAGTGTATATGAATCGAAGGCACAAGTTGTATGACTCAAGAGATGCATCACTTACCCCATCACTTACCCCAAGAATGTTTTGTCTACAAAACTCTATTTGCACAAGAACACTGCATCTTGGAAGTACCAACTTAGAAATTCTAACACTGAAAAAAAGATTAGCTGCAGGAGAGCAATACACAGTTCATTTTACATACCCCATAGTTTATCCTTCCCCTCTCCTACAACAGAGAATCCACTCCAATCCAGAGCTCCACGTCAAACATTCATACACATCTGGAAATAGCAGCAAGTGATTTGAGAACCTGAAGAAAGTTTCTTGGGGCTAACCTTCTCTTCTGCTCGATGGTAATGCTCTCTGCACCTTCACCAGGCTTGCAAACTAGACACCAAACTACAGATCACTCCAACCAAAGGATAATTCAGACTGCCCACTCTACACTCAGCCAGTTAAAACCAGTCTAGTTATGTACATCTCTGACAGACGCTATTTGAATTTTGCCAGCCTTTTGTCTTTACTAGTGGTACAGGATGACAATATAGAAAATGGGTCAGGCAGTTTAAAGCAGAACAGGACAGCAGTAGAACATCAAGCATCACAACGAAGGCTGACACACTGCAAGTCTGAAAAGAGGACCTGCAGCAATTGGGAAATGCCAGGAACAGGAGGCACAAGCACAAAAGGACAGTGAAGAAAAGCTGACCTAAATACTGTACTGCTTTGCTAACAGGCTTTAATTAGTACAAGCAATTAGGTTATTGCTTTGAAAAATGAGTACAGCTGAACTATAAGAAGCAAGGACAATCCTGAACATAAAAACCGCTTTAATAAATGAGAACAATCTCCCACCACACAGCAACAACCTATTCCAGAGCTATTGCCTACATACTTTCACACGATAAGGGTGTATGTATTTGGGGCAGAAAGGAGAAGAATTACTTGAAGTTAAATATTAATTTTTCTTATAACATTCAATGTCTCTTAAGAAATGAAAAAACACCTCAAAAACACTTTCTAACAAAAACTTTTAAAGGTCACTAATGTGGGGGAAGGGAAGTATCATGAAAAAGATGCTGTAATATTTTCTTAAACTGTTTATATGCAATCAGATTATATTTCTGTTTGATATGTGGCGGGAAGTCGGCTATGTCTCTTCTGGAGAAGAGCTACTTTGTCCTTTTTTGTGTAAAACCAGGGTCCCCTCTAAAAAGAAAGGTGTCAGTATACTTGTCCTTCTAAAAAGTACAAATCAAAGAACATATGCATACCAAGATGTTCTAATCCTTACAGTTAGCACACAATTTATGAGAAAACTTTACTTTTGCAAAACATTTGCAAACATGTACCATTTGTTAAAGTTACGTGGCATCACTTCATACTAAACTAGTATTGTTTTCAGTCCATATCAAAAGGGGTTCATTTACCTTTAACACCACAAAACTAAAGGCGTACAGAAAGTCACCACTGGAATTAATCTCCACGAACTACAGTAGTAGTACACAGTACTACGTAGTAACTTACAATTAGTTGCTCTTACTTTTTACCTTCTCCCTTACTAAGAGCGCCGCTTGGCAAGGCGGAACTAAGCTAATAGAGTTCTACAGAGAATTATTAATCTAAACAGAGTATCCATGCACAGGAAGGCCAGTGTATTATGTGAAACAGACAGAGAAGCAAGGTACATATGTTAAACTGCAAACAAAATATTCTTGTGAGAAGACTGTCCCAGGTTAATGATCCCAAACAAGCCTTTTAGCTTTCTGTTGTCAGTTCCTTACCATTCAGATACACACATGAAACTGCATGGAAGACTGACACTTTCAAAGTTTCAGTCACTTTCAAGGTCACAACTAAGATGAACTCCTACTTCATCTGATCCAGCAGCACAATCCCTCGTTTCTCTAGTTGTGGAGCAGAGTTACGCAAGTCTGGCTGAGGAGAATTTGGAATGATCTTCAATCAATAACATGAAATGGTACATAACACACATCACAGAACCTCTTCTTGAGAGTCCTAAGTCACATCTAGACTTCTGACTGAATTAGACAGCTATTCAGTATTTATAAACTTTATGTAAAGACTGGAAGGATCAAAGTACCCAACATACCATCCCATAAATTGTTGGAAAAAATTACTTTTAGTGTTAAAATATATACTAATTCCAACCTGACTGTTTACACTGTCAGGTCTGTTTCCTACATTCAGGAGCTAGAAAAATAATTTTACCTAGATATTACGTATTTTCAGATTGTATCTAATCACTTGACAGCATCCCAGATAAGAAAAATTAGCCTTTTTTTTTTTTCCCCCAAATGCAAGGCAGCTTTGAAAAAATAACAAACAAACCTCAAAGCAGGTTTTCAAGACCACTTGAAATCTGTCATCACACTTTGAGGTGTTAACAACAGCAAAGGACATCATACCTAATGCCATACGGAAATGCCTAACATTTCTCTAGTTCCATTTGATATCTACTCTACATCTACGGATTAAGCTCTTCCTTATTTTGGTAGAACGGAAGTCCATGGTCAGTTGGTTACCAACAAGACGCCTTAGGTTCCTTTTAGATTCCACTTTCCACATTACAGACATTCACTTTCAGGACAAAGGGCAAACATTTGGCAATTTAAAAATTCACATATAAGTTCACGTAAGTCACATTTACTAAATATTCCTGATCATTTTCTTCCACAGCTATTCCTCTATGCAAGCCACCTGCAAATCTTAACTAAGTATTCTGATTATTTAGAAAGAAACTGACCACATGCAATAGAAAAAGTCTGCTAGACCCAACTAACCAGTCATTAGATGCTTTAAAACCTCATGCTCAGATTTACTAATTAGTTTGCTTTTTTAGAAAAAGGCCTCCTTATGGGCAAATTCTAACTTACGTATATTTTGGACTCCCTTGTCATTAAAAGTCTTGGCCAATGTTAACTATGGCACCTTTCTCTGTATAATGCATTTTTCAGGCCTTTCAGCCTAGAATTCTTTTAATTATCAATCTCAGACTAACTGTCACAGTTACTCCAGTCATCCTGTTTAGGTTTTCTAAATAAAACGCATCATTAGTTGTGTCTGTCCCTTCATTCTTCTAGCATTCCAGAGTTTATTAAATGAGCCTCAATGGCTCAAGAATTCTTCATCCAATTAAAGAAAAAAAAAAAAAAAAAAAAGAGTCTCCCAAACACAGATCTTCTGTTCCTAGGAACTTAAACACAATTTTGCTGCAATAAGCCTTATTTTGCTATTATAGGACATGCTATTAGGATCCATTTTATTGCCTTTTTGTTCTTAAATCCCCTATCAATTTTATTTTTCTTAACAGTGCTACTAGTCTCTTGGTCCAAGAAGTGGCCAACTTGTTTTTTTACTCACAACTTAAAGTAATCTGTTTAAACCAGCTTTTCTCAAGTTGAAGTCTGGACAAAATAAAGGTCTTTGTTTGCTTAGTTCCTCCAGTTTCTGATGATTATAACTAATGAATACAGAAATTGCTTACTGTTTATCACAGCATGTTATTTTAACCAACTTCCTTTTTAAAAGCAGGAACACAATATCAGGCTTGCATGATGCATGACTATTTTACAGATTTTGTGTCTAATTTCTCCCAATTAAAAAAGAACAGTCAATGCAGAAGCAAAGAACAACTAAAAAGAACAAAACAGCTGCCTACTCAACTACCTAGAACTAAAGAAAGTTTTAGGAAGTGAAGTAACTTCCACTTGGCATAGGAGATTGCTTTGCAACAATGAAAAAAATGCTTGAATTGAGCTGGATTTAGTATAACCAAGGTCACTGTACCAGGATGAGAAGTAGTCTGACCCAAGCCAAGACAACGGGGAACAGTATTTGAAGGCTCTGTTATATGATATTTCAGCACCAAAGAGAAATTTTAAAGATCTTGGCCTGATGGGGAAAGCCTATAATGAAACATATATATCACTCTGACCTTACAAAAAGCAAAAAAGTTTTTCAGCCTTAATTTTCCTGGTCAGCTATTTACTTTAGACACACACTTATCTTCTCCACTCACCAGCCTTCTCATATGTACTTTCAACAATATCTTCCCCTAACGACTCAAATTCAGTTCTTCAATAAAATTAAAGGTAAGTTTGCTAGCTTTCAGAGTTCTTCCCTAGAAGTTTATATTAAAAACTCCTGCACCTTCAGGGCTTTATTTAGTACGGAATTTACCATTAAGAGATTCTCAGAACAGTTACTTGTTAAATATTGGCGTCTCCTTTATTTGTTTCCCCTCATCCCTTCCCTCTTGGGGGAAATGTGATGCATAGCAAACACACTCAACAGTTGTAAAGATACTGGTTGACATACACGCAACAGATCGAGGGATGCCAATTGCTAAAAATCCCTGAATATTGCACCCAGACTTTGCACTCTCAAGAGGTACAAAACCAGAGCTTGAATGGAAGAATCAGCAGCCATTGCCATTACCAGTTCTTTGGTCTATTGTCACCTAAAATCACAGGCTGAGATCTTTTAGACTCTTCTTCAGCCACCCCACTTTATTTCGTTCATCCAGGTATGTCTAATCTCTCTTCTGTAGGCCATCCAGCACAAGACCATTCTGATACTGATTGTTAAATATTGTCTGTTCTACTCTATTTGAGAAGACATTCATAAGAAAAACAAAAAAGGATGACCATGATTGAACAGATAGATTCTAAAATTATTCTTAGTTACTTTTCTTGAGTGTCACGTCAACCAAATATTATCCATTTCCCTGATCTGGCTTACTGCATAGCCAATCCTGTCAGCAGAAGAAAGGCAGCAGAAATTAAATGGCTAGGGAGGTGACTGGCACTGTGGAGTTACGCTGGATTAATCATGGTCTTGGGCAAATTATCACTTCGAAAGCTCAGTAACGTTTTAGTAATTTTTTGTGCTATTATAATGTAATAAGCATAACAACAAGACTATTATGCCAGTGCATAATTTAGACATCACCTTCTTCCATATCCAAAGGCAGCTTTAAATAGTTCAGAAAACAAAAGATCGAATCTAGCCACAGTATCCCTATTGCCTTCAAATGGATAGCTAGACATATATACTGGGCTGAACTAGTGTCTTTACTAAAGGAATCCCTTCATTTTCAAGTAGCATTGATGCAAGCGTATTTTGGGATGAAAGTTGCCATAGATCAAAGGTATTATTAGCATAGCTAACGTCACTGAAGTATACAACAATCAGTAAACTTCTAAAAAAAAACCCCACAAACCTGCATATATTCCATGCCTAATTAAAGAGAGATTTGTAATTCTTTTCTGTGCCTGTGAAACTTCTATTAAAAATTCATGTTGTACTTCTAGTATACAGCTCTTTCATCACTGTGGTTTCACATCACTCAGACCTCCAAATTTCAGGCCTAGTTAATGAACTAAAATTATAAACCTTTCCACACGGAGTTAAAGCGGAAGCAAACAAACAATACTGACAGATTTACGAACCATAAATACCTTATCTAATTTCAGCTTAAAGACAGAAGAAATATCCGTTTCATGTATTAAAAAAAATAAAAATCCCATTTAGAGTGATATAAAGCAAGCCAAGTGAAGAAACAGAAAATGGGCACAACATTATGATGCTGAAATAAATAACTCGGATCCTTCTAATGACGTGCATTAACAAAACAATGTGAAAGCAAGATACAGAAAGTAGTCTTTACCACTACGACACCATTCCTAAAGGGATGTGTTGTTCACAAACTGATAATTTAGCTTTGTGAAAGTTATTCTCTAGATGATTTGACAACTGCAGAACAGATGCTGTACACCCTTCCATTCAAATCCATTTAAAGCATTTTCCAGCACTAAAAACATTCAATAAATTGAAACATGCTTTATACACTGTAACAGCCAAACTATGGGAAAGCTGTGTGTGAAAAGGATTTTTAGATTTTTATAATACAAGTGTGTAGCTGGATAGCAAAAGAAAAAAAAAGACCTGAAAAGTTCTGCTTAAACAATACAATATTTCTAGACAAAGTGATGAAAATAAATCTCAAAAACATGAGCCAGGTGATTTTTACTTTTTTTTCCCTAACTGCGCTTGAAGTCTTCAACAATGGAAAAAGGCACAGCATTTTTTCAAGTAGCTGCAAAACTTGAAGGATGCACAATCACTCTATCACTATCAACAACGACGTCAGTGAAAAAAGTTAAGAAATCAGAGTCCTGCCCAGTGAAAAAAACCCTTTAGATCTGCTCCTGCCCAAGGAAATCCCCTCTCGGGTACAAATGACACCTTAAGACACTTTCAGGTTTCTCGCAGAGCGTAGAAACGGGACAAGACTCTCTAAGAGTGGCCGCACCCGCGTACGGTATGACAGCATCAGTCCTGCTGTAACACACGAGCGTGCACAGCTGAAGCGACACTACCCCACAGGTGAACGCCAAGCTGTCGTGTCTCAGGGGGCCTCGCTCCTTCTTCCTTCCTCCTCCCCCCCGAAGCCCTGCCGCCCTCCCCAGAGGCAGGTCAGCGGTACTCCCGCTGGCTGGGGGAAAGGGAAGGACAAGAAGCGGGCCTGAATCCCAGGGGCTTTGGCAGAGGAGGCCAGCGGGAACCCGCGGCGTCCTCGGCAGGGGGGGAGGGAGAGGTGGTGGAGAGGGAAAGCCCCGAGCAGGGGCAGAGCCGGAGCTGCCCTCCTGCGCGACGGGCAGCGGCAGCCCGCCAGCCCCGCCGCCGCAGCCCCACCACCGCGGCGAGGAGCGGCGCGAAGCGGGGCGCCGTCACTCCAGCGGGGGAGACGGCAGAGGGCCAATTACTCCGCCTTCCGAGGAAGCGCCCCGCCGCCTCACGGCAGGCCGGCACCGCCGTGCAAGTCCCAGCGGAAAGCCAGAGGCCAGGACGGGCGGACGGCCTCCAAGCCGACCCGGGGGCCCGCAGCACCGGCGGCGGTTGGCGGGCGGGGCCGGGGCCCGCACTCACCCCGCAGCGGTAGACCTTGTTGGCCCGCTTGATCTTGATGTCCAGCGCGGTGCCCATCGCCGCCGCCGTGCGCTGTCACGTGGCGGCGGCGCGCCCCCACGTGACCCGGCCCCCGCAAGAGGAGGGAGGCCTTCCTCAGCCACCCGCTTCCGCCGGCAGGGGCGGGGGCCGGGCCGGTCCCGTGAACATCCGGGTCTCCAGCGGCGTCATTTCGCAGCTGGTGACTCCGCTTCCCGCTCGGCTCCGCCCGCTTCCTGGTAGTCACGGCAACGGGGCGGGGAGGGGAGGGGAGGGGGCTTCCCGCCGGGCATGCCGGCGCCTCTCCGCCGCCGCGGGGGCGGAAAGGCGGGTGGAGCCGAGAAGCGGGTGAGGCGACACGCCCCGGGGACTACAGCTCCCGGCGTGCTCGGAGGGCCGGCGGGGCCCGCTGTGTGCGGGGGCGCCGCCGCCGCCTGGCCCTCTGGGAGCCGTGGGCGGTGCCCGCCGGGCGGCGGAGCATGCGCAGGGCGCCTCAGCCGTAACGGTCGAGCTCGGGGGGGAAGGGGCCCGGCGCGTGCGCGGCCGTTGGCCCGGGAGCGGCGCGCGCGCTGTTCGTTGGCGGGGCGGGGCGGGGCGGGTCCGGCGAGTGGGGCGGGCGGCGGTGTGGGAGGGGCTGCCCCGTCAGGCGCACCCGTAGCGGCGGCCGATGTCCGTGTCCGTGTCGGACTGCGGGCCGCCCCGCCGCTCCCGTGCCGTGGTAGCGCCCGTGGGCCGCCCTTCTAACTCGCGCAGTAACAACGGGTGATAAGGAAAGGCTTCGCGGTCGTTAAATTTATGCCTCTGGCTAGACCGAAGGGGATTAGTCTTGCGTACGCCTGACGGTCGTTAAGGACCTATATACGTGAGGACTGAATTTGTCTCTGTTATAATTACACAGATGATTCAGCATATTGAATTTCAAAATACATTCCAGCCGCTGTTCTCTCAGTTGTCTGCAACTTGTTTCATCAATTTAAGAAGGTAATGCATTGTAAAGTACCGAGTGCCAAAATCTGCCTTAAAAACCTGAAGCGAAGCAATACGTGGTCTGGAGAACGTTGCAGGTGAACAGCTAATGTGTGTGGTCATGTTTTAGCGCTGAGAGAAACGCTTCAGTCTCTTACAGAGGTGGACCATGGATATATAATTCCTGTGATTTCAGTGGGACCAGAAATTTTCAGTCAGCAGTATCTCAAGTCCCAGAGGAAATCTATAAAGCATGACTCTAGTTATGAATTTTAATGCTTTTCTAAAGTCATTATTCTTTCTGCGTTAAAATGTGAGGGCAGCCATTTCATTGAGATGTTACAAGCACAAGCCAGCTTCGGAGCCTAGCAGCACCGTTCTTGCCTCATTTTAAAAGGTGGGAGTTGTTTAATTCACTCTTAAAACTATAGCTTGTTGCGGGAGCAGGGGATTGTGATAGATTTCTGGGTTTTGAGTACTAGCAATCAAAAAAACTGAAAGCCTTAAGAAAAAAAATCTGGAAGTGGACTGCGCAGCTGCTGTAAGCTGGCTCTGCTGTAACAAATGTGCATAAAGTGCCCAGCTGAAGGGTGAAGACAAATTTGTCTGTTGAATGCTGTCTTCCATGAAGTCTTCGGATGGCCCAAGACAGACTCTCACGGAACTGTCCATTGGTGGCATTACGGATCTTTGAAACCTGATTGCTAGAGCTGGTTCTCTTGACCGGAGCTTGAAGACTAGTCTTCTAGCATTTTATTACTGTTCTCTGTGAAAGCAGGTAATGCAAATGCATCTAAAAGAAATCAGAGAATTAATAAACCTTTCAAGGACTCTAAAGTTCTCTGTATTTTAATTTTATTGTCTAGTATAAATAACTGCATTTTTTAAGGGTTGGTATTTAGAAGTAGCAATCTAAAGATACATTTTATTCAGCTTCACTTAGTTAAAAAAAAAAAAAAAAATACAGCCCCTATCAGTGGTGGGAGTACCATGCCCTAGCAACAGCGGGCAGAGAGACCATTCCTGAGCACGAAGGGGCTCTAGAAGTGACAGGAGGGAAAGCGCTCACAGCTTACATGAAGCAGTCTGCAGCGCTCCAAGTTTGCATTTGGTCCTGTCGGCTATATGAAGCCGAGAACATGGTTCTGTCCTGTTCCTACTCACCCCTACACACGCTTCAGTACTGAAGACCACCTCATCGCTGTGCCCCCGTCTTGCTTGAGTGGTTACAGAAAGCTTGGCAAAAAAAACAGTGCACGCTCTTATAATTAGGACCGTCTTTTGTTTTGGGAAAAGTGAGAGATCTAAGTCATTCCACATTCTGCAGAGTTTGTTTCAGAGAAGAGAGAATGAAAGTGGTCAGTGTAAAGAGAAAGGAGCATTTAACTTTGATTACTGAATATTAGTACCATGTCTCATACAGCTAGTTACTGTCATTAGTTCCTGTGAGGCAGGTAAAGAGGGATTTTTTTTATTATTATTTTTTACCCCAACAAAGGAGAACGTGAAAGAAAAAATATTAGCCTAGACAGTATAGTTGCCTTCTGAGTATGTAGATTTTTCTGCCATCACTTTCACAAATCAAGTGTTTATCATTCTTAGGAAACTTTTTAAAAGGTACTTCAGTTACTCATTTCTAGGAACTGAAGTCTCATGTCCAGAAAAAGCTCCTGTTGGTACAAGCTGTAGCTGCCCATCTGCCTAGCAACACAGATCATCACAAACAAACCGCTCTGGAGCACTGTGACTCCCAATGAGTGAGTGCGGTGTCCAAATACGGACTCTGTATTGACAGTTCAACACTCTTAGTGCAGTTCTTTTTGCCAGCATTGGATGTCTCCTTCATGACCATCACCTCTGATGCAAGGTATGTTCTGGTGGACTAGTGAGGCTGTTGACTAAAATAAACAGATTTGCAGATGTGGCCATCAGTGTTTCTAAATGTCTGGACTGAGCTGATACTATTTATAACGATTAGAGATGCCCTAGCCATACACCAACAATTCAGTTCAGCTTGCCAAAACCTGATACCGATTTTTAGTTACTTGTGATCGTCCGTTCCCCTTTTTAACCACTTTTATCCCAAGATATATATAAAAAAAAGGTTTGTCAGAGTCAAATCCAACTCTTTGAGGGGAAGATCATAAGTTACCAAGTGATCATCTCTTGTATTACTTGTTTCTGTCATATTACTAGTTACAGGCCTAACTAGAACCATTCATAGGAACTGATTTCTTTTGATTGATCCAAGTTACAGATTTTCTTTACTGAGCATCTACCTCATACTGAATTCTTTTGGAAGACTTCAGCAAAATCAGTTAAACAGTTCAAGCTTCAGAGCAAAGGCTTGCATTTTGGCAGTGAGTCCTCTCATTGTCAGGAGCGTGCTACTTCTGTCCACTTGAAAAATCCACTCCAAATTTGGACAAATAGTGAGAATGAAAATTTTAGGCTTTGTTTGGCCAACGGGAGGTCCTTCAGAAAATCGCGACTGTGTTTTGTTTGCCCCAGCCACACTCCTGGCTGAAAGTGCAGAAGCAATGAAAAGGGAAAAGGGGGTAAGGGCCTTCTCAGGGGAATATTGGTGCCCACAGACTGGAGGTGGGAAGGCAGCTCACCTGTCACCACACCTGGGCTGGCAGCCACTACCTGTGGCACCCGGGCCAAAACGCGGGGCTTACTCCCTCCGAGGGCAGGCCCAAGCACGCGGTGACAACTTCCATCGCTCTGAGGCAATTTAAGGAGCAGTGGTCTGTGATGGGGGTTAAGATATTCCCAACAGATGATGGGGGTGTGGAGTGCTACTGTGCTACGTAGCAGAATTTGGGAGGTATTTTCGTTGCGTTCTTCAGCTTTTAGGAATCTGGAAGTACTAGTTAGATTCCAGAGTTAAAGAGTCACTGGTTAGGTAATTGCAACATTAGGTTACCCTGCAGTCCTCAGGTGCTCTCTCTGTATATGTGTTTTAATGACAAAATCATGCTGAATATTTCTCTCTCTTAAAGTTGTTCTTTTATCCCCCCTTTTTCTCTAGGCTTGTTTGGTTTTTTAACAGTTTTATTTAGGAGATCTGAATTCATTTAGAAACATAGTAGCTACTTTGATATGACAGGTCTTTATTACTTAATGTATATAATTGTTACTGTTGTTGGTTCATGCAGTGCTGCATTCAGCTGCAAGAATAAGATTAAATAAATATATTGTTTATTCCTGAATTTATCACAAAGAACTAGACTATCACAAAGAATAGACATATTTTGCTTGAAATCATCTTGGATGTAATTCTACTTGTGGAGTTAACCAAACCCAAACTTGACTTGGAACTTCAGCTGTTGTTTTGCTGAGCCTGAACCAGAACTCAACTAGAAGAACTCTGGTAACAGATGAACCTAAACTGAAGCCAAATGGAAAAATTATATTAACTTCAGTAGAACGATACATACACTTGTTTTATGCATGTAACTGATCTCCTTTGGGACATTATTTTAACAAATATGTTTAAATTGTTGAGAATAATCAGATTTCTGTATTTGCCTCAACCCAGAGCTGAAATGTTTGCATTAACTGGTACAGAACGATAGCATTCATAACTTGGAATAAGCAAAATTTACTCTATGTAAATTGGGTAAACATCCATAGGGAAACTGAAACATAATTTTTTTTCTCCTTTTTTTAATAGTTTTGAAATCCTTGCTTAGAGAACAGCGGTATACTTAAGGAATTCAATGGGAGAAATTGTACAGGTAATACAAAGTCACAACAATAGAAATGTACTTGAAAGTTCACTAATTGCCATCAGAAGAATATGGAGTACATACTACTGAAAGAGATCAGAGATTATTAAGTCTAATAAAACAGTAATTTCAAATATTGTTCACATATTGGATAATTTTTAGAGCACTACATGGTTTATGTAAGCATATTTTTGATAAACTGAAAATTGTTTTTTAGAGCACGTGAGTGGAAAAGTTATTCTTTAGTCTGAAGTAACACAAAGGGGTTAGCTGAAGAAATAACTGTAACCGATACACTAAACAACAGGAAGCAGATTGAAATTCATTATCTTTGGTGGAGAAATCGTACCAAATCCCAGCACTGTAACATGTAAATGGTAGTGTTTCTGAATGCCTCAGAAATGAGGAAAATAATGCTGTACCACATATAGGGGTTATATACACATTAAATCTTATCAATGTTTTCTAACACATTTCCCATTGCACTGAAATTTCTTTGTTAAAACTTATCCTTTAAAGGATATCGGACTTAAAAGAACTACACGTGTATATAAATGAGAAAAGGCTACAGAAGACAACAAAGTACACCTATTTCTTCAAATGTCAGGGTGGAAAAAGCTAGTCAAGATGAAGTTAAGCTGAGGAAAAGTCCATACGGAAGGTCTTAAAGAAAGCCAGATAGTATGTCATGTTAAAATTAAGAGAGGTACACTAAAAGTAAATGCTCAAAGACTTGGAAACAAGAGACATAAATAGAGTAGAAGAATGCAGATGTACATTCTTTGTCCATGTTAATTAGAGACCATATTCAGCTACTAGAAAGTAAAAAGAACAAGGACTAGATTCTGTGCTATCGAAACCTATGAAGCTTTTTGTGTTGACTTCAGTGGCAGCATGATGAGGACCCCTCCAAAGAGGGTAAAAACACTGCAAACTGATGCATCACAGGTAACATAGAGATACCTAATTTTATTTGTGCCAGTGACAAAGCAGTGCTGGAAGCTGAGGTGTTGAAAAAGCAGGAAACAGTGATAGGAAGGCAAGAAACTAAATACAGATAATGCCATAAACTAGACAATATTGGTCAAGGAATTTCAAAGGTATTTAAGAATGAACTAACTCATTTTACAGCAAAAATGCACAATTTTAATGGAATTACCTCAGAGTAAATGTCATTAGATAGTTTAAAAAGCTGAACTTGAACTGACTGAAAATTACACTGAGCCTTACTTCCCTCTCAAAAGCATTAGCAAATATGGAAAATAATGTTATGAAACATGTAGGGGGTGACAACCAACAGTGGATAAAACAAAACAAGTGATTTAGACATTCAAAAAAATTATTTAAAGAGTCTGTCAGGAAAAGAACATGGTGACAGGGGAGGCCTTATCCTGAATAAGAAGTACCTTAGAATCAGAAAAAAAACTATAGAAATAAATGGTAATTTTTTCCTAGTGCAAAAGGTTGATACTGGGTGTTGTGAGACTCTGTATGATGATGTACTAGTTGGTATCTTTAGAAATATTGTGGAAAAATAAATTCTTAATGAAATAGTAAGATTTGCAGACTTCTGTGTGAGAACTGATGGATATAAAGGAACTGTATGGTTAGTTGCCAGATAGCCTATGGCATGATACAAGTATGTAGAATAAAACCAGTAGAAAGTAAGTTGCACATTCCTACTGAAACTTGCGTATTCTGCCAGCAGCAATAAATTGAAGTATTAAAAAAAAAATGTTTTTTTTAAAAGAATGTTAAAATAACATTAACATAATCACACATAATTAATGTGTAAAATTGACTAATTCTTTGAGTGCTGATGATAGCACTTGAAAAATAATTTGATATTTATATAGATAGTGAAAACATTTGCAGTCATATTAAACAAAAAAGTGTTGCCCGATATGTATCTGGGAGCTGGATATTCCGTAACTCTTCATGATGTTTTTTATGGCAAGTTTTATGTAGATAGCAAAATCTTGGGTCAATTAACTCAGTAGTTTGGTCTCGCTTGATAATTTTTTTGTTCCTTTGGTCATTAAGCCCAGTACTTAGGTCAGAGCAGCCACTTAGAGGAGTAGAAATTGCCATGTTTTCCTGGGAAACAAGCATATGTGCTTGCCAATAATGCAATATAAACCTCACATTTTACATCAGCTTTTATAATCAACAAGCTATGCATAGCTAAGTTTTGTAGTGGCCTCAAAGGAGACTTGAATGTAACAGAACTTCTTAAATTTAATTTTTTAAAATACTGATTTGGGACTGGAAAAAAAAATTATATCAGTAATTGATATCAATACCCTCAGCTGTTTACATTTTAATGTGATATAAGTAGCTTTTAAAACTCCAAGCCTAAAATTACAATTTATGGATTATTTTTTATCCACTGATGTTTTTTTCTGCTAGTTGTAAGGAGTATGTAAATGGGCATGCAATTTAAGGTATGTTAATGACTGGATATTTACAACCTTACTATTCTGATTGTTGGACTGTGGAGCTAGCTGAGATAGTATGCAGATCTTTTTTAGTTTTTTTCTTGTCACATAAAAGTAAAATTATGTTACTTGGCCCCTAAAATAGCTTTTTCCTTTGGCATATTATAAATATGGTGGCAATGAGATACCATCAAATAATGCTGAGTGACACTATGCATTTTTAATGACATGCTTTTCTGTGTGTTTGGATGGCAATATTTTAAAATGGGGTAAGGGACAGTATGGAAATTATTTTTACCTTTCATATAGACATATACACACATGTACACAGTAAAGTTATCTAACAATTTTCAAAGGCAATAAAGCACATACATGTATGAGATTCTTCTTAAACACCATGCTAGTTTTCAGTTTTAGATCTTTTTCAACATTGCAGAGACAGATCCTCAGCTGCTGGTTGAGCAGGACTTGGCATTGACTAAGAATGTCAGAGGAGAAAGAATCCTTTCATTGTGGAGAAGAAAATTTCTGTTGACAGGAAGATGCAAAATAACTCTTCTGTAAGGTAAATTCTGGCCTTTAGGCCTATTCTCTAGTATGCAAGAGAAATCTAGTTTTCATCCTCTTGCTAATAATGGGCTACTCCAGCTTCTCAGAACATTATAAAGACAGACATAGAAAAAGAGGAAGCCAGCATGCCTAAACAATGTAAGGGAGGTTGTTAGAAGCAAGAAGGTATCCTTTGGAAACTGTTTTGGAAATGCAGAAAACAGATGGGTTCATAAATTCTGTTATGTTAATATGATAAGGCAGATCACAACTGAGCTTGAGGAATGACTTGCAAAGGCATGGAAAAAAAACCCCAAACAAAACCCAAGTCCTTTTCCATAAGTATCAGGAACAGGAGGCTTGCCACAGAGCGGGTAGGGTCTGTAGACCATCAAGGTATGAAAGGAACACTCAGAAAGCACGGCCATAGGAGAAAAGACTACATTCAAGTTCTTGCATCTATATTCACAGTGCAACAGCTTAGAGAAATCTGTGCCAGAACTTTGCATTATGGGGAATTTAGCAGATCTATCTCAAATGTAAGCGCAGGGCAGAAAAGGTTAGAGAACAAACAGATAAAATAAGCAAGACATTGTGGGGACCAGGTGGTCTCCATCCAGGAGTTCTAAGAGAACTCGGGTGTCAAAAAGCTGAAGTACTAACTGCAGTGTGTAACCTTTCCCCTGCTAACTGGGTGGGGATGGCAAACATGAAGACCCAGGCAACTATACGCGAGTGAGCCTCTTGTGTTGTCTATGTTAAGCAAATAAGAAATATCTGTCCTACAAAGCAGACTCACTGGACACACATAAAAATACAACATATCAAGGAAGACAACACACCTTCTGTTGCATTACATCAAGTATTGCAGATCTATAATTTTTTGGTGATGTTACCATATATGTGGACAAGGGAGATCTCAGGTTTAAGGGTTTCCAGAATTTCCAGGGGCAAAGAGGTTCCTAGACAAAGCTTCATTTAAAAAAAAAAAAAAAAAGTGCCTTTATGCAACAAGAACCAAGAGGAATGGATCAAAAAATGGCTAAATGACAGGAAAAAGAAATAAAACAGAAATAAAAGGTCAGCTTTCATAGAAGAGAGAGATCACAAGAGGAGTCTGCAGGGACCTGTGCTGTGATTTGTGCCGCTTAAAGTATTCATAAATGATCTGGAAAAAGAGGGTGAGCAGTGAGATATCACAGATTGCTAATGATATTAAGCTATTCAGGTAAAGGAAAGTTAGAGGACAAATTGTGATGCAGTTAAAGGGCTGACTGAAGAACTGAAGAAAGACCTTACAAGACTGAGTGACTGTATAATAAAATGGCAGATAAAATTTGATGTAATGGTGTACAGTAGTGTATATGGGAAAAAATTATATATACAAGGATGGGCTGTAAGCTGGTTTTCCATTCACAAATGAGATCTTTGGGTTCTGATGTGTATTTCTATGAAAATATTAGCACAATGTTCCCTTTTACTCAGAAAAACAAATTAAATATTTGGAATTATTAAGAGTGGAACAGAGAACAAACCAGAACATTGTAAGACATCCACCCCAGTATCAATCCATAGTTCCCTGCATATTGAGTAATATGTACAGTTCTTCACATCTCAAAAGCACATAATAGAGCTGGAAATGATTCAGAAAAATTAGACAAGGATAACCAAAGAAACAGAATGGTTCTGTATGAGGGATGCCTGTGGGCTCCTAACTCTGAAAAACAGATGACTGAGGGGAGATAGGACAGAGCTCTACAAAATCACCAGTGTCAGAGAAAAGATGAAGATGTAGACGCTGTTACTGTCTTTTTCCAATGTGAATATTAAGAATATTAATGAAGCTGGTAAGAAGCATGTTCAAAACAAAAAGATGCGTTCCCTACATGATTTTAAGCTGTGGAAATCTTTGCTGCAAGATACTGTAAGATGCTGCAAGATGCTAAATGTTTGGGAGATAAACCCAACCAAACAAATTAACAGAAGAAAAGTCCGTTAAATATAAGGGCTCTTAAACAAGAAAACATCACCCACCATCCACACTGCAGAAGCCTCCAAACCACAAATTGCTGGACACTGGGAGTCCTTGGGGACAACAGGCTTACCTTGTTCATAAGCTCTTCCTTGTGCATCCTCTGTTGGCTGCTTCTGGAAACCAGATACCAAACTAGATGAGTTTTAAGTTCCCAATATAGCAGTTCTTCATACTATAGAAAAGATAAGATTAAGAGGCCATGAGGTTTACCACTATGACATGATTCAGAGTCATGAAAGGTTAGGAGAAAGACCAATGACTTCAGGAAGAAAAAAATCTTAATCCATATAGCTGGAAAATAGTGTCAAAACCAGTTAGGCAGTGAAGTAGGTCACCTGTGTCTAAATGCCTAACACCAGCCCTCTGCAGGGAAGGCATGCTGGTGTCTGAGGGTTCTGCTGGTGACGACTGGGACAGCTGCTACCTACAAAGGCATATCACTGAGCAGAGGGAGAGGATTAGCTTAGAAAGCAAGAGAAGATAGAAAGAGCACATGGTGGAAGAAAGGCTACCTCCTTGTAGGAGAAGAGACCACCTCAGAATACTTCTCAAAAAAGAAGAGGAAAATCTCCATGAATTGTCCAAAACATTTTGTTTTTTCAGGTGGCTACTGCCATTGTGAGAAACAGAAAAGACAAGAGTGCAAATGTGGGAGGCAGTAATGAAAGAGGGAGCATGACTGTCAGATGAGAAGAAGAAAACGTAATTTCCTCCCTTTGCATTTGTATACTTCTCTCGTTTTAGATGTACGGTAGAACATGGCATAATACTTCAGTGCAGCCTGAATTAAAAACCTTTTTATTCATTTGCATAAAGGTAATCTGAAAACAGACTGTATCAAGGATGCTCGTCTTATCTCAGCTGTTTGCACATTCACCACATTATAATGCTTACTGCATTGAACTATATTAGCTAAGGTTGTAGTTGAGTATCCTTTCTAATCTCCCTTTTTCATCATTTAAAAAATCCTTTTGCACTGGAGCTTTGTGTGCTTTGTTTCAACTCAAGAGTTATTGGGAAGCTTAAACAAAATCAGTTATTTTTTACTTACATAGCATGAATAAAAATACATTTTCCATTAGTCACCAGTTGAAATGTCACATAATCATAATGCAAAAGATGAAATTTGGCTTGTGGGGCCATTAAGGAAAGGAAAACAATCTAAGTCTGAAGAAAATCAAATCATTATTTTGATGCTGCAAATATTTAAAACTGAAATACCTCTATTGATGCAGTAAGAAACACTACTCATTCTAGGTGATATATAGCTAAAATTGTTTATAGTGCTATATGAATATCAAGCTGCTGTAGCACTGATTATTCTTATCACAAAGTTACCTTACAACCTTAGTAATGGCCTTACAGGATTATTTGGTTCTAACTATTCATAACCTAGTCTTCTGCCATTGACATTTCTGTTGCAAAGGCTGTGCCATTTTGGGGGTGGTAGGTGCAGGCCCCCATGTCTCTCCTACACAAGCAGGGGACTGGAAAGGTGACAGTATTTAGAAGATTAGGCAGCTAGGAAGGTCTGATGGCTCCATCAGTAGTACATAAATTCTAGAACTTAAGTGGGATCTGTGTACCACAGGTATGTAAAATCTGTGTCAGACAACAAACCTTGACACTTGACTAGGATTATGATTAAATTATGAATAGCTTAATTTTATTTAAATAAATATGTTTATTCTTCCTATAACCATAAAATGAAACATGTAGGAGATGATGTACTTTGGGAGTCATATCAAAGCTATAAGGTGATTCTGGCAGCTCTGAAAAAGCAGTGACTTAACACCTTTTCTCTCAGAACTAACTGCAGCAAAGTCACTGTCAGAATTTTGTGATACAACTGGAATTGTTTTTGTAGTTTATGATACTCTGTTGGGAAGAAGAACAACAAATGCTTGGAAAACTTCCCTAATTCAGAAGTCAACTTTTAAGCAATTTTTTTTTCTTCTATGGAACACATACAGCAACACTTGTCTGTTGCCTGTAACAAAATTGTATATTGTTGTCTCTTTGGCTAAGAAGTAGATGATGCTTAGGGCCATCTGGGGTTTGGGTAAAAATTAATGACACAGTGTTGGGATATTTACCATAATTTATTATACACTGATTTCACTGCCCTCAAAAGCAACATGAAAAAGACAATGAAAAGTTCTTTCTTGTGAAAATCTAAGCTAGAAATATTTTTGCCGCTGTTTTCAGCTTTTTGAAATTGCATTTGGTTTGCAGTTCCTTATAAATTTCCCGAACTGAAATACTACCCTTTCCAAAATAAGCCCAAATTCTCCTTATTCCTTCCCCTTTAAAAAAAAAGGGGGGGTGGGGTGGGGTGTGGGGGGGAAATCAGCCTGAAGCAACACCCAGGACAGAAAAATTCTTCCAAGTAGTTAAAGCTTGGCAAATCTATAAACAATGGAAAACAAACAAACAGACAAACAAGGATTAGTTGGATGTTTGCCTCAGCCTGAATGTTCTGGACACACACACACAAAAACCCAAACCACCCCAAAAAACAAGGCCAGAAAGGTTTCAGCTCTTTCTCAGAAGGAAGTTAGGAGGAAATACGTTCTTTTACACAGACTTTTAACTGAAAACTCAGTCCTCTGGAACCAGGTTTTAGTAATCAATATAGGTGCTGCCATGGTGTCAGAGTTTTTCTGTTCCTTTCAGGTTTACCCCAAATCTCCTATTATGAGTGCTCAAGGCTCTGACCACCATGCACGCACATACAGCATGTCCAGGACACCCTATGTATTCCACATGTGTGGAATATAGCTCTGCATCACACAAACAAGAGAGTCTGGTCTCAGTAACTACATACCAAGTATGTAAATTGATTATACTCAATAAGCCAGGCTTATTGAACACTGGCTTTGGGATCTATCTAAAACTGGGACTTGGTTCTTGCCTCAGGGCTTAAGAAAACAATCCTTCTTATTATCGTCCCCAAGCAAAATTATGAATGTCTAAAGAACCACCGTTGCCCATGCACAGTAGGAACTTTGCTAAATTCCCCAAAGTTCCTGCTTCTCCAATTAATACAGCAGCAGGCTAATTGAAATTGCTTGCTCCAGCATGTGGTGGTATCTGAGTTCTGGGCACCGCATCTCCAGTGGGAAGAACGTCTCTTCTGTCTTTTCAGCATTGCTGCTGCTGAGGTTCAGAGGAGACAGGTATCTCGCCAAATGTGAGAGGACAAGGAGCAGGGTTACTGTGGGCGTGGGGATAGGTACAAATGGGGGAAAAAAGATTTCTGGGGTATAGGAGATGATAGGATCAGATGGTACAGACAGGAGTTTAAGCCTCAGCAAAAGAAGGGTCTGTAAGACAAGCCTTGGGTCTCAGGCTTCTCTCAATAAATACTGCTCTTGCTGTACTTTCTTGGGTTAGTACTATCAGCCCTTGCTTTTGATCTTTGATACATCCTATGATGTTTTGTAGTATTAGGACTCTGCCTAATCTAATAAAAAGTGAGTAACTTCCCATAGCACAACTCAAATATGACACCTTATTTCATCTAGTTGAGCATTTGATGAGGGTACCTGGCTTTTCAACATATTGGGGAGGTACGTGCTCTTTTCAGTGGCCACTGGCATTACCTAGCAATTAAGAGTAGTATTTAGAGTAGTTAAGTACCAGGAAGGGAGAGTTAGTAATTGTAAAACAGAAGAGCTAAGTAACACAGTGTTCTGTACAGTGTTTCATGTAGGAAAGAAAACTGTACACTCTGTTGACTCCAGATAAAAAGTACTTGTGTAAATTTGAGCACTGTCCTTTTATTAGTCTCCCATGTATATAATTGGCAGTGTAATTAGTATTTTATTAAATGAATATAGTCTAGTTCTTCAGAAAATGTAGTAATTCAGACTTCTAGGTGTCAAATATGATACTTACATTCAATACTGATAAACTTTAAAAGTCAGAGTAGGTATGTTACATTAATTATTCTATATACTTAGACGCATCTTGGCTACAGCAAAGATAGGGTTGTATTAAAAAAAACAGCTTAAAAATTTACATGTTTGGGATTTTCTCTGAAGTTAGTGGGATTTTGATATAAGTGTTCACAGTTTAGTTTTTAGGCACTTTGAATTTTCTATATGCTTTTCATTTAGCTTTCTTACAATTTTTAACTGGAAGTCTTCAAAATTATGTTCTGCCTGAACCTGGCTACAGTAGTGCAATTTCACATAACTGAGGCATTATCTTTAAAAAACTCCTCTGTCAATACATACAAAATTCAGTTGAGGCTTATTGTGAAAAGACCTGCTATGATGTATAGGTTGGAAGGGTGAAAAAAAATGGTTTGAAGTAATTTTTCAACTTTTGTTTTTCATAACTGAGTTTTATATACCAAGAGATAAACTTTATGTGCTGTGAGCATAACTGTTATGTGCTCTGCTTATAAACTCGATGATGTGTGCACTCATAAGCATGATAGTCTGTGCATTCATAAACTTGATAGGCTCTACACATAAAAATATTAGCTATCTGGAGTTATGTTAATTTTATTCTCCAGAAGGGAAAGAATTTATGGGCAATGCACTTAACAGAGAACAGAGAAGTGGTTTTGTGCAACCACTGGCATAGTGAGTTTCATGCGCAGCTGCTGCTGAATGTAATCTTTCACATCTCTACTGACTTGCCACCTTTACCCCGTCCATTCTACAATTTAAAGAATGACAGATTTCTTGTGAATGACAGATTTCTTGTGAAACAGTTTAAAATACTATTTATGAAATACCACCAATGCAAATGTACAAAACCCAGCAACAAATGAAACAGCAGAAGTCCTTTTTCTCCTCCACTCACAGTCAGGTTTCACAGCACTTATGCAAAACAACACACTTCATCTTCAATTATGCTATCAATGCTTGCCAATATTCCATCGTCCCAATATAAAACACTTTTTTCCATACATCATATAACTGTATCCACTTTCCACAATTAGTACTGGTGCAGATAAAGGTGAGCTGAAGGAGGTCTATACTATTTACATACACATAGCAGAAGTAATGCGATGGCCAGTAGTAGTGGATAAAATCAAACGTAGTTCAACATGCTTAGCATCTTGAAAGCCAAACCACCACCCTTTAAGAGCCAAAACACAGATTTAGACATTTATATTTAAACTGTACTTACATCTCACAGATGTAAGAGTTTATTCAGAAATGCACTCCAAACATACTGACACTGATAACACTTGACCACAAGTTTAGGCGATCTGTAGTTTTGACTTTTGGCGGTGTGTAAACATGTCCTAAACAAATCAGTGTGACTGCAGGAGTTTCAGACAGCTGTAGCACACTAGTGTACTTGCCGTACATCTTGTCTTGTCATGGATTTACTCAATGTACAAAGTCTGGAACTGACCTTAATAAAACAACATGTGACAGTACACACTCCTGCAGAGGGAAAACCACTAATGAAGAACAGTCCAACAACATATTCTGTAATGCTTATGGGCCAATTCTTGCCCAGCAAGTGTTGCCAAAGTGCAAGCATCTGGCCCTGCTCAGGATTTCCTGAACTGATTTGAAGATGGTTCAAGCCATTTTTGCTAAAGTCTTTTCACAAACATATCTGTGCTGAATAAATGAACCATCAGACTTCCTGACTGCAGCCAAGGAATAAAAAGGATGCATTACCCCAGATTCTTTTTTTGAGGGGCTGGATCCCTTGCAAGGTTTTCCAACTTCCTGAGACCTGAAAGTCATCACTTCTCCGACCTTTTTTTTTTTTAAACTCATCCTGACACTTCAGCAGGCAGGTAGTTTACTATTAGAGTCTCAGCACAAGGGACTTTGGGGTGGAAATCACTGACACCAGGAGATAGATAGCCCTGTAGCCTCTTTAAAAAGAATGGGGATGGAGAACTGTAAGGTCCAACACAGTCAAGCCAGGCTAACTCATTGCAAACCATCCAGTGACCTTGTGGACTCATCCCTGCCTATTACACCTCTAAGGGGAACTGGGACCTGACTTAACCACAGGAAGAGCAGGCTGGCCAATATGCTAGCACCAAATTGTTTGTATGACATTATTCTTCCCATGCTGGTTTCAGATTTGTGTCCACACGCGTGCTTCCCCCACAGGTGCTTGTGGCATTCTGCCCACCCCAGACTGTTACAGACAGCCTGGGGAATCTACAACAGGAATACTTAAGGGATATCCTCACAGTAGCAGAAAAACCCTGCCCAGCAGCCCATGAACTATTTTAGTAGCTCTGTTCTGGCAGGACTAGCCCTGTGGGACTTGACACCACAGGCCTGGCTGACCATACCGCTGGCATGCAGTAGTGATCGTGATGAGGTGGGCAGGGGCATTCACAGCGTAAGGTCAGCACCAACCTTGCCTGCCTTGCCAGTTCCCTGGAATAGCTCGTGGAGGTGAAAACTGCAGGCCCCTAAAAAGCATGCCCTACAAAAAAGGAGTGCTGGCCCACATAGCAATTAGCCTACATTAGTTATGCCACAGAATATGCTTGAGGGCCACAACAGTGTGGATAGCCAGGGAACGGAGTCTGAAATATACATTATAGGAAGGTAATATACACAGAGCTGATTTGTTTTACATGCATATTGGAAGGAGACAAACTCTTTTTTTCTGGTTTCATAAGGCTCCATGGACTGCCTCTTGATCAGACCCTCAGTCCATCTCTCGTAATAGTTTTTTAACTCCTAGTAATGATCGGTCACCTCATGATTTGACAGACCTGTCTTGGGCAGAGATCTTAAATAAAAGAGGTTCAAAGAAGTTCTGTGAAAATTGGTGGCTGTCAAGGATTGATCCTGGTTAATTAGTTAACCATTTCCCACTGTGGGAAAAGCTGAACTGTAAGCTGAACCGTTAATGCTTCAGTTTGGTCGGCTAACTGTCAAAGCTGCACATGTGTAACCCAAAATAAGTCACGGTTCATAGTCCTCTTTCCTCAACAGGTAGTGCAGGGTCACGTGCTGGAGCGTTGGGGTAGTTCAGTGTTTGAGGTACAAAGGGAAACTGAAAACCTGAAATAATATATTGGACTGGGAGGGGATAGAGGATCTGGGAGGAAAAAGGGATAGACAACCAAACATTTTTTCTTCTACTGCTTGAGGAACAATTTCTTAATATGGTGAAAAGCCATAAGTGGCAAGTTTAGAGAAATGTAATTTAAAACTCATCACAATTTGTTTTTCTTAGCTAGCAGGAGGTTTTATGGTCATGTAGGCACCTAGCAGAACATACTTTCTTGAACAGATTTGTGAAGTCAGGATACTGCAAATATCATGTGTTGGAACTTCATAGACAATACCCCTCCAGGCGGAGCACATACAGCTTTCTCCTGACATCAAGAACAAAGTTTTCATTTTAGCCAGCAAAGACATACATTCTGCTGCACAACTACAGAATAAGGAAATTGTATTTAGTATCACTGGATAAGCTTCAAAAGAAGCTGCCAATGAAAGACTTAATTGTAACAGGATTGAGGACAGTTTTTGACTTCCAGGAATTCCTACAGAGAAGCAAAAGCTTTACACTGAACAGGTGTAGGTAGACTCAGCTATGTTACAATTAGCAGAACCAAACACAAATTTTTAAAGAGACATGAATTGTGTTGTACTAGTCCTTTTGGATGTGAGTGAAACTTTAGGATTAAATTAACATAATCTCTTTTTCATCTTTTCAAACACAGGGAAACCAGATCCCTCTAGAAGTTGGAAATTGAGGATGTAGAGAAGTTCCCAGATGGGAAATAGTTGACATTGTAGCACTTGATTTGCAAAAGTTTTAAAGAATCATAATTCTTCAGTATGCCTGATTTTAACAGAACACTGTTCTGCACTTCTATAAATGTATTCATCATGGAAAGTGGTTTCAGGAGGACTTCTATGATACAACTTTAAAGTATAAGTTTCCCCTAAAATAAGTAACACAGCCTCTTTCCCAGAGGCTTCTTCCCCCCACCAAATCCATTGTTTTGGGGAAGGACTTTTAAACTGGAGTGACAAACTTGTCATACTTAGGAGTGTGATCTTCAACCTGCTTCTTTATAGAGTGAGAACACCAAGGAATACATGATTGCCATTCAAGAGAATATCAGAGAAAACTTAGGGAGCCACATTTTTTTTTTTCATAGCAAGCCTCATCCGGCAGCAACAGCAGCAATTCCAGGACCTTCTGGTCCAGAGGCGTGCCAACCTACACAATATGCAGTACTGGCTGTCAATCCAAACCCTGTACTATCAAAGCCGGGCTCTGATGATGACTCAAAAGCCTATCTATCTACATGCGAATAGGTTACCATGGCAACCTCTCTGGCCTAAAAAGAGATGGACCACATTAGTTACTTAGCAGCACCTTTTTGACAGGCGAAACACAAGCTGCTCACTCCAGATGATGGTTTGATTTAGAATTAAGTCTGTCTGAGAGCTGCCATGGCGTTCTCTGAAGTGTTAATGATGTAACCCAGAGAGAAGAACTTCTTTTGGGACTGAACTTCAGATTGTGGCCTAGTACCAAAGGGATTGAGCTATATGGTGGCTTTGCCTGAGAAACACAAGTTAACAGAACATTTGACATCATAATCTTTTTTCTATATTATGAGGAAATCCTTTCTGAAGATGTTCTATGCTGGGTCTGCTGGCCTAAGAAGGCCACTCTTGCAGAGGACATACAGGATACCAAGGATTATTTGAATTGCTACTGGCACAACACATCATCTGGATTGAAACACCTATTCAAAGTACAAATATTAAGCCCTGGAAAAGTCAGAGTGCCCGTGACTGGTGTGAAGGAAGCCTGGAGTTCAGACAAGAAATGCACATACTGCAAAAGAAAAACTGCATAGCTACAAGGGCTTTTTAGGGTTTGGATCACAGAATGAAGACTTCCAGAACACACGGTGAAGAGGCAAATGGACCCCTCTACTCAGTGTAGGAAGGAAGGCTGAAAAGGTAAAAACTGGGACCTATTACCCATAATCACACTCCACTAACAGGCAACTGTGTGGCTGAAACAACAAAATGAGTCTCTATAGTTTGAAGCAGGAAGAGATGGATACTGAGCAGCTTCCATAGACTTGGGAAGCACTTAGCCCTTGAATTAGGAAAACATCTTCATCCCCAAAATGATAGGGATGGTCTTACTGATATAATGTGTACTCAGAAGGCCACAAAAATTACTATTGACATAACTATACTGCTTTAATTCTATAGCAGAACTGTGGGTTGAATAAGTAAGAGGCTATTTTAAAATACTAGTTATGTGAGTAGACATTCCTAACTCAGAAGTTATGAAGTCCTGGTAATCTTCCACAGGAAGTGAGGAAGGTTCTGAAATTACCTATTGCTTCCAACATCTGGGAACCCAGGTAAGTAAATCTGGCATTATATGCAGACTTGTAGACTATGCCCATAATCAGAGGCAAACAAATAAAACAACAAATAAATGAGCACAACTGCCCACTGTGGATGTAAGAAATGCCATGTTAAGCACAGCAGTAGTCCATCCTTCCACTACTAGAAATTTTAAAAACAATTATAAAACAAGCAGACCTAACAAGTAATTCCTTTCTAATCTTTACTAGGTAGAAGCCTCAAAGGATGAAAGTAACGTTACATAATTTTCAGCTTTCCCCTCTGATTTATTGATCTCCTTAATCTATTTCTTTTATCAAAGAGAAATAGGAACACACAAATATTTATTTCTGACTTTATATTCATCTGTTGTGCTGTACCCTATTGTTCTTCACTTAGATGACAAAGTGTGTGGGTTTTTCCCCCTAATACAAATAATAATAATAATAGCCATCAGTCTGGGAAACATGTTGTTTCTACAGCATACTTTCTGTGGTAGTCCTGCACCTTACAAACACTTGAATTAAGTTCCAATTACAACCATTTCTGCACTGGTCCCAAGTCTACTTCATTAACAGCATAGATGTAAATGCACACCAAAAAATATAGGAAAACAGGAAGGATTATATTTCTCAGCATAATCATATCAAAAGACAGGAGAGGCAGAAGAGTCAACCAAGGTTGACTGTAAGGTAAATTTCTGCCCCATTAAGATACTGTAATTTCATGTTTTGAATGTTGTGCATCATGTCATCTTGTACCCACTGAACTAAGAAAACTTTTATACTGCTTTGTTGTTTCTTTTACATCTGTTCCATTTCTCTAGACTGTTGTATATTATTTTCTCTCTCAGCTCTTATTTCTCCATACTGTGTTCTTCCCTTCTCATTTTTATGTACATTTCCTCCCTTTGTTTTCTCAAGTTTTCTGCTTATTGTTGTTCTTTTTAGCCCCAAATATTCAGCTTTCTGAGGGGTTAGTCTCTTAGGAAAACCAAGTATTTCTTAGGAGCCTGTGCACTAATTCATAAAGAATGTATGCAAACTCCTATTTTCAAGTGTGATACTGAAATACCATCAACCTACTCTAGGTGGTTTTTGATGAAGAGTTAAAAAAAAAGAACTCTCAGTCTTTCCTGTCTTGACAGTCCCTTCCTTCCTAAAGAAAAAAAAAGTAAGATATGACAACTCATTATTATATTGAACAAAGTAGAAGAAATTAGCAAGTATTTGGATCCCCTTCTTCCAGATCAAAAACTATTTCGCATTGGTCCATCTTCAGCCTCTATTATCTCAGCTACTTCTCTCCAAAGCTGATCTCTTAGAAGGTATTGTCTCTTGCTGCCATATTTATTTTTGGCCTGTTGTATGGAGTTCACTAGCAAAACCAGTTAAAGTGTACCTTCATCTTCTACCCCTTACTCCCACCCCACATCTATGCAATACTGACTTCTTGGTTACTCCAGTACAACCATTTATGGGATGCGTTACACAATGGATCAGGAAGGTGACCTGTTTTTAAAATCAAGACGAAACATCTCTGGATGGAGCAAGATTCTGGCTGAGTCCCAACTTGGAAGACCCTCACTTCCCAAAAGCCAGATCCAACCTTTACCCTAGCCATATCTGCAGCACAGAAGAGGACTCCTAGCTCCCAGTGCTAAGACAAGGCTCTGTCCTGCTCCCACCTGGTGTGCTAGGTTTCCTGGTGAGGTGGGATTCTGGCAGAGTCCCAGCCTGCAAGACACTAAGACCCCTAACCCTAGCCCTAAACCTACTGGCAGCAGAGGACACAAGTCCTCCTCCCAACGCATACAGACAAGCAAGTCGATCCTGACATTAGCTCTAATCCCAGATTCTGTGGCTGGAGCAGGATTCTGGTAGAACTGCAGTTCGCAACGGCCTTGTTCCTTAATTTTAATGACTACCAACTTCAACACTTTAGCTGTCGAGGACCTAAACAGAAAATGTTGCGGACCATCTGTAGTGTGTATACATGCTTTTAATGAAATGGACATTTAAGAGAACACTGTTGTATAAGAGAAGAACTATACAGGTTATTCATTATCAAGGTAATATTAACAAGACAAAAATATTTAGTTGTTTGTGCTGGAAAGTAAAATTTGAAAAAAGGCCATCACCTTTTAAAGGACATTTTATCTCGGCCCAGGTTGCCATATACCATAAGCTTGGGTATAGCCAGCAAAATAAAAGTAGAGGACTACTGAGCAAGTGCAAAAACTCATGAAAACTCTGTAATATTTTTAAGTGTTAGCAACCCCCGCCCCAACTCCCCCACCCCAAGCCCCAACAAGTGACATGCTGTAACAGACTCTAATACAGTAAACGGTCTGACAACTTTCTATGAGCTTTGTAGTTACCTACATCGAACAGCAGAGAAGTTATTCCACCACAGCACGTCACCATTCACACAGAATGGCAAAGAGATTTTAGCAAGGTTTACAAAATCCTTATGGGGACGGACCCCACTGTCCCCAGGAAAAGAGCTGCCCTTCCTTACTGATGAATTGGGCAGAGCATATGCAAGACAGCCAATGCTTTTCTGTTTGTTCTGGATTTCCCGTACAATACACTCCGCGCGCAGGTACCTTAGGCCAAAATATGATGATACTAACTTGGGAGTCCCTGGGTAGAAGCAGGCAATCCTGTGGGCCTTCATTACGCTGCAGAACATGTGTGTTGGCTTTCCTTATCCTGGGATAAGAACTTTATTCTGGTCATACTTGAAGGCAAACAGAGAAGTGTCAAAAGCAGCTCAAAATGACCTCTCAATCTTTCTGGGGCTGAGGGGAATGAGAAATGACTACTTAAATCATGGTGCTCCCAGACACCTACCACCACTTCAAGGTGCAATTTCATGGACGATTTAATCTAACCTAACACCGTGCTGCTACTCAATGGGGTGGTCCCACAATTCCCCCTGCCACTTGTTCCTGCTGTCTCCTGTGCATCACTATTTCTCCTAGCCATACAGAGAACTTTTTCATTTGGATGGGTGTTTCGGTTAGTTTGATCGTGCTAGCATTCCTGCTGAAGTAGAAAAAAGAGGCAGAGGGACTGCATGGCTGAAGGCAGAGGGACTCAGGACTGCTATTTTCAGCTGCAACAAAATTTTAGCTTGGTTAAACTGCGTGTGATACTGCATTTGTAAAGCAATGCTTAGATGATTTAGGGGACCTACAGCTTTGGCTGTACCTGTCTCCCTCTCCTTGGCTGCTTATTTCCACCTTTTAAGCTGAGATAAAAAAAATACTAAACCAGGAAGAAAAAGCAAATGGAACAAGTGTTAGTAATATGTCCTAATTTCTTCAAGGAGGCTGGCTGTGAACTAAAATGACTAGATTAAAGTATCACATATTAGAATTAAAGTATTAGATAAAGGCCATACTCTACTTTTTGGTCTTTGTGGGTATTCCAGAAAAAAAAGATATTAAAAAAATCCCTGTCGCAGATTTAGGCTAGCTGCACCAACGCCGCAACTCCGCTCCGCAATTCCGGGTGGAAAGGAGCCTTTCCTCAGCAACCCGAGGCTCCCTTCACAGAGCACACCCACACCGCGCCTGCCAGACGAGGCAACTTCCTAGTCGGGTTTTCATCGGTTTTGGGGAATATATTTATTTATTTATTGGGGGTGGGGAGATGAGGAGGAGGACCACCGCCGCCGGCCTCCCCCCGGACACACCACACCGCTCCTCCCGCGTGGGAGGGCGGCCTCCAACAACCCCGCAGCCCTCCCGGGGCCTCTCCACACCGCGGGCGGCGCGGGAAGCCCGGCCTGCTCGGCCTCGCCTCGCCTCGGGCGGCCGCAGGGCCCCGCTCCCCCCCCCCCCGCCTCCAGCGCCGCCCGGCCCGGCCGCCGCGGTGCCGGCGCCCCCTGCGGGCCGGGGAAGGCGCCGCGGCAGCCCCGTGGGGCGGCGGTGAGGGCGGGCCGCCCCCTCCCGGGCGCCCACCGTGCGGCAGGGGCGAGGGCGGCCGCTCCCCTCCCCTCCCCCCCAGCGCCGTTACCGGCCTCGCGCCCCGCCCCGGCGTCTCCCCCTCCCCCACGCCCCGGCGCGCCGGGGCCACCCCGGCCCGCAGCGGCGCGGCCGCACCGATACCGTCACACGCCGGAGGGCGGGGGGGGGACAACGGGGGGGGGGGGGGCAGCGGTTACCCAGGCAACCAGGGCCCGCCCTTCACCCGTCGCTCTCTGCCCCGCCCTCCCCACGTCAGCGCCGTCTCCCGCCCGGCCGGGGTGGGGCAGCCGGGCTGCGTGATTGACAGTTGCCATAGAAACAGGCTCGCCCCGTCGCCATTTTGTCAGTTAGCTTTTTTTTTTTTTTTTAAAAAAAACCCCTCTTCCCGCCTGAATCGCGGCTTTTTTTTTTTTTTTTCCCTTCCTCCTCCTCCTTCCCACCTCCGCCCCGAAAGACATTATCGCAGGAGAAAACGAAAGAACACCCTCAAAAAAAAAAACAACCCAAACTGTCCCCCGAGGGTCCGGCGGGGACACGCGAGAAGTTCGTCCCGCGCGGGCGAGGACAGGCGTGAGGCGGCGGCGGCAGCAGCAGCAGCAGCAGCGGAGCGGCGCGGTGCGGGAGGGGAGCGGGGCGGCGCAGCGCCCTGCCGAAGCCGGTTCGTGAGGGAGGGGGAAGGAGGAGCGGGCGGGGAGGGAGGGAGGGGGAGGAGGTAGAGGCTGGCAGGCGGGGGAGGGAGGGAGGGAGCGAGGAGTTCCCGGGGGCTCGGTACGGCGCTGCGCTTCCCCCCCACCCCCTCCTCCTCCTCCTCCTCCTCCTCCTCCTCCTCCTCCTCCCCCCGCCCGCTCGCGCCCGCCCGCCGCTGTCCCCGCGCTGCCTGGCCGGGGCTCAGGCCGCCGCCACCGCCGCCGAGCCGAGCCGAGGTGAGGCCGGGCCCTGCCGTTGCCGCCGCCGGGCGCTGCGCAGGTTTGGAACGCGCGCCATTTTGTGAGCGATAGAAAATCCAGCCCGGCCAGGAAGCGCCGCGGATCCGCCCGCCGGGCCGGGCCGGGCCTCCCCCCCCCCCTCCTCTTCTCTTCGCCGCCCAGAGAGGAAGGCGCGCAGCGGACGGACCCCGCGGCCGGTGCCCCCCGCGCCCCGAGCGGCACCGGCACCGCCGCCAGCCGTGCGGGCCCGAGCGCGGCGGGGCGGCCGGACTGCGGAGCGCACAAGAGGGAGGCGCTGCCGCGCCGGGCCCCTGGCCGAGGCCGGGGGAAGCGCTCTCTCCTCGCCCTGCCTGCGCCCGCCGCCCGAGGGAGGAGGCCTCGACCGGGAGAAGCCGGGCCCGACCGGAGCGGACCGCAGGGCCCGCCGCCGCCCCCGGCACGGGTAAGTGAGACGCCTCGGCCGGTGGCGGGGAGCTGCGCAGCGGGACGAGCTGGTGCCACCTCCCGGCCCGGCGCGGTCGAGGGGGGCGCAGCGCAGGGGGCAGCTCCGCTGCCATCTTAGAGAGAGGAGGTGGGGAGAGCGCAGGGGCCCGCCGAGCCCCGCGCCGGCAGGACCGGGACCCGTACCGGGCTTTGGACCTGGCCTCCTTCCCCGCCCTCCCTACCGCCGCCCCCTTCTGGGGCAGGCCGGGCATGGCCGGGGGGCAGCGGCGGCCGCGGCCTCTGCGGCCCTTTTCCCCTCGGCGGCCGGGAGAGGCTGTCGCTGCCGGGTCGGGAAGCGGAGCGGCGAGGAGGGCCGCCGGACCGGCGATGGAGGAAGGGAGCTCGTCTGGATCCTCTCGCTCTTATGCGCAACGCCCTGCGGTGGGCGGGTGCGAGGTCTCGCCCCGGTCTGGGAGCGGGGAGAGGGAGGCGAGGAGGGCGTCAGGAGCGGAACCGTCAGCAGAGCGGGCACCTGTTGTGGTGGAGGCTTGAGGTGCCCCCACCTGCACCCGTGCGAGGGACTTGTGTGGTAGGTGGGGAAGTTGGAGGCCGATGTCGAAGGAGTACCAGTGCGAGATGACTGTCATCTGGGCGGGGGCTGGGGTGGGGAAGAGGAGAGAGGAGCAGTTGCGAATAGGCGCAGGGAGACACGGGCACCTCTATATTCTAATAACTGGCAGCAGTCTTTTAGGAATTTAGCTTTGTGTCGCTGGAGAAACTGGAGACCTCATCCGATACATAGGGCGCTCCTTCTCCGGAGCGGCATTCCCTTCTGCCGCCACAAAATCAGAAAACGCAATTAAAAGTACTGTAATTTGAAATTTCGAAATTGGTGCATTTTTGAATCTCAGTCAGCTTTGAAGTTTTCAGTTTAGTCTGTCCAAAGACTACGTAGGGGTTCTTTGATCATGTGTCTAGATTGGTGCTGTTACTTAGTTCTCCTATTACTCCACAGTCATCGGGGGAAATAAACATTCATTGTTCTTTAAAATTAACAAAGACAGAATATCTGACTACAAAATAAATCAACAAGCATGTTTTTGACAACCTACTGTTTTAATCTGAATGAGAGTGTGCTGTTAACTTTTGCCAGTAGGTATATGTAGTCACACTGACATGGATATAGTATCATAGGGGGGTCTAGATTAGTAGAAGTTGACTTGTTTTATTATCGTGTTGGTATTTCGTTCTCCTTTCCTTAAGAAAAGGTGTGCGAAGCTGAAGAATACATCGATGATAATCTGGTGATAAATAAGCAAACATTTTGTTTGTAGTAGTATTTAATTATCTGCCTGTAACCAAGCAGAATTTAACTTACCTCATTGGAATAGTCTGTAGCCCTAAAAAGTTTTGGTAAACTTGTTTCTCTTTTTCTCCCCCCCCCCCCCCCCAACCTCTCTAGGTTGGATATTTTTGGAAAATTAATTATACTTTATAGAATTAGAATAATAACACTGAAAATAACTCTGAGTATGAGCTAGTATTTGTTAACTATTATCTACATATATTTGGTGAACTTGGTGTATGTATATATATATAGACTACTTTTGTAGGGAACTCTTCATGTTTTTGGCTTATATGAATTATTTAGAACTAGACTTTTTATTTGCAGTCTGAAGTAGAATATGTGTGTGATGTGTTAAATTTACATTTTCTGCTGTGAATTTAAAATTCTGTCAAAGTTTATGAAGCTTATCGAGTTTAATTAATGGTTTTTGAATATTCTTTGAGTAAAGCAAGTATATTTTGTTCAAAAATGAATAAAGAGCATGGCCTTCTTAAATCAGGGAAAGAGGGCAATTCCTTCTGTTATATAATTGTGTATGCATTTACATATGACAATAGTTTAATATTGTTTCCAGGCAAATAGGTAAGAAAGACAGTTTGTTACATGAGCAGCAATGTTACAGTTCCTGAATCAATACTTGGGTAGATTTAGAACTTGTCATTGGAATCCCCTCCCCCATGTTGGACAGTGACTGCGAAGCCGCAACAAGGATAATTTTACCTAATAGCAGCCAAGAGTTCTCTATTTCAGTGTCAATTTATGGGTAGTATTCTCTTACTTGTGTAAAATAATGAGGTACTCATCAGGAATTTATCAATTTTTCAAGTATGTGGGTTTTGCGTAGACTGGGAATTAACACGTGATGACCATAAATGACTTCTAACAAACTGATTGATAGTTTAAACAAAGTTGAAAAACGTGACTGGTATCTAGTAAAAACTGTATGCCTTGTCTAAGCTTTTAAAGTTACATTTAATTAGGATGTATTTGCGAACATGTATACCACATTTTAAAATCTTATTCTGATAGGGCCTTGTGAAGGAACGTGTCTGGGTTAACTGTGTTATTAGGCTTTGCCTTAAAGGACTTACTGTGATATTTTTGTCATTTTAGTTCAAATTAGTTGGTCAACAACATAAAAAGTCCCTTTTAGTCTATGCTAACATGTTTGAAACTGCACCACCAGGTCCTATGGTAGTATGCGAAAAGACTAGTTAAACGCATGAAAAACTACCTTTATTTGCTATGATAGCATTTTACAGTTTCATCTGAACCGATATGGGTGGTGATTTGAAGACTAAATGTACTCTTACCCAAGAAGCAATTTTGCTGCTATATTTAGATTCTCTTTTCAGCATTCCTCTTAAAACCTCTTTATTTCAGGTGTCTTTAACCCTGGCTGCGGGACTGTAGATTGAAAGTTGTTACAGCTTATGTTTTTGAGTAAGAATTGAAGACCGGTATACGCTTAGTCTTTCCATGGTACTTTTTAATGCCATTTGGAGAACTATTCTCCAAAGTGAAGTAAAAAACTTTCTGATATCTTTGTTTTATGGGAGCATGGGAGACTTGTATAACTTCTGAAATCCTTTTGTAAATAGATCTGTTGTTGTAGAGTAGGATTATTTACAGAGAACTGCTGCTTTTGTCTTTATAACAGAATACAATAGATTGGTTGTTAAGTTTACAGTTTTATCTCTTTTATTTTTAGTATGAGTTTGGTAAGAAACATCCTTTTTTTAAATTTATGTAATAACTTTTTTGCTAATCAGACTTCAAGAAGTCTAAAAGACTTGATATGTTTATGCAGTGAGACTTCTTTTTTGCTCTAAGACTATTTGAAATAATATAAAAAACCCTTCTGAGCAAATGTGCCTTTCTTGTAAGCTTAAGAATGGAGGAAAAAAAGTAAACATTCTGAGAAGGGGAATACTCTCCTTTTCCTTCCACACCTCCATGGGTCCTTCAAGATGAGACTTATGGGAACTGTAGTCTATTGATGGTTTAAAAACACTGGAGAAACTTTTGATAATTAGAAGCAATTGTAACTTCGAGAAAAACATATTCTGTATGTACAGTTATCTAGTACTCTCTCTTTGAGGTGACATAATATACCAATAGAATTGCGGTGATCTAATCGTTCGTTGCGTGGAACAATTAATATAAAAGTTTGTAATTGATATCCACTGGTTATCTTTTTCCTTTATGGGGAGGGAAGGTAAAATTCTGTGTTTGATTCTGTTTTATCCAAGTGTGACTGCAAAAATAACTCAACTGCTTTTGCTAATACAAATGTATTTCATTACCTTAGAATAGGTCTCAAGTTCACACTTACGCCAGCTTTATCTGCAGTTTAGCTCCATTTCCCCTAATACATACATGAGTCTTGTCCAGTGTCTGTGGGTGCTTAATTATGGTTTACTTGTCTGAGAGCACAGATAAAAAAGGGGCTTCTCTCTGACTAGAAAGCACATAGTGATGAGACAGGCTAAATCCCATTGTCTTCATAAAGTTTCCTTTCCCCTCTCTCGCTTCCCCCCCCTTTTTTTCCCCTTCCCCTCCCCAATCTCTAAAGGATAGGTGAGTTTTTCCACAGTTGAAAAGGTTGGAGATAGGGTGGCTTCACATGAAGGGTAGTGACGTTATCATATCCTCATTCATTCCAAAATGTCCTGTCCATAGGATTTGCAAGGAGCATACCCACTGAAGGGGTAGGGAAATGTGGAAGATAGTTCCCACTCAGCTCTGCTTACATCCCTACAGTGTGAATTCTCTGGAGCCTCTGAAGTCTAGATGGTTGCTATTTCAGTTACCCTGTATGAAGACATAATCAGTTTAATTTCAGCTCTGAATATAGCATTGCTTAAAAGCAGTGAAAATGTTTCTGTAATTAAAATGCCATAAGCTAGCACTTATTTGTAAACATACTCCTTGCAAAGTTTCCAGGGTCTTAGTAGCACTAAATACCTGAAAGTGAAACTGCGTAAATGAAAGTGAAATTAACTCCATTAAGTGTCAGTTTTGTTCCAGCTGTGAGAAACCAAGCTTTCAATTTATGTGTTACGTAAAGCTCCAAACCCTCCTATTCCCCCCCCTCCCCTTTTTCTTTTCCTCCAGAGGCAAATAAAAATGTGTTTTGAGTCAGTTAAAGGAATAGTTAATAACATACTAATACATCTATGTGTTGAAAAGTTTCCTCTTTCTTTTTAATAACAGTTTGGATGGTGAAATGAGAGGAGTGGAAGTGTACAGGTTGATTTCTGATGGCAGAGTTATTCTTTCAAAACATGATTGAAAAAATTTGGAGTGAATTTCAATGAGTTACTGAAAAAAATCAGACTAGTAGAATGAGTAGTTGGCACAGTCGTAGTTAAATACATTTTAATGTTTCACTGACAAGTTCAATTTAATCTTTTAAACCCTAGTGTCCTGAAAACCTTTTGTTCATTGGGTTTTGGCTTCCTGGCTTCAAACGCAGGTAGTTAATGTTTTTGTTCATTCAAAATCCTGTTTACCTATATGTGGTCAAATCTTAATTTGTGTTCCTGTGAACTATGTAAATTGCTAGTAACTTCTCATTTACTTTGCCAGTGGACCTGTCGCTGAGGAGCCAATTGGAGCATAGCGCATCGCCTTCCTTTGTAGAGGAAATAGTTTTGTGTCCATGCTATCGGTTTAGTGTTTAAACTGAAGGAAGGGGTAAAAAGAGGAAAAAAATATTGTCAGGTAGGGAAGTTAATGTGTTAGTACTTACTAAGTTCTGTATTTTCCTGAACGCTATGAATTTCCTTACGATGATCTCTGGTCTGTCCAGTTGTAACTACAGCTTTTTTTCCTACTTACAGATGTATAACCATATATATTCTTGGTTTTTAAACACAGTTTTAACAGGACTTATATGTGAAATACATACAGGGTGTGGGTGTGATTACAGACAAATCAGTTTCTAATACACTCTTTCAAAATCTGACTGATAGTGGAAGCTCGGTAACTTTCCTGGATCGTGTCTGATTCTGGCTTCTTTGTCGTTATTCTTTCTAACTTGTGCCTAAGTAGGCATTAATTTAATGGTATGCCAAAAATTGCAAGTTAGTGTTTGAAATATATTGATGTCTTTGTTCATGTTACAAGAAGTGATTGTTGCATGAAGATCTTGGCAGTTTCTCTTTCTGTAGAAGTTACTCATAAATACTAAAAATACTGGGTCATAGTTGTGAAATAACACAGCTGAATGTATATTTTTCACCACAATCTGATGTTCATAAACTTAGAATTCTGTGTTCTTGTATTTAGGGTGACTTTCCTGTCAGTGTCATAGTATGCCTTCAGAAGTTAAGATTTTTATGGCAGGCCCTGTGTAGGAAAATGAGCATTACTGCAAATGCTGAACGTGTACATGATTGCACATATCTGTCTATGTCTTCCCACTGAAATCAGATTTTTGCTGAAGTCAAGTTCTATATATGCTATGGCTACAAACTTATATTACACTTTCCTCCCAAATCAGAAGCACTAGTAGGTGCAGTTCTGGGGAGAGGTCAGTTAACTATGCAGTTACTACAGCTTCATTTTGAATGTCGCTTGTATCTTCTCAAACTTTTCCTGATGGTTTATTATTTTTAATACACACAGTGTTTTACAAACTTAGTTTCTAAGTGAATTAATGTCTTCTGTGAACTATGTCTACTAGAGACAGCATCATAAATGATTCATTTATGTTGAAGGCTGAGTGGAAAGAGTATATATGATACTGTGTTATAAACCATAGTTGAAGTTTGCATTATAAGGGCATAGTTAAAAATTGCTTGGTTTTGCATTGCTATACTACTTGGAGACCTTAGCTGGGATCTAATTTCCATTTTGTTTTGTACTGTACAACATGAAGTATTATTTCTTTCTCTGTTTAATCAGGATTTCATGACTTTGAGATGCATACTCATTCATTCCTAATGTTCTTCTATGTAGCATTTTTGTTACAGCATTGTGTAAACGCATATGTGTGCTTTGTTTTTTCTTCTGGTAAATAAAAAGGGTTGTAAGTTACTGTAATTTGATAGTCTGTTGTACAAAAGCTTAATGGTAGAAGGTCTAAAAACTAATAATCTGGAGGTGTGAGTGGAAATCATTAATGATATCTGATGTGGTCCTTACAAGAGGGTTTATCTTCTGTATTTGTAAGATTTGTTTGGGGATATTTTCACCTGTGTATACTACACAGGGTGCAATCATGATTTGCAATTCAGAGTGTCCATATGAGTCTAGTTTTAGTCTTTTTACCCATCAAAACATTCATTTACGTATCTCTATGGAGTTAAATTAACCAGAGTCATGTTCACAGCATGGACATTTTAAAACTTTATGAGCTTAGTTTTGAAACCTTCAGAAACCCAGTTGCACATGTGGAAACAGATTGTTGGAATACAAGTACTTGGCTACCTTACCTTAGTGGTTAAGGATAACACTGACAACTTTTGTTGTCATTGTTAAATTGGGGTTGGCTTTGCTTCATGTGATGGGGACTAGAAACTTACATAATACTTTTCTCATGTAAGGAACCATTAGAATTGGAGACAGTTTCTAAATGTGGATTTGAAGGTAATACCTAGTGCCCCTTTACTTAATTTGCATACTGCCACACAATTGCAGTAAACCAAAATACAAGTTTTTGCTCAAATATTTCTGTCTCCTTTCTTACAGAAGTTAATAAAGGAAGGAAAACATGTTGGCCAAGTCATTTGTTGTATCTCGAGTTCTCTGTTTGAAAGTATAGTTTAAAAAAAAATAGGTTTTTTTTCCTCTTCTTATAATGCAAAGAAATGTTTCTATACCTGCATAAAGCAGGTATATCATCCTGGTTTTCTGCTAGATGTTCTTAACCAGCATCCAGTTATTTCAAGAAATGAGAAAACAAGTTCTGCCTATAGTTCACAAGGTTCAAGTATCACCTTTTGAAATCATTCTCTCTTCTGCACAATTTATAAAAATGCTGCTTCTCTAATTGAACGGAGATATTTTAAAACATGTTTGTTTCAGTTTAGCTACTGTTCTAATGAAAGTGAAATAGTAAAATATATACAGTGATACACAGGGACCTTCAGCTCAGTGTTTTGCATGTGAAAGAAAAGAATGTACGTATGTGACAAACTGACATTTTTAAGAGGTCTTCTGAAGCTCTGCTGGTGTATGCATGTGGTGCTTTGAATTTGGAAACATTACAGATGATGAGTGACCTATGATCAGTCTGTACCCATGATTTGTGTGCCTATAGACTACCAATATTTCTAAATGTTTATTAAACAACTTTCTAAAAGTTTATTAAAAAACATTTTGAGATAAAGGAAACACCAAATTGGAGTAGTTCATGTCATTAAATATTTTCCTAGTTCTGAGAAGTTCATGGCAGACTTACATTCTGAAGCATAGGAGTTTGTGTTCTGTTTGTTTGTTTTTTCTCTTTCCTCTCACCCTTTCCCCCCCTTCTGTCCAATGTAATAATTTCTAGCTCCTAATAAAAATTTTTTTCTCCCCCCCCCCCCCCCCCCCATCAGGGACATGTTGTGATTGAGATCAGTAAATAATTTTTTGTGTGTGTGAGAAAGATTTCCTTGGCCTTAGTTTAAATTTGTTGCCCTTTAGTGTTTATTTCCAAAGTCTGTTAAGAGAGAAGGGGGACTTAATTGACCTTCCTGATCTCATTGATCATTTTGTATGTCTTTATCACTAATTTTTTTTTTTTTTTACTTCAAAACTGTCATCTTAGGCCTACATAGCTAAAACAGTATTTTGTCATACTATTGGCATCACTCTTTTGTAAAGATTTTGAGTCTTGTAGTTCCTATCTAATTTTATTGAAATGTGAGAATATACAATTATTGCTATACAAGAGTTTGAATATGGGATGAAGAGTTTAATTTTTAGACTTCCATATTTGAAAAATTTTCCTTTGGTATTTTCTGATCTAGGATTCTTTATATGCTTTGCTTTCATTGTCTTTCTCTGGACTACTGCTACTTTAAAAAAAAAAATCTTAATTTTAATCTCTGTATGTAAAAGCAAAGTTTTGTTTGCATAAAACAAAACAATCTGAGATCTGTGGTTTGAGGTGAGGTGGAAGCTCAAGATACATTTTTAGCAAGGCTACAGTGGGCCCGGAATACTATCGAAGTTATGTGTTAGTCATTATGTATATTCTGAAACCTGTGAGCTCCGAACTTGACAGTGCAAGTTTATTTATGTATTTGAGGAAACAGGTATGCATTATATTCCATATGTTGTAAGCATGGTCTGTTGCCTTTTATTTTAATCTTGAGAACCTTTGTAGAGTTGCATTTGACTTCATTAGTTAGTTCCATAAAAATTCCCAAACTAAGTCAAACACTGACAAAATGGGAAAATTATCTCTCATTTTTTTGGTGGTCTGAACTATCTTTCATCATGCAGTAAATATTTTTATTTTTTTTTTTAGATACAGGTTCTTAATAATTGCACACTGTCTAGACCTTGCACTTGGTCTCGGGTTTGTGACTTTCTCATAGGCTCATGCACAGATGTACCACTTTAGTTTCTTAATCTAGCAAAAGCTAACATCCTCTTCCAGCATCTTGTGGAAGAGAAATGTTTTTCAGTGATTAGGATCTAATGTACAGAAAAAACCCTCCACCAAACCTAGAAATGTTTATGTATCTTGCTTATTAGCAGCCTAACCTAAGGCACTAAGTTCCTGGTTTTTTGGGGTGGGGAGAGGAGTTTCAGAGATTTTAGGCATTTTGTATAGCACTTAACTTCATGTTGCTTTCCATACAGCAGTTTTTGCTTTGCTAACAACAGAAAAATACGTGTTACTAAGCTGCTTTTTAGCAAGAGGAATGAAAGCAAAAAGGTAAAGTGACTTGCTCAAAGTTACACAGTGATGAAATGGGTGGAGCTGAGGTTAAGGGGTTTTGTGTCTTATGTCTTCATAGCAGGATGCTATGTATTTGCAGTTGCATTTGACTTGAGTTTATTTTCCTTGTGCTTTGTAACTCAGAGAAGCAGTCTCTTAAGGTTGGAGAGTGACTCAGCATATCCAGATAGAGGTCTGCTCAAGGATTTTAGGATTTGGTTAGAAATTTGGGGGAATTAGGGTTTGAACTCATTTTTCCCAAAGGGAATTTGCTTGCCTTTAAAAAAAATGAATTTGTTTTTTACTTGCAGTCTCTTTCTCCATTTGATACGCATACCTCAATTTTGGGAAGAACTGATGGAGTATTTCAGTAAAAAGTATCATTTATGGTATAGTTGGTATTTACTGTATAGCTTTGTTTTCTATGTGCTATCCTTCTGATGTATGTGATAAGCATCTGTTCAATGAATAAAATAACATTTGACTGTGTAAGTAAAGATTGTGTTGCAAAATACATAAAAGAGACAGAATTGCGTATCAGGCTTGCCTTAAACATTTCTTAACTTAGTCTGTGATTTTATGACATTTATAAAAGTTTTTTTCACATGGAAGGAGAAGGAGTCATGTGTGGTATTTGCCCAGTTCGTATGATTGAAACATCTCCATCTTATTAGTACAGAAGCTCCCAGCTCTCCTACCTGATCTGGCAGGGCCGAGTTCTCAATCTTATGGGTCAGCCACTTGAGAGTGAACAGGTCAGGGAACAATGGGTTACCTGTGCAAGTGTAGACTGGGTGCGTAAACCACACTTTGTATGCTTGGGTTTGGTTGGCTTTCATGAGGGAAAATTGTCTAAAGGTCTTAAACGTGACTCTTCTACAATAATAATCTGTGTTCTGGTTTCAGCTGATCGAACTTGTCACAGAGTGTTTAGACACTGGTGGGTAGTAGTGGCAGCGAAGGCAAGCAAAGGGACAGAAGCTGATGAGTAAAGACTGAAACTATTGGTCTTCTACTACTATACCTTCTTAAATTTGGGGGAAATTTGAGAAGACTTCATTACCTTTTTTTCATCCAGATCAATTCCATCTTCTAGCATGAGATAAGACCGTAGGCTGGTACATAGTTTCAGTCCTGAAAGAATGCTGAAGGGTGGCACAGCAAAGAACAGTATATTCAGAGAAAAACAGAAGCAAGTTTGATTTTCTACCCGCTTTTCTTCTACCGTAAACCATTTTCTCCTTCCACACACCCAAATCTGTATATGTTTTCCTGGGGCCAGTGAAAATTACCTTGCTCTCCCCAAAACTGTACCTATGCCAAATTTGAAATGATCAATAAAAATGAAGCAAAAAGATGCAAAGCAACAACTCTTTGTTTTCACGTCTCATCTACCAGGGGTGTGGGACATGCACAGTATTTAATCTGATGATGTTATATGTGTTTGTTTTACAGCGCAAGTATTAGCAAACTGATGTGAAGTTCATGCTGCAAGATGTAGAGGCACTGAAGCACTTTGAGGGAAATTGTTGAAAGAGTTGTTTTAAGGCAAAATGTGCAACAAGGAGTTCTTTGAAGGCAATTACCGCTTAAGCAGCTCCCCTTCTCTCCAGATTCTGGCTGCTTGTTCCCACCTGCTTTGTGTTGGCACAGCTGTTTGTAAGACCAACCAGTGAATCAGACTTGGAAACTGAGTTGGCTGAAATATATAATTTTATATATATAACATTTGGGTGTGTGGGGGGGTGGAGAATCGGGTTACTTTTCGGTCAGATCGGTTCCCAGACCCGGTACACTGTGTTGCTGCTCTGACATTTGACAAGATAATGGAATGGTTTGTGTGGGTGGACAGGAGCAGGGTGCCTAGAAGAGGCAGGGGTTGGTTAACTGGCTCTGATAGCACTGTTACTTAATGGAGAACATAATTCTGAGGAATTTTTGCCACCCCTCCTGTAGTAAATCACTCTCCTGTCAGTCTCTCTCTTTCTGTATGCCCCCCCCCCCCGCCTCTGTCAGACATCTGCTTGCTATCTCAAACTTCCATGCTTATTCCCTCTCTAATGTTCCCACTCTGATGCTGTCCTGCTTGTGTGCACTCTTAACACGTGCTACCATAGTCTTACGTGATAGTAAGTTCTCTCTCTAACTCTCGTGCTTGCTGTCTAACTCTTCTAATTCTGATGCATCTGTTTTCTTGCACTCTTTTCACTTCTGGTCTTCCTCTAGTTATTCCTCACTCTCGCTCACTCCTTTTTACAATTTTCTAACTTCTGCTCATGCCCTTTTTCTCCCATGTCCTTTCTAGTCTAGTGCTCAGTCTCTCAAGTGCCTCTTTTTTGTCATTTGCTGTCTCTTGCTTGCTCAGTGTTTTGTCCTGCTTGTTTTTTCTCACTTGTTCTTGCTTTCTCTTCCCCCCATAAGAACAGGGCTTTTGAGGAGAAAAAAAAGTAAATCCATGTTTTAAAGACTAAAACCTCTTAAGAAACCCAGAGTTTTTAATTTTCTGTTTTTTTTCCCCAAACATTACCACAAAAGAATACAATATATAGATTTCGTTAATCTCATGTACTTCTGAAACTTTTACTTGAATTCTGTATTGCCTTAAGATAGATATGCGCACACAAAATATATATTGTTCCAGTTTTGACAAACTGCAAGGTGAAGTTTCTAAAGTTAATGTTCTAATGAAAGGTATTTTTCAGCTGTCTTTATATATAAGATGTGAGCATAGGTTATTGATACTAGAAGCTAAATTGCAGAGTAAAGATGCTTAGTTTTCTTCTTCCTGCTATACAAAGGAGACATGAAAAAATGTTTCTCTTGATAGCCTTGTTTTAACATAACCACCAGCTGGCCTGGTTATGTTAAAAAACAAACAACTCTTTTGGAAATTCCATGCTTGCTCGTCCTCTTAAATAAGTGACCAGAGCTGCTGGGATTATGCTGTTGTTTCACTTCCACGTATTCAGATACCTAATATTTTTGTTCAAGTTACTTAAATTTGGTTGATAATTATTTAACTGTTAGTTGGAAAAGTAGACAGGAGTGCTTATTCTTTAATATCTGAATCCCTCCATGTTTTAATATCCATCCACATTTTAATAATCCAAAATGACTTGAAATAAAAATGTGGAAGATTGGACAATATACTTGCTCTTTGTAGCAGGAGAAAAGCAACGGAATTTTTCTGCCCATCTCCTTTGCTTATCTGAGCCTTTGGATAGACTGTGGGCAGGAGCACCTTAAGTACCTTGCAAGGCTTGCTTTCTCCATGCAAAATGTGATGGACAACATCTTACTTTTGCATTTTTATATGAGAGTGCACTTAAATATATCACTCTCTGAGCCTGCAGGTTTGTTTTTTTTTTTTTTTTAGGCCAGCTGTTCTAGGTCATGTTATGAAGCAGCCTGCTATCAGGATGTACATGCTAGTAGGGCAAACACTATTCTAAATTACAACAGTTGTCTTTGGAGGTGTTCAGTTGGTTCCTTCTTGGTTAGTAAATAAAAGTATTAACTCATAAATGCTGTATCCCTTCAGTGGCTTGTCTCATTTTTTAAAATTTTTTGTTTTAAATCCCATCCATCTACTCTTGTGCTTTGGGTCTTGTTCCAGTCCACTCTTCAGTAAACTTTGTTCATCATGCTTGTTTTATGCATGTTTTTTTTCATGGCTAAGGACTTTTGGCTTGTGATAAACAATGTGGCGTTGCACAGTTTCTAGGAGTAGTTGAGGTTCCTTAGTCAAATAATGGTTTAGCTGCTTTGATGTTTAGTGCCTGTCTTTCCCCCTTCCCATCCCCTTCTTCAGCAATCCACTGCAATTTTCATAAAGCCTTGTTTCTCTTTTTCTCTAACTTGCTTTGGGTTGACTATTTTGCATTTCAGAACTTCCCGCTTTGGCTGTCTTTGTTGCCCTTCAGGTTGTCATCCATCTCCTTGACACCTTCAGGAAAGGGAGGAAGACTGCTCAGTGTTTTCAGGCAGTGTCTGTGGCAGATATAATCTGTACAGGTTAGCATGTCTCTTGCTCTTTTCTAAACACAGAGGCACCATGAAGAACGTCTTCATGCTTTCTAGTAATTCCTGTAAATCCAGTATGAAGCTAACTTGAAATATTTTGAATAAAAATCTCACTGAGCAAAAAAGGGAGAGTAGGCCTTGGCTGCTAGATCCATGTGAGGATCCATCTTCCCTCAGATAGATTCAGTGTAGCACCACTGAACTCCACAGAGGTCTCTTTCTCTTGAGCTCTGAAGCTAGTAAGTCTCCTTTATGTTCAGTTCAAGTAAAGTGTCAAATTAGCAGTGTGGATGGAGTTCTGGCTTACTTCCAAAGGTGGTGCTTTCTTATTTAAAAAAAAAAAGTGTTGGGAAGAGGGAAGTTCCCATTTTGAAGCTATTAAATGTGATTTTGCTTCTTCTAACTTATATGGTGAAGGAAGGTGTCAGTGTAGTGTATGGTGTTATGAATTGGGACAGAGTTCTCTGTTGTGACCATCTTGATGACTACATTGTCATGTTCAGTGTTTCCTTTTTGCCTTGCGCCGGAAGCTGGTTGTCTGAAGGGCTATAGAGATGAGTCTGTTAGACTGTAGTCGGTCCATTTGCTGCACCTGGTATGAGCTCTGAATCTTGCTTTTCTTACCTTTTTTGCTATGCCCCTGTGATTTCATACATTGCTCTGCTCTTTCAGATGTCCCTAGAAAAATTGTATTCTTCTAAGGATACCTCTGCTGGCATCATCCACAGAGCGTGTCAGATCACACTCATGACCTTCTTGTTGAGCTCTTTCACAACATGGGGAAAAGAGCAGGTCTATGTCAAAAGTTACCTTCTTAAAAGCACAGCACATCATTACATGAAATACACCAGTTCAGTAATATTAATAGAAAATTAAAGAAAAAATCTGCTGGAAAAGTGGCTTTGTTTTTAGAGTCTTTCCATCTAGTGAGCTGTTGTTGGTAGTCTGCGAGGACTTCAGTGGGACACTAAAGATTTTCTTTCCTTTTTGTTTCCTGTATACCTCAGATGTGTTGATCCTAAGTACTGTTTGGAGGTCTGTAAGGTCAGGATTTAAAAGCCTCTTTTTTTTTTATTTGTCCTCATTTCCTTCCTGCAACCTGCCTTATTAAAATCATTTTAGGAATTTTTATCAGCAAAAAAAATGCTGCAGGAAACCAAACTCCTCTGGTCAGAAGCCTAGCAACTTCTGATGCTGGCAGAGATACTATTAAATAATCAGAAAGTTGTATAATCGTAGCATGTCCTAGAACTACTTTAATGGATAATTTTGCCAAAGTTTTAGTGCAATGTCGTCGTCTTGAAAAATTACAAGTAACTCAGCATTAGATTGATCAGTTTATACCCAATATTCGGATGCTGGACTTGGTGAAGTTCATATAAACTATCTCAAAGGTTCAACTTTTTCTATTTGGCCTCATAAAAGTCTAGTTAGACAAAATTAATCTGAAAGGCCTCTGTTAGAATTTTCCTGGGCTTTTATCTCGAGAGATGTCTTTTAGACTTTTGTCTTATGACTACCATCAGAGAATATTCAAAAATGAATCCCATACATCTCCATAGTGACTGTAGTCAAAAAGGGATTCAAAACAACACTATCCCAAGTTGACAGACTAAGCTTGAACTGCACATTCAGGACCATAATATAACACAGTTATTTAAAAAAAAAATTGTCCTGAGTTCTTTAAAATCTTCAGTACATCAAAAAAAAAAGACATATTTATTCAAATAATTTGGCATCATCTGTGCGTGTGAGAAAGCCAGTAAGCAAACCTGAAAAAAGTTGGTTTTCTTTTGGGTCAATTAGTGCTAGAGCAGTGAGGATTGGGAAGGGGAGGAATGTGGGCAGAACAGTCTCCCCCCTCCTTGGCCATTGTTTTTTTTTGTTTTTTTTGTTTTTTTTTTTAGCAGCAAATTGTTAGATTGGCTTAGCAATCATGTGCTACTTCATCCTTCGCCTTAACCTTCTTTTTCTGTTCCCTGAAAGCAAACTCTCATATTTGTTGTAGGCTAAAAGGGTATGTGTGTGTAGGTAGGCATATATGTGGTCAGTTACTGAGGATAAGCTGACAGAAGGTAACTTGTAAAGGTGGTTGTGAATTTGAACTCGTAGCTGTCAAATTCGGATTGAGTTACATTATGGCAAGGTATCTGCAACCTCTTGTCAGATTCATAAAATCTTTTCCACACCATAAATTCATTGTCTTCTGTATTGATAAGCAGGAGATAATGCAGTTTTAATGGTGATTGACAATCCATTCCACTTGATGAAAATGTTACGGTTTCTTGGTCTTTGAAGGCTTTCAAATACTTAGAAGTTTTTGTGGGGTATTCCATACATTGATGAAGGCTTGATGAGGAATTACTGGATGAAATTCTAAAGTTATGTAGAAGGTCATATTAGATTATGATGAGTACGTTCTGGGCTTAATGGTGTGGGTTTTTTGGTCTAGTGTTGTGTAGTGTTTTTTGTTTTTTTTTTTTTAACTTACAGCAGAAAAAGCAATGATTTTAGCTGGCAGAACAAGTGTTCTAGAGTCTCCAGTGAGCTATCTGTAACCATATTTTATAGAGGTATAGAGCTGTCATGAATGTTTGATGAAATCTCTATTAAATGTGATAATAAATATACCCCAGTAAAGCTTTTGTTGGTTGATGTGTACCCACTGTCTGTATTGGCTCTTCTCCCTGTGTGTGCATGCATCTACATGCATATATGACTTGAATAGGGTGTTTGAATTCTTCTTAATGGATTATAATACCATTTAAAACTCAGCAAAATTTTGCAGCCTACTACCTCTGCAGTAGTATCTTGGTACATCTTGGGCTATACCAAGATTTGCTTCAATATTATGCTTAACAGCAGGGATGGCGGCTAACAAGATAATAAAACAAGACCTCAGAGTTTTAAATCTGAAAAAGAAGGTATTTTGACTTCATTACTAGATTATATGAAAATTTACTGAAGTTCATTAATTTATCTCCTTCTTCAATGAGAGTTTTCTAGGTCAGTGGTTCCTTAACTGGGGAATAAGGCCATGATAAATAAACTACAGGTGGAACTTAAAAACCTGTTGAATTATGTTAAGTTAAAAAATATTACGTTAGGATGATTCATGTTTTGTTAAAAACTTTTGGAGCTGACAGTGATGTATATTTTGAGAAATGTTAGGGCTGTAGTTCTGGAGCGAGTGATGTGAGGAAAATGTGGAATCTTTATTCATGTATTTATTTACTACATTGAAAGAACAAAGAAGGGGAAAACCCATTTGTGCATTTTTTTGTTGATCTACTTTGGAGACTTTATCATAGTATTGGAGAGCCTTGTGTTGTTATATGCATTGGAGATTACCTCATGAGCACGATACAAGAGTTACAGTAGTTTCCTCCTTCAAAGATGATTTATGAGACAGAGAAGAATTAAGCTATGGCCCCAGAGGGACTTGTAGCCGTTATCATTGCAACCCCTACCTCTTTGGTGCCTGGATGTTGCAGGGGAGTGTGACATGGCTGTTTGATAGTAGCCTGAATTGGATCACAAGAGACTGTCTCTGTCTACTTTCTCCCTTGGTTAGGCATACTTACAAGTTCTCTTTGTTGGCATTTTTGCTTTACTTTTCTACGTTGGGCCATCTTAAGAAGGTAAGCACAAAACCATAATGATTTAAGTAAAGGTAGAAACTTTACTGCCAATTTAGCTACCTAAACTGTTCCATCATGAGGTGGAAGAGTGCTAGGAAGATAAGCCTTGTCTGTGACTTGCTCTTTTTTTTATAAGTAGTAGCCCTGAGTTTGGTCAGCTTGTGAAGGCATACGCTTGGTGGAAAGTTATGTTATGTGGCATAAACTGAGCTAACATCTTTTTTGGCACAAAAAGGCCCGTTAGCCTGTTAGCCTTTTTGTTCTAGCTTTAAGTTTTTCTTACCATTTGCTGAGCCAGTTCAGTTTACTAAACTGGAAGAAAGTGAATGTGACAAAGATGTGAATGGTTTTTAAGTGGGTCATAGAGTTGGTTTCTTTTACTGTATATTCAGTGTGAACGCTGAAGCTTTCCAAGGAAGGGGGCACAACTGTGCACCTGAGAGTTGGGAAAGAGGGAGGGGGACTGCTGCCCTTCCTGGCAGTCTAGTGTGTTCCTCAGATGGAGAGAATCCGAACTGGAGTTCAACTCCAATGAGAATACCTAGATCACCTGGCTTTCAGATGTTCTTGGCAACTGTCCTCGAGTCCCATGTAACCAAAAAATCATGGGACAGAGGGAGAGAAAAGGAAACATGACTTTCCAATCCAGTGATTAGTGTGCTTACCTTAAGGGAAGAGGAAAAAGAAACTTTCTGGGATTTAATCAGTGCTTACCCATTTTACAGGAAATGGCTTCTGGATAATGTTCTATTTTCTCAGTGGAAAGATATTATGTGAATTATGGAAATGCAGCACAACCACCAAGTTAGGAAGATAGGTGAATAAAATGAAGAGGGTGTGGGAGAATATAGATGGAACATAGAATACTTTGTATCAGTGGGATTATATTCTACTCCCTCTTCAGTTATTTGTTAAGGGGCTTTAACACTGATTTTTTTTTTAATAGTGAAATTAGGTTAACTTTCTGAAGACTTAATCTGTTAAATTGTGTGTCTTTGCATTTGTTAATTCATACGTTGAAATACAAATACTCTGTGATATTTTTGAAATGTTTTTGTGTGTATGTAGTAAGTGCAGTTCATAAGAGATGGTATTGTGCTTATGCTGGAGGTGTCTTGAATTTTGAAAACAGTGCATTTCTGTAGCTCCTCTAAATTGGGATCCTAAGATAATAGAAATAATGTTCCCTATGTGATTGCTGCAGTAATCCAAAATAGAATTAGTTTTGCTTTAGAATTCAAGTTTCTCTGCTACTGTTACGTTAGTCAACCTGAGCCTGAATTAGGACTTAAACCGTATCGTGGAAGTCTGTAGATAGACTGGGACATTGAAAGCTGAATGGTAAGGATGCTGGATTTTACTGTGGTGAAAAGTTTGGTTTTGTTTATTTTGCTTTCCAGCATCAGAGAAGTTTGTAGTTGGCACATCTGATTAAATTGATTTCTTCACATTTGTTTATGTAGACTATTATGAGACACACAAGCTTTATAGAGAAAAGCCTGTACACATTTCACTTGGGTTCTTGAAGTAGGGGTGGGGTCTTATTGCTATGGGTATCAAACCAGATGTTAGCTGTGGTCTTCAAGGTGCTCTGTAGCAGTTTGGCAAGAACTATTAGAAATACTTTAGCTAGGTTGCTCTTAATTATACTGTATTCTTAGCCTATCCAGCAAACCTTATTATAGATAGCTAAAATTTGTGAGCTCTCTACTTCTGTCTTTCTGTGGACAAATGTGGTCTTTTTAGATAGTGAACTTTTTAGGTGAGGTTCACCATTTTACTGTGTCACACAATGCGTAATGCAAGGAGGTTCTCCCTCTGTGAGCAGAATGCCCTATTCATTATCCCAGCACAGTCCTAGAGCATGGCTGCCTCACTTCCAGTATCAGTATTTGCACTCCTGGCCCTGACCTAGGAACTGACAGTTTCAAAGGTCCAGAACATCAAAGACTGCACAAAAATGCAAATGAAGTTCTCTGTGATCAGTAGTATTATGCAGAATATAGATGTGTTAGCTGTGTGCATGTGCTAGAAAGAACAATTAGGTTCTTATTTATGTGTAGATTTTTAAGCTGAAAGTCAGACTCGGGCTCTGGAGCTGTGCAGAGTCAGCAGAAAACTGATCAAAAAAAGGTGAATATTTCACATCATGCTAAATTGCAGAACTGACTCAGCGAGACTGGGGCAGGTGCCAGCCGTGGTGCAAGAGATGGGCCTGCGCTGAGTGGTTGAGGGCACGGAGGGGTGTGGGTGGAAACACAGCAGCCAAATCTAAATCAGCTTTGGCTTTTGGGGAACCGCAGCCTGAGAATTCTTATTTTAATTAAATAACTCAGTTTATTCACCATCAATGTTGAATGCATCTGGTTGTCATGGAGCCTGAACTTGACCACTGTCAATTTTCAGAGCTATTGAACTTCATATGAACTGCTATCTGAAAGCATGTTGAACAAGATTTTTAAACATGGTGTTTCTGTACTGACATGTCTGGCAAAAGCTGGACCTTTTGGGTTCCAAATTAAAAAGAGCTGGAAGAGTAGTTATGGTATATGTAATTTTGGAAATAAGGGATTCCTCCTCTTTTTCTTTAAAAAACTTTTTACTTCTCTTTCCCATAAGTGAGCTTAGGATCCCAGTTACTTTGTCAGTATCCTGAAATCCTAGAAGTAATCCTAAAATTCCCTTGAAGTGCCTTTTAACATTGATAGATCTAATTAAAAGGCAAATCTGAGTTCTGTAACCAAACTTAAATTGTGGTTATGTCCCCATTTACTACAATTGCATGGCTATTCCATATTCCATTTTAGTACTGTGCTTGGGACGTGTAGAAAAAGAGGAATAATGCACTGGGACTTTGAGTTGGGCAAACAGAGAAAAAGGATATCCTTCCACTTTGAAGAGTGTGTTTAGAGTTACTTTTCGGAATAGGCATTTGTGAGCCAAAACTGCTTTGGTTGCTGCTGTCAACCCGCTAAATCAGTCTCTTCCCTTGCCTTTCTGGAGAGGCAGTGTGTACCCTATTTCTGGAGTACTGAGTTTTGACTATTTTAATATAAATGTGAAGCCTGTGAACTTGTCCTGCATAAAAATCATCACCTGATGATAGGACAGACTGTCTCTTGCCCATTTCCCTCAGAGAAGAAGAAAAAAAGGAGAAAGCTTAAAGCTGAGGCCATCCTCCATGGCAGGCTTCTTAAATGATTGCACTCTAGATACAGTAATTTTAATATTTTTTCCTAGTGACTGGTGAATTTACCATCAGAATGATGTTGTGGCTGAAGTCTTGTTGGAAAGACTTATGATTTGGCTAGCTTGTTGATTGATTTTTAAGGGCTAGAGATTTTTTTTTAGAGAAGGTTTATATTGAGTTCTGCAGGATTTCTGGGATGATGATGTATTTGTAACTGAAGAAATTTCTTCCTTTTTCTGCTCCTTTTAGATGCAGTGGCTCAGAAACATCTCTGAACAAGTGTCCTGAGAAAAACCCATCTAAGTGGGTGAATTCTGATAGATGCATTAAGGAAAATTCTGATGTTTGAGAACTAAATATTTTCATTAAGTTCCTTTGGATACAAACTGGAAGTAGACAAGCTTCACTTTTTCAGCCTAAACTGAAGCTTGGGCAGTTACATCTGATTTATCACGTTAAAGTGGAAAGGATATCAGCAGTACTTATCCATTATCACTTTTCATATCAGAAGTATACCTGCTTTAGCAGAAGGTATGGGGATTTATGGGGTGAAGTCTGGTTTAAGACCCAGGCATATGGTTAACATGACCAGAGAGTACCTAGCTATGTGTATGCCTATCCAGTCTAAGTCTCCTGAATAATGAAAAGCAAAGGTAGATTGTGGCATTGCACTTGTCAATGGGAGCTGTCATACGGGAATCAGTTGAACAGCAGTTAGTCCATGGTGTGTTTGAAAAGGTTAAAAAGTATTTAAAAAGGCAGACAAACCAATGTATGGCTTAAGCAAGCCACTTACCCGAAGTCTTACAGGTAAGCACCATCTATTTATAGAGCTACCCAGCGGTTTACAGTTGTGTGTGGTTAGTTGTTTGTTTGTTCTTTCTTTTTTTTTCTTTTTTTTTTTTTTTTTTAATTTGGAAGACTATAGATGTGCATATCTCCATGTATTAAAATATTTTGGAAGCCTTCAAGATTAAAGGTGCTACTGTTTCAGGGCAATGAACATCTAGATTGTTATAAAAGTACTTGAAATATGTAACTTTAGATCATCTTTGAAAGTAACATTGGAACTATCTGCTGCCAAAGCTGAAATGGAGAAGTAGTCTTATTTCATTTAGACATATGATAGCAGCTCTGCAGATCATTTCCTAGGAATCTGTACAAGTATTGGAGTGTGTTGTGGTCTGAATAAGATTTTACATTCTTTCTGGTTTTGATCAATTCTGTTACAGTAATGTTTACTGAAACATGATGATAACCTATTAATTTATTAATTTCTTGTTCCTGTTACATGTACGTTGCAGCATGATGGAGTTTGTCATGCTTCAGAGAAGAATTAAAAGGGGCAAAGAAAAAGCAAACAGTTAAGGAAATAGTAATGATGTCAAAACCCAGTAACATCTGAATTTGATATGGGTGGGTCACTTAGAAAGCTGAAGTCTCTTAAATGTGTCATAATATTTTGTTTAAAACCCTGGTAGCTGTGAAAATACTATACCATTCAGATGCCCATTTTATTTTCTTCCTTTGCTTGGAATTCCTTTTTCTTTTTTTTTTTAATAGCTGTTTCAGCAAACTTTTGGGCAGGAACTCTTGTTTTCCCCTGTTGAAAAATAAGATTTTATGTTTTCATCAGTATAAAGGCATTGCAGTTAAGGTAGTCTGTATTTGCAGGGAAGAAAAAACGTCCTACCTCCCATATGTATGTAGTGTGCATGTGCATGTGTATCTATACTTAAGTATAATGTGCATCTAAGCTCTCACAGTTCTTGAGAGGTGAAAGCATTACAGTATACATTGCTTGTCGGGAACGCACTACAAGTGCTGTCCCAACTCTAGTCTAGGATTAAAAAGTTGAAGTACCTGCATTTGAGTACCCTCGCTTGCCAGGTCTCTGAGAAGTAGAGTCTGTTTTGTAAATAAAGGGTACAACAAAGAATGGAAATAGTAGTCAGTGACCACTAAATTGGAAGAATAGTAAGCTGGAGTAGGATCAAGATTGTAGTAAAGATCTGTAAATTGAGTGATGTTTGGACATGTTCTGTGGAAGTTTTAGGCGTTCCTTTAATTCTTTGTTTGCTTGCTTGCTTTATGGCTGAAAAAATCAACGAGATGTAGGAAGGTTATACTCTCTTGAGACTTTGTAGGTCTAAAGTTCTAAACTGATGAATGCAAACATATAGTGGCATGTGTTTTGCTTTGCATTTTTAAAGTTCTTTTCCCAACCACAAGGAACAGGAACAGTTTCTGTAAATGAAATGATCAATCTTTTTGAGGACACCTATAGAAGAATCTCAGCTCTGAAAAGCATTTCACAACTGTGAGAGCACATTACTCTGGGTAAACTAGTTTACAGCCCTCATGGATGTTCTACTTTAAATATGACTTTACTCACACACTACTTTTTAGTTCATGTTTAATATATTAACTAAAATGGCTCTATTTCTAAAAAAAAATTTAAATCCTTGCTTATCAGATGTCACCTTTTAAGGAAATCATAGGTAGTATGTGTGTGTTAACATCAAAAAAATAGATTGTTCAATACATCTATTTTTGTAAGATGACATAGAAATAATTAAAAAATACCTAGATTTCATAAATATCCTTCCTTTTCCTGGAATGCTGTTGTCTTCATGCTTATGTAAATTTGAGGTAGAATTATTTTCAAGAATCATGTAAATTGGACTTTAGTAATCGCATTTGTACTCAGTGAGGCCATTAAACAGTACAGAAGCAAGTACTTTGTTATAAGAGTTCAGTGCCATCCAACAGCTGTGAATGTTTTAGCTGATATTTCAGAGGATGAGCAACTCCTGCTGTAGCATCCCTTTGCTTCTTTTGGTTGAGGGTTGGAATGTAAATACAGTGGCATGACTTTGCTGTTCCAAAGCAGTTGAAACGTAACCACATCTGTTTTGCTTCACACTATTAAGTGGGTGGAAAAAAGAACAACTCCCCCCTCTAATTTGTGGTTCCTTATATGGTCAGTATACTGAAAAATATTTTAAGTTTGTGCTTCTAAAATTAATGTTTTTAGTCAATGAGTAAGAAAAGAAACATATGCAAATTATCTAACAAATCTCAAGTATTTGAACTTTTATATTAGCATAAGTGTGGGTTTTTTTCCTCTCTCTTTCTCCACCACCCCTCCCCAGTTGTGTCAGTTTAATTCCTCCTAAAACCATAGACTTTATTCTGGGGTTCACATGAACGAATATTTAGAAAACAAATCCTGAGTTGTCTGGCTGTATGGGTCAAGTGTAAGTTTTACACTGTTTAGTTCCTTCATATACAAGGAAAGAAGTATATTTTTTAGAAGTTATGCATTTCTTTTCATAAAAAGGAAATGTTTAAAAAATTATATGTTATAAATCAGATATTTCAGAGATTCAGATTGCACTTTGAAGTCTTACTGAATTAATACTGGTTTGACACCATTGTAGGTCCTTCTATGATAAAATTAGGTGCACTTCAATGTTTAGTATTGTGACACCAATACCAGTCTAAGAAGCCCCTTTTTGTCCCAGCTGTATGTTCCTGCTTTTTTCCACCTGGGTCAGTTCCCGAAGCCCCTTTTTGTCCCAGCTGTATGTTCCTGCTTTTTTCCACCTGGGTCAGTTCCCCAGTGCAGTTTGAGTGATCCTGTAATAGTAGCACTGTCTCAGCCAAGCAGGTAGCAGTGGAAAAGGTACAGGATGCTTAAGCGGTACTGCTGCTGAAAAGAAATTATTGCTCTACTGCAACTGTAGTTCTGCCTTTGCCAGGTTTGAATTTGGGTGAGAAACTTTGTCGTTTCAGTAAAACTGCTTTTACATGGTTTCACACTTAAAGGATGGGTTCTTGCATCACGTGTTATAAATTTAGCGTAAGAGTGAAACTAGTCATTCACAGTATAGTCTTTTTAGAGGAACTAGTGCTTTTAGGAACACTGAAAATAATTTTACAATATACAAGAAAAATGATGGTAGAGTGTGTTTTGGTTTAGATGCAGTTGTTTCATAAGTATCTCGCACATACTGACCTGGAAACTAGCATAGTCTTCTAGTTTAGCAATGTGCATTTAAAACTCGTTGGGAGTACAAAGTATAATACAAGCTCTGAGGATGAATGGCGTATCAGTGAAGTGTTGTATAAACTCAGTTTTAATTGTTGTTGTCTTTTCACTCTAACTTGGAAACCAGTCATGTACAAAAATGCCGTCTTCCCAAAATTTTAAGATTCTCTTTCTTAAGCATGGGGTAAACTGACAGATGAAAGTGACTGTGCTCATGGTTCCATTGAATATGCAAAGTAAACTGAAGAGATGTATATTATTTTTTCTTATTGAATTATGAATTTTAAAACCTAAAGATAGTGGTAATGTAGCTGCTAGACTATTTCAGTGAAAACATTCAGGTAGTAAGTTTTCCATAACACCAAAGCACTTAAATGTGGAGACAGGGATCTGTGACTTATTTGGGAACATGCTAAATGTGATGCTGGTTGCTAATTACTTGTATTTTGCTTAGTACTCAGTATATTGGCTATCAGGTATAGAAACATGCAGGTGACCAAGTGGAGAGATATTTTGGGTTTTCATGCTGAAACCATATTGGCTTTTAATTTTATGTATGTGATTTTGTGGGAGAACCCGAGATGATGTACTGAGTTTCTACTTTGTACATTGGATATATGAAGTAGTCTGATTTTTATTTTTTTTTTTTCTTTCCCCTTTTCATTCTTGTGAATTATTTCTTGGGACCAACAGATGTGATGTTATATATAAGTAGAACAGAAACAGTAAATACGCGTATGTATGTGTGTGTTTGGCTTTCAGATGTATGTTAATTTGTACATCTAAACATATGGGATTTTACCTAGTAACAGAACACACTGTATGTGCTAGGTACCATAAAAACAATGATTTGGAATTCCTCGACTGTGTCTCTCTGGGAACTAGTCCCGGAAGTTGAGAATCACTAACACCCTGTGAGATTTATTTACTTACTTATTTTAAATTTCAGTAGTATTGGTTGTACTTCAGATTTTGGTGTATTATTTAAAATACTGCATAATAAATCTGATGTATTTGGTGAATCTTTTGCCCTGTATGTCTTACGTGAAGCAACGTCATTGGTTGTCCGTGTGTAGTTTCAAGAATAGGCTGCTGAGATGCAGAATAACGGCAGCTTAAGAAATTGCTATTGTATAGATTTATATATGTCTAGATCCCTTATATTCCAGTATGTTAATAATATCAATTTAATGGTGTATACCTCAGGATAATTTTCCTAGTAAATAAATACTTTTGCTTCTAAGTAAGTATTTATATTTTATGTTGCTAGCAACAGGCCTGCCTGCGTTTACCGAAGGTCAGTGACCTGAATTATGTTCATCTCTCACAGCAGTTTGTGTAGTCATGAGGTACATAAAGATTTCTCTGGTGCTTCATGAGTATGACTTTAGAAATTACAAATAACCTTTTCACAGAGGAAGAACGTCAAGAAGCTTGTTGTCATTAGTTTGCAAAAGGTGCCATGTTGAATCTTACAATACAGTGATACTGAATAAGGAAAATAAATCTACATACAAAGTGTTTTAATCAGTAAAATGTAAAAAGTAAAACCCTCCCCAGCAGACTTCTCTTTTAATTCAAGCTCTTGGGTGTGCTATTGTTGATATTCTGAAAACTTCTTTAAATTTGTAATGGAAAGAATTCTTCATATATGCTTAAAATTAAAGCAAAATTGTAGTGAAAATGTAGCTTTTCTTTAAAGGTGTTTATGATAGTTGCCTTTAGCACTTTGCAAACTTGCATTGGATAGAATTGGATAGAATCTTTTAACTCTAGATGCTTTAAATTAAGATCTATTACAGAAAGTAAATATGCAACATATTGTATGACTTACGTACATTCTTAAGTTTATGAAATAATATAGTTTAAAAAAAATAGTCTTACTGCTCTGCTGCATCTAGATTCAGCTGAGCTGGCTTCCTACTGTGCTTATATGTAATAAAATTGTCCCCATTTGCAAAAACTCACGATCTGATTGATATCCAGGCAAACACAAAAAAGAGAAGAAATGGGGGAGGAGGATGAAACTTCTTCAGAGGTATGTTAGTAATGGTTTTTGCACTTTAACTTTTAGGTTTTTAGAAGTATGATTGTTCTGAAACTGACTTTGATTTACAGTGAACCTATTGACATAAGTTGGGTATTGAGTGTTTTGAAGGAAGGAGTGGATGCTCTTAAGAATACACTGGAATAAAACATTAGTCCTCAGAGAGGCTAATAGGTGAACTAGGTTTATGGTGTAAGGAAAAGTCAGAGACTCATGAAAGCTTTGTTTTTTCACAGTCACCATCTTTATAATATGGTGGAGTATAACCTGAGGTAAAATGTGCTCAGCAATAAAGCTGAACTCTACACTTGAAATTATTCATGAATGTGGAGTGGCTTTGGATAGGTAATCCCATTATCTGTATTTTGAGTAGATCAGAGGAGCATTGTGTGGGTAGGAAAGTTGAAGAGTAGAAAGCAACATTAATTAAAATAGGAAATAAAAGCATGAAGTAAAGTTTTAGCATGGTAGCTTCATACACGGTTTCTAAGAACTGCTCTCTGTTTAAATGAAAGACTTCAGCTTTTATTCTTTTTGTTTGCTATATCACTTTCAATAATTTGCTTTTCAACACCTTTCTTGTCATCTCTTCCTCCCTCTACTCCTTTATTTCCAATTCACTTCTGTTCTATACCAGTAAGTAGATCAAACTGGGTTCTTGAAGCCCAGTATATGTTATTACTAAGGGGATTCTTCTAGTAATGATCTTACAGACTGTGTGATGAGTGCGATTTGTTCTTGCCTCCTCTTATCATCAGTTTATTATCTAAACCAAGAAGCCCTTGTACAGGCTGTGTAAAAGGTCTTTTGGTTTTAAGAACTTGGCAATGCAGAGGCACAACAGAAGACACTCAGTTACTGAGTTTAATGTGTTGCCCCTGCAGCTATTATATGTGATTTGGTTGTTTCTATTAAAAAAAAAAAGTTTAAAATGTTACCCTTTTATGTTGTGTGTCTGTGATACTGTTACCATCACAGTATCTCATTGTCTTTTTTCTCCACTAATGTTTTAAAATTACTTTTTATGTTGTGGGTCCCTTCTTAGAATACAGTGCTACAACAGACACCTGCTTTTCCACTCTGGTTCTTAATTCCATGCTAGTTGTCCAGTTCTTCAGAATGTGATAATTGTTGGAGAGCTGTATTGGTTTGTGATGGATATATTTTGCTGGTTAGCTGTGAAGTGGGCAGATGTATTGATTCCTTGTTAATAAACTGTTAATGATTTTATAGTTACATCAGCAACTCTTCCTTATTGTCAGTAGCTCTAATGTCATCTTCTAAGTTCTGAAATAATTCAAGTCTGTGTGCGTTACCTTTCCCGTGTGGTTTCTCCTTTCTTACACCTTTGTGAATTCTTTGCAAGATAAATACCTTTTCAGAGTTAGTATTACAAGTGATTTTAAAATATTCTAGATTTCGTATCAGCAAAAAGCATAGCTTCCCATATGTATGAAGTTGCTTTACTGCTTTGACAAAAGCAGCTGTGTGATTTCAAGTTCTGTAGCTATAGGTTGGTAGTCTCTGTGTTTATTGGATAGTATGTTCTTATCAACTGATTTCCTCTTATGGTTTGGAATAGAGTTGGCAGTCTGTTGCCCATGACAGTGCTGTATGTTGCTAGCGTTGCAGTCAGTTTGATACAACATTAGGCTGTTGTAAAGCTCCGGAGATGTGCTAATGTGCTGCTTTTGGAGCTTACCATTCCCATTGTGGAACTGGCAGAAGACAATGTATGAACGCTCTACAGTCTATTTTGGCTGAAAATCAGCTAGCTTTGCTCAAACTATATTTGTTGATAGTTTGAACTAAGCTGGCTTAGTATTGAAACTAGCCTTGTACTGATGCAAATGAGAGGTGATTCTTGCTGTATTTGAGCTACAAGGTGGTGAAGACAAGAGAGTGATGCCTTCAGTCCTTGCAGCTACTACTGGAAGAGGCTTTCTATAATCCTGGTGTACATAGATACTGCAGGTAAAAAAAAAAAAAAAAGAGGTATCTTGGCCAGAGAGCTTTCAAAAATGGAACTGTAGCTCTGTAGCCTAAAGACACCCATGTAGGCTGGACATACAGGACTTCTGTTGTTTGTTTGTTTAAATCCAGAGACTATTTAGTGTAAAGAAGAGAAGAATTTTCTCTCCCCTTTTTTTTTTTTCTTGTTCTTGAATACAAGTGACTGCCTCTGCTAAGTTTAGTGGGACTAAGCTCAGTGGAAGACACTGTGTCTGTCTGTGTGGTGTTTACACTTAGCATACATACCAGACCGAATCTTTTATCCAAATTGAAGTGATTTAGGCATGAGAGTGCCTAGTTTGTGGGATCTTGGGTAGCCTTAGGCAGTACCCATCGGCCTTGCCAAGTTTATGGCTACTGGGGATGTGGCAGTGATGTTCTAGGTCTCTCTGGAACTTCAGCAGTAAAAAACTAAGGCTGTTGATTCATGGTGTACGATGGCCAGTTTTTGTTAGCCTCCTCCATCTTTTGGAGGCACGACAGCAAGAACTCACCTGCTTGTAAAATAAGAATAGAACCGCAGCAACATATGCTCCTATGTGTATTAAAAAAGTAATTCTTCCTTGTTGTCCTGCCACCCCCTTTTGTGTGTGCATGTCACTTTTCTGTGGCACAAGGAAGAAGCCAGTGTGGTGGAAGAAAAGCTGGCTGGGTTTAGGGTATATGCAGGACTTAAACAGTCATTGTTAATGAAGAAATGGAGTGAACTGCAACGTTTTCTGCTTACATTGCAGTATCTAAGCGCATTTTAGGCTAGACACATTTTCTTGGAGTTACATAAATCAGGAGGTGTTTAAATAATAATCTAAACTCTACAATTTGAGCAGTTAGGTAATTTGCAGAGGTTCTCTAAAATTCTCATTAATTTCTAAGTGGTTTTGATGTTTTCCTAGGTTGTAGACCACCAATGATGTTTTGTTGGAGAACAGGTGAAAAGCAAATACTTGAAGAATACTTTGACGCAGGGGTTGGTTAGTTGTTGGGTATTTGTTTGTTTGTTTTTTCTTTTCATAATACCACCATTTTTTTAAACTTTTGTTAGAGACTTCTTCCTAGAAACTCATGCCTTTATATCTCTTTGTCTTGTAGAAAGTTATAATTTTATTTTTATGATCATACTAATTTGGTGTAAGGTGAACCTAATGCAATTTCATGTGAGATATGAGGAAGAAATGGACTTGTACATTTATGGATTTACGTGCACTTATAGTTCTACAGTTAGTTGATTTGGTAAAATCCTACAGAAGTTGTCATGTTTTATGAATATTGTCCTGTGTTTCTGTAAAAATCCATACATTTAAGGGCTTTGCACAGATGGGTAACTACCAATAATTTCACTTTTGTAGGTCTGAGAAGAACTTTTTTTGGAAGACCTTAATTTTCAGAACTGTTCAATGACCAGTTAAAATTTAAGTTAATCCCTGAAATTTTGATACTTAGATAATTTTTTTTCTTCTAACAATCGATGTCAGTGGAAGATAGTCTTTCTAATGTCTGTCTCTACTTTTACTGTCGGAAAACTTCATTTTCTGTTGGAACTTCCTTGGTTTAGCTCTGTGGTTATACCTGAGAGCTAGGGTTGAACTAAGCACTACGTGGATCTAGTAGAATGGAGGTTTTATGGGGTTTTTTTAGGTATCTTACTAGTTTGTATTTACATTTACTTCTTTTTTCTTCATTTTGCAGTGTTGTTTGCTGCTGGACTCCCCTGTCCCCCACACCCCTGCAGGATGATATGAGACTTGAAAGAAGACGATGCATACAGGTAATCTTATTTTCAAGGGTGTTTAGAAGGGAAATCTTTGATGTTCTTGATCTACTTTTTGTTTCTATTCCATTCTCTGCACCCCCAGAATTATGTTGTTCCAACCTCAGTAGAATATTTAAGAATCTGCAGAATTTCAAAATCTTTCTTTGCCCTTTGAAACTCTTCTGCAACTGTCCAGGAAGAAGATGGTTTCCCTGAATGGAAATATTGTTTCCAAAGTTTTATGCAAAAAAAAATTTGCCTTTAAAGATGCTAACTAAATGTACTGCTTTCAGTCTTGTCTTATTTGTTATTACTCCCTTTTAATGCCCTCCACTTGCCAACAGATGCATGTCACCTGTTTAGTGACACACTATTTCAACCATTCATTAACTTTCTTTTAAAGAAATGTTACCGATTCGTCTGAAAAACAGCATTTCATTCAAGTTAATATCTAAGAGTTCACTATGCCTTATCACATGTTTATGTCCAGTTACTGTAAGATTTCTAAGGAACTGATGATCTTTGCACATCTTTGAAAGTCACTAGTCATTCTTCAAATTGGTGTTTTGGGAAGTTCTTCCATTTTTTGTTATCAAAATACTGTATGTACCAAGTGTATTTGCAGATTAAATAGCTTATTCTTAGTGATACTGTTTTGCTGGAAATATGGTTATCATTTTGACATGAAAAATCATGATCAGCAGAAGTAGAATAAAATTTAGGTTGTACAGGAGGATTGATGTAGTTCTTCGCACCCAAATGCCCTTACTTAAGCAATGAACAGTTCTGTGACTTACATTTTGAGGCCTATAACAATGAAGTACACAAGACAGATCTTTTATTTGCTTGTTTGGCTTTAAAACCCATGAATCCTTGGGGCTGGAGAAAAAAGCTAGATAGATTTACGTATGCATCCAGATCATCTCCTGATTGACAGTTTTCAGTTGCATCAGCTGTTCATGCATAACCAGCTTTAGAGGGTATATTTACATGGAGCATGTTGGATTATGACCAAGATGCTGTAAGTGCATATTTCATTCTGTGAAAACTAAATATTCATTCATTTCAGTTGAATGTTTGTAAGTTGTATGTTGATAGCTCAAGTAAAACTGGGTCTAAAGAATTCTAAAATTAGGTGGGGCAAAGAAGAGGAGAAAGAAAAAAATATTCTGAAGGGATATTTCATTTATTTTAAATATATAAATCTGGAGGAATACATTTAAAGTCTCAAAATTGAATCTTTTGATGTCCTGTCAAATTTGTGGAGTTCTGTCTAGCAGGCAGTCATTGCAATTGATAACATTGTAGGTCATTTGCGTGTTGCAGTGTAGATTAAAATATAGCCCAACTTAAATATTAAGAAAATGGCTTGAAAGCTTTAAAAGTATTGATCCCAGAACTGAAAGGAAAGATAGTATTGTGAAATAGTACCTTATGTATCTTACACTGTTTGAGAGAATTAAGTTTCATATTGGAATACGTTAATCTGATTTAAAACTTAGGCACTTTCAGTTTTGGTCGGGATTTCTGATGATGGTGAGCTTGTAGAATTACGAGCTTCAAGAATAGAAATGTATACAAGATTTTAAATTTTAAGTAGTAATTCTGTCTTCTAAAGCCCAAATTATTTAGAAGTCCCGTGATAAATACAGAGAAACAGTCGTACCTTGACAAAGACTTGCAGGCTTCTGATGTGTCAGATAAGTTGGAAGTTAGACAAGTAAGATTTATTTGCAGTTTTCTGTTTATTAGGAGAGCCAATATTAGTATGCTGAGGTTCTGAGAATAAACTTGATTTGCATGCCTTAAAATGAAAAAATGTACTGTAATTATTTTGTAATGCAGTAACAGCAAGAATCATATGATGACTCTGCTGATATCTTTCTCCAGTTCAAAGTAGCTGAGGAGAGGTCAGGCCAGAAATTGAAAGGTTTTGTGGTTATAGAGGACAGGTCTTTTGCATTTTCAACAAGGCTTGGCTTCTGAGGGTGACTGATATGGGGGACTGATCAGAGATGCCTAGTACTGTCTAAGGTACCTTTGGCTAAAGGATGAAAGCTTCTATAGGCTAAGTAAATTGTTTCTTATAATGGGCATCTCTTCATTTCACTGGAAACTGACCTACTCTAAAACCCTAAAATTAACCACAGCGTAACTGGGGGAAACAATCCTCTTGAGGAAGAGGATTTTTTCACTTTTTTTATCTTGGAATACTTGAATTTTAGATCACCACTTAAGCTGAAAACACAGAAATGTATTAATGTCCACTGCTTTAAAAAAAAAGTGAAAATATTAAGAAATGGTGATATTGAGTCTTATTTTCTAATTTGACTAACCAGGAAAACAAATTTGCAGCCTGACTTCTGGTTTTGCCCTTTCTTAGCACCTATGATATGTAGGACACATGTAGAGAAGGGCACTTTAAGATACTGTTTGGAGAACTGAAAGATTTTCAATAATTGCTTTTTGTCAATCTTGTTAACTTGTAGATTTTATAGGATCTATACTGCTTTTTAGTGAAATGCTGCAAAAAGGAAAGCTGGGGGTTCAGCTCATTATAGGAAAAGCTAAATTTCTATTCCAGACATGCTTGTTCACTACAAATGCATGTTGTGATAACAAAGTTAATGCCTTAGAATGTGGTTTGTGATTAAAAAGATATTTTCAGAATGTGAATTTTTCTTTTTACCTCTTTGTAGTTTGAAAGTCAGTCTCTTCAGGATGTTTTGTGAAAGGAAGGAACCATAAGTGCCAATGCTATTACTACCATTATGGTTGTAGTTATTATGCTGATAATCACAATAGCAAGTGTTTTTTATGGTGTGGTAGCATCAAATATGGGATTGTGCTCTGTACTTACAAGCAAGAATTCATCCTGTGTTTAAAAGTTCATGTTTTCAAAGTGATTGCTACATCTTGTCCTGCACCTGTTAAGCAGAGTATAACTGTATGGTTGGTTGTTACTTTTTTCCCTCCTCTTTGTGGAGGCTACCTTATGAAAATGGATTGGTTCTGTAACAAAGAACTTTCTGGTTTTGGCTTTGATTTTTCTAGTTAGCTGCAGCCTAGGAATATGTAACTAAAAATAATTAGTTGTCTGATCTTTAAGCTTTTGAAGAGCTTAAAGCTTCTTGTCTTGTCTTAACCTTCATAAGAAAAGGACTGATATGTCAGTTGAGAGTATAAGGGACCAGTATAGATCTACTAAACCAAAAGTACAAGTTCCAGAAGCATCCATTCCTTGACACCACATGCTGATAACTCTCAGAGGAGATTAACTGGTAACAGTTAATGCTGAAGTATTGTTCTTGAAAGCAGAAGGGAAGGAAAAAGAGTCTGCATGTTCTGAACTGCTTCTTGATGATGATGCACTTTATATTAAAACACAACAGGTATCTCTTCCTGATTTAGATCTGTCACAGGACCATTGAACAACATTGTTTGGGACATTTCTGCATACTAAGGGCAGCATGGAAACAGGGTAACTGTTACCAGTTATGTCTTAAATAGACATATGTAGTATATGAATATTACAGTATTTTTGCCCAATTCTTATGCCTGTATAAACTGATCCAGAGGTTTGATCATATAAATTCATTAAAAAGAAGTGTAGGGTGCTTATTTTACCTTTAATTGTGCAGTAGAATTTATCATGTATTAACTTTATTTTTTTTAACACATTCACACTTTCATGGGTAGATTTGAATGTAGAAGACAGATCAAAATAATAGTTATATCAAGTTCTTCTCATCATCATGAAAATATATTGAATGCACTAGAGATGTTGAGAACCAAGCAAATGATATAAAAGGTGAAAATTATATATTCAAGTTTGATAAAACACTGGAAGTGATCATATTACTTTTAGCTTCAGGAAAATATTGATCATGTTTGGAAAAGAAAAAAAAAAGCCATTCCAGTAGTACTCAATAAGAATAGTGCAAGAACAATGAAGTAGTAAATACTTGCCTAGATACTTGCCCCCCCCCTTTCTCCCCCAAGCTGCATTGCTTATTAAAATGTAGCAAATGTGGAGTAAAGACTTCTGGGAAGTTCTTGGATTGGGTTGAGTTTATAGTCTTGAAAGTGTTCAGGTGTTAGTTTTGTGTAAGAGTAGAAAGAAAATTTACAATTGGGCCATGTCTCTCACATCTCATATTCCTAATATTTTAGCTACTGATTTCATTGAGCCTTGTAGCTATTTTGAATAATGTTTTTGTATCTGTCAGTAGTAAAAAAACAAACCAAAGCAAAAAAATGCCACTGTTATTCTGTAGTAAAAAAAAATTGTGTCCAATACTTCTGCTCTGTATTTTGAAGTTCATCTGTGTTATGTTATACCAGGTCTGCTGGTATGCCTTTGAACTAGTTTGTACTACTAAGTTTTACCAGGGAATTCCAAAACCTTACTGGGGCATCACCTTTTTACTACTTACCTGTATCTTCTTGCGGAGATGATGACAGTACTATCTATGTTTCCACTTAAGTAATTGTCTACCTGGAGTGTCTTTTGCGAGATGTATGTTGCTGGCATAAAACCACAATTGGGTTGTAAAGGAGCAAACGTTTGGCTTGTGTGCTAATTCCATACTGAAGCACGGTGTGGGCTGGTTCTGGTTTTGTTTCTGTTTGGTGACTTCCATTCCAATTAGACTGATTCTATCTGTCAGTAACTTGTTCACATATTTGATTGTGTCATTGCAGGAAGTTTTTGTTGGATATACAGGTCTTGGCTGGGCAGATAAACAGAAGTTTAACATAAACAGAAGATAGTAAGAAAATAACATAAGAGATGGAGTTGCTCATTAGTAGTGGAAGTTTTAAATATAGATAGCTAATGAGCACTTCGAATGAATACGAATGCTTTTAGGGTTAACCCCTGTTTTTACATAGATAATTCCCTTTGCAGGAGTTATTCATGCTGTCTTTCTGCCTGCTAGTTTTTTGTCAGCAGTTGTGAGAAAGCAGTCAGGAATGAGTTGAACATGGTTGTTTACTGAAGGGCAACAGTTATCATACTGAAAGTGGATGTTCTGCTTTTCAGAGATGGAGTCATTGACCTCAATGAATGATAACCTTGAAGTCAAGAGACTAGATTAATGCTCTACTTTCTGTATTTGAGATCAGAAATGTGAAAACCTGGACAGCTAAAGTTAGATTCATGCATCCATATTTAAAAAGAAGTTGCCTATTTAAAAGAAAAAGGGATTATTTTCCCCCCCTCCTCCAAAATTGCTTAGTACCCATGATACTGAAGATGTAAGTTTTCAGCCCTCATCTAAGAGGAAACAACTGACAAAAATCCTGTTCCAGGGTTATGGCATGGAAGTATCACCTGGTGGAGAATGCTACTTTTCTTATTCCGGAACAGACTGAAGCATCTGAACCAGAAAATCTTGAGAGGCCTCTGTTTTTATTTAATTTGCTTCCTCTTAGGAGAGAGCAACTCTTTTAAGAGAGATAGGTGTGAATTCTTGTAGAAAGCCCTGTTAGTAGTTGTCTAGGGTTTTTTTCATGTCTGGAAGTTTCATTTGTGTTTTGCAGCAAAATTGAAATATTCTTTCTTAGGCTGCTCATAAGAGTGCTCAGTGGGGCTCACAGGGGCATTCAGTGGCAGTAGTCAACAGCATCTCGTTTCTTCAGGAGGGCAGGGAGAGGGGAGGATGCAGAGAGCTCCAGCCATTGCAGCCAAGTCTACCTCTCCTGTGTTGGCAGAGTTGAGATATTCTCAGCTCCAGGGACCATTGAGATAGGGATTCAGAAGAGCTTTGCACTTTCAGAAGCATTACGTTGCTGCATAATGCTTGAAATAAAAGTATCTTAAAGATACACACCTCTAGTTTTAATAATTTGGAAAAGTAATTTCTATTCGTTTTGTATCCTGATTTATGTGGTCTTCTTTTCAAAACTTTTTTTTTGAGATAACTTTCAACAAAGTATTAAGTGATGAAGGTGTTTCTTTTTGATGAACGGTAATGCTCCAGCAGCTATATTGTGAGGCTGAAATTTATTTGTTACCTATTTCTAAGAGCAAAGACTCATTTAGACTTGAGAAAAATTTGATTTTGAACAAAAAAATTCAAATTCATATTAGGAATTACTATCTTAATTATTATAAAAAATGTTACACATTTCCAGAATTATTGGTTGGTCGGTCCACTGAGAATGCCTGAGGTCTACAATGAACAAAACACTACAAATATAGAGTCTTTCTTATAGCCCTTAAAGTCACCAAATGAGCAGCTGTAATGAAAAAGCCCCTGTGGTGTCAGAGTGTTCAGTCTGTGAATGAAAAGTAAAGGTTCTCTTGGGTAACGCAGTAATAGGATGGCTAGACTGCATTTAGAGCTGCTAATATAGTCTCAGCATTGTGCTATATCATGTTGACTTACTGGCTCAGGTGTTTGCTTGTGTGAGTGTTCCTGTCTTAGGCATCATATTGCAGACAGCTTTCTTTGTCCTGTTTTCGTATGCTTTCCGTAGCAAACTGCATTCACGGAGTGATACTGTTTGCCTGGGTTGGGAGGTTTTTGAATGAAGTTAGGAGTGGAGATGGCCTTTGAAGTGAATCTTAGCCCTGTGCTTCTTGGGGTAAGGCCATTGGTTTGTATCCAGAGGAAGCTTCTTCCCTTGAATTCAGCAATGGGCAACACTAGTTCAGGAGCTTGCCCTTTACAGCTTTCTAAGAATCACATCTGAAGTCTTTCATTCCTAAAGTACATCCTAGGGTGCAAATCTTTCATTGCACACAGCAATAGCTTTATTTGGATTTGCTGTCTGTGGAGAAAGAATACCTTAAATTCATCAGTTTTGACCAGCCCTGGCACTAAACAAGCTTAATAGTGGCTTAACTTAAACATGCACCACTTTGGTTCCTTAGCATACCCTATGTAGAATCCATAAGCAGGGGAATAAATGTTTGTAGGAGGCATCCTATTTTATAAATCATGCAGTCAGATATAAGTGACCTCTCCCTCCCTCCATGAACAGTTATATTCTTTTGAGGTTAGGTTTTAAGTTAGAGAAGCCGTAGGACGGCTCTCTTAACAGCCAGTCCCGAGTACTTCATAGTTCTTGGTAGGAATTCCGTTGATAGTACTTTATCGGGTAGGTGAGGTGCAAGAACTATGCAAACATTGTTCATAAATCTTGCTGAAATTGGACATTATGACTTCTTAAAAACTGTTATTTTTCTGTTTCTATCAGTCAGCTGTTTCCTATTCCCTTGATATATGGTTTTTAATATGTTTATATTAAATGCTATTCCATACGGTGGCGACCACACGTTCTGTTAGCTTGAAGCCTAACTGGTATGCCAAGCCGGTGTATTACCAGCTTGTCAAAGCAACATAACGATACGCTAAGACTTGATGATGGAGTTTTTTGCCTAGTTACATGTAGGGCAGTAAGTGTTCCTCTCACCAGGTTTTATGATAGTTTCCATGTCTTAATATGCAATCAACTATCCATGCTTATTAGCTTGGATATTTCCATAAGACAACTTAAGGACGTACTTGTCAGCTGTTGTATGTCACTAGATGCAGTTCAGACATAGTCTAAGTGGGTCTAGTTAAAACCTCCTGTACTAAGGAACATAATTAAGCTTGGAAAATGTCGTAAAACTGGGAATGTTTCAGTTCTCATATTTTCGTCTTGACACTCTATTCTCAAAAATACACATTTGTTGATAAGCTGTTATGGACAATGATTAGATTAGAGAGCAAGAAACAATCATTTGTTTTTATAAGTGGTGGTGAGACATTAAATTTGCAGTTTTGACCTTTCAGTTATCCTGGCAACAGTGGGTAAATGCAGCACAACATAAATTGATCAACCAAAGTGGTATTCTGAAGCCTTGTTTCTGGGGCCCAGCACTTTATTGATACTTACATCTAACTCCGTTGACATTTTGCTAAGTTAGGTACCTAAGTATCTTTGAAGATCTAAATTTTAGTATATTGCAGATAGAGACAACTGTTGAATGTATTTGCAATAAAGGTGGAACAGGTGGCAGCAGTTTTGTTCCAGACATAGGAGAGAGATTTGTTCTTGATTTCCTACTCCCCCATGGAAATCTATTGGTGCCTGGATTTTTCTAACAAATTGATTATTAAGGGTCCCTTAAAAAACTGAGGGTGCAAGCATAGTATTAAGTTCTACTTGTACTGGTTATTTCTGGTTCTTCTAACTGGTTTCTTTTTTGCATACTCCTGATTTCTATTTCACTGTCTTACTGAATCCACTTTATGTGTGAACAGAGAATCCAACCTAAAGTTTGATATACCACCCAACACTGTTACCTTGTCTCACAGTGTCTTTACTAACATCACAGAGAATTTTCATATTTGTGCATCTTGCCTATTTGAGGTCAGTATCTTGGAGTGAACTTGCTGCTTGTTTGCCTACCTCTGAAATGTAATGTAGAAGGATTGATAGATGTGCTCTGCCAGGAAATGAAATAGAAGGATCATGTTTGCAAAGGTGGGTGAAGTCAATTTCATTCTTGCCTGGTTTGTGGACACAAGCGATGTTTTACGTGGTTATGTAGGCAGTAAGGCATTTGAATAGAGGAGAAGTGTTGTAGTACTGTGATTATAGTCCACAGTTCCTCGGGTCTGTCTCACCATTCCAGAGGAATAAATAACTGTTTCTGGCAATACATGAAGATCCCTGTACAGACAGCAGCGATTATAGAAGCCCAAGAAGTGGGATGAATACAACCATATTTTGATGGATTCTTTTTTAAATGCTAGCTTATCTGTACTAGGACTTTCATCCATCTTCATGCTCCTCCAAGGTCACTGAATGTGCCTAGATGGTATGAACTGAGACTGCAAGTTTTTCTATATTAGTAAAAGTATATATGATTTCACCTGTCACATTCATATGAGTTCTACTTGCTAGTAATGTCTCTCAGAAGTAGATGAGATCCTTCTCCGTGAGTTGGATTGAATATAAAATGGGTAAGTGCTATCTTCATGTAGGTATGGAATATTGGCTTACATGTCTTAGATCAGCTTATTAAAAAATATTAAAGAAAAAAACTGTTTACCAAGTTTTGTACCTTTCAGTATATGGAGGCTTTGTGCTACCTTGAAATGAAAGGGGGAGCTTGCCCTTTGAAATATTTCACTTGCTAAAGTTTATCAAAATATCTGTGAAAAGCAACGGATGTCCATCATACCTTCATTTACAACTCTGTTTTAGGTAGTGCTCCATATTTTTATGTTAAGATGATGCTTTAAGTGGGCTATGTGTTAACTCCTTAAAGATTGTAAAAAAGAAGTAATCTATTAATTGGTTTACTCTTGTTTCTTAATATTAAGTTATACATTTCTAAAATTTTTTGCTGTAAAATTAAGTAATCATTTTACAGTGCTGAGCAATTCTTGGAGACCTACCTGAGTAAAATGATGTATCCATAGCATATAGTTTAAGTGTATTTCTGGTGCTTAGTCTCAGGTGGTGGTGTACAAAAGCTAGTGTTTCTTTTAAGCTACATGTTCACATCTCTGGATTCTTCTCCGAAATTCAGTTTTTCAAAATTGGCATGTTGAGATGCTGAAGGAAAACTTTGATTCTAGCATTAAGATGATTCTGATAAATAACTGAAAAAATACAAGGTGGTCTTGTGTACTTCAATTTAGACTAGTTTGTGAAGATCTTTGCATGTATATGTTTTGTACTTGGTGATCCTCAATATCAACTAATTGTTCTTGTCCTTTGATCTCAATAGCTTCTTTTAAACTAAGCACCTTGCAAAGAAACAGATTCACCAGGCCAAAATCTTCAAGCAAGCAGTGCAGTTTTCAGACTATAGCTTTTGACATGCCTTCCTTCTTCTTTCTTTGCACCCCAGTATTTTACAAAAAATGTGTTCACAATTGAACCTTTTCTGTTTTGCCATTTTCACTGTTTGGAAGGAGATTTTTCTCAAGATGGGTAGAAGACACTGTTTGTAAAGTATGCCAAAAAAGAGTTGCAAGAGCAGATGTAGTCAGAAAAGATTTAAGAATAAAATTTCACAGACAAAAAGGCCCACTTCTCTGTTAGTAAATTGAATGTTCCCAGCCACTGAAGCCGATCACATGGAACAGCACACATCTGTGCTAGTTAACTGTCCTAGCCTGTAAAACTGGGTGGCTGCCTGAAAGCTGCCTATTGGGAAGGATTCCTGGAACATGCTGACTGCCACACATTCCCAGGAGTTACTGGGGAAGAGTGCTAGTTGGAACGGATGCTGTGAATGCTCTAACGTTTTATGAACACAGTGGATCATAGTTCTGTGTTTAGGAACCTTCCTCGGCCCACCTGAATCTGTTAGTATAGATGTACACAGCTGCTAGTTCTATGTTTACTGAACTGGTAGAATCCTTTTTCCTTTCCCTTTGTACTTACTGTTGTCTTGGAAGAAGACTTTTTTTTCTTCCTGGTCAAAACAAAGAAAACACTGTTATTTTACCTTTTGTTATGTATACATAATATATATAAATATATATAACTTTTTTCCTGACCTGGAGCTGCAGGAATATTGCTTTGCTTCCTTCTCACATACAAAGCCCGAGATAATTTTGTCTTGCTTTCCTGTAGGATTTCTTCAAAAGTTCTCTTCTCTTCCATCTTCTGACAAATTGTATCTGTAAAGTTGTTCTTGTCCTCTGGCTTAGGTCGAGTTTATGGACTTTATGGGTCTTCATGACTTCTCATCTGAAAAAAAGAGATTTTCCTCAGAAAAAGAGGCTGTTTCACACCCAAATCAATTGGTCAATTTTCAAGTGAGGATTCTGCAACTTCAATTTAGAATGCTGTGTTCAGCTTTGTATTCCTACAAAGATACTGGTAGCAAAAGGCCCCAGGCAACAACTGTTTGAATCTTGAGAAAGGCAAAAAGTAGTTGTTGTGTTTTTTGTTTGTTTGGTGTTTCCTTATATGTCTGGAGGCATGTGGAGCTCCAGGGGAAGGCAAGAAGTGAAACTTCGTTTTTTCTTGGGAGGAATCCAGACTCTATAGGCTGCCATCCAAATGCAAAAATTCTGACACTCTCTGTTCAGAAAAAATGCCACCAAAATGTAGCTAGCTGAATACTCCACTTTTTCAATAGAAGGCAGTTTCCTTAAATAGAATTTGGGAGCTAACTTTGTCTAGAGCAATGATTTGGGTTAAAAACACTGCCAGCTCTCTAGTGACGTCTTTTTACTTGAAGTCTTTCACTCTCGCTACAGGTATTCAACTCAGATGCATGTAAACACTCAATGTATATTGAGACAGCTGAGGAATAATTTGTGTGCTGTAACTCTGTGATCTATAGCCTATATAATATGAATGAAAAATCTGCTTCACCATTTTTTTGGGAAGGAAGGGAATGGCTTGGTAGAGAAGAGAATGGAATTCTTGCTTTGCACAAAGACACTTGCTCATGATTTACAGCTTGGTTATAGTTTAAAAGTATTTTAATACGGTATTTTATTGGTTTATTTTGTATCACACTTTCTTCAAAGATCTGAGTTTATTAGCAGTATCTTTTTGCCATCAAAAATCCACATTATCCTCAATAACAGATTAGCAGTAGCTTCATCTTTCCAACAAGCTGCAGTAAACCATTAGGAAGATTGTTAATCTCCCTCTTACCTAAGCCTTTTGATCAATTTAGAGAAAAGTGAATTGGTGTCTTATGAGCAAATCTATGTAGCAGGCTACTTACAGTGATTTGGTCTCCTCTCAGGATGAGCTTCATGGTTATTTATCTAATGAATTAGCTGAATTTCATCAAAGACCAGGTAATTAGACCGTTATTGCACCTTTTGGATTAATGGAACCTCTGACAGAGGTCTGCATTTCCTTTCTGTCTCTCCTTATTCAAAGATATGAACTATCTGCAAGAGTTGATCAGTTTTTGAAAATAAGAAATGCCTTAGAAAGTTATTAGAAGTGTGTGTTTAAGATGCTCCACGGAGAAGCATCAATATGCTCATTTTTGAAGAGTCAGGGAGTCTCTTTTCTCCAGCTCATTCTGGGGTCCTCAGTACAGTTACAGGGGAAAGGACAAGCATGTTAACTTCTAAGTATGAATCTGTATGCCTAACATGCTTCTGGCCTTCAGTAATTAAATCCTGTCTGTCTAGTTCCTCATCTGAGTAGACAGAATCTAATCTACTTGATTACAGAAGGGGGTTGTATGCGTGGGTCCACTGACTATTGATCTTTCTTCAAGTTACATTCCTTGATTCTCAACCTTATTCTTTGAGACTCTGTGATCATTCCTTCAGAATTCAGAAATAAAGTAGTAGGCATGCACGTGTGCGTGCATGCACACACACACATTTCTTCCAGGCAAATGGCCCCTTCTGCTGATGAACATAGAGAAGATAGTTTAGATTAATTGTTCCCAGTGGATGAGCTGAACTCGGATATCTGCCATTTTTGGATACACATAAACTGAAGAAGGATGGAAAGTCTTTGAGTGTTTCTTATAAAGCTTTTCTTTATTTGTTTGAACAGAGTAGAGCAGAGTGGAGTATGAAGCAGCACCATTAAGAAATATTAGCTTCTTTTATCAGGGTTGTCAAAAACTAGCTGAATTTTGCTGGGGAAAGTCAAGCTAACATATAAAATGAGAGAAGGTAGGAAGGCGTCTGTCTTTCCCCAGGTTTGCAGTTGAGTCTAGTTTTTAGGGTAGCTGTGCAAACTGTGAAGATTATATACATAGATAGCTATTAAAAATATTTTATAGTAGTAAATAGATTAACTCTTGGCAGCATATTCAGTTACACCAAAGGCAAGTAGAAACAGATTGAGACATATATGAATAAATTTGTATTCTTATTTAAGAGCTTTTCAAAAGCTTTGTTTGCACAGCTATGCATCTGTGATAACTAAATGATAAAGCTCCACATTATCTCAGTAGGAATTTTGGTCGGTGTTGAGAACTTATGCAGAAAGATGTTTGCATGGTTTCTGTAAAAATGATGATAGCTGTATTGTCCTTGATAAAGAAAGACAGGAGAATGTCCAGTGAGAGATAAAAGCACAAAGGGAAAAGTGGAAGTGTAACTATTTCTTTTCATTTGGGGGACTTTAGTTGGTCTGGTTTTTTTTTTCTATTTCCTCATAATAGTATTTAATACAAAGTTTATATTCTTACATGGCACATATTAGCCTAGACGTACTCACTTACTTTGTTATTTCTTTAACATGTCAAGGTTAGATGAGTGTTTTTCCTTTGTCATCACTAAGCCAGTATACTGAAATTTTTTGATAGTGCATTTCTGTAAGTAAAAGAATTGTAGCTTCTCATGGCAGAGTTCTTTCCTATTCATAGAATGGTTTGAGTTGGAAGGGACCTTAAAGATCATCTAATTCCAACCCCCCCTGCCATGGGCAGGGACATCTTCCACGAGACCAGGTTGCTCAAATACGATATCAGAAACTTTGAAGAGAAAATGTGAAGAAAAATGCTTCAATGTAGACTACACAAGGCTATAAGAACCTATCAGGTCACATTTTTGTGTGGAAGCGTTCTCCCCATGACAGGAAGATATGCTGCCTCATTTTGGATGATGAGCACAATCCAGCTCATTCTTCTATTTATTGGAGCTTTAAACCCTAGGCAAGACAGGAGCACCAGGAAATTTCAAGATTCTCTCCACAGATAACTTTTTTCAGTCTCAGAATTGAGCAGACAGGTGTCTTGAATCCTATGCCTTTTGAGAAGGGGTAGTTGGTTCCTGATCATTAGTTTGCAATGTGCCCAGGTGCAGACCTCCCATTTGCTTTGTGGTCAGAAGACTAATCTCCCTTTCTCCTGCAAGGTGTCTCTCAATTTTTTCAGGCCTACTGAGAATTCAGGAAATGTTCACCGTAATGTCATACGCATGAGTACGGTAGAGACGGACCATTTAGAAAGGTTGTAAGAAAAACACAGCATATGCAAACAAAACTGCCGTCTCTGCAGTTAAACTCTGTGCCAACCTTATGACAGTTTCTGTGTTTATAAAAAATACAGTGCTATGCCCCAATATAACTGTGCTTAGTTGTTCACTAATGAGGACTTCGCTTCCCTTGAAAATCTATGGAGGTTGAAGTGGAGCTGATTGGGGACTTCATTGCTACTACAAACTTGTTTCTCATGCCCACGAAGATGGTTTGGCTTGCTTTCTCTTTGATACCGTGAGCATTTCAGAGAAATCCCTCCATGGCCTTTGGGACATGCTTATGTAGGAAGACAGATCACGTTATGTTATTCTCCATCTTCTCTACAGTTGTAGAACCCACAATGAAATAATTATCAGCATATGAAGAAGGCTATCTGACTTGAGTCCTTTTGATACTGTTTGTTGATCATTAGTCTCTGTGCAGCTCTACCTTTCCATATGATTCCCATTTGTAGCATAAAGTTTTATCATTGCTGACATGTTGAAACATTGGATTATTGGCTAAAGGTGGCTAGTACCATGGCACTTTCAAGAGTCTACCATGCTTCCTTCTTGCAAATAATGGCAAAGGCCATTTTTCCATTTCTGTCTACTCCCTTTTGTTTCTAGACATGTTAGAAGTCTCCCCTTACTCTTTTGTGGGGCGGAGGAAGAGAAAAAGAGGGAAAGTCCTCTGTGGCGTCTTCTGTTTGTACATGATAGGGCTCTCTGAAGTTGCTAAGAATTGTAGGATTTCTGCAAATTCCTGTAGAAGTCTTCAAGAGCCTGTCTGAGATTGACATTTTGAAACAGTTTTGTGCTAGCTTGTACAGCAATGCCGGCGAACAACACCATGTTGCTTTCAACCCAGATGCTTTGGCAAATAGCAGCTTCATGTGTTGCCACTGCTTGGCATAATCACTGATGCTACAAAGCAGTAGCAGGTGGTTTGGATTTTTTCTGCTCATTTTGCACCAAGTCCCTATTTTTTGCAGTGGCTTTGGAGCATGATAAACAATATTGCTCTTTTTTCTGGTAAGGATTTAAGCTCTTAGATGCACTTGGTAAAAAGTTGGGCTCAATGGCAGTCTACTGGATGAGGATACTAAGCTACCCAGCTCTCATTTTCTTTTACAGATATCTTATAGGTGACAGATACTATGCTTGTTTTATACTCCCCCCCCATTAATCACTGTAGCAACAGAAAGTCCTATTACTTTGAAGGTTGTTTTATAGGTGCTCTAGTTTATGCCCTGCTGTCGGTAACATTCCTTTTGTATCCGTTTTCAAGCATCTTTTCCCACAATAACTTAACGTAGCCCTCAGTCTAATATGTCTGCTTTTTCAGTCGTGGGGAGGAGGGCACTTCAAACTTCTTCCTTCTTATCTTAGCATCTACTTGCTCGAGAAGAGTCATGCTGTTAAAATGTGCATCTTCAAGTGTGTATTTGCCAGAGTCCTTACTGTGGTAGCTGCCTGCAGTACGTGAAGCAGGATGTTTCGTAAGCGTTGGCTATATATGCCCATTCATTCCATAGAGCCAAAGAGATAATATGCCTTATTACAATAACGCTTGGATTAGAAAGTTTCCTGTTCTGTATAGTCTTTAAAAAAAAAAAAAAAGTAATGAGATATTTTGTTGTTTCTAAATCAGGTGAAATTTGTTTCATTCTCTTACTTCACTGAGAACACACTTTGAAAATTTACGCTAATGCTGAAGCTTTATAATGTATTGGTACCTAACCTTTTAAGATAAAGAGATCGTGTGTTAATTGTTTCACTTTTCTTGACTTGCAAAGCCTAAACCCATGGTAACATGACATGTTAGGAGACCGTAGTTCTTTTACATTACAGTACAGTCGTGTCTGGTGCCTATTAATGTAATGTTCAGTATGTGCTCATGAACTGGAAGTATACTCTGACCAGACCACTGGCACAGTTGTGTTTGAAACTCTGTAAGAATTAAAAGCCTGCAGGGGTTAGAACTTTGTTAGCATTTATGCTATGAACTGAACTTGTGATGATCTTTTCACAGAACACAGTTGTTAACTGAACCTTGAAGAATTGCTGGTCTGTTTAGTGTTTGGATCCCTTAATATTTTTACAGAATTCCCTTTCCTTAAAACCATTCAAGTCTCTTTCCTTAGGTGGAATATTCTTCTCCCTCTGCACCTCTGTGGAGGCAAGAAAACCCAAACCAAATCCAAAACCATGTCTAACCATCTGGTCAGATTTTACTTGTCATAGTTTATTTATCCTTCAGGGAATGGTGGAATGATTTCCCCCCCCCCCCCCCCCCCCCCCCCCCCAAGTAACCTGTCTTTTCAGCTGGCCAGAGTGTACCTTGCTATCTCTCTCAGTAGCTTGCTCTGAGAACTGGCATGTAAAACCAGAGACTGATGGAAGGAGAGGTTTAAATGTTACAGTTTAAGCATGGCAATTGGAACATGTTGTCTTTGGTTTATGCATCTTCCATAATGTCCCTAGAGGAGAGAGGTGGCACTTTTTTGAAAGGAGGAGCCCAGTCATGACAAATGTGAACCCCAGTCCCTGCTTACAGACTTTTTGTAACTTGGGAATAAAGTTTATAGATGCATGTAGCTGAAGATGTAGACAAAATTTCAAGGTTTTAAATTTGCACAACTCTGGTACTTGAATGGTGTTGCTCTCATTGTTATTATTGCTGTAAAAAAACCCCAATTTTAAGTTAGCTGTAATTTTTTAATACTTACTGCTTAGTTCATACTAGAAACAGTAAAGCCTTTGAAGGAAATGTGTGAGTTACTCTTCAAAAATAATTTTCTCAGATTATAGTATTATCTTAAAGGAATAGCGATACATTGCTTTGTTTTGTGGGTGGTTTTGTTGTTGTTGTTTTGGTTTTGTTTTGTTTAAAATTTTTCTGTTCTTAAATTTGTGCTACTTGAGAGAAATGAATGCAGTTTACAGTGAGCCCGCTTTGGGGTCGTATTGTTGTTTGGATTAATGAAACCTGGCATCACTGTCTTTTGGTGGTTGCTAGCTGTAAGTACTTATTCAACCATACTTAAGTTTTTTCTCATTGAAAGCTAGCACTTCAAAATGAGACAAATCAAAAGAAGTAATTACTTAAACTTAAAAGTGTGTATACTAAATACAGAAGTTATTACAAAGGCAGGAAATTGGTCTTTCAAATAAGTGCTTTGGAATTGTGAGGTTTCACTGTACTTGTGAAAGCTTGGTTTTATTTCTGATTTTAGTTGGAGTTCTCTGGGATTAGCAGTAGCTAGATATGGAAATGTTGTAACTTTTTACTGGGGAATGATTTGTCATTTAATGACTTAAGAAGTCTGAATGCAGTTTGTCAGGAAGTAAGGACTGGTTTGAGACCTCTATTGTAAAATACTGGTGTCAGAATATCAAGTTATCAAATCGTTGAGAGCACAGCAGAAAAATGATTTAGTTACAATTTACAGCTTGTGAATATTTTATAGAAGAAAATAGTTCTGGTGCTTCCAGTCTACTGTGGAGTGAGGAATAAAACCTTTTTGAATGTTAGTATTTTTATGAACTGTAATATGGATTAATAAGGACAGCATGCCTAGGAGTTTCTAAGTATTCTGTTTTTTAGAAACTATATCAGAATTTCTGTTATTAATACAGAGTATAAGAAGTGTACTGTCTCAAAAGGCAACATAACTGCTGTTTGTTGCCAAAACTAAGTATGTGCTATAAACTTCTGTTTGAGTGAAATTAACTATTTTAAAGTCATATATGAAATCAGCCATTGAAGGCATTCCCTGGAATCATTACACCAGCAGATTCCCCATAATCGAGGTGTAATTTATAATGGCATGGGTTTTTTTGTTTTTTTTCAATTTGTCACTTAAAAAGCCTTCTATCTGTTTATCTAAGTCTATAAAAGGCTTCTGTTTGACATGAATTAAGTGTATCATATGTTCATTTTTTGCCAGCATGACAATCCCAGATGAAGTGTTGTATAGCCAGTTTGAAATCAGTAAAGCAAAAAGACTTGCAATATCAATAGGGTTATGCATATCCAAATCCTGCAAGTGGAAGGAGGGGACATAGCATAAATTCTGAAAATGCATGCTTGCCTATGTACCAAGTAATTTCATTTTTACAGCTGGTTTTATTTTAAAATTTTCAGCACTGTATCAGATGAAAGCTACCTTTATGGTAAACATCAGAATGCAAGTTGGATCGATGTAACGTGGTGAAATAGTTTGAAAATACATGTGATTATTTAACTGTGGTGTAGAGTTAGAAAGATTTTGCATCAATTCATAATACTGTATTTATTCAAACTACAAAAGTACTTTGAGATCCTCCCCCTCTCTTCTGAAAGCTGTTTCCTTTGGTCAGGTATTGAATAATTTATATCATGTGAGACTATTTGCACATGATGTATTCATCCCTTGTTTAGCTCTTACATTAATGGTTTGGCATGCTAGCTGTACATTGATATGGTAGATGCTTTCCATTTTTTCTGTACCAACTGTTTAAATATATCTTGTGCCTCAGTAACTACAAATGGGAAATGACTTGAATTATTCTATTTCCCTTGATGGTTTTTATGCATAGGAAAAGATTCCTTTTTTAATATATATGTATTTGTACAATAGATTAAAGGAGAGCCTTAAAAATGATTCAGACATTTATGCTAACCTTACCTTATGTTCAGCTGGAAATGCATGTGGAATCTGAAAAGTGAAGTTTAGACGTCAGGCTAGCTGTTAGCCACAGGTATTGATTAGGTACAAAATATTTGGTGTTTTTCACCTCTTGTACGGATCATGTGGTTTGATGTGTTGCCATGTAGCAGGTAATTTGTATTCAGTCTTTAATTAGCTTTGCACTGGAAACTGAAAATTGTAAGTAATGTTATTTATATTTTCTCTGGAGGTGGGTGGGAGAAAGAGAAGGCACTGCACCAATACAAGAAACTCTTACTTAACTGCTGATAAAAGTATTACTTTGAGAGGACAGTTGAGCAGACTAGGAGAAGGATTAGTGCTGCAAAGTACTGGCCCAGGCTGGATTGCTTGGAAAATCTTGTAAGCCTATGGTCAGATAACACTCTGCTGCTGCTTACTGCTGTTGGTGCTGCGCTGTTACGGGGTTTGCTAGATGAGCATAAATCAAAAAGCAGTAATTTAGTTTAAAAAGCTAATGTGAGATAAAGAATAGAGGGAATTGATTTTTGTATGTGTCAGGGGGGTTAGTGCACATACTAAGATAATTGTATGTGGTTTAGGACATATAAGGGAGTATTTTAGTAGTTTTACTATTGATAAAATTTCTAAAATGAAGTTGTTAAATGTTCTAAACGAGGTTGCCAGTAAAACTTTAGTTTCTGTTAGCATCAGGCTGTGGAACTGACATTTTGGGCATTCAAAAAAGCAGATTCTGCGATTCAGATCTGAAAAGTTTTGAGTGTCATAGGGATTGATAAAGAAGAAATACAGATCCTCTCTCCTCTTTAGCATTGACCCAGGTTAGTGGCTGACAGAAAGTCATCGCCCTCCTTCAGCCGATCGGCAGGCAGAGAGTAGTGTCATGATCCCTTGAAGGTTTGAGACATAGAGGCTGCCGCTGCTGCTGTTGCTTTATATCCTGTACCTGGTGTGTACCTGGACAGGAGATGTCGGTTGCCAGTGTCAGGCACCTTCCACAAGCACTCGAGAACAGGGAACACTCAAACACCAATCTCCCAGGTGAGTGAATTGCAGTAGCACTTTCACATCACTGTCGGGCTGTGGAAAGTGCAGTAAAACATGCACGGGATCACTTGTGTCTGCCACGGTGTAGAGGGAAGCTGTGCAGCTGCGTTCTGCATTTGAAGAGAGAGGCAGTTGCTTCCAGAGTAAGTCTGTCGGTCTTTGCATTTAGAGACTTCATTTGAAGGGGGCTGAGCGATGCTGGTTTTCAAAATACACATCTGTGTGCGTGGGAATGGAACCTCCTGAGGAGTGTTGGGAGTGGTGATGGTCAGTAGCTGCTGTATTCCCCTATGTATTCATACTGTCACAGGCAGAGACGCTTAATGACAAATATTCTTTCAGATAATCTTAATTTTTTAAATTGGTGGGAAAAAATTGCCTGTTTCTCGTACGATACTTCCGTTTCTTGTGTTCAGCCTTTACTGGCAGTTCAGTTTGGTCAAAGGAACTGAAATTCATTTACTTAAAATCTGTCAGTGGGGTAAATAATAAAGGATGTTCTGTCTTTAGTGGTTTTTTCCTCCTCCTTAAAAACCAACAAACAGAAATTTAGTACCTGTGAAAAAGGGAATGATATACAAGTAGCACATACTACCGCCCGATACAGTATAGCAGCCCATATAATTTTATAAGGTGATCTAGTTAGGGGATCCGGGGAACTTTCCTGCTCTTAACTGTTGTGTAAAACCCTCTGAGGAATCCTAGCAGAGAGGTGTCAGGCTGGAGAGTGTTTGAATACGATCTTCTTCGGCTATTTTAGCATCGCAGCCCTTCAAAATGCATTCTTCAGGCCGTCCCGGAGCAGAGCTATTTTGCGGGAAGGGAAGTTTAAATCCTAATGCAGCGCTTAGCAGTAATCCCCGTGTATCATTACTGCATCGCCCTGCCCTTGCTGTGGGGGTGAAATGTAGAACATGAGTCTAATCCTCGGTAGATGGAGCTAATTTTGCTTTAAACTTGAAAGTGTTAACAACAACTTGAAAATGTGACAAAGCTCAATCGCATTTCTTGTTTATTGCTTGTTTTCCGATTGGACAATAGGCAGCAGCTCTACCCTGGCAACTGAGGGCTGCGATTTGCATAGCCCCCTTTGATTGGCCGCTTGGCTGACGAACTCGCCCAATCAGGCGGCGGGGTTTTAGTGGTAGGCTATGCTAATTACCCGCTGTTGCTGGGGTTCGGGGTGGTTTCCGCGCGCCGTTCTGCTGCATTGTGTTGCCTGGTGAGCGGCGTTGATAAATGAGCAGTTAATGATCTGCAGCAGCGCCCGCGTACTGCGGGCAGGCACAGATTTTAGAACAGAAGCGAAAGGAGGATTTAATTGCTGTTCAATCTCGCCCTCGCTCTGCATTGGCCGCGTGAATGTATGTGTGTGTGTACGTGTGCGTGTGTATGTGCATTAAAAAATCTGTGTATATCTACACCGCGTTAATTAAAAATAATCTTCACTGGAATAGCTTGAAACCAGGAAAGAGTGCTGCATAGATGGAAGAGGGCTGTTCTCGCTCTTTCTCCACTTTTTTTTTATTAAAGTGGCTTGTATGGAAGTAACCAGATTTATGCAGAAAGCATGGCTATGTGGAACGTTAATAAAGTCAGCTTTAATATCAGTACTTCCTAAAATGCAATAACCTCATATCTGAGATACGTATCTGTAGCTGGTGTGAATATAGAATAATCTATTTCTAGAACACACACTTGCCTTTTAAAAATGGTGTATTCACATGTCTCCCCCCCCCCCCCAAAAAAAAAACCCCAACCCCACCAAAAACCCCACCAAACCAAACCCCAGCAAAACCAAAAAGCAAACCCCACCTCAGCTGTAACAGTTGAGTCTGGATTTTCTTCTGTCCTTTTTATCATTCCTGCCTAAGAATATTGGGAAATCTCATCTTAAAACGTTTCTGTTGCTTGATCTGTGTCTGTTTCTTTCTTTTTTTTTCCTGCTTTCCAAACCTACTTTTTCTCCTGTTAGTTAAATCATGGATTAATTTACCTTTTTCAGTCTTCCTCTTCCCCAGCCCCTCCCTCTATCTTCCTTAGCTGTCCAAATTGTGGGCTTTCTTTGCATAAGTACTCAAATTCTTTCGGTCCAAGTCAGTAAAGCTGACTGTAGGGTTAATGAATTATTTAACTGAGTAAATCCATCTACACGGGTTCTGTGTTCTTCCCCTGTCCCTTTCTCCTTAGCATAGGTACCAGTATATGTCTGGGGTTTGATACCACCTAGCATTTACTAGTAATGGTGGAAATTACCTTCACTGGCATATTTTTGACCAGGTATAACCCTGGTGTCAGCAAATTTGGTTTCCTTTGAGTTCAGTTGGAATTGAAATTTTGGTAAAAGAGGTTCTATGACAACGGGTTTTTTTGCGAAATATTTTTTGAAAACATCTGTGCACAAAATATTGTTTTCATTTTAAAAAATCTTGATTAATTGGTACTTTAATACCAAGAGAACAGACAGCATTCTCATGATTTAATGCTTATATTTTTGGACTAAACAAGTTTTGGTTTTTGAACTAAACATTGGAGCGCATTAGTTCAGATGAGCAATATTCGGCAGCTGTTTACAAGTCGCTCTCACCATGAAGACCAAAGCTTACTGTTACAGAGCAGCCTATGATTAAATCTGATTTTTACTTTGGTGGAATTTTAATTTTTTGACTGTTTTGTAAACCTTCAGAAAACTGGCAGCAGAGGTAAATTTTAATTGCTCTTGAGTAAAGCAAACATTGCCTCTTAATAGGGAAACTTTATGATTTCTAGTGCATTTTAGAAGCTAAAAAACTAAGGTGAAATATAATTTGTGTGCACTTGAAGTGGAGTTTGCTTGAAGCCTTCCGAAAAGTAAGCGTAGAGATTCTTTTATAGCATGTTTAATGGAATAACTTCTGTAAAATCACATCAATTTAAACTTCATGTCACTACGTTTCTGTTGTCTGTATTATGAAGTTACCATGACTTTTAAACAGAACGTATTTTTTTCCCTTATGTTTTTTTCACTTACTGAATTTGACAGAACTTTCTCTATAAACAGTGTTTTTGTATTTGCATTTGTGTTTTTCACAGGTTGCACTGGGAGCTGAAGGACAGGTGTGGGCCTTTCACCTAGATTAAATATGCTTACATAGTTGGAATTAAGTAGTTGTTTTTAAACCTTTGTTTGGAATAATATTCACACTTCATCCTTTGTTTCTATTTTAAGAGCTGTTACGAACTTTCACCATGATCATAAGAAAAGTACATCTCCCATTTTCCGCTGTCTTTCTGTTCCCTCTTTTTAAATGGCACTAAATTAGAAAACTTATAAACCGTATAAGCCTAGACATAATCGCATAAAATCATAAAATAAACATAAATTTTTAGGGGGAGAGGAAAAAGAAGTATCAGAACCCTAGTCTAGGCACACTTTCACCAGCATTGGTTCCCTCTGAAAAATGAGTGTTTTATTCTTTTGAGTGTTTTAATAATTTTTTTTTTCCAGTTTTAAAGCAAATGTTAGTTCTCTTCTTTAAATATGGTTTATTAAATATTCAGTAAGTATTGATTGCTCAGCTATTCGGTTTTACTTACTCATTTGGCATAATATAAATACCATGTTGGACTGAATCATCAACCAGAGTACTTGAATTGTACCAGTGTTTCTCAAGCAACAGGTTTATGATGAAGAGTTGGACAGAGCTACAATGTGGTAGAAAAACTTCTGAAGAAGGTGATTGTGTATTACGAAAAGATAAAACCTTCAGTAATAAGTATGTTGGCATGTATACAATTGCACAGTTGAGAATGTTTCTTTTTCTCTAAATACTAGAATGTCCTCTCCTAGAGGATAACATGAAGGCAGTGTGTCAAGAGGGAGGTTAAAAAAAAACAAACCCCAAACCAACCCCCAACGGTAGAATAAACAAAGTTGCTGATGTGAAGCCTCTCATTCATTTCTTCATGTCAGTATCATTGCCTCTTTGCAGGAGGGCAGCCTTAATTTTTGTTACTATTCAGCAGAGGCCATCAGATGAAAACTGCAAGTTCACAACAAACAAAAGGGGGTGGTGCTTAATGCAGCCTGTGAGTAAGCTGCGGAGTCTTTTGCTATGCGATCTGGATGCTAAAAGATGAAATGCAAAAAGTGGTTCAGCAGGTCTATGGAAGAAGAGAATGCGTGATACATATGTATATATACACATTATTCACATGGACTATGCGTCATGTAATTCCTGGACTGGAGACTAGATGAATAGGCCTGGCACCTACTGCTATATGCTTGCCCTGTTCTCTTCCAAGATGACTGCTGTTGGCTACTTTCAGAGGCAGGACACTGTTTCGAATGGCTCTTTGGTTTGATAAATAAGTAATTCCTATGTTAGTGCTCCGTTGCTTGAAAGAACTGTGCTACTTTTCAGTACTTGGTCCAACATGAATCAAGTTACCCCTTCTTCTTTGGTTTGTTTGTGAGCAGAAATGAACATCCATTTCAGACGTCTTTCATTTATTTGGTTTACTTTTCCCAAATTATTGAAACCTAACTTCCTGCTCCTCTGTGGACCTCTGTAAAACAGAGATTTGCCTACTACTGTGTGTTCCTTGTCTTTGCAAAGTCTTTCAAATTCTATATGTACAAAATTAGAAATTTAAAATCATGGTACTCTCTTGTGTTTAACCTGTGTCTCCCTGTTTTTCTGCAGGATAGAATAAAATCCGTTCTTGTAAGAATATTGCAGAAGAAAATTGTTGTTTGTGAACTCCATGGGTACAAAACCAATGCCTGCTCTATAGAATATATATGCAGACAGTAATAATTTTATTTGGAGCACAGTCTGAGGAGTGTCAAGGGATATTATTTTAAATACAATGAAAATAAAAAGGTCTATTGTATGGCAACCTATTCAGTGAGCACTACTTCCATTCTGTTCCTTAAAATAAATAGGGTATTCATGTAACTAAATGGTATCATAATTTATTTACACGGAGGCACTAAATTAAAACTGTGGAAGTATTCTGGTGTTTCCTAACTTCTGTGCACAGTACTCTTCAATTTTAATGTTCTTTCAGTCCGGTGTATACCTACCTAGGTGGAGGCTTCTGGTCTATGAAGGCCTGTGCATAGGTTCAGTTCTCACTGTTCACTTGTGAGGTTGTAGATTTTTTTTCAGATTAGCTCTTAGGCAGCCTGCTTCTCAGTAATAGAAATGTGAAAGTAGAGTTCTTGTAGAGCTTAAGGTTTTGGTTTTGAAAGCTAGAGTACTTGTGTTTCCTGTAGGTTTTAGCAGAATTTTGACAATCTTGACCTTTATTTGTAAAAAAAGTAGTTTCACTTTCACAAAATTTTCTTAATTATAAAATTCTCTAGAGTATACTCAAAGTAATGTTTTTATGTTAATGAAATATAGGTTTACATAGTGTTGCCAGTGGATTAAATCATAAGTTGCTCATGAGTTTTAGTATTTTCCTTCTTTTGTTGGGGGGAGGGGGGTTATAGTGAATGGTGGCATTTAGTCTTTCTGGTACCAGATTTTTGAAGTGGCTAGGGAGAGATACATACTACAGTCTCTCCCCATCACAGGTTTTGACCACTGTATTTCTACAGCAGAGGGAACTAGTGTCCCCTGCATACAGGCCTTACTGCACAAAAGCAATAAAGCACATGCGTGCAAGTCCCGTCCAAAGTCCACCTCCTGCTACAGCTCATCCAGGGAAGAGGATAGCCAAGGTAGGTGCAACACTGTCAGAACAGTTAGTGAAGCCTACTCTTGGCCTGTCTTTGCTCCAGGTTTCTTGCTCCATCTCAGCCATATGACCAGACACATGACAGACAAGTCATGTCAAAGGTCTGCAAACTGTTGGGAAAGATAGCACCCAGAAGTAATGTTATGTCACCTCGTAAGCACTTCGTCTTCTCCTCAGCTTACTCCACTAAGAAGGAGCACAAGCAGGAGGATTCTGTGGGCTGGGTGTATCAGCCTGGTGAGCAGAACTTAAGAGTGTGGTTGTTTCTAAGTTTAGGGCTTAATTTTGTGTTGAGAGAAAGTAGTGTTTAGCATTTCTGTACAGGGAAGTTGACTGAATAGTTATTGTAGATTAGCTTCTGAAGTAGCCATTCTTAATAATATAATTCCTCTACAATAATATAGTTCCTCCAGAGGAGGAACTAGTGTGGGATATTTATAACAGAGTTGTTTGTTCTACAGTAGCTGCTGCAGGTAATTTCCCTTTGTTCCCTGGATTCTCTCACAGCTTTCCTCATTCCAGAGCAAGCTGAGTGAAGTCCATGTACCTTCACATTCTCATGCAGTCATTTTAAATGCAGTGCATGAGGACAATAGGCAAAGCAGTGTTTCAGTAGAGCAGTAGTTCACTTAGAGTTCAGGTTGGCATTTGCTTATTGCTTAAAAGATGATTGTTCTAAACTCTACAATCCCGAGTGTTTGACATTTATTATGCTTAGGCAGAACTCGTGTAGGTCTAACTTGTCTTAAATGTGGGTTTATTTGAACAGAGAGTTCTCGAGATACAAGTGTTTGTCTCTATTGCTAATTGCTCACTGTCTGTTTTAGGATGTGCTAATACAATGCAGAGGTGGTTGGATATTAAAGCAATGCAGAGATCAGTCTTCTCACTTTTCCAGACTCGTTTCTTAGAGGTACAGTCAACATAGTAGCTGAGGTATCATAATGCTTATTGGTACTGAGAACTTTTCCAAGCATGGATTTGGAAAAACAAGGTTGACCAGAACTCTGCAGAACTATTAACTTTGCAAAAAAAGGTGGATCTTACGTGAAGGAAGAGGGCTGTACAGTTCCTCAACTAATACAGGATTTTCTTTGAGTAGGCATTTGGTTGTTTTCACATTCAATAATTTGAATACAGGAAAAAAACCCACAAAAAACCAAGAAGGTGGATGCCTACATTTGTGGTGGCATAGCAGGGATCAGAAATAAAAAGATTCAAAGTCTGAACCAGTCATGTGCAATACTAGGAACTACCATACTTGGGATGTGGTATAGGCCCACAAGCTCTTGAACTCTGAGTGTTGAAATGAGAATACCCATTGTGGTGAATGATACAGTTCACACTTTTATTCTCTGGTCGTGTTTTCTGGCAGGTTCTCATTCAGCTGCAAACGTATCGCTGAGATGGAATACCTCTGCATGTTGCTGAATGACCCAAATAGTAGATAGCAGCGATGGAATAGGGAAAGGGAGGATGGGGCAGGAGGGAGAGGAGGTGAAAGGAAGCTCAAAACAGTTAAGGTTAAAGCAATGATCTTTATAGGGGAGAAAAGTTCTAGCAGTGCAAAGAGAATGAAAGAAGATGAGTTGTGCAGAGGAGAAAGTTTCATACTTCAAAGTGAGATGACCCCACACTGCAAGATAAACCCCCAAGGAATATTGCCACTGATTCCAGTTTAGTTCTGCATTATTTCTGCCAGTTAAATGCTATTGTACCATACTTCACAGGTCTTTAATTTATGGATCCGATAAGAAATTCTGCCTCTTCTTTGAGCTGAGTTGAACAAAGAGGTGGGAAAATGGGGACAGTGACATTATTAGGAAACAGCCAAAGCATTCTGCAGAAGTAGTAATCACTACTTGGAAGTCAGATGCAGAGGACTTAGGTACAGAAGGGACTATGAAGTTGTTATAATTTTAGAAGAAATCAGCTACCCACATAGCAGGTTAGTGGTGAGTTCTCAAACATGGGGAATAACTACATTTGAACTTTTAAAAGTATGAAGTAGAATGCTGGTGTGACTTTCACTGCTTATACATACTTCACCTTGCACAACAGTCAATAGACAGTGAAATATTTTTAAGGCTGTTGCATAGATTATGTTATCAAGTAGAGAACTCTTTATGTCCCAGTGTCGTGAAATCAAGATCAGCTGCTGCACTGGAAGGTGCTTTTGTTAGTCTTGAAGGCAAGCTTGTATAACTCACAGGGTCAGAAGTGTTACAATGGTCCTTTTTGGTTTTAAGTTTTTAAGTGTGAAGTAAGTGGGTGTGAAGAAATATTAAGGAAATGTCACTTCTTTTAATGTTCTAATGATTTTAATATCTGAGTTTGTCTCCTTTTTTATCCTTCAATATGGGTATACCTAAATAGAATACTTTGGTAAACTGTGACAGAGGGACAGAGAGTGTTGCATGCATACCCTAAGAAGCAGAGTATATATTTAATGAGTTGGGTGACAGAAGTGCAAAATAACTATCTAAGTGCTATGGGGATTTTCAGATGCAGTTCCACGTGACAGAGGAACTGACCTAACAACTCCCTGATTCAAAGAGAGAAATCCTGTCACTTACTTTGTGCTGACGTTTGTGGCACAGGATCACAGAATGTTGGAAGCTGGCAGAGACCTCTGGAGGTCTCCTGGTCTAACCTCCCCCTGCTCAAGCAGGGCCACCTAGAGCCAGTTGCCTGGTACTGTGACCAGTTGAGTTTTGAGTATCTCCCATGATGTGCTATCCACAGCTTCTCTGGGCAAGCTGTGCCAGTGCTCAGTCAGTGACTCTGGGAAAGGCTGTAGCATGGTTTCCAGTTTCCATCAATCAGTCTTGTCCAGAGAAGAGACTACAGCGGCCCAGCTGTAGGGAAAATTTCAGTTGAAATTCTTGTATTCTTAGATATAAATTTAAATGACCATGATACACAGATTTTTTTCAGAAACAACGATCCACTCTTGGGGTGGCACACAGTCACCTGCAACTCTTTATATTCAATCGGTGAATATTTGTGCCTTGCTTTACGTTGAAAGGAGGAGGCCAGCAATGCATTGCACCATTTGGTTACCTTATGATACTTTTTTTGGCAGGAGCTAATGACTAAATAGTTATGTAGACTGATGTCAAAATGGGAATAACAGAATCTAAAATGGATGAGGTAGGAAATTGAATTTTGAAACTGCATTCAGTTTCTAATTATCTATGCAAAATCATACCAAAAATTTTCCAATATTAAACCAACTGTAGTTCATTTATAGACTGTTCAATAGCTACCATCTCAAGTATTTTTCTACTTTGAGATACTAATTTCTTTGATACTTGGAGAAGTAATTAAAAAAAAAAACTATTTTGAATAAGGGAAGTATTTCCCATCCTCACCAAATAAAGAAATAATTCATGAACTTACGCTCTTCCACTGTATTAAGATCATGCTTTAAAGAAGTAAACCCTACCTTCTTCCATATGATAGGACGATCCATTTTTGCAGTATCTGTATTTTCAGATAGTTCTGAGTTATGAACTTTTTTTGAGGTTATAATTTAAGTTTTCTCTATTATCATATTCATGCTATTGGTCCCCTTTTAAACATTTTCTTCTGGTTATAGTTACCAGTGCTTTGTTCATACAGTAGTGTAGCATTTTATTAATGCTCACTTCTTCCGCGCTTGTTACTTTCCAGAGACAGTAAATTTACAAAAGTCAAGAAGTTACTATTGTTACCATTTATATTTTGCTTATTATGATGTATGGAATGTCACTAACAAATACAGAATTCTAGCTTCACTTCGAAAGAGCTGTTACATTCATGACTGTAGGATAAAAGGGACATACACTTTCAAGGCTGAAATAAGGGATACCTTCTGTAGCTGGACCTTCTTCATGACAAGTTCTGATTTAGCCTTATCACAGGCAAATAAATGTTTGTTGTAACCTGTAACAACTTAAACTGCAAATATACACAAAGGTGTATGTTTTTATGCGATTCCTCGAACTAATACATTAGGTAAGGCCCATTTGTAAGATAATTCTACCCACTCCCAATCTGTGATCTCTTCCTTTAATGTACTTCATGCATAGAGATCTTGGCATACTTTTGTTTTCTGTCACTTTGTTTCCTTCCCAAGGTGCTTCACAACATGTAATCCTTTGAATTTACAGTGGTTAGAAAGAAAGATTGATGATTAACTAGACCTTGTTCCTTAGTTTTTTGGTTTTTTTTGTTTTGTTTTGTTTGTTTTTTTTTTTTTCTGTTCTGTAGAAGTTACAGATGTGGATTTTAGTACTCCCATGGTGGTCAGTAGATCACTTACTTTTTTGAACGTCTAGAGCTTTCAAAATGAACTTCGGCTACCAGGGGTTCTGTGAACCTCAATTAATGGATGTACACAAATGTTCTTATTTCTATAGCTGACTGACTCCTCGGCCTAAAACTAAAGGAGGTCAAGATTGCTATTCTAGCCAATTCTTCTTTCTCCCCTCATTTCTGTGTAACGTGTCATTAGGTGTTTCTTGGCTCATAATAGTAAGTTATGAGTGTTCTCTTGGGATTAGATGTACCAGGGTAGGATTGCACATATCATGGAACAAAGTCTGAAATGTGGCAAGGGCAGGTATTTCATCACGGACTGTATCCTGAACACTACTTGTTTTTGTTGATAGCTAAGACTGCTTTCAGCAACAGATGTCTGTGAACTCCTGTGTCTCCATTTCAGTGACAGTAAGAAATCGTAAAGATGAAATTACTTGGCTACTGATCTTTCAGACCCTTGTAGTTACAGTTCTTAAACTTTTGACCCAGGTAGTTCCTGCTCATTGCTAACATGGTTAAGGGTTGATACCACCATCTTCACAGAGACTATTAAAATGCTTTTCTGTTTGGTGTAAGAACATGCTGTATGAGCTAGCCAATTTCTATCCATCTACTTGTAACAGACTTCACATCATGAGACTCTAGTCTGGCTCTTGTGTTTAATAATGTCCCTTTTTCTGAGATTCAGTGCTGCTCTGTGAAACTGGTTTACATTTCTACCAAAGAACAGTGGTTTATAAAAAGTTTCTTGTTGGATGCAGTTTTGATTCACGTGTGTTGACATCATAGGCTGTGTATGACTTCCCTCCAAGCAAATAGGTAACTGCTTGTTAATCACAAACATTGAATCTCCCAAAAATTTTAAATTGAATTAATAAAATAAGTTAGTTGTCAAACTGTGGTTCTTAGAGGAGTTTTCTTTGTGATTCTGTAGTCCAGTTGCCTTGTTATAAATCATGAAGCTCTGTTTTCTGGGGCATTGCTGTTGAATTAACTGAGTTGGTCCAGCTGACCATTGTCAATTTGGAAAACCAGGAAAGCTACAGCCTTATTGTCCTGCTAGTGGACTCAGGAGAGGAAGGGTGTGCAAGTGTGGAAAGTTTAAAACTGAACTGAAACATCGGTATTAACAACTGTTCTTTTGTGGGTTAATTATACTTCTAGTACTTCTAATCCTTTTCTACTTCCTTTCTTCCTTTTTTTTTTTTAAAGTGTGTGTAGTGCATTCTTCAGTTTATCCTCAGATTTGTTGTGATCTTTTGAGTGTCAGAAGATACTATGAAGTCAAGTTGTAAATGAGAACTGCATGCTACTGGGTTTTTTGTGTGTATATATGCGAGCTTTCTGCTTTTTTAGGTAGATGTGCAAGTGCAGAATTTTTTTAAAATAAAATTTGTTTTTATTAATTTACCTAATTTGCTAGATATTTAGTATGCTATTGGGAAACTGGCCTGGGGTAAAAAAAAATACAAGAAATAAAACTTTTAAAGTAATTGGCTCTACAAATTAGAATTAATGGTATTTTTTGACTATCTGATGTAAATATTGTTTTCACTTTTAATTCGGTCACCATGATGTTGCTAAGGGGTTCCCCAGGTTAAGCAGAAAATCAGCAGAAATTAAAAGAGCAGAAAGTAGACACACCAGATAATGTCTTACATGTGTTCACCCATTCTTACAAGAGTGTTCAGTGTATCTTGAAAAGTAAATGTACACTAAATTTACCAAGTTGTATAGATGGAAGATTAACTATGATTCTCTAGTAAAAATGCAGTTTAGATATTGAGAAAATACAGTAGTGAGGAAAAAAAATTATATCCAGTGTTTACATGATCCAAGTGATAGATGTATTAATATATAAAGGAACCATGGTATCTTTCAGAGAGATCAGCTGATGCATTATAATCTTTGCACATATTTTCCCCTGTATTTAAATGTGAACTTGTGAAGTTCATAATACATAATTTTAAATTTAAAAAAGAAGGCAACCATCTGTTGCCCAATTCATAGGTGAACATGAGATGCTACTTGAAAACAGAAAAAGATGCAAGTATTTTAAAATGTTTACACTTGGATATTTAGCACAAATTTTCACTGTATCTTTAAGTGCTGGAGGACAATTTCAGAGCTTACTAGCTTACACTGTATTTGTGTTAACAGTCACAAAGCAGTTTTTAATGGACATTTTGCAGAAGAGTTAGAGTAATTTTCTGTGCAATGTTAAGTTGACTTAGCTTATAATGATTTTAGGTCAGGAATTTCTTTATTTTATTTCCATTTGTAAGGTCATCCTGATACTTTATCACGTTACCAGAGGCACCAGAATGCACATGAAAAAAGGATATTAGTTATTTCATGAAGGTTTGAGTGTTTTGGGTTTTTGTTTGTTTGGTTTTGTTTGGTTTTTTTTGTGTGGGGTTTTTGTTTGTTTGTTTTTGTTTTTGTTTTTTTTTTAAGTAAAATGTTTGAAGATCTAATGAAACATAGTGAAAATATGTGGGTGCTTGTGGACAACCAGTTCATTTTCTGGAGCAGTTTGTTCTGTTAGTCTTTTAGTAGTACTGAATTGTTAACACTGGAGAAAAATACCAGTGATCTGTCAGTGAGTACTTCACTGTACAATTTTACTTCACCCCTTTTAAAGTACTAGTGATTATACTATATATAGGCTTTCTTATAGTTTGAATAGTTTGAATTATTTTGACTTTTTAAATTGAATATGTTTTTCTAAAATGATCTTAATGTAAAATGGTGTTTAATTTCATCCCGTGTGGCTCTTCTACTGCTCTGCTAGGTGCTGAATCAATGATGCAGTATCATTTTCAATATTTTATTTTTTCTTAACTTAGAATAGATGGCAAATTGAGCAGACAGTTATTCTTAAGAAAGTTAAATTGATGGGTGGTGTTCATCTACTGTTTTCTACTGATTATATTTTCTTGCAAGGTTTTTATTGTAAAGGAAATGGAGATTTCCCTTACTGGGTTGGGTGCTTAATTATTTCACATCTTGCTTCTAAATTTAATCTTTACCAATAATTTTGCTTCCAGATTTCAGCTTCTGATTCCACACTTATTCCTTCTGTGGCAATGTTGGCTTCAGTGTGCCTGGCTACTTGTGCCATCCTGCTCTGTCTCTTATGTTGTGCCAATACGGCAACCATTTAGAGAATTTCCCCCCTCTGGCATAGTCAGCAAAATGCAAAAGGATGGGTGTTAAATATGGAACTTGCTAAACTTTCATTAGCAAACAAAGAAAACCAAGCGGTACTTTAATCTGTCCTCCACTGTTAGAGCACAGTGAAGATACAAGTGGACTATGCACCAATTAAATACCATCTGACATTTGTCTGAAACCAGAGTTGAGAGGTACAGGATCTGTCCCGGTTAGAGGGAATTTGTGGAATTTGGCATTTTTCAGGATGTCTAGTAATTTGGCCATACTGTTTGCCATTCTCCTGCAACTTGACACCAAGCGTTCTGTTTGTCTCTTGCTTTGCAGTTGCTTCTTGCAGTCTGATTTCACCTTCCCAAAAAGGAATTAATTCAGGTTACAGTGCTTGCTACCTACAGCTTGATGAAACTCAGCTGTAGGAGTTAGGAAGCTGAGTTGAAGTACATTGTGCTTTGGAAGAAGGGTGGAAGTTAAAAATGTAGGCTAGTGAGCTAAGCAGTTTGTAGGAAGGCATAAACATTGAGGCCAGGGAAGATGAGGTGCTGAGGCTGGGCACTAGCTTTTCTTTTGTTTTGGTACAGTCTGTCCAGAAAGTTGCTGTGAGCAACCTTGAAGGGCAGAAATTGTGTGTTTTTCTGGCTTTCATGGAATCCGTACACAAAATTCATATCTTTGAAAATAAACCCTGTCAAATTCAGATTGAGTTATGACAAATAGGTGAAGATGTTAGAAAAGGCATGTTAAGTGTAAATAGGAATGAACGATTAATGAATAATTTGTCACAATGAAATGGGAAGAAGCAGTTCAGCTAGGTAATCTTTATGTGAGGATGATTTCTGATTTCATTGTGTATGAAAACTCTTGTGTATGTTAAAACGGTGAAACTATTAGTGTTTATAAGCTCTGTAAGGAGATGGAGGCTGAGGTGAATATTTTCAAGCCATTAACTGCCTTAAAAACTCCCATTGTCTTTGCAGGAGGAGAGACTTCAGCATGCAAACCTTCATCTGTTCGGCTTGCACCATCGTTTTCATTCCATGCTGCTGGCCTTCAGATGGCTGGACAGATGTCCCATTCGCATCAGCAGTACAGTGATCGTCGGCAGCAGAACATAAATGACCAACAGGTTTCTGCCTTATCTTATGCTGACCAGATTCAGCAACCTTTAACATTAACAAACCAGGTAAGTGATAACAAAAAAGTCATTTTAGATACAATAGTTCTTTCTCTAAGTATATTATATACCCATAAATTACAGGATCAGGGCATATGCTTTTGTGGTTTGTTGGGGTTTTTGTTTGTTTGGTTTGGTTTGGGTTTTTCTGTGGGTTTTGGGTTTTTTGGGGTTTTTTTTGGAACTAATTAACTCTTGACTCTTCAAGGATGGGTGGACGAGTAAGTTTCTGGAAGTTGTTTTTAAACATCTGGTACATATTTATTGTGATTATTCTACTTCTAACATTTTTGCAGTGAGAGGGGAGAAAGATTGTCCAAGTGGAGAGTTGGAAAGAGAGTTTAATAGTAGCTTTTTTTTTAGGGCTGTTTGATGTTAGAATGCGATTGCTTTATTACTTGTTCTCTTGGACAGTGTTTTAATGCAGAGTCACTGGTTAGTGTATTTGGAATAGAGAGGTTTGCACAACAGACATTTTATTAAGGAAGACACTTTTTTAAAAAAGAAAAGCAAAATCTAAAGCTATGCTATCATTGGGGTTTTGCTACTGCTAATTTACTACTTACTATTGCAAGAAGGTGAAATGAACACAGGGATTATGATGATTATGGATGCTTTTGAGCTTTCAAGATCAGTGTTTCTTCCATACTGCTTTTGAGTTGCTAGAACTGCTGAAGTAGCTTCCTAACTAATAGTGCAAGGTTGCTAGCCCCAAGAGCTAGTACTGCTCTGTTTAAGAGGGAATTCTGTTGCTTTCTTAAAAATGGCACAGCCCAGCTGTGGAGACGTGAACACAGATAGGTTTCAAAGCTTAAAATCCAGAAGTCTGTAAGTCAGAGCTTCAAAATTGGTGCAGGCTGATGAAGCATGTTCCACTTAAAGAGGATGGAGAGTGAAGTCTTTTGCTGCTACCAGATTCAGGTCTGTTCTTGTGTTCAAAATAGCTTTGGTAGAAAAATCTACATTTCCATCAAGAGATGCTCTGTTGGTATTGCTCTGTAGGAAGGCACTTACGCAGAAAGAGGGAAGGATTAGGGAGGATGAGAATGGTCAAACTGAAGTGCCAGGATGTTTGATACTAGGATTTGGAGATCTGTAATGACTAGGGCTCTATGAAGAACGGCAAAGTGAATGGAGCTGGCAAAGGATGTTTTTACTTCCATGAGAGCCACTCAGTAGGAAGAGTAAATCTGCTCATATATATAATAGTATTTAGCTTGAGAAATCTACTCAGGTATTTTATGTGACTTTTTTTAGGTTAAAGGTCCCCCAAAACCTCCACAATGAGGTTAGTGAATCAGTCTGCCAATTAAGAAAAGTTGCTGTGTTCCTTAAACCTTTCAAGGTACTTAGCTAAGCATTACAATCTGGCATCACATTTGTGAGCTTTAGTGTACATTAGTGCTTAGTTTTTCATGTTTTTAACCCAAAAAGTAAAATCAAGGAACTTTAGGATGTATCGCCATTCATTGCTGTTTGTGGTCACAATGGCTTTAAAATGGTAGCTGAATAATAGAAAGCTGAAGAATACTTTTTGGAGAATAGCCAAGAATTGTTGACCAAAGAATGCAGCCCACTGAGAGGAGGATGTAAATGTAGGGAAAAAGCTGTGGTTGGCTCCTGGAAGTTACCCATATGAAGAAATGATCAGCTGGCCACCTTGATAATGGCAATCAAGCTGTCTTTGCACCACTAACACTATTTTATAGAATCAGTGTTTTTCTTTTTCCAGTTCCATCTTGTTTTTTCTGCATTGTAGCTTCTATCTTCCTATTTTACTGTAATTGTGTTGTTGAAGTCTTTATAGTCTTCTGCCTAAGCAGCTCAAAATTGTTACTCCTTTATCCTTTGTGAGCTGCTTCCAGCGCCCTTGACCTTGATGGTGGGAAACTTTTTGAAGTCTTCTGACTACTTGCCTTTTGTGACTCTTTCCTCCTTTGAGTTCTTGTGCTTCTCCCATTAAGTCCCATAAAGAGTTCTCACCAGGTCCCAGGTTGGTATGGAGGTTCTATATGAGCCCGTGTTGGGGAGTCTCAATGGCTTTTTGCCTTTGCACTGCATTTCTGGTTAATCTGCAAAACCAAATCCAGCTAGTATTCTTTATGCTAGTGAGTCGCATCATCTGCTCTAGACCTTGCTTCTGTGCAAAAAAATGTTCTTGTTCTTTCTCGTTGAATAGCCCTTTTGTCAGCTCTAGTTTATCTTGATTAAAACAACTCTTTCTTCTTCTTATGAAAGCTATGACCCTCTATTGTTGAAGGCTTTGTGCTGTCTTACATTTCTCCATTGCTGTGGACTACCATCTTGCCTTTCACTCCAGATGTGATCTAGGTTTTCATGTCTAAATGATGCATACATCTTAGAGATTCTTTCTTTATGACATTTCTACAGGAATCCTTTTTATTCAAGGTATTGCCTTGAATACGCTGCAACTTCTCTCTGTCCTTGATAAAAGCAGTTCTGTCCTGTATATGTCAATTCTGAAAAACTCGTGGGAGAGATCATTTTCTGAACCGTCCTTGTGTGGTTGTTTCATTCCTCTGTTGGAATCCCACCACTAGTTCTGTTGTTATGTGCTTGTCTGTTGTTAAGCTTCTGACACCAGACTAACCTTTCAGTAATGGCAAACTCTCTTCAGTCATGTAAGGTGACATACTTCTATGTTTTCAAGTACATATGGTTGAGAAGATCATGTTTTTAACTTGGGCAGCAAAAGGAATAGGCTGAATGTCTGTTGTAGAAGGCTTGATAGATTGATCTAATATAGCCACAAAAAATAGGACGAACAAAAAGGTGACTTTTGGCAGATACAGGAGGTATAATTCTTAAAGGGTAGATCCTTTTAATCCAATGTCTCGCATCCAGTCAAACAGATGAGAAGTTAGGTCTCTGAGCTTCAGTTTCCCAGAATTTCCTAGTGCCACAGCAGTCAGCAGCAGCCTGACGATGGGGTCAGCTTTGGTGCTACCGGTTTCCGCAGCCTAAAAGTAGCCCGTTTGGGTGCAGGCGTCCAACAGTTGATTAATAGCGATTTGCCAGCCCCGCTGCTTCTGAGAGTGCTCCGCTATCTCGTTGACTCAGTAGCCAGATGGGTCGGTGAAGCGGGACTCTCCCAGGGTCTGCGATGGTTGTGCCGGGACCGCCCGGCAAAATTCTTTCCCGAGCTCCAGCCACCATCTGCTGGCCAGAGTGCCGCACTGCATTGCCTGCCTCACTGCAAGGCGAATGGCCTTTTGCGAGGAAGGTCTGCTCTCTCCTCTCCGAAATGCTCTGTCGTTTGAATAAACTCGCTTCTCTTAAATAACTTGCGGAGCAGCTTAGCATATCTCTGAGTGAATCTTCCACTGAAGGAATCGAGAATACAAACGTTAAAAAAGTTTCTTTCTTGATTGCTACATTTGCTGAACTTTGTAAACAGAGTATTTTGTCCAAATCCAGACAAAATTGACTTGCTTGAAAATAAAACCCAGGAGGAAGTGTCAGCTTTTGGGATGCTGAAGTTTCATTTGGAAATAATAGACAGCAAATAGTTCCTCTCAGAAAGTAAATTTCTTCAGGCTGCAGCAAGATACATAAGGGTACTGCTTGTCAGTTGCTAAGAGTAGCTGTTAAGTTTTAGCATGTAGAACAGCAGCATTTTCTGTAAACGATGTCATTTTGATTAATAGCAAAGAGGATCTGCCTTATTAGGGTTTTTTCAGGTTATTTTTGTGTCTTTCTTTTTACTGAGGACTGACTCCTTTTTTGGAGGAGTATTGTCTTGTTCAAGTTCCTGTAATGATTTTCATTCATAACCAAATAATGGGGAAGCGAGGCCTTGAATGTTAATTTATTGTTTTTATTCCTGCTTTGTCCTGCTTGTTTTTTGATTTGTAATAGCTTGCAGACCATATTCTGGTATTTTATGAATCATTCACAGTTGCAGATGAAAGGTTAGGAAACAGTAATGACAATTTATATTAAAGTTATGTGTATTTATATTATATGTTACCCTTAAAATATTATTTATATAATCTTCTCTTGCACCTACTGCTTTATGGCTATGGTCACCAAAACCTACTCATCTTATCATTGGCAAGGAACAATTAATAGGAAGATACTTCAAAACCAGCCAGATTGCTTTGCTTTGTTTTTCACTTACTTAGGAGGTTTTAAATTACAGTTAAAACTTCCAGCTCTGTCCTTTTTTATTTTTTTTCTTCAGTAGTTAAGTTTAAAGGCTCTTGTTTCCCGAAAACTGCTGGATTGTAAGGGTTTACTTTAAATCTGTGATTCACCAAGTGCCTGGCCTGCTGGCAGGATGGGGTCCTGCTCTTGGCTGTGTGGTCTTACCTCTCTGATGAGTGCCAGAGCCAGCTTCAGGAAAGCAGTAAGAGCGTGTGGCCTAGAGTGAATAGAAAAGATGAGATCTGTGAGACCTTTCTCCTTTAGCAGTAACAAACAGTAATATTTCTTTGTCCAGTTTCAATTGGTTGCATCTTGAGAGTTCAACATAGCCTGATGTGAATATAAGATAAGAGCTTAAAAGTTTTCACAACTTCAAACAAGCATTTCTTTTGTGCTGTGCTAGTGTTTATCTTCATTATGGATACTGAGATTGCCTGAAACTTTTTTCAGTTAAGTGCAAAAGATTAGAAAATTGATTTAACTGATAAAGAAGTTGAGTTGAGATTCCTGGGCAGATCTTGGTAACAAACTGCAACAGTTTAGCTTTCACAAAGCACCTGGAATTCAAAGGTCAGGCTGACCGCTAAACATCTTTCTCTCTGTATGTATCTGAGATCACTTACCACCTACAAAATTCTAGGTTTTACTGACCAGATGTTGGCCAGCGATTTTATTGATTACATCTAGATCATTGCAAAGTTAATGTGTTCTAGCAGGCAGTAGCAAATCCTTAGTTCAGTTAATTCAGTTTCCTAATCAGCAACATTATTATTAGCGATGGTCAGACTTCACCAGACTCTGTCATGAATGTGAGCATGGAATTCATTTCAGATGGAAAGCGAGAGAAATGCTTTTACTATCTTGGATATTTGTTAGAAACATGTGTTTATGCTCTGGCAACAAGAATTTCAGAGTGGGGTTTTTCATTCCCTTTCACTTACTCTTCCTGCTCTCTACTGGTTTTTGTTTGGTTTTTTTTTTTTTTTTTTCCTAAATGGTTGGGCTGAATCAGGCAGGATGAAATCTTGGCAGATGACCCTTCTTTCCTTGCTGGTTTTACTTACTTAATTAGCTTCAAACTTAGCGGTTTCTTAATATCACTTTTATTCAGCAACCTTATGTATTTGGGGAAGGAAGCCCGAATGGTAGGGAAATACTCACAGAGCAGAAGTCAATGATTAAAGTAATTGGACTGAAATTCTGTCCCTACCTGCATTCAGTTCTGGCTCTGAGTACAGTCAGCTTGAAGAATAGTCTTGGATTTCTCTTGGTTTGTTATGTGGCATATACGCTTTTTTCCTCTTTGGTCATTTTTCTAAAAGTCTGAAGTTTGTTGTATATTATGGGAAAGTGTTACTGTGGCTTGTGGTTATAGCAATTAAACATCTGTTTTGTTGACTCTCTGGAGACACCATCTATTATGTGGCTGCCCACCACAATATGGGATTAGCGTTGCCTTCCTATCCTATATTATTGTGATACAAGAAGGGTTTTGAATAGCAAGTGGTGTAGATGAGACTGGTTCATTCAATTCTTTAATATGGCATTCTATTAAGTAGGTCATTACAATTGGAATTCTTGCTAAAAGTTACCCTTGTAAAATCTTCATTATTTATTTTGTTCATAAAATGGAGCATACTATATGAAAGCAGAATCTCTCTCTCTTTTTTTTTTTCCTTTCCTTTTTTAATGAATGTGGATGGTCATGGATCTTTGTTTTTTTAAAAAATCTGAATTAAAGCATTCCATTAACAGAATATATGTATCTGCTCAGAATTTCCTGTAATCAAGATAAAATGCATTTAGTAAGGCACAGTGCCATCTATTTTTTAGATATCAAAGAGAGAAATATGTTGTCTGTTCCTTCATTCATTAAACCTCAAAGATTATGCTAGTTAAAATAACATACATGAATTAAAAACCATAGTTTCCTTAAAACATGGTTTGTCTCAGATGTGTTGAGTATGCGTAAGTGGGGCTCTTGGTTGCCTTTTTTTGTGTTTATTTGATTCTTCTTTGTTTAGACTAGTTACAGGTTGCTTCTCAGCATTGTCATGTGTGTTTGGTTAATAGGTAAGAAAATCAAATTTCAGTTCCTTACTTGTAATGTGATTTTCATCATGGGACCATCCCAGGTAGCTGTACTGTTTCCATTGAGGCATAAGTGTGGACCAGTCAGAATGTGATGGGCATTTACTGACATATAATTGTAATGAAAGTAGTTTCTTGTCTCTCGGTCTTGAAATACAAGCATATCTTTTGATTTGTGTTCTATCTTTAGGAAGATCTGAGGTTGCAGTGTTGCTGTCTGGCCACCAGATAGAGACTGAAGCTTGTGCCATAGGATTTTTCTTTTTCTTTTCTTTCCTTTCCTTTTTTTGTTTTTTTGTTTTTTTTTTTTTAGTTTCTTTTGTGGTTGAGCATTCTTTCAAGCCAAGAGGGAAATCAGTATTACCCTAATGATAAAGAATTTGAGAGTGTTACTGTATAAAATGGATAATGACCACTTTGTTCCATAGTCTTCCATCATCAGGAGGAAGGGAGCAAGAGTCTCCAAAAGGATCTTGGAAAAAAGAAGAGAATGTTACAAATTTTGCACTATAACAGGGGGAGGAAAAAAGGTCAATTCTTTCTCCTCTCCCACCCAAAACTTTATGAACCCAGGACAGCAAAATAGTACCTGTTAAAAAGTTCATACAGGTTAAAGTGTCTCCTCAGAAATGTGTGACTGTCTAAATGCACAATTAAAAGCACAATTTTCAAATAAGGTACTGGCTGCAAGCAACATAGGTGTAGCCTGCAGAATTTAATTATTTATGATTAGGGAACAGCAACAAATAAGATTTTTTTTTTTTTTTTTTCTTCCTATCAGGCTGCTTATTTCAGAGCTGAAATTAGAAGATTTTTTTTTTTAAGTAAGCAAGCAAATTTGACTTATAAATTAGAAAATAAGCATGAATACTTGTCCTACAAATTCCATTCCCAAATTAGAGCAACGTTACGTCTGAAGAGTTGATCTGAACTGTGGAGTTCTTCCACACTAAGAGTCTTTCCTCAAAGCTCGTAACCTGTGTAATGCAGACCCTGTGCTGGTCATGTCAGCCTAGGACAGAGACTGGTCCCTGCCAGTAGTCATGCACTGCAGCATGGTTTCTTTTACCAGCAAAGTCTACCAGCGTTCCCATGTTCCAATAATCTCTTTAAGTCCAATTAAGAAACTTAAAGGAAATACTTGCATTTGAAAAGCCTGTAACAGTGACAGTTTGGATTAGGACTAGATGCCTAGTTTAGTTGTTTAACAGTGCCATGGGAGAGAACTGAAAGAGATCATATTTAGGTGTGATTTGTTTGATGGTTCACATTTGTTTGACAGATGAAAGGAAGAAACAAAAATGTTTTAGGAAACAGTCTTCCCTGATGTTTACAAAATGCTGGTGCTTATAATAAAAAAGAATGAAGGAATTAATTTGGTAAACCTGCTTAAGGGAAATTGATGGTAGTGGGCATATCCAAAAGTGAATTGAATGGAACAAACATCTAGGGTGTGACTTGGGTTAAAATTACCTGAGGGAAATTTGTATTGCATCATCTCTGAGAAACATTCCATAATCAAAAAAGACCACAAGTCAGCAGTCTTGCAGGGATGTAAAAATGTTATGTGGGCGTATTTGGAGCGGTGTGCATTGAAGCTTTCAATTGCCTTTTCTTGGGAGCCTTCAGCTCCACTGAGTTTTGTACCTGTTGGGAATCCCAGCCTCACGCAGAGGCAGTAAGCTTACTGGAAGTGTCTTGCCTTTCCCCCCTCTCTTTAACTCTCTGCTTTGTTCATGCTCTGTCTTGCTCTCTCACTGCTGCTCGTGCTCTCTTCCCCCCCTACCCCTGCGGTGTGTGCATCCACTGGAGGAGCGCGTGAGCTTAGCTTTCTAGTATGGTTGCTTGGGTACCTGAGTTCAGGTCCAATTTCAGAAGCACAAACTCTCATCATCACTTCTGTTTCTGAGAATTTTTCGGGTCACTTCAATGTGATTATTTTTTTTTAATTTGGTCCTTGAGCAAAAAGAGAGGTATTTGCACAGTCACCATTAAAAGTTTTAAGTAATATCATAAAAGATAGAGGAGCAGTTACGCTTTTCCAGTTCATTTATTAGTTCAGCAATAATGATACAAAAATCAGTTTCATCATTTTCGTTGATGGCTTGTGCTCTTCCCTCAGCACTGCAGGAGGCTGCTTATCAGTTTAGCTGTAATAGGAGGCAGCAGATGAGATTAAGCACTTGGAAGTGAAGAGAGTTAGGAGCGTGAGCATATTTGATGGCATGAGATGAGATAATGGGAGATCAGAGTTGTAAGGCTGAGTGTGGTAGCGCTTGGTCACCTAACCCTCTTAATAATGAATAAGGGAGTAGAAGCAGCTTTAACATACATGAAGCAAGCTTTTCTTCAATGGAGTTGATTAAACTTGTCCTGTGGTTTTCTGTCATTGGGAAGAGAGGGAATAGAGAGAGACAGGCTAGGGGACCAGTCACACTAACCTCACTAGCCTCTCTTCTAGCTCCCCATCTGACACTGTCACTGGGTGAGACAGAGAAGTTGCCAGAGCTTGTCTGGTGGCACGGTTGCGCTCTCAAGTGTCTGTTGATCAGGTAGTCAGCTTTAGCCAAATGAAATGGTTTGTGACTTAAGTTTTTTCTGCCTTCTCTTTACTGGGGATACTGCTCATCTCCAGCTTGCCACTTGGAAATTCTATCTTTCCAGGAACTTTACCTTCTGAGATTTCAAATAAATCTTAAGGAGGAATAGAAGTTGACTGGTAGATCCAGAATTTACATGGTGTATGTGTGCAAAGAAAAAAAAAAAAAGGCACACAAATAATTTTATCACATATAAGTCTTGTTTCTTCAGGAAAGCAATAAAAAAATGGCCTGCTGTGGGAGATGTTCTTGTTTTAAATGTAGTCAATTTTAGGAAACACAAATGAGGAACATAACTACTTTTTCAGGGACATTGTTTTAAAACTTTTAAAGTAGGTATGATGTCCATGTGCATGCTTTAGATTTCTTTTGGTTTTCTTCAGGTTTTAGGTTTAGATTTAGGCTTGGATATTGTAAAGCATGGTAGACCTGAGGGGGTTTTATTTGGAATTTAATACAGTTTAAATGTGGCAAACTGCCACAGTTTTCCAGTAGTTATTAATGTTAACATCCATTTGTGGTTTTAATGCAGCTATACATTAAATACGGTTACAGTTAATGTATCAGTCATGAAGAAGAGGAGTAATGTCAGCAAGAATCTCTGTCGTCAAAGGAGCTGTATTTTTAACTGAGAGAAAAACTGTTTATTGGTATTAATCCTGTTAGGCATAATGAGAGGAGAGGGAAGAATCTTGGGATTATATTTTTAAGTTATTAATTAAATGTATTAAAAAGTACCTTAACTAAACTGTTAATTTCTTTTGATTCCTATATATGTTTTTCTTTTTTTTAATGTCAGCTTAAAGAAAACAATGTTGCAATGAAATAACTCATTTCTGTGAGGAATGTCGTGATCTGGTGTAATAATTACATCATTAAAGTCCTAGCTTTTTTTCTAAGTTATGATGTGGTCATATTACAGAGGCGGATGCCCCAAACTTTCCGTGATCCAGCCACTGCTCCGTTGAGGAAACTCTCCGTAGATTTGATCAAAACATACAAGCATATTAATGAGGTAAAGGCACCAGTTATCTTTGTAATGTGTATTGATGTGAAGTTTTTGTTTACAGTACATTATTAAGTATGTTTTCTATGAATAATCTTGTGAAGAGATAAGAAGAATCAAGCTTTCTCTCTGTTGCTCACATCTCATTTGAGATCATTGATGTCATGGTCCTGCTTTCTGTCCAGCACATAGGAAAATTTTTATCCTGGAATTTATTTTCTGTTGTTTTATAAACAAATGTTGAGCTTTTCTGTTGCATGATAAGGAAATATGAGTGGCACAAACACTCTTTTAGCTCATGCTATAAACCTTTATAAATGTGTCTAAGGACTTCTAAGAAAAATAGTAAAGTGTTTTCCCTAAATTATTTAATTAAATTTTATTGGCAAATGTAAAATATAAAAATTATGTGGTTAATATAGGAAAGCATCAGTTTCTAACTCTCTGGCAATTGTAGGGAATGTGAAGGGATTTCTGCAGTGATTACTGACTTCCTTGGAATTCTTCATTTCCAGTCTTGTGGAAAGAGCAACTAATAACTCTCATTTCCAGGCTACTTACCATTTTTAATTTTGCTGTGTGTATAGCATACTCTGATGTATCTTTTCTTTTTGTACCTATGAACTCTAGGGATCAGTGTTAGTACATTTCTTTAGATCTGCTTTCTGAGTTTTTAAATTATTCATCAAGACTTTGCTGTGGTATAATGACTTGACTTCAAATAGAGTGATAACAGGAGAGGATTGTTTGTTTTTCCAGTAGTAGAAGTTGCATTTCAAAATCACAGGATTAGGTATGATGGTTATAAAAGCTGATTCTATTCTTTATTGAGCTGATGATGTAAGAAGTGCTCTTAAGCAGTATACTTCTCACGTTTAGGTTTACTATGCAAAAAAAAAACGGCGGCATCAGCAGGGCCAAGGAGATGATTCCAGTCACAAAAAGGAGAGAAAAGTTTACAATGATGGCTATGATGATGACAACTATGACTATATTGTAAAAAATGGGGAGAAGTGGATGGATCGTTATGAAATTGACTCTTTAATAGGCAAAGGATCCTTTGGACAGGTAATGTGTATCAGCTGAGCAACCTGTAATTCATGTGAATCATAATATGCATTTCATTTGAAGTGGTATTCCTGTTTCATTTTGAAATTAAACTCTTTTTTTCTTAATCCTATTACACTGAGTGCCTACTCAAGACATTCATATTTTGTGCCTTTTCTTGTTACTACAGATAACATTTGAATATATTTCAGTATGTAGATCTGGTAAAGCATTTGGCAATGAGCAAATCCTCAGCCTTTTGCTATCAGTTCACGTTTTTAGCTGTTTGGCTTGGGTTTTTAAATTAAAACAGTAGTCTAGTGCTAGGGTTTACCTATTACAAATGTTACTTAGTAACATTTGTTTTGACTGTAGCTGTAGCCAAGGCTTGAGAAAAAGACTGGAAGAAGGGTGGAGCTTTTCTTTTGTTGTTTTGTTGTTTTTCTCGGATTTTGCCAGTTGTTTTACAGTGTTGGTTTTGATGATTTGATAATTGCACTTGGATATAATGCTTGCCTTAGTGAAGCTCAGTGGAGCCTCAGTTGTATTTTGTGACATCACTGCAATAAACATTGTGATCTGTTGTGGCTTTACTGTAGTATCAAGTAAGAGAAGAAATTTAAAAAAAGAAATTTAACTGGAAAAAACAAAAGTTCTAAAAATGTTTTCTCTGAATTCAGACAGTGAAGAAAGTTTAGAAAGTGAGTTTTGCTGTCTTTTGAAAACTTGAGAGATTTTGTTGATGTATTTGACTTTTCTCTTTCAGGTTGTAAAGGCTTATGATCGAGTGGAACAGGAGTGGGTGGCTATCAAAATAATAAAAAACAAGAAGGCTTTCCTAAACCAAGCCCAGATTGAAGTGCGACTGCTTGAGCTTATGAACAAACATGACACTGAGATGAAGTACTATATAGGTATTTGAATAGTTATTCTTCATTTTTATTTAATCATGTTATGAATATTTTAGATCTTGCTATATAGCGTAGGGTGCTTCTGGTGCTAAAGAGATGAAAAGAATAATACAACTTTTAAAGTTATTAATATTATTTAATGCAGATTTTCCAGTTTGCTTTGCAACAGGACCAGATCCAGAAGAATATATGAAATTATTTGGGATAACAGATTTGTTACTTCGTAGCATTGAGATCTTTTGTAGAATTTGCTTTTTCCAGTTAATGATATGGACAGCTGAAGAAGTTGCCATGGACCAGCTTTTCCACAGAAGCTGCGATCTGTGGTAGTTTGCATCTCTTTCACTACTTTGAATATATCTTAAACTATCTCAGAACTGTCATGGATAAGAGCATGCATATTTAATGTAAACCAGCATCATACAGGATTTTCGTGGCTAGCTTAAACTTTTTTTTGATCGTGTGTGTTTAAAAAGCTCAAAATTTTGTATAACAAAACTGAGATAAGACTTGTGTAAATGTTAAGACTTGCCCATTTATAGCTCAGGAAATATTTTAAAGCTTATAATTTTGACGGATCCTGTAGATGGGAATGCTGTTCCCTTGACTTATTATTGTAATGCTACTTGAACTTCATAATAATGAAATTAAGTCAGCTGGTATAAAAAGTTTATTAAATGTTGTCTATCCTCTGGAATAGAGGGCAAAAGATGATGGAAGGAAAGCAACAGCATGTTGTAAAGAGAGATGGAAAAGTATGAAAAAGAGTGATTAAGGAAAATGAAACTGGTTTTAAGCATCCTTTAGTTCATAGAAGCTGAAATACTAGCAGTTATGCTTTCCTGATTTGCATGTATATATTGGATTACTAGTTTTTCTCTCTGTAGTTTAGAAAGAAAACTTTGAAATAATGTTAATATACATTGATAATTTTTACCTGATGAGTATTCAGTTACATTTTAACTTGTTGTATAGAATATTATCTTTATAATACATTTTATGTATTGAATGCAAAAGTTCTTAAGGTAGTTTTAACTTAAATTTATTAATAACACACTTACATAAAACGAAAACTAAACTTGACAGCGTACTATGTCAAAAAGATGTTTCAGGAACATTAAAGACATGGCCAGTTTCAAATTAATACGCAGTAAATGAAGATGTTACAGGCATCATCAGATAAGCTCTTGGAATTTAAAATTTTTAGAGCGTCTGTTTGTAACATCAGGTAAAATGAAATGGACCGAAACATCATATAATCTCCATCTGTGAGTTAAGGCAGGATGGCTTTATGTAGAGAGCAGTGCTGAAACAAAAAAAAGGAAAAGCAAGTTCTGATAATTTTGAACAGCGGAGAAATAATATATACTGCCTTTGCTTAAGCAGGTGATTGTAGGCTTGTATCAAGCTGATTTCCAAATCTGTTAGGGTGTATTTGAATAGTTCCACTTTTATTTAACACAGTGTTTAGTGAACATGACAGCATCAGTAAAGATAAAAAAATCACAAAGAGATGATGTTTTGAATCAATAGCTTGTATTGCGTGCTGTGCAAAAACTGATCATGGAAAACTGAGATCTCTAGGCACTTCACTGGAAAATATTTATGAGTATAGGAACAGTTGCTTATGAACGTACTTCTGCAACAAGACTTAATTGAAGCATTCAGCATATTAGCGTAAAAAATAAGTTGTCTGTAGGACATGTGGACAATTCACCCTCGCATGGGCTTTCAGATAAATGATGCTGAGAATAGCTGAATAAGGCTGAAAGCATTGCAAGTATTACAATATACTGTGTGATGTAAAATGTAGACTTCAGGAAGAACATGGCTAAATACACTGTAGCCTGATTTTTAAGGACATAAATTTTAACTGCTTACGCTTCTGTCAGATCTCCTCTAGTACCTTCAAACCTTCTGATTGGTCTCCTTCAGATCTAACACAAGTGTAAGAGTGCATTAAAGTCTTCAAGTTTTGTGAAAACGGATTGCAGAGTGGAGGAGAAATGTTCAAATGTCATGTCTTCACTGAAGGAAAGATGTGGCAAGTTCAGCTCTTATCCAAACTATTTGAGCTGTGTGGCTGTTGCAGGTGGTACTAGCTGGCCACTAGCATACTGGAAGTTACAAATCAGTTGGCGTAGATGGTGATTCTTGCCACGTTGGCAGGTCCAGCAAGCTTATATGGTGTAGAGAGGAATTGGAATAAGTTTAGGAAGGCCACAAGGACATGAAAAGGTGCTGGTGCGTTCATGGTGGGAGGATAGTGGAAATATGGCAAAGATAAGAAAATACGAAAGGTCTAGACAATGATGTATTGCAGGAACTGGCATCAGGGTGGAAGCAAATGGTATTATCACCGGTAAGTTGTAAGGGACACAGGAAGAACTGGCTTACGATAATGGAGAAAAAAAAAGTCCATAGGACACCAAGTAATGACCTTAATTGAAAGTCTGAATTCTCGTTGTGCTAATATTGGTTCAAGATTTTATTATGACAGAAAGAGCATGTTGCTTTTTATCTGAGGGCTGAAGTATTTTTCCTATTTCAGTTTTGTTTTATTTGTGGCAACCAGCCTGAATGATTGACAGACTGGTAAACACTGCTTGCCTCTAAACAGATTAATGTGATGAATTTTTCACCTATTTCATGAGAAAAATTGATTGGATTTGGCCTGGATTGGTTGCTTTCATAAATTGAGATTATGCCTGATTGAAATGAATATAATGCCTTTAGGATATTGATCAGTTTTATTAACTGAAGTAATCAATTGAAGTCACAGCTTATAAATTGCATATATTTTAAATGAATCTGACAGTCAAATATTTTCTCTGTAAATGTAAGGGGAATTCCTAATAAATAATTCAGTCTAAAGTGCGGTATCTGTTTTGCTGTTGAGAATGCCGCTGTATGTGCACTTTTTTCCAATCTGCTTGGACTTGAATACAGTTTTAGCTTTAGGAGGGTGGAGAAATGAACTCTCCCCTGAAAAAGATCAGAAGTGTTGTGACAAAGGTTGTGTTACACGCAGTTTGCACTTCCTGTCTTTTTTGCTGATGTTTTTATTTATCCACAAATGTGTTTGCCTTTGCTAATAGGGGATTGATAGCTTATTTTGAAAAAATATCCCTTCTATCTTTTAAATAATTTTTTGGTTAATATAGCTTTACTGAGGTACACTTGAGGACACTTCAGATGTGTAAAATGTCTCCCTGTACCCTAGGCATGGCAGCAATATTCCATAAATAACCATAGATCTAGGAAAAAAAAACCAACCACCACTGTATTATCTTACTCCCAGGTCAGCTTCCTACAAATTGATTAAAATATTTAAGCATTGTGTTGTAATTATTTAATACTTACCACACAGGATACATGTTAATTCTTTTCTTCCCCTTTTTAAAGTGCATTTGAAGCGCCACTTCATGTTCCGAAACCATCTCTGCTTAGTCTTTGAAATGCTGTCCTACAATCTGTATGATCTGTTGCGGAACACCAACTTCAGAGGTGTCTCATTGAACCTGACACGAAAATTTGCACAGCAAATGTGCACTGCACTGCTTTTTCTGGCGACTCCTGAACTTAGTATCATTCACTGTGACCTAAAACCTGAGAATATCCTGCTCTGTAACCCCAAACGAAGCGCTATCAAGATTGTTGATTTTGGCAGTTCGTGTCAACTTGGACAAAGGGTGAGTATTAGTGAAAATTCTCTTTATGCTTCTGTTGGATACATATGAAAAATTTAATATTTTAAGTCATAATACCTAGATAGCTAATTTAAAATTTATTAATGATGACTTGCATGAAATAGTATCTACTTTTTACATAGGTTGTTAAAGATCAACAGCCCTTAGGAGCTATAAATACGAATTTTAGTGCCATAGTAGATAAAACTTTCCATCTTTCTTTTCTCCTTGGTTATGTTTTTATGCTATGTTAATGCAGAACGCATCAGGACTTGATTGTAGAAGTCTGCAGTGCTAATAAATAAAATATTCTTTTACTGTTTTCTTATTCCATATGTATGACTCCTTCCACTTTAGCATGTCCTCTATTTAGTGTGCCATGAAGATAGGATATTTGGGGGTTGAGACAGTGCAGTAGATGGCTTTTAAAGATACTGGTTATAACTAACACATTTTTACAAACACTTTAGCAACCGTGGAAAGACTAAATTGAGTTTAGTGGTGGTATTACTTTGAGTAAAGATGCATACGTGCAAAGCGTTTCCAGGGCAAAGGGCTGAATTGCTTTCTGTTGGCAGTTCTTCAGATTAGGATAGATCTGTACTATTAAATAGTTGTCAAAAAATTTGTAATTGTGTCCTGTTGTTCAGGTACTTTGAAGATGAGTCCATTTTTTTATTTGAGCTGTTAGAATCTGTGGACCATAGTCTGTTCAGCATAGCCAATTAGCTCTATATTTGCTTTAAGAAATGTTAGAATAGATACAATAACTATTAAGTTCATAAATAATTCTGCCTGGATGCCAAAGCCTCTGTTTCCTTTAGGAAGAGCTTTGAATCGTATTCCTCAAGTGTTTGATTTGTACTGACAATTTGCTCACCAAGAAGTTTATCAGGATGTCCTGTTCAGCTTGCACCTTATAGTCCTGGTACAAATAGACTCTTTCCTGGTTGAAAGAATTACATTTGGCTGAACAATCGACCGCTTGTATTCAGGATGCCTGTGCTTTAGTTGTTTGTACTGAAAAAAAAAAAATTGTTAGCTAGAGAGGTAAGGAAGACTTCTATAGATAGAAGCTGGACATAGTTTCTTTGAAAAAAGGATTTTGAGCCTTCCCAGGTCCATTGTGTACCTTTGGCAATTTTACCTATAAATTTGTGAATGATATCTTTTTGCTTTGAGAAAGCTGGATGTTAAAAAAAAAAACAACCAAAAAACCTCCCCAAAATAAGCAACATTTGCGAAAGAGGTGAGGTTTCAGAAGTATGCCTAGTAATACTGCAGATGGGAAGAATTAAGAAACTTCATGGACTAACTTTAACAGAAGTCCCCCAATCCTCTGTTGAGGAGTTGGGACTGGCCAGTAGCATCCCGTTGCTTTTTCCCATAATAAGTTTGGGAAGAGCAGGTCAGAATATTGAATATTGTATTGAAAGCAGTGGTGGGACATATATTTAGATTTATAAAAGGACCTTTTGCTGTAAACTAGAAACTTTTCAGCCTGCGATGAAGGAAGACACCAGGAGGTGAAATGAGATCTAGATTGTTTAGGTCAATAATAAGATAGTTTTGAGATGTTAAGAAGCACAAATACAAAAACCTAGTGTAATTACTCATTAAATTTAAGTTAAAAAGTGGTAACGAAATATCAATACCTTTGTGGAAAGTGCTGCATAAAATTGCATGTTACTTGGAATATAAAGTATGGTTCTGTTTGAGATATTTTTTTTGTTTGGTTGTTTTTTGTTAAGGGTTTTAGAGGTTTGGGGTTTTGGGGGCGGGGGAGGAGTTTGTTTTGTTTTTTTAATATGCCTATGTTTAAGCCAGTCTCCAGTTTAGAATCAAGACAGAATTATCTGTCTTGTGAAATGAGCAGGATAGTTGGGGGTGGAAGGAGGTTGCTTTCTCCTTTGTGTTGTTTTCCAGTTCCTGGAATCACCTGATAATTTCATCTCATTTCATCACATCGTAATTGTGGCTTTCGATCTTTTACTATTGGTTTTGTCTGAAGTGTTATGTGATTCTGATGTGGCTTGTGGAATATTTTTTCTTAGGGTGATATCAGACTAAAATTTTGTTGTATGATTACCTGTAATTGCATGAGATTACACTCATCAACCCTAAAGTGTAAAATACTGACATCATAAGTGAATCTGCACTTTTTTGTTCTCCCTCGAGAGACTGTGAATGCTAGAATTTTCTTAAGAATTAACATTTACAAAATTTTATTATGTAATGTATAGATACTTTTTAGTACCACCAATACCTTGGCTTTCCCTATACCAAAAATGTATTTCATGATAGTTCTGTTTTGTAATACCGAATCATAATAGTGCTCTTTGGATGCTGTGTATTACCTTTAGATGCTTTTATTTCAGATATACCAATATATCCAGAGTCGTTTTTATCGATCACCAGAGGTGCTACTGGGAATGCCTTATGATCTTGCAATTGATATGTGGTCCCTTGGGTGTATTTTAGTTGAGATGCACACTGGAGAGCCTCTTTTTAGTGGGGCAAATGAGGTATGCAGCTATATTACGGTACAAGTAATTTGATTTTTTTTGTTTGTTTGGTTGTTGTTGTTCATTCTCATCATGACTTTCATCTGTTTAATTGTAATGCATAAGTTAGGGAGGTCTAGTAATTATAAAATGAATAAACATCAATGACAGCAATGACTTTTGTCAGAACTCTAAATTGCCTGTTAGTAATTTTCTGTTTCTGGGTCTTCCCTCTTACTCCTTATTTACTAATTTGTTTTGTACATACTGGATTTTTCTTAAACTCACAATTAATTTAGAACTAGTCTGAGTTCTTAACATTTGCTTCCCATGTGACTAGAATCTGTCACACTGCTCAGCTGTCTGCCACATGTTCTTCACAAATATTCTTTGTTTGGAACAGGTGGATCAAATGAATAAAATAGTGGAAGTTTTGGGGATACCACCTACCCACATCCTTGACCAAGCACCAAAAGCAAGAAAGTTCTTTGAGAAGTTGCCAGACGGCACTTGGAACTTGAAGAAGACCAAAGATGGAAAAAGGGTAGGTTACATAACTAGGATGATAATATGGACTGTTTCTTTAAATAAAAAAAAAAAAAAGTGAGGTGTTACTTTGTTTTACATCTCTGTTACTGAAAATGTAGCTTTAGTGTTGTTTATTATTGTTCCATGTTGTAAGACAGGTTCATTAAACAGCACTTTTTGTAGTGCTGAATAGTTTCTTACTTTTATTTGACTTACTTCCTTTTATGGCATGTTTAAACTGTGCACATCCAAGGCTTAATATGTAACACGATTTCAAGCAATTTCTAACTTCCCAACAGGAATACAAACCACCTGGAACTCGTAAACTTCACAATATACTGGGAGTTGAAACAGGAGGACCAGGTGGACGTCGTGCTGGGGAATCGGGTCATACTGTAGCTGACTACTTGAAGTTCAAAGACCTCATCTTAAGGATGCTTGATTATGACCCTAAGACACGAATTCAACCTTATTATGCCCTACAGCATAGTTTCTTTAAGAAAACAGCAGACGAAGGTACAAACACAAGTAACAGTGTGTCTACGAGTCCTGCCATGGAGCAGTCACAGTCTTCAGGAACCACCTCTAGTACATCTTCAAGCTCAGGTAAGTTTTTCTCATTAACAGATAACAATATTGTATTTCCTAATCACATCAAAGGAGTCTTTCCCAGATAAATGCTCGCGCTCTCTCTCTCTCTCTCCCCCCCCCACCACTCATGCTCATCAAAACAATTATTTTAATCAGCTGCAACAGGTAACTGCCCCAACAAAAAATAAAAAGTAGATGAGCAAAAATGTGAGTGATTATCATAGGTCTTGTATTATTACCTTGAAGCATTTTAAATATCTTCATGTTGTCATTGTTTTACAGCTTACTTTAAATTTTGTGTCTCTTTATTTATTGTGCATGTTATGATTTTATAGGTGGATCTTCTGGAACGAGCAACAGTGGAAGGGCACGGTCAGACCCCACACACCAGCATCGACATAGTGGTGGACACTTCACTGCTGCTGTTCAAGCTATGGACTGTGAAACACACAGCCCACAGGTATGCTTAAGTAGAGCTTTTGTCTGTATGATTTATATGAATTTTCTGAGAATATTAAATCCCTAAAACTAATTAAGACTTTCATGTCTAGATTGAAGTGGTTTAGACATGGAACTAGCCATCAGATTTGTTTTTTTTTTACCCTCAGCTCTTGTATAGTCCTTTGGACATTAGGTTAGTCACTTAGGCATAAATACTGCAGGCAGCTGTAAAAATTTTCATAGATTCTGCAGAGGTGAAGGTTTTGTATTAGTAGCAGTAAGTCAGGTGGAGGTGTCAATGCTTCACCTTACACAGGGCGTAAGCGTACACAGAACTATGCATCTTCCAACCCAGTGAAGAACTAGCTTGTACTTCAGTGGACTCTGCTGGAGTTCTTACTTCTATTTTATGGTGTTCAGGTACTTGACCAACATTATCTTTGATGAATTGGTGTTTATTCAGTAATTCTTGGAAGAAGCAACTCATTTATTAACTACAAATAATTCAGTAATATTTTTATTTTAGTACAGAACAGATAAAAATATAAGTTCTTCCAAGTAGACAATTTTTTATGCAACAAATTGGTGTGTAGCTAGATCTTGCTATTTTAGTAATCTTTAATCAGCTGTGTTCTTTAGAGGTGTGAGTAGTACTCCTCTAATGCTGTTGACACCATTCAAGATGTGAACTACAACATATTAATTTAGCCTCGTATGCTTATTGTATTCAGAGGCCTGAGTCAGAGATCAGGGCCTTATCGTTCTAGGTGTTGTACAAATAGCATGTTGTTTATTAGTACTGTTATGTAAAGCTGCGTCTATAATTTTGACAGTAAGGTCACATATTGGACCTCCCTAAACTGTTTGTTTGAAAAAAGCATGCAGAATGTGAAGTCATTTTTCTTAAGGTATATTTAGAAAAGGGTATTAGAAATTCTGCTTAACTACATGCTTACATTTCTAGACTAATTTTGCAACTGCAAGGTTTGGTTAACTCTTTTAAAATTTAGCATAAACATTAATAACTTAATCTCTCTCATATATTGCAAATGGATAGATTTGAGTAAGCATTTTAATTTTTATTTTGCTTATTAACATAGGTTCGACAACAGTTTCCTCCTCCAATTGGTTGGACAGCCACTGAAGCTCCTACACAGGTCACTGTTGAAAACCATCCAGTTCAAGAAACCACCTTCCATGTAACCCCTCAACAACAGAATGCATTACATCATCATCACGGAAATAGCTCTCACCACCACCACCACCATCACCACCACCACCACCATCATGGACAGCAAGCCTTGGGTAGCCGGACCAGGCCGAGAGTCTACAATTCTCCAACAAACAGCTCCTCCACCCAGGATTCTATGGAGGTGGGCCACAGTCACCACTCCATGACATCCCTGTCTTCCTCAACTACTTCTTCCTCTACATCTTCCTCCTCTACTGGTAACCAAGGCAATCAGGCCTATCAGAACCGCCCAGTGGCTGCTAATACCTTGGACTTTGGACAAAATGGAGCTATGGACATGAATTTAACAGTCTACTCTAATCCGCGCCAAGAAACTGGCATAGCTGGACATCCAACATACCAGTTTTCTGCTAATACAGGTCCTGCTCATTACATGACTGAAGGACACCTTGCAATGAGGCAAGGAATTGATAGAGAAGAGTCTCCCATGACAGGAGTTTGTGTTCAGCAAAGTCCTGTGGCTAGCTCGTGACTAAACTGAAACTAAGTTTGTTTCTTGTGTGTTTTTATAGAAGTGGTGTTTTTCCAAAAACAAAGTGCAAAGCTGCTTGAATCAGAAGGAGATAAACTCACTGAACCGCTACAGGAGGGCAAAGCTGACTATTTTTTTAAACTTGAAAAGATTGCAAAGGGACAATGAAGTTTTTTTTGTTGTTTTTTGGGGTTTTTTTTTTTTGGTTGGTTTTTTTTTTTTTTTTTTTTTTTAAAAGAGCCATGTCTGGACCCACCTTAACGGATAGCTTAGTGGTGTTCACCTTTTGCTTCCCCCATTTTAACTTGCCACAACCTAGTCATAGTTTGGTTTTGGGGGAGGGTGGTTTTTTTTGGTCTCATTCAACAGGGGTTATTGTTCAAATGTTAGTTGTAGTTGCAAACTAGTTTCTTTTTAAAGGCATTGCACATGATTTATAAAAAGGCCCTTTGAAGTTTTTTGGTGGGAGGGGAGTGAGTAATATATATATATATATTTTTTTTAGTTCCCCAAACAAACATGGGCACAGAAATGCAGTACTGTAAGAAAGAGGGACCTTCAGATTACACAAATATATATTCTTCAGCTGTAAAAAGGGACGGTTGTAATGGAGTTTGTAAGGCACATTAAGCATGCTAAGTGGCGGTGATCAGAACTCTCCTTTTCTGAATCTACTGAGGATCAAAGCAGCAATTGTAATGGGATTCTGTGGGTCTCATATTTTGGAGACCACAGTCAGTTAGTATTGAAATATGACTGGTTTCATAACTGAGGTGCACTGAGAAGCAATCAACGGGTCGGTCCTGGCCAGTCCTGGGGAGGTCTAAGTGGTGGTCTTTGGGATAACCTTTGGCCTTATGGATTTGGACTCTTAAGTTAGAAGAGCCTACCATTTCAGATGCAATCACTTTTGGACATGCTTTTGCAGACAGTCCTTAATGCTGAAAACACAGAGAATGGGTAATTCAAGAGGCCTTTCTTTTAAAATAGACTTTTGTGACCCACTTATTGTAAGGTATTGCAAGGTCACTTTGCGTGTGTCATAAAGTTGACTTCCTTATTGGTTGAAGGTCACAGGAGTAGTGGTTTGCGTTTGATGGAAATAGCTACAACTGTGTCCCTTCCTGCTTTTTACTTTTTTCTTTTGCTTTTTCTCGGCACGTGGTTTCTCCACCATTACTTCTGCACAAAGACGTCTTCTGTTCATCCTGAACATTTTTAAAAATGCAGAATTTTATGTGACTGCTTTTTTGCCTCACAATTATGCTGTGAATTTTACAAAAATTTATTTTCTTTTTTGATAATTTATTGTACCAAAGCTGTTTTTATAGCACATAGATGTCTGTAACCAATAATGTAGCAGTTCTGCACTTTGACACAAGGTGTAACTAGACCATTTTTAAATGTCAGTTGAAAATTATGGCTGTACTATTGCTTAAACAAAACTGGAACTGTTGTTGAATTCATAGCCAATACATTTACAGCAATCTGTGTACTGAACATAATAGATTGACATCTACTTCGAGACTATAACATCTGTTACATTATAAATGTGTTCAGGCTTCTGAAGGTAAAAGGGACACTAGATCCAGAAGCTATGAAACCAGCAGTTGACTCTTGTATTCCTTATTAACATAATTGTAAACTTGAAGGCAAGACCTTGATTGCATGAACAGGTCCAAAAATAGTCTGAGTAAAGCAAAACACTCACATGAGACCTGAGGTTAGCAGGCTGTATTTAACAGGTGCCTAATTTTTGGGTAATGCTGCCTTAATATAACACAGTCAGCTTGGCAGTTGCAAAATTTACGGGCCCATTCAGAGATTTATTTGTATGAAAAGTAAAAGCTCCTTGAAGAACATTTGAAAGAAGAAGGGTAATTCGTTGGTTGCCCATCCCAGATTAACATTGTTTGCCCATTATATATTACAGAAGCAGTGATCTACCTCTGCCAGTAAGCCCTTTTAAAAGTTAATTTAGCAGAAAATTTGGAGTTCATACTGGTCAATTCCATGCGGCTAAGTCATTTTTTCAGACTAAAAGGTGGAATTTTTTATACTTACAGTGGCAACGCAGCAGCTGACTACCAGGTAATTGGGAATGAATACTTGGGATTACCATTTTTTTGTAAATCATGATTTTTTTAATCAAGCAATCCATATTTCTTTTGTATTGACACGTCAACCCTGTGGATGAAAGTGGGGGGTTTTTTTCTGTTTTCTTTTTGGTTTTATTTTTAAACTCAGTAATTCAGAGAATTTTACAGGATTTGGAAGGCTGTCACCTTAGAAACAGGATGCTGAGTTTACCAATATGAAAAGGAATCCAGTACTTACTGCTGTCTAGGAATATAAGGGTAATATGAAATCTGGGTAATTTTTGTGTGCGCAGGTTGCCACACCTTAGCAAGCGCCAAAAAATAAAGCAGTTTAAAAAAAAAATCTACATGAAGAAGAAATCATAAAATCCAGTGCTTCTGCATACTGTGTTATGTTACAGTCCAGTTTTGTGTGCTTTACTACACAGTTTGGTTACAGGACTTCTGTGCATTGTAAACATAAACAGCATGGAAAAGGTTAAATACCTGTGTTCAGATTGTAAGATCTAGTCCGGACTTGCTGTGTATATTGTAACGTTAAATGAAAAGACAAGCCCTTTGTATTATAGTCATGCAGTCTTATGTATGATAAACAGTTGAATAATTTGTCCTCAGACTCTTTACTGTGCTTTTTAAAAAAAAAGAGTAATTTAAGAAAAAATGTAAACATAGTAAATCTTCCTATGCAATTAACCTACTCCAAGCCATGGTATGGTAGGTATAATTATACTATAATATGTAAATATCAGATACATTGAAACAGACTTAAAAATATGAAAGTAAAAGTTGGAGGCATAACAGATAATTTTGAGTTTTTAATTGAAACAGCAAGGTATACTAATCATTGATGTATGAACACAGCTCTGCTTGATTCTGATGGACTGTACTTGTAGTTTGAGTTCTTTATATTATCATCTGTTAGTTTGAATGTTCTTATATGCACTGCAGCTTTCTACCTATTACAGGCTAGCTGATTTTAAGGCCAGAAGTGACCATGGTAATGAAATAATCTGACTGGCATGCCATTATCCCTAGAATTCAATCTAGTTATTTCTGCATCATGAAGTCCATATCATTTGGGTGCAGTAGAACAAACTTTTGAAAAAGATAGCTGATTTTCATATAGATTCTTCAAGTGTGAGGATTTTTCGGTGTCTCTTGAGTGATTCAGCTAGTTTATTTTCCATACTCTTAGTCCTCCTTCAGTTTTAGGGCTGTTTAGTTACAGCTGCTGGCCATCAGATAGCTAGCTGCCTATTAGAATAACGAATAACTACTCTAGTTTTAAACTATTTCACTTTATTCACGTAAAAATATGTTAACTTTAATAACCTATATAGATGGAGTTCCTTAAATCTCTAACTGTAAAGCTTTTATGGCTCTTCTGAAACTTCAGATGTTTTAAAATCCATTCTGAAGTGTGGACATAAGAACTGCATACAGCATCTGGTAGTGATCTCAGTATTGCTGTGTGCGTGTAGTATGTGCAGGTACATTCTTGAACCTTTCAGTTTATATCTTTGCTTGTTTGTTTATACCTCCAAGGATTGCATTTTTAAATCTTTCAGTCTCAGTTATTTGCATTAAAAGATTGTAAATTTAGATGATTATCATCATGATTCCTAAGTCCTTTTCAGAACTGCTGCTCTTCCAGGATGTAGTCTTCCATCCTGTAAGTATAATGATGTCTGAATGGGACTGGTTTACAGAAGGGTTGGATTCACCTATAGATGTGACTTGTCTTCATTGTTTATCACTCTACCATCGTTATTTTCATTAAACCATCAATGCGCTTATATTTTATTCTTGGTAACTGGGAAATCTTAAATACCTGTGAAGATAATTCCTGTTGAAACCCATCAGAAACATCCTTTTTTGATAAGGAAGTAATCTAAAACTCTGACTTTCTGACACAGTGGTGAATATGTTGTGTTGATTTATAGAACAAATATATTTCGATAAGATCATTAAATGGAACTTCTGAATAGTATGGAAGTTATCTTTCTAGTGAAAATTACACAAGTAACTGACTACAAAGTAGAGTTATTGCCAAGTGTTGATCTCATGAGGATAGTTTGTATGTGATCCAGCATGACTTTGGCAAGTGATTTATTTTACTTAGAATGGATATTAGAATTGCACAATACCTTACATCTCTCAAGCAAAGAAAGACACCTTGCCAAATTGCAGTTTTCTGTTATATATCCCTGGTTTTATGGGGTTCTACAGAAGCAACCTCATGTTGAAAAGTTTGCAATTGGTATTTATTTCTCCATCTCATGATAGTTGAACTATTTTTTCCTTATTGATTAAGATGCCTTGTTTTTATTTCAACAGTTCTCCATACTAGCCTTATCAAATATATATGATCTGCCTAGACCTGAGAAGATCTGTAGTTTCTGTTGTTTATTATGTTTTGTGCTAGATGTTACAGAGCATCACAGAGTTCAGTCACAAGATGGTCACTGACTATCCTTGAGGACCTGAATGATATGAGAATGTGATACACTTCATAAGCCAGACAAAGGTGGTAGTTAAACTTTTAACCTCAGGCTCCTCTGCTGAATGGCAGAGAGAAAATTTAATTCACTTTAAGCAATGCTGATGGATTCTAGAGGGAAAGTGAGGATAGAAGATTTAGAAGAGGACAAGGGTTGGAATTGAAAGGATATTCTGTGTGGGAGGGAGTCTAACCAATGTGAATAATAGCATAGGAAGGGGAGAGAAATACCCTTAGCAGGAGTGGAATTGTGCAGACCGTAAGTGAAAGTGAGACTGAGAAATTTTTTTTATGTGGCGCTGGCCCTAGGAAAGCATGTGAGGGAAGCTAAATGAAAAACTTCATCGCCATGTTGAATGAGGCTTAATGGTTCTGCTTTGAGTGGAAAATATGTTTCTCACAGAAGGTTGGATTCCTGTAATTAACGTGAGAGATGTCTAGAATACAGCTGTGTGTTTTGTTTCAAGGTAGATCTGAATCCAGACTGTTTATCAAGTGGCAAGACTTGGGTCAAATCTGAAAGTTTGCAAGAAAGCAGAAATGAAAGTTGGGATTTTATTGCAATTTAGAAAGACTTAAGTTGAAGAAGGAGGATTTGATTTCTGACAGCAGACCAAATGAGCCTATGCTGGAGAGATCAGACTGGCAGAAGCAGCAGTAACGAATAGAGTGGATTGTCAGCATGTAGGCAACTGGAAGGATTTTCATGTATTTACTAACTAGGGCTGAGATGTATAAGTTAAAATGGGCTGAAAGCAGAGCCTAGTGAGACCTTAAAAGAGGCAAACCACAGGAGATGTTATAAATGGAGGTTTAGAACTGTAGGAATAAAAACCCCCAAAACCCAAGCAGTGTAAGTTATTGAGTGATTATCTATTAAAACTTGTGTGTTTAGTAGGATGAGAATGGAAGTGAGACTGACAAAAGACATCCTTAAAAAAACCTGTTGCCATGGAGTAGAAAGGGCACAGAATTTATATATCCTGAAAGATGTTTTATTGTGGATCCACCTTAGGTCCTCATTCCTAAGGCAGGACCTCCTCTGTTTCAGAACAAGCAATTTTTCCTCAGTGAGCAACAGTGAAAAGTATCCCAGCTAAATAATGGTAACAGTGTCACAGTGAAAAGCTGCTAAACCTCAAACAGCCCCAGTATTTTCAGTCTACAAAAAGCATCAGCTGTTTCTTGAAAATTAGGGCTAGTGATATTCTTACTGGTAAGACAGAACTACCATTATTGTAATCCTCTCAGGACAAGTGTATGGGCCAGATTTGGCTTTCTAAATCAAATTCTAATACTCCTTAAGAGCAGATGCATCCTGGGCTGGGGCAAGTTGGTCTAAATTTCGGTAGAGCCGGTACTGAGAAGCCTGCATATAGATCATGCTTTTCAGACAACAGAATGTAATGTGGCTTTAGGTGAGCAAGGCAATGCAATTAAACTTGTGTAGTACACTGGAATTTTCTTCTATTTCTCTTCCCTATACGTCTTCACAAGAGGCATTTTTCATCTCTGGTAAGTTGTGCAGTGCAGCTCTTGGTCTCCAAGTACTCCGTAGGAACAGCTTCAACAGGAATTTCTACTTCCACTGCTGCAAACTCCAGCGTCCTGGAATACAGTTGTTGTGATGTCTTGGCATATGTTTTGGTTATAAGGGCATTATAGTTTCTAGAACGCTGCATCTTGCATGTCAAATTTAGTTTAAAGCTGTTCATTTAACAAAGGAAGTACAAAAATGTTTTGATGTTTTGCATCCATCATTGTTTTGCATGCAGACAGACAAATCTCATGCAATTGTGTACCGTAAGGCAGTGTTGCAGCGTCTCTGAGAAACACATTGGTCTCCAGTATGGATGCTTTTATAATATATGCAATGTTCTCTTGAATACATTAGCCATTTGGATTCTTCGTTGTTGCAGCCTCCTGGTAGAATCTGTCATGAAAACTTTCTGGGAAGACATTGTTTTGCCAGTGGAGCAACAGATGAGCAGTTTTATTCCATCTAGAAAAAACAGTTTGAGTGTAAAGGATTGCTTAATTCTTTTTTAATCATGTATGCATTGCTGTTTATGATTTGTACACATACCAACATTTTAATTGAAAGCATTTATTTGTTAAAGAGTGTTGAAAGTTGGTATGTTTGATGGAAGGACATGCTTGTTGTCTTAACATGGTTTGCACTGCATTTTCCCATTAACTTTTGTGCATAGTGTCAGCCAGTCCTCACTGCTTAAGGCAATGGTATGGCAGTAGTTTATAATTTTGAAGATCTGGCTTGGTAGCTTTCTTCTGGGTTTTTGAAAAGAACTCTGGCTTTCCTACTGCTGTGCTGACTTTCTGCAGCATGTATATAAAGAAATTGGACTTGATTTTCAAGACAATCCACAAATTGGTCCCTAAAAAAAATAACTAAAAGATGAGGAAAAGGTTAGACATGTTTCTTCTCAAATCCAGTTTTGAGTGATCATCACAGAGGTGAGTCCTGCTGAGCACTAGCATATGAATTGCTTGCAAAATCCCATGGATTTTAAGAATTTCTTGAAACTTCAGATCTTGCGGGTATTCCATATAGTCTTGAGTAATAAAAAGAACAGTAGCATAGATAAGATAACAGAAATTAATAACCAAATCCACCTCCTGTAGGTCTCCCCATGAAAAGTGGGAGGAAAGGAGATTAATTTGACAGATGTTGACTGTCACAAGACAGTTAGTTGGTTAGTGATTGGAAAGTGATATATGAAGAAATGAAAACTGATTTTGTTCTAAATAAACCAATTGATGATGCCAAGCAGAAAACCTCTCTATTCAGACTGCCTTCTTTAGGATCTCTCTTCCCCCTCACCAGTAGAAGAGTTCTTTTCTGTACCACTTGCTGTGGTGTTCCAAAGTGTCTCTTCTCAGATTTTCCTGCCAACCTGTAGTTTGCTCAGGACTTCCTTCATGACTCCTCAGCATCAAATGTCAACAGTTTGTAGATTAAGCTAATCATTTTGAGACTGCAGGATGATGATGAAGAGGAGTTCTCTTTCAGGAAGAAAGGCTAGCCCTGAATGGAGCACATTCTGAGCTCTACTGCATTTTTAGTGCAACAAACCCTTTCAGAAATTGCACTCTAAGGAAGCCCCATTTGGAGACCTTGGAGTCAAGAATAAGCTGAGGGAATTTAGTTTTCAAAGCTTCAGTCTCACTTGGCTTCTTTCTCAATGCAGTGCTAGTGCAGTTTAGTACCAGTGGGATTCCTCCTCTTTGCTGTAACATGCCAGAGCACTCGTGCATTTTTATTTTCATCTGAATTGGTCTCCTGCCCCTACAAAATGTTTGCCTTGTGTGTGAGGAAATTTTATCACTTTTTTGTGCGCTAGCTAATTTAGTATTTCTTCCAAGAAAAATGCTGTACATAAGTTTATTCTGTACTGGAATAACCCTCTTTATTGTTGTACTGTATGTATGCAATCTCACATCAGTCTGGTAACTTCAGTACACAGAGCTAGTACTATTCTGTGTAAAGGGGCATTTGCTCTGTAAACAAAACATGCTAAAAGTCGAAACGTTACAGTGGCAGTGCCTTGAAATCAGGTGTGTCCGTAAAGGTCACTTTGATACAGTGACGGTATGAAGGTTTGTGTCATGACATAACCTCAGTGACCTGGGAAGACGAATCCAGGAATCTCAGGAGCCAGAGCTTTGAAAATCAGAAATGTCATATTCAGAGTTCTTTAATGGGGACAATGAGAGCTTTTTGTCTGAAGAAAAAAAGTCAAACATAGTAACTTAAGCTAAAATAATACCTTTTTCATTTTTCTTCTCACTAGAAACTGCAGTTCATTTCCCTCTTCAGAAACAATAAGATCACATAGCCTTTTCTCCCTCCTCCAAGTTCCTGTCCTTTGTCACTGCTTCTCGCTCCCCTTCCCTACTTTCCATTCCAACCATTCTCCCTGCTTCCCTACTCTTTCCACCTTTTGCTTTTCTCTCCTTTTCCCATCTTTCAGCTTTCTATTTTTTCCCTGCTTTTTCCGTCTCTTTTCCCCCACTGTTCCCACTGTTTTTCCCTGCTTTCCTCTCTTGCTTTTCTAGTCTTTCTGCTTTTTCTTTTCACTGTATTTCTTTCCTTTTCCTGCTTGTCCTCTTCCTGTCTTTTCACAGCTTTTCCTGTCTTGTCCATGCTTGTCTTCTCTGCTTTTGTTTCCCTGCCTGTTCTTCCTGCTGTGCTTTCCCCATTTGCCTTGCTCCCCTTGCCCCCTTCTTTTCAATAATTTTCAGGTCTTTTCACCCCCTTCCCCTGCTTTTCCCTTCTTCTCCCTGCTTGTTGCTCTTGGCTTCCTTTTGAGTTTTTCAGGTGTCCCGTCCCCCCCCCCCCCCCTTCTCTTCCTTTTTTTCCCTGCTTTGACTTTTCCCCCTTGCTTTGACTTCTTTTCCATTCTTTTTTCCTGGTTTTTCAGGTTCAGGTTGTTTCTCCCCCTGCCTGTTACTGCTTTTCACTGTTGACTTCTTTTCACTTCCTATCCTTCCTGCTTGTTTCTTCCTGCCTGTCTTTCCCACCTGCTTTTCCACCATTGCTTTGCGTTGCTTTGCATTGCTTTCCCCCCTTTGCTTTCCCTTCACTGACTTTCACTGCTTTTGCCTTCTTTCTAATGCGTTTCAGGTCTTTTACCCCTTCTTTTCAGTGCTTTCTGTGTCTTCCCCTTCTTTTTTCCCATTATTTTCAATGCTTTTCAGGTGTTTTCCTTACTTCATTTCCTCACTTCAGTGCTTTTCAGGTTTCTTCCCCCTTCATTCTCCACTTCTTCAAATGTATTTCAGGTGTATTCTTCTTCCCCTTGCTCATTTTCCTATCACCTCCCTGCTTTGACTTCTCTTTCCCATTCTTTTCCCATCTCTTCCATGCTTTTGGGGTCATTTAATTTCCCCTCCACTTCTCTGTTCCCTGTTTTTGACTGCTTAGAGTTCTTTTCCCTGTTTGTTTCTGCACACATCCCCCATCCCCCTTATGTTGTTTTCATTGCTTTTCACTGCTCTGACTTCTTTTCACTGCTTTTCATGTCTCTTCTTTTTTTCCACCTTCTCTTGGTTTTTCCTGCTTTGACATCCTCTCCCATCTTTTCCCTCTTTTGGCTTGTTTTCACTGCTTTTGTGGTCTTCTCTGGCCTTTCCCCTGCTTTTCAGGTCTCTTCTTTTCCTTGCTTGGCACTGCTTTGTCTTACCTGCTTCTCTCTTTTCATCTTTTCCCCACTTCTCACCTTTCCCCTGCCTTTCCCACCTTTCCCCCTGCCTTTCCCTCCTTGTCTTTTCCCTGCTTTTCAAGGATTTTAATCTCCCCCCTGCCGCCCTTTTCCTTTCTCTTCACTCTTTTGATACTTTTTTCACTACTTTGATTTCCTTTCCCCTGCTTTTCAGATACTTTCCCTGCTTTTCATTAACTTGACTTTTTTCCTCTCCTTCTCTTTTCCTCTGCCTTCTCCTTGCTTTTCTATCCTCATCTTTTCCTTCCTTTTCATGCTGTTATTCCCACTCCCTCCCTGCTTCTCAGTACTTAGAGACTTTCCTCTGTTTTTCAGGTCTCTTCCTTGCTGTTCCCTTCTTTTACATACTTTTCCCTTCCTTCCTCACTGCCCCTGCTTGCCACTGCTTTGACTTCCTTTTCACTGATTTTCAGGTCTTTTCTTTCTTTTTCCCCTCCTCCCTGGTTATTGCTTCTTGGTCTTTCCCTGCTTTTCTTGCTTTTACTTCTTTTCCCCCTCTCTTCTTTTCAGTGCTTGTCACTGTTCCGACTTACTCTCACTACTTTAGAGGTCTCCCCCCCATCTTCCTTTTCCTCCTTTTCACTGCTTTGACTTTTTTCCTGCTTTTCAGGTCTCTTCTTTTTCTCTCTTCTCCCTGCTCCCTCCTTCCCCCTCTCTTCTTTGCCCTGTTTTTCCCTTCTCTTCTGTTGTCTGACTATTTTTCATTGCTTTTCATTGCTTTGAGTATTTTTCACTGCCTTTCAGATCTTTTAAGTTCTTTTCCTTTCCTTTCCCTGCTACTCACTGCTTTGACTTCTATTCCCTGCTCTTCTGATCTTTTATCCCCTCCCTGCTCCTTCTTTCCCCTGCTTTTCATTGCTTTGACATTTTTCCCAGCTTTTTCCTTCTCTTCCCTGCTTTCCACTGGCTTTATTTCTTTTTCCTGCTTTTTCATGTTTTGATGTCTTTTACCTGTTTTACTTTTTCCCCTTCTCCCAGCTTTACACTGCTTTGACATCTCTGCTTTTCAGGTCTTTTCCCTTCTCTTCCCTTCTTTCCCTGCTTGTCACTGCTTTGACTTGTTTTTGCTGCTTGTCAGTGCTTTGACACTTTTTCACTGCTTTTCAGTGCTTTCACAACTTGTGGCTGCTTTTCAGGTCTTTTCCTGCTTCCCACCCCACTGCCCGCCTGGCTTTTGCCTTCCCATTCCCTGCTGTTCACTGCTTTGACTTTTTCCCTGCTAGTAACTGCTTTGATTTCTTTTCATTGCTTTTCAAGTCTCTCCCCTCCCCTTCTTTTCCCTGTTTATCACTGCTTTGACTTCCTGTCACTGCTTTTCTGGTCTTCTCGCTGCTTTTTTCCTTCTTTTCCCTGCTTCCCACTGCTTTTTAGTTTGGGGTTTGTTCCCTGCCCCCTGTTTTCCCTCTTCTTCTTTCCCCTGCTTTTCAGCCTCTTCACTGCTTTGACTTTTTTCAACTGCTTGTCTGGTCTTTTCCTTTCTTTTCATTACTTGTTACTGCTTTGACTTCTTTCCACTGCTTTTCAGGCCATTCCCTTCTCCCCCCCACCCCCACCCCCCGCTTCTCCATTTGCTTCACTTCTTTGACCTTTTTGCTGCTTTTTAGATCCCGTTTCTCCACCCCCCCCCCATTTGCTTCCCTTCCCTGCTTGTCATTGCGCCCTGCTTTTGGCTGCCTTTGGCTGCTTTTTCCTACTTTCACTTTATGCACTCCTTTTTGCTACTTTTCAGGTGGTTTTTGTTTTGTTTTGTTTCCCCGCTCCCTTCTCTGCTTTTCCCTTTCCTGTTTTTCACTGCTTTAACTTACTTAGGCTGCTTTTCTGGTCTCTGGTTTCCCCTGCTCGTCACTGCTTTGGCTGCTTGTCCTTGCTTTTCATGTCCTGTGAGGTTTTTTTCCCCCCACCTCACTTCTTTTCTCTGTTTTCCCCTTCTTTGCTTTTTCTTCTTACATGCTTTACACTACTTTGAATGCGTTTTGCTGCTTTTCACTGCTATGCTGCTTTTCAGGTCTTCCCCTCTCCTTTCCTTTTCCTCCTGTTCTCTTCCCTTCCCTTTCTCTCTTTTTCCATGCTTTGGCTTCTTATCACTGCTTTTCAGGTCATTTATTCCACCCCCCCACCCCCCTCCGCTTCCCTTCTTTTCTCTTCCCTGTTTTTCTTCTTTCCCTCTTCCCCTGTTCCCCTTCCCCATTCTTTTTAGTCTTTCTCTATCTCCCTCTTCCTCCTCCTTCCGCTTCCCCTCTCCCTCCTTGCTTTTTGCTGCTTTTCCCTGCTTTGATCTCATGTTGCCAATTCTCACACCTTGTCTTCCCCCCCTAATTTTCCTTTCCATGCTGCTTCTGCTGTCCCCTGCTTTTCATGGCTTTGACTTCTTTTCACTGCTCCTTGACTTCTTTCACCTCTTCTTTTCCTTTCCTGCTTTTCCCATCCCTTCTGCTCCCCACTTCTCCCAGCCTTTTTGCTGCTTTCCTCATGTTTTTGATGCTTGTCCAAGATACGCACCGCTGTGATTTCTTTTCACTGCCTTTCAGGTTTTTCCTGTCCTGTCCTGTCACTGCTTTGACTTCTCACTCCTTTCTTGCTTTGCTTCTTTCAATTTTTGTTTCTCTTTTTTTCTCTTCAGTTCTATTTTTTCATTGCTTTCTTCACTTTTCCTTTGGCAGTTCTTTCTTCTTTCACCCCTTATCCCTTCTTTTTCTTTTCATGTCTTTTCTTTGTTTTCACTTCTCTTTTCAAATGTTTGCATCTTTCAGGTTTTTCTTTTTCATTCTCTTATCTCATGTCTCAATATCTTAGTTTGACTTCTGTATCTTCTTTTCACATTTTTCTTTTCACCACTTTTCACTATTTTTAATGTTTGTAACTTCTTTTCACATTTTTCACTACTTCTCTTTTCACGTCTCTTCCTTTCTTTTCTTTTCCTTCCCCTCTCTTTCCCCTTATCACCTTCGTCCCGCTTCCTTTTCTTCCTTCTTCTTTCCCCCTTTTCACATCTCTCCCATCCTCATCAGCATTCCTGTCAACCTTTTGTTGGCTTCTGTACATGGAAAAGGAAATAAAATACTCACATCAAGTATATAGGCAAAAATAAAGGGCTGATAATCGTGAAAACTTCTAATCCTACTTTGTCTCTTTGATACCTCAAAGCTATTGCCATGTTTTTCTCTTCAGTTAAATCCATTCCGATCACTTGACTGTAGTAAGGAGTTGATCCTTTCAGGAGTTGGAATGCATACTGTAGTTTGCTGATACAATATAATGGCAATGTTTATACTTACAGACTTGCAAACAAGCGCAGCGGGAGAAGAGGTCTAGTGGTAATGACTGAACATTTCATCCTTGAATAAAGTATTCAGCTGAGTTTTGATAGATGTGGGATTCTAATCTTGCCTGCCCATAGGGGTTCAAAGAGATATTCCTGTACCACCATAGGGGTATCACTTCTTTCATGTGATTTCAGAAGAGAAGGTGAAAGAAAAGGAAGAAGAGACACTGTGCACCCCACCTCTTAAAATTACCTTATTGAGCACTAAGGGTTTAAGATTCATTCGGGCAGGCAGAGACTTGAAAAGGAGAAGTGTGTAGCCTTGTGGCTTTGAAGCATTTCCTAGAAAGGAAGGGGGATTAGGATTAAGACCATTTGTACGAAAGAGTGACGTGAAATGGGTGTCAACTATGTTCTATTAAGCAGAAAACAACAGAAGGGTAGTACAAGGGCAGGGAAGGACATAAAAACTTAAGTGGGGAGTTAATGCAGGGGTCTAGGTCATTGTGAAGGGAGGGGAAAATGACCAGGTAGGTTGAAATTTGGTTTTTCTACGCTGCTGAAAGTACTGGGAACTGGAGCAAAGCATGATAGGAAATAGTAACAATGAAAACCTAAATTCGGGACCCGGTCACCGTGATTTTTGGAATGTGAGATGGAAAAACATGAGATGAATTTGAGAACTCAAACTTTAATTCTTGAAATAAAATAATTTGTTGATTAAGTTTCATTATATTGGGTTTAATTGGAAGTGAGCACTGCTAAGTGGTGGTTGAATTATTACACTAGCTTTCTGCCCTTGAAGTTTGGATTTATAAATGGAATTACCAGTAAATTATGCTGGAGGACACTGTTGTATTTCCAGTCAACATTTATCTATATTGCAACACTAGCCTGCATTTTTTTTCTTGTAGGGTGTCTACCAAAGAAGCGTAGAGACCCTGAGAAAATCCATTATTTAGGTAGACTTGTAAGATTATTTTAAAGGTAGTTTTCATGTGTATATTATAAGTTGACAATGCAAGACAGTATTTGTTCAAATTGTAGTATATGGTATGCATCTGATTAGTACTCTGCCTTCCAGCATCCTCCCTTGGTACCAGTCTTTCAATGGCAAGTGCAGCTTCTAGTAAAACATGTGAGGGAGATACAGAGATCCTGTAGAATTTTATGGCCCATAACCAGTGTAGAGAAGTCACCACAACTTACTTAACCTTGAAGACCTGTGGCAGTCTATGAATTACTGGGATTTAAAACAGAGTCAGTCCTCCCCCTGCCCATGCCTTTCTTTTCTACCCCTGCGATGCAGCACAGAATTTCAGTCTTTGTCTGCATTTGAAGTGCTTGAAGACTTCAGTCCTGCCTCTGCAACAATATCTCATCCCTGCGGAGGATGAGATGTTTTCCATGATAGAGTAGTCACACAAGTTGTTGAAACAGTTGAGCGTATGTCCATAAAACTTGCTTTCCAGGAGCACATTTGGAATAAAGTTTGGTTGCTTGGATGTTCAAGAAGAGCAGGACACAAACTCAACTGAAACAAATTTTCTGCTCTGATCTAACAAGTCATTGTTGAAAAGGCTCTTTGGCATTTACACAGTTCTAATTATTCTGATATTTTGTATGTGCTGTGTCTCATCGAGGGCTTTTGGCATCTATGGTAAATCTATTTTATCTTTCTCTCATTTTTCTGTCCCCTCAGGTGAACATATCTACTTTTTGTCTTTCTGAAAACGAACCTGCCTGTTCACTATTTCTTCCTCTTGATGTTTTTAATAAAAAATTTCAGTAGTTTTTCTTTGTAATGGTGAAAGGCTTTTTGTGCCAAGGTTCTTAGTCTAGCCACTTCATACCATGTGGAAATCAGCTGTAAACCCAAAGTATCCAGTAATGAAATCATCCAGTTTTAGAGATTAAGCTCTGGAAGACATACTACTCTCATCTAAGTACCAGTTGCGTGGGCCATGGCTGTAGTGAGTTTAATATTGTCCCCCCCTTTCTGGGCAGATTTTGCTTGTAGTTTTGACCTCTAGAAGGTAAATCAGCCTTCTGTTTGCTCAGATCTCTGCCAGTTTGACATGAGTTTCCCTTGATAAGAGAACTGATGTTGTGATTTTTATGCTTTGCTCTTCATTGCCTCTTTCACAAAGTACAGCATGGGCATTTTAATGTCAGTGAAGGCTTTTCCTGGTTCAAATGTTCAGAAGTTTTTTGGCTCTAGATTTTTGGTTGTATGGGTGTTTTAAAAATGATGCAAAGTATGTGCTTAAAGAGAATATTTTTCTTATAGTAGAAAACATTGGGATTTTATTTGAGTGGTTTAGTTGCTAAATGTAGTAGTTATCAATAATTTGAATAAATGACTGAAAATAGGAACTCAGGATAGAGGTAATTTATGTAGCCTTATCTATAATTATTCATCTTGCCATAAAATGAAATAATCTTTATGGCATCTTGTTTTCTGTTTTGTTTAGTCACTTTTTCTCTGATCAAATATTACAATTAAATTCAGAAAGATACAAAAATATTTCTGTAAACAGAAGTCATTGACTTAGAAGAACGTGACTAAGAACGATCTGGGTTTTAGCACATATTGATAATACAACTGCAACTTGTAACTGTATGTTCACAATATACTTAACTCTTGAAAAGATTTTTATTTAAACAAGCTTACTTTTCTGATAGCTGTTCCAGTATTCTCATATGTGCCATCTAGAGGTTGTTTTGGTGGAACAGTCTAGAATACCTTGAGAAGGTAATGTAATAATTTCCATGAACAGTAGTAGTAATTTGATTCTTACCTTCTTTGAACTGTACAATGAAAAACATGGTTGAGAAACAAGAAAATACATATATTTTTTGCTTTATGATGCAAAATCTATGCCCTCATGTGGCTGCTTGTGATCACTTATGCTTCTCATAGATTAAGAATGGTAACACAGAGAAGAAACACAGAGAAGAAAATGTAATTAACTGTATCATGATCACCCTCAGAAAAAATTATGGTCTACTTGGATTGTATTTCTGCATTCACATCTTCCTCAATACTATAATACAGAAGTCTTTCTGCACTGTCTGCCCACTGCTTTGTTCCCATTCCACAAAGGATTCCTCTTCTCAAGAGTTTCTAGTTCTGGCAGAAGACAAGAAATGGGGGGACAGAATGAATCTACTTACCAGAGTGCTCCACTTTCGTTTTCAAGAAGGAGTCATCACAGAACCCACATTCTGAGGAGCTAAAGAGGAAAGCAGGAGCAGAGGAAAGGAAGAGGAAACCAAGCGGCTTTTCATTAATTACCTTAAATTTTATCCATTTATCTGCCTACTGTGATACTGTGTTTGTGTCACACCATCTGTGTCCAAGATTATGAACTCATGGTAGAAATTGTGAAGAGACTGACCGATGCACCTGCAGATGATCATTGCAGAAGGGGAAAAGGTAGGTCAGGTAGATATTAGTGGTCCTCAGGGTAATTTAGGAAGCCCTCCGAACCAGCCAACACCTCTGAGAATCTCTGCAGTCTCCTGGACTGTAACTCTACCCATTTTATTGCTAAAAGGTCCCTCCTCACCCCATTCATCTTGTGAAAGGTTTCCAGAAAACTTTTGCATGGCTCCTGTCCGGGTGGTCTGCTTTTGGGAAACCCTCCTCCCTGGAAATAGAGTATTCGGCAACTTTCAATCTGGGGTGCAAGGGCCATCTCGAGGTAAGGCTCTCTTGAGACTCTCTCCTGGGTTTCTTACAGCACTAAGCACTCCTTTGGCAGATTAGTAGACAGGTTTCTTCAGCCTGTGGAAGTAAATGTTACACAGTGTGCGGATGAGCAGTGTGTGAACACCTCAGAGCTCTGATGAAAGTCTGCTAGTGAGTCTCGTAGCAGTATTTATACCGTCTTTAGACGGTACCTCCCCAGGATGTGTTAGATGTTGGTCGTTCCTGGACCAGAACAGGGCAAAGGGGAGATTTCTTCTGGAGCGAACCTTGGACCTGTGCTCACACCACTAATGCAGTCATGTTTTACTGAAGATGCTGGGCAGTAAACTGTGACAGAGGTGTAGGCACGTTTGGCAGCACTATGACAGACAGCTGCAACAAAGGTGCTTAATTGCTGCTGTGAGATTCTCCAGGTATTATCCATCAAAGGTAATAGGTCTATATGGGAGCAGCATTTCCAGAGGAGCTTTATAGTATAGTTTCCTTTTTTTTTTTTTTGCCAAATTTTTAGTGAGCTATTTAGAAATATGTTAGGAATGACTCTAAATGAAGAAACAGCTTCTAAGCTAGCATTTCTGGCTTTACAACTGTGAAGTCTGAAACGCTCACTGTGTTGCTGTGACCATACTTAGATGGGAATCTCAAATAAGGAGTAATAACATAGTTTTTCTCCTGCTGTAAGATACGTGTGACAGTTCGAGCCATTCAGTATCTTTGTAAAGCCACTTATCTTGACGAGTAGAAGACCTCTTCAAGTTTTAAAATCTTTGTTGCAAGTAAGAAATTAATTTACATTTCTTAAAATGGTCTTTCTTATGGATGACGTCACCAGCAACTTTGCTTTTTTACAAGATCATTACCAGCAACTGTAATAAAATAAGAATTCTGGAATAAATGTTGAATCTTACAAATGGTACAAAATACTTCCAGCCAATCAGTCTTTAGAAAAATTGGATTATTGAGTAAAAAACATGGTTTCTTTTTAAACTTGTTGATAACTTCCAAGCATAAGTACAACCACTGAACTGTCTTTGAAGACTTTAAAAAATAGGGGGAGAGGACAAGATGAGAAATAGAACAAAAGGGACAAGTATATAATTAATCAGTGTTTAAAGTTAGAAAAATAGACAAGAATGTAATGCAAAATATCATTTGTTACCACTTCTGCTGAGGTAACATTTTATTTTGCGAAGTAAAGAAGAATTCATGGTGGCAATTGTCTTATGAGGTACATGATTTCCTTTTTTGTTATGATAGTCACAAGCAGATGTGGCTAGTACACAGGGGAGTCTGGCTGGGAAGTCTTGCTCAGCTTATGTTTTCCTGGCTGTTTCTTTTCTGAATGTTCCTTCTGAATGTTTCTGAAAAAGAAACTCAAGCCTCCAGGCTGCAGTTTGGATAAACGTGTATATTAAAACTATATGCCTTGTGATTTGGTACAAAAAGTTGCCCAAGTAGCCTGGAAAGAGTCAGTGAGGTTCCAACACGTGTCTTCAGCCTGTTGCACATGCTTCTGCACATCAGTTTTGCTGCACTTGTACAGGTTGATATGCTTTTGTGTGCTGTGCTGTTATTTCTGCATGCACAGAAAACTGGGGGCATCCAGAACGGCTCAGACTGGCAAAGAGTAACTTAAGCAAAGACTGACTATATTGCATGCACGGTGTGTTATTGCAGTTGTGCACTGGGCTTCCCTGTGCATACACAACTCATTGTATGCATGTGCCGTTTCTGTAAGCCTTCTAGAAATTCTGTAGATTACTATTGAAATTGGTTATCTGTCACTCAGAGCTGTTGACTTAGAAGATAAGCAAAGGCACAAGTAACTTCTGGAAGGTAATGTCCGGATTGATAACAATCACCCCATTTCATCATGGTCAGAAATAAAAAAATTATTAATAGCTTACATACTAATCTTTTATCATGAAACTTTGAAGATTACTACACTAAAAATCTTGTTTCTAAGGAAATTGTAATTACCAAAAAAAAAAAAAGACATCTATCCAAACCCTCTTTCCTTAATTCTCACTTCTTCTGAGGAAGAAGAGAACATTCTCTTTTGTGGGTGACTGCTTATGCTGCCCTGAGCTCATCCCTCTTCTTGGACGTGTCTATTTTCTGCTCTGAAAATAAACACTTTCAGGAGTATGAACAAGTAGCTTATGACCTCTGTAGCTGGCTGTCATTTGAACAAGGACAACTAATGGAGTAAGTATTGGAAGACCAAAAGAACCCAGTTTCCTTCCTCTGAGGGAGGAACGGTTAAACAGTCAGGCAGCATCCGAAGGTCTGAGGTACTGGGCTTACGTTACAACAAATTTTCCACGCCCTTGTTTCCCCTGTGAAGTGGAGGTAGTTGCACTTTCCTGTCTGACAGGGTGTTACATGAAAGCAGATCTGGTAAAGATGTCTTAGCTAGAGAAGAACCTAATTCTACTGCTGGGTGGACGAGAGTGGTGAGACTCCGGTCCTGCACGTTTTGTTAATTTTGCCAGTGCAGGCACATTTCAGGTCCACTTTGGAGCACTGTAAATGCGTCATTCATGCTTTTTAGTTCTCTTTCAAATATTTCCCTGTTTTCTGTTTAGTTTTGTCTTTATAGCATTTTGTTTTACAGGTGTGAAAAAGACTGAGAGAACCTTGTTACTAGAGCACTGATATGAATCTTCCCTGAGCAAAAAGCCCATGTTGCCCAGGGCAAAACTTGGGAGACACAATCCGTTGTGGTCCAAAGTACAGCTGTCTGTAATTGTCTAACCTAGGAAGTGCTGAAGTCCAGACTTCTCTCATTTTTCTCTGACTCTTCTCAGTTGAAATATATTTATGTCCAAGGCAAAAAGAATATGGTATGTCCTTAGCGCTGATGGCTGGTCTTGTAATTACTGACTTGAACCCAACATATTTCTGTTGTAAGCTGACCAATTTTCACCTGCGGTGTAAGAAGGTTTTGAGCCTCTTGCTTAAAAATGTTCTCTGTTCCTACCTTCAGGTAATAAGTGGTACCTTCTCTGTGACATGATGCAAATGCTTGGTGAAGATTAAGCTAAGCCCGTTTAAGCTCATTTTGGATGTGGCGCAATCAGTGTGTACCATGGAAAAGGAAAGGAAGATTAATGCCATAAATCATTTTACCAGACATTTGCTTCATTGCTGTGTAAATTCAGACCAGAAACCCTGAGCCCTTGATTGTTTGGGTCAGCTTGCTTCAAGAGCTATCAAAAGCTTGACATGTCCTCTTGACTTCCTCAGTAAAGGTGCAGTTGGTTGGCGAAAGAAACCAGTGTGGTACAAGTAAAAAAAAAAAAACATCCTCCCAAAGTGATGGTGAGGAGATAAATGGCAAACAAAATTGTAGTGTCTGATAATAGAACAAATAATAATGAAAGCACACTATATTTTTTATTTAAATGAAAAGCAAGCAAACATTATTATTGACAGAGAAGTGTAGATCTTTTACTCTGCTCCATCATCTGGAAAGCAAAGGGAACAGGATAATTCCTGCCCTGACTGCGTAGCTCTGGCTGTGTACAGAAGGCTCGAAGCCACCTGCATAAATGGTTTCTGCTCTTGAGGAGGTGCTCCATGGGAGCCTGGGGGCAGGGAGGGACAGCAGGACGCTGTTTTAGAGGACAGAAGTTACCACAATGCAAACAAAAGCAATAACAGTATTTCAAGTGACAAGGAAAAGGTCCTAGATTAGGACCTGTATCCTTACTAGACATTTGGAAAGAGGGTGAGGAACACAATGGCAAATCCCATAAATGACACGGGGCGGTAAACTTGGGCAAAGTTCATGAAAGCTGTGAGAAACTTGAGAGGCACCTCACCAGGCTGGGGAATTCACTGAACGGCACGCTGCCTGCAGTTGGATATCTGCAGCTCGGTGAAAAAGTCCAGGGGGAAGGACTCAAGCACGGAGTGAGAAGAAAGGATGAAGGGAATGGAAGAGCTCTCATGGAGGGAGACTGGAAAGACTCAGGCTGTTTATTTAATAAGAAGGGACAAAGAGCATGTAGAGGAACTTAAAAGTATATGCTGATATAGAGTAGTGAAACCTTCTACTCACCTTTTTATTCTTGAGGTGAAATATTGTGAAATGTTTTGCTTGAAAAATTGAAATTGAATTGAAGTTGAAACTGACAAAGTCAAAGCTTTTCTATGCTTTGCACTACTAAGCTGATGTATCTTGTTCCCGTAACTCTCATTGGAACCAAAGACTGAAAAGAAAGCCTTAGAGAACGTATGGATAATGCTTAATCAAAATGCATAACAGATACTGAAGAGAACAAGCACCCTCAATCTTAGGGGCATTAATCAGTTCTAACTATTGAAAGTTAGGAGAAAACTTTCTGGCTACTTCTTGGTACAAAAAGCTGCCTGTGCTGCTTTCTGCTGTAGCTGTTGCCTTTGAAACTTGGGTGCTTGCTGTAGTTGGGGAGAAGATACTGAAGATCTTTTCTATGACCATGTAAGGGCTTTATCAAAGCCTGCCTGTCCTGCAACTGTCTCCTTCATCACCAAATCTGCATTCGGCTTCAGCTGTATTACATAAAAAGCTCCTTGTCCCTTTTTTTGAATGTTGGCCAAACTCACACAGCTGTGAGTTCAAGAAGGCATGCTTTAAAAGCCGAACAAGAGAGAGAAGGATTTAGGAGGGGTAATAGGAGAACCAGGAAAAAGTAGCTCTAAGCATGCACATTTCTACTGACTTGTTTTAACTCTGGTTTGGAAAGAAATCCCTGACAAGGTACCTCTTCATCACTATCTGAAATAGTTTTCAGTCCAACTCAGTAGAAAGTGCATACTTGAAAAACCTTAAGAAATATCTGAATTAAAGTGGGTTCTTAACACATCTGACATGGTTTGTTCAAGTCTAATTATAGCTACCGCTCTGTGTGTGCGTTTGATTTTTGCAGCGCGGCTGGAGTAGCTGTTTCGCTTGGCAGCGTGTGTGCTGGCCTGCCACCCCTCTCTTCATTCACTGAATTCTGACACTATGTTTAGAAGCAGCAGCCATCCAAATTATAATGGGCCTCATACTTTGCATTTAGACTGCAGAAGTTAAAGCCAATTAAAACAAGTGCCTCAGCATTTGATTATTTCTTTTTTTTTTTTTTAAACTTTATTTTAAGATTTTCTCTTAAGGGAAATTTTTAATGAAATCTATTTTGGTATGGTACACTGAAGATGCATTTATTAAACAAGCCTGTTTTTTTAAATCCAGTACACTTGTGCATTTGATGTGATTTCCCCTCAAGTATTAATTTAGAAGAAGGAGGGAATATTTCTTAAACATGGGTTTGAAGAGGAGGGAAGGAAATGTCTTCAGACACGTACCCTCTTCATTCTCCCAATAACAGTGGCTAGAGCAGTACCTGCCTCTGGGCACGAGAGGGGAGAGTAAATTCATGTGTGTGCAGCCCCCTTCCCATCTGCACTGAAGCGATGTTGACCCCTGGTTATTTTTTGTGTGTGTGGGATGAGGGTTAAGGCACTAAGCTGATTCTTGAAAATTACCTCTATACCCAGCTCTGTGCCAGATTTTCAGCGTAGATTTAGACAAGCTGCTTCACTACTTCTGTCTGTGTGTAACACACCCTGTAAACACCTGTAATAATGGAGCCTTTTATAAAAGATTGTTTCAGTCTTGTATCTTTTTGGTTATGATTTCTTCCATGAAGTTTGAATAATTTCTCTTTTGGGCACAAACTGACATAGCAAATAAGGCAAAATATTGTACATCTCCTGAACGGGTATCTCTGCTCATTCACTCTGGAAATGGAGGAAAAGCACTGTGTTGTTTGTGACTAGTCTCAAGTAAAGAGACAAAGTAAAAGCTTACAATACTCTTGTCTGCTGAAGAAATGAGAAAACCAGTGAAAGTACACTTGAGTCCAGTAGTTCTGGACTTTGTCTAGGTATACCATGACCAAAAAAAACTCACAAGGCTGAATTCTTCGGCTTGAGAAAACTGAAAGGATATTTTGACATTCATTATGGAATTTAAAAAGCCATTTGCTACAAAGTAGTGAAGGTGAAATTTGTGCTGTATTTCTGGAGGAAGAAAGACAAAACTGCTAACTCAGTCTATGATGCTTCAGGAGAGTGTAATTCAAGAAAGGGAAGACATCCGCGGTAGATTAGATAAAGTGCAGAGGCTGCAACTGTCAACACAGAAATAACTGAAAGTGAATTTGAGGTAAGAGATATGAAGGATGAACAGCTATTAATAATAATGAGACATTGAAAAAATCCCACAGCCGCCAATGGAAGAAATCTGAGAATGTAATGCTATTAGAAGGATTTGTAAAAATAGTAAGATATGTTTGCAGGGGATGTTTCTCAGTCATGTCGGTGGAGTAATGGAATATAAAATGCAAGTTTCTAGAGCTGGCGCATTGGAGGTCCATAAGCAAGTTAGATTTCTGGAGCTAACCAAAATCCATGCCAGAGAAAAACCTCACAGAAATAGCTGAACTGCTGTATCAGATGACCGCAGTGAGACTGCATTTGATACAGCATGGAAAGCAGAAACACTTGTACACGTCAGTCAAGAGTGGAACGTGACAGGAAGAAAGCAGAGTGAATAAAGCTCAAAGAAAGTAAAGAATTTAAGCTAAGGCAAAAAAAAAAAAAAAGAAAAGTAAAGAAATTAAACCTCTATGAAATCCATCTACTCTTCCGATGCAGTTATAATTTTCAATATGCAGGAACCATTTCTTTCTAGACATTGAGTAAGTCTGGACAAGAATATGGTGGGGAAAAAAAAAATACAGTGCAGGCTCAATGGAAAAGGTACTGTGCCGGCTGGCTTGAGTGATAACAGGGTTTTTTTTCCCATGAAGTACAACTGAAGGAAGAGCTGTCTGGCTGATAGCTCCCCCTTTTCTTCACAGTGAAAGTTAAAGAAATCTGTTTGCATGCATTTGAGCAGCTCTGACCTGATCTGCAGTTTTATAGGAGGAATATTTACCAAAAAAAGAAAATCAATCCTTTCCGTTTCAGCATTAATATAAAAATACAGGATGTCATTATGGTAAATTGTTAACCAGCAACAGCATGACCATTTGGCATAGAGTACCAAATGGTACAGAGGCCTTCCTGCGTGTGCCTTTGACCTTTAGTTTCCAAATAACCTGAGTCTTAAGAAATTTAAAGGAAAGCATCAATTTTCATAGATCACAACAAGACCAAGGCAAAATAAAAAATCCCCCTATGAAATGGGTTATTTCACGTAAATAGTCCTTGTATTTGCTTCTGTTCACTGAGAACCAGGAGAGCCTTACCATACCAGCAAGATTTTTTTTTTCCCCCTTTCAGTTCCAAATGAAGCAAATTTGCCTAGAAAGATTTCAGCCAGCTCTGCTGATGGCTACTGGTCGTTGCATAAGAGCGTCCCTCCCTTGGAGGGAGATGTGGTTCCCCCCGCTCTTCTCTTGGGCAGCAAACAGCTACACGCAGGCAGCAGGTTGAGCGTGTCTCTGGAATTAGACTGGTAGCTTGCACGCCCTGGTTATTATTGTTCAATGAGGAGTAAATATAGCGGCTTTGCAGCCCACTGTGTTAAATGGAATTCAACGATGTGTCATTTACAAAACCAAATGGTTTTAAGATGATCGTGCAATGTGCTGAGTAGCTCTTATAATGCTCATAGACTCTAATTTGGGAAAGGTATTTGTGCACACCCATGACCTTAAGCACGCAGCTCCGTTCCTGTGCTTAAAGACAAAATTTCCTAAATTGGTATCACAATGCATTCAATTCTTGTTGCAAAATTCACAGAATTAAAAAGAAAATGTTGATGAAAATGTGACTGTCTTGCTCTTCTTCCACCACTTTTCAGCAAAATTCAAACAGCGTTATTGCTGCATTACGCTAATAAAATATGCATGTTGTTTGGAGGGTGTAGGCTTGTGGTTAGTTTGTGTAACAGCAACTTTTCTTGGGTTTGTGTAACATAATTTTCTCTGAAGAGTTAGCTAATGTTTTTGCTATCCTCGGTCCTTTTACAGAAATTATCTAACATGATGTAAAATTTGGTATGAAGGGAGCAATAATCTATCAACATCTTATAAAATTGTATCTGAGTAGACGCAGTGTTTTAATACCGGCAGGGAACTGAATCATGGTTAATGCTGTTTCTTCCCTTCTTTGTTTCCATAACAAAATAAAATAATAGAAACTGATTTTCACTGACTTACCAATTTAAGAAAAAATGTATATTAGAAGTCAGGTGTGGGAGGTGGTATGTGTTTTAATGATTTGTTTTCTCAGGATTGTTAGTTTTGGGCTTTTTTTTTATTTTGTTTGGGGGGGTTGTGGGATTTTTTTGTTTGGTTGGTTTTCTTCTCCGTTCATTTTGGTATTTGCTTAAATAATTTGCTCCATTGAATTTGCTTAAATTCTTACCTACTTTTAATGATTTTTATAAAAAATACTTTGAATCCAATAACTTAATCTGAATATTCAGTTTAGAAGGGTTATGATGCTATCAAGTAATTTGAAGTTCACTCCCCTGCCATATGGAAGGCAAACGTGAACCAAGTATTTGCAAAAAGGTGAAAACCAGCTGGAACTCTGGGGAACAGAAGAAACAGCTTATGGAAAAGTAGAAAGACCTTTGCTTTTGTTCTCTTCCTTCCCTTGCCCCTAAAAGGGCTCCTGTCTCTGATCTCTCAGACGGGTTTTTATTCCAGCTTCCCCTTTTTCTTCCCAGCTGTATTTTTTTCTGACATTTTATCACAGCACGAGTGCTCTTGCCCATCTTCCTCCTCCTGTTCATCTCTCGACTCGCTGAGTGCGCTGTTAGCGGTCACGGTTGTCTTTCTCTTTCCGTGCTGTCCCGCGTCCCACCCTCTCCCTCGGGCAGAAGCACCCTCGCGGGGATGTGGGGAGGTGGCTCTGGAAGCAAATCTCCGAAGGGTGCTCCATCTGCCTCCAGCCTTCACACTGGAGGCACGTTGTGGCCTTTGAACCACCAAACCGCTGTCGCCTTGAATTCTCCCTCCTCCTGGCTGCCTTCTGTGGGGTCTCCTAGAGATCAGCTCTCTACAGTTGCTTCTTCAGCATTTCTGCAAAGGTATACCTCAGTCCCTCCAGAACGTGCTATAGGAGTTTACAGGGTCTCTTGGACCCCTTCTCTTCTCCCTACCCGTTCCCATTTCTGTCCCATCCCATCCTTTGACAAAAAAATCAGCCATCTCTGTGGGAAACTCTGTAATCTACCTCTCTGCTCCAGTCCTGCCTTGTCTGTCCCTGGGGTCAATTTCACTAAAACTCAGATTTATGGCCCTAAAATTTAAATCAAATTTATATTTAAATGCATATTTCTATATTATAAATTTAAGCGTAAATTATCAAAAGTCTTCTCGTCTCCCTTGTGTTTGTCTTTTGCATTTGAGAATAACTCTCCATTAATACTAACACAATAACTTAATGTATAACTTTAATTTTCCTCCTTGTGGCTTCTATTTTTTTTTGGTGACAGTTACAAAAACCTTTCTAGTGGTTAGTCCACGTGTTCACTGATATTGAAGCCTTACCCAACCTAACAATAATGCTGCATTGCTTCCTTTTCTCTTCATATTTATCTGTTATCTTTAGCTTTATAGCTGAGACTTGTCTACTTTGGAAGCTAATCTAAATTAGCTAATGGTATAATTTGAAGTGGATTAGTTTGATTGCACAGAATCATTTTATGGCACTTAACTCAAAATTTAAATGGCTTTAATTTGATTCAGTTTATTCCAATCTCCAAATAAAGATCAAACAAGGTTGAGTTAGAGTTAATTCTTATGGGCATTTCAGAAGAAGCAAATTCTAAAGAACCTGAGCAATCAGAAACAGAGATTTGCCTTGGGATGTGGCGCAATGGGTGGCCAAGATTTAGTACAGCAAAATGACTGATGAGGCAAGGGACAGGGTACAGAATAGAAAGCTAAGTTCTCACTGAGAAAACTGAATTCTGGTAAATTAAAATTTGCTTAAGTATAAAGCACATTTAAAGAAGTACCTGTTCATTTGAAATCTGATTATAGTACGTTACATAATAACCTAGTGTTGTAACATTCAGAGCAAGTATAAAGGATAATATACTTTGATACATTGTGAGAAAATGCTACCTGAAACTGTTGAAAAGCAGTTTCAAAATGTCTCAGAGGCCGAGATCATTACCCACCAAAACTCATTATTTAAAATTTTGCATTTACAGTTTATTAGCTGTTTTTCCCATATAAATCAAAGCAGAACTTCACAGACATATGGGCTGTAGAAAATATCTTCATCCTACTGTCCTATAACCTAATGAAGCATTAGATTTCAAGTATCCTAGTAGAAATAATGAAGCTCTTACTCAAACAGTGCTTGGAGGCTGATCTTGCCATCTTACCAATTTAGGAGCACAAGATCTATTGAAAAGTATCTTACCATTTTAAATATTATGTCTGTTAAGATAATCTTACAATTTTTTACCTTTTTGAACACTGGAGTTTGTAATGTTGGATAACTGAAAAAGCACTAACCAAAAGAGGTTATATTTCATCTACTAGAAGGTTATGTAAGCATTAGAGGGAGAATAACACTTTTTTTTCTGCCTTTCTTGCTTGTTTCTCTTCTTTCAGCAAATTATCAGTGTTTATGTGAAACCATACAACCCCCCAATGGCTACCAATGAAGAGCTGTGTTTATGGAAGAAACGCCACCTGGAAGCACAACACAAAAACCTCACTAGTTTTGACCACGTGTAGATTCCTGACAGATAATTTCTGTGACAGTGTATCCTCCGTTTTCAGGCTGATGTCGGTGAATATACCTGTCGTGCCATAAAAGCAGTGCCTGATGTACGCCTACACGTGTTGCCTCAGTTTTGACCTGGCTAGTTCAAGTCCCAGCAAGGTGCCCACAGGACAGACCCTCGGACACCTGGAGCCACGCAGCCTGTGTTCAAGCCGTACGTGCTGTGAGCATTTGTGGGCCAGGTGAAAGCGAGTTTGCAGGCAAACGGGACGCGTTAGCTCAGATAGATAGCATTTTGCTAATTTTTTGATTAGCTGCCAAATCAACCAAGAGTGAAACGTGATGTACTGATTAGGAACGTAGCTTGCCTTTTCGGCTAAGATGGGTAGAATGTAAGTCAATGAAAGATGTGGCCCAGTTCCAGACCTGAGGCTGCAACGAGGTCCTTGTTCACCCACAGCTGCTGCAACATCCATCATTTCTCAAAACGGGGAGCCTTGTAGGTACGCAACCTGCAGGTGAATGCAGGCTCGCAGTCACTGGTTGGTCTGTGATATGGGAAGAAACCCAGCTCTGGTTGTACTCATGCTGAGTTTAATTAATACTGCAATGAATCAAAGTCCAGTGAAAAATTGTATTCAAAATACGTGTGTGAATTTTTCCCCTGGGTCCTGGAATTGTGTAAGAAATACTCTGGAAAACCAAAGATGCAAAAAAGGAAGCCTGAACTCTAGGCTATGAACTAAAGAAAGCAGATCTTCCTTCTCAGCTCTCGCCTATAGCTGTCCCCTCTGTTAATGGCACACTGGTATTTCAGTGGATTAAACATAAGCAAATTAACTCAAGACAGTGTCCAAAGCCATTTATTGTTCCAGAGGGAATAATTTATTTATTAGTTTCGCCCTTTTTAAAGTGGGTAAACAATTTTCCTAGAACAGCAGTTTCATATATATTTTATTTAAAATTTTAATTAGTTGTCTAAATACATGATTTTATTGTGCTGTCTTAATAAATATGCTTTCATCATTACCCATTCACAGGTGTATTGAAATTGTTCCTGGGGAAAGGCAAAAGGATGCAAAGGTAGGTTAATAGCAAAACGATTACTTTTGCATACCTACCATATGTTCTCTTATCTGAGAGAATAATGGTATAGACACTACTATGACAGCAAGTAGGTAACTGCACCTTCCACAGATTTTTTTTTCTGATTCCTCCTTATTTATTCACTAAGATGATTTGTGCATGTGCATGTGCAGTTTTATTAATTTATTCATAAACTTCTATGTAAGTATTTTAGGGTAGATACAACTTCCTAATTTGCTAACCTAATTGTGTTAACGTTCAACTTCTGAGATTTATGCAGAAATGAAGACAAAATGTACTTGATATTTGAATAAAATGAAAGGGGACTGTGCCTTGAGGTGGTTTAGAAAAAAAGGTCTTTACCTGTATGTTTTGCTTATCAGTAAAAAGCTTCTAAAGGTTACAAACATGTCTCAAAATGAAGAGGTGTTGGAAAGGTTTCACTTTTACCTGAATAAAATTTCCACCAACACCATAAAACTGAAGTTCTGATTACATCATTATTTCTTACTCTACTGGGAATGATATAGCAGACTTCAGGGTTTGAAAAGTTTTGAATTTGTGGCTATGGATAAAGTGGTTTCTAAACTAAAGTCAAAATCTTTATTTCTGTTTATCTAAAGTAGTTGCTTGAATTTCTATTTGTCCATTTGTTGGATTAAATGGAAGAAAAGATGGTAGTAATTGCTTTTCAGGCTCTGATTCTAGCCATTGGTCATATTAAAGTGCAATGTTACTTGCAGGAAACTTTAAAATACTGTCACAGACCTTTAAAATACTGTCATTTGGTGGTTCAATCAGCAGTTTAATTACTTACCATTTTGATATCCAAAATTAACTTTCATAGTTAATTTTTTTGTAAAATGACCATACTAAGCAACAGAGGAAAGATTTTTGGTGGGTTTGTGTATCAAGTGAACGTTGCTGATCCATACCATGAAGATTTTGGGGCACATCATTTTGACGATGTTTGCCTCTACCCATGTGAGGTTCATCCTGTGCCACACAGAAAATGTGAGAGGAAGGCAACGTCGAGGGCTTGTTACCAGCTGGCTGCCTGCAGCGCAGATTACTGAAGGGCCAGCAAACCGAGACGAATATGTTCCCCGTTTTGAGGGTTCTACCCAGGGCTTCCAATAAAAGTGTCAATTATTTGCTACTACTTACTTGAATTGTCAAGAAAAATCCTTTATAACAAGTTTCAATTTATTACTGCTGAAGGTACTCTAAGGTCACAGCGTTCACCATCAGACAGGTGCTGGTTCCTTAGGAAAAGTCGGCTTCTCTTCTCACGGCATTTATCAAGAGCAACATCAAGAACACAGTTATCAGACTGAGGTGGTAAAAAAAAAAAAACCAAACCAAAAACCAACCCACTCCCCACCCCAACAAGCAAAATCCAAAGTATACAAGTTAGTGAGATATTCAGAGGATCTTTTGGAGGAGTGGGAGCAAGCACTTTTTTCCTTTTCCTTTTTTTCCCTTTTCCCTTTTTTCTTTTTCTCCTTTTCTCTCTTCTCTCTTTCTTCTCTATTTTCTCTTCTTTTTTTCTTTTCTCTCCTCCCCCTCTGCCTTTTTTTTTCTCTCTCCTTTTTTTTCCTTTTATTTTGCCTTTTTTTGTCCTGCAATGGAATCTTTCCATCGTGGGACAGCCACAATCCAGAAAAAAAGCAGTCAGTGCTTCCTCAGTGTTTTTGATGCGACTCGGAGGGCCGTTCCTGGAACACTCTGGCATTTCCGTCCCTGTGCTTGTGTAACCCTTCCCCTTTCTCCTGCTGCTCACAGGCTGTCAGCTATGATCATTTTTTAATCATTCATTTCTTAGGTGGCTATCCACTTGTTCCAGGTAGACTTTCAGCCTTTAGAGGCACAGCTCCAGTTTCAGCCAGGGACTAGAGAAAGTCTTTGTATCTCATTGTGAATTTTATGGTAGATCTGCTCAGAATTTTTCAACTTAGCCACAATTTTTTTTTTCTCTTTTTTTCCTGGATAGCTCTTCAGAGATTGCAACAGATTGACTGATAATTTGTAACCTGATGGGTAGAAACTGCCAGGGGAGGAAGGAGGTCTGGCTTGAGCTTCTGCAACTCCATATTTAAGACGATCTAAGATTAAAAATTTCTGTCTGAGTCAGTTACAGCAGGAAGTTGAGCCTACACTTCCCAAATCCCAGGTGGGTCCTTGACATTTTGGTCCAAACCCTTCGCAAGTCCATTTTTGTGAAAATGTACAGAACGTTGTATTGGGAATAGTTTAATTTTAGCTGTAATCAGAGTCATGGCAATGACTGACTCATATTGTAAGGGTGAGCTTGCTGACAGATTTCTTCACTGCTAGATATCTCCAGCAGTGTATTTTATTTAAAAAAAAATAATTAATACCTATTCATTTTTACAGTTGGTAAACTGACATTAATTCGATGGTGTGGATTTGTTCTTTATCTGCAAAGATGAGCAAAAATGGATTTTTCAACCTATTTCAAGAAAGTCTCTATCTGAACAAAACATTTTGTTCTAATATCAAAATGCTTCATTACTTTATTTTGGAAATGTGAGGGGAAAAGCTGTGAATGGAATATTCCCTTCTGATTTGTAAAGTAATGTATTTTAATTTTTGTGAGTTTTTTCTCTGAAGCATTTCACTTTATCGATCTTGTTCTCATTATTAGTACTAATCCACAGATTACGCAATAATTAATAATTAAAGACCCCAAATAAATTATTTCTTTACAAAACTAGAATTACTTTTGAAAGGTCATGTTTTTATGGCCATGCAGATCTTTAGCAAATCTATCAGAGTGTTAACAGAAGAGAGAACAAACACTGTCATTAAAAAAAAGAAAGGAAATTGTTATTTAAATGTATGAAATAGAGCCGCATTTTTCTCTGCCATTTTTCAGGAAAACTTCTATGTAGTTTTCTTTTTCTGTTTCTGTTCTGCTGTTCCTTCTCCAGGAAGTGAGGCTAAGCAGACACTTAAGTCCTTTTATATATATTACTTATCATATTAGGTGATCTTGCTGTGATTTTTCTTCAAGTTCATTTTGAATTTGTGCTTCGCAAGGGATAAAAGCTTTTCTACAATCAGTACTGTAGGTACTAATAAGCATACAGCTAATTTCTTCCTTGTCATGTAGATGGTGGCAAAAGACCCTAAAGATGGGTCTTGAAAAGGCAGAATGGTTTTTGTGCACTGAACATTTTCCCCCTTTCTTTTGAATTCAGTAAGTTTAAAACCAATGCCATTTCTTTTTGGTATTACTTTAATGCATTTCACAGGGTGGGGATGGGGAAAAGTGCTGAATGTGTTTTAAGTGATGAATTCTCTCCATTGTCTCTTCTCATTACACAGATTTCATTCTGATGATTTGGCTAGCCAACTTTTTTAAGCAATAGTTTTGCTGATGCTTTACTATATTTATTAATAGTAATTTTGTGCATGTGAAAGAAATTATACTTGTGTGTAAAAAGTGAAAAATGGCCAGTAGCATGGCTTAGCTTTGAACTCTTGATGGCAGTTGCCCTGCCCTTTGACCAAGACTTTTGTTGGGTTTCATCTGTAGACTTTGCACTTATTTGTATTCCTTCCTTTCTAGGAATCTTTTATATTTGCTATGAACCATTTTATCTTTTGATTAGAAAGTGCATTATCTTGTTTTCATGTGTTTTAAGTATTGAGCTTATTAGAAATGAAGATTGCTGGTTTCTCTGCTAAGTGATGGCTTCCATTTTTTCCTACAGAAGCTACAGCACAAGTGCAAGCTATGAAGATGCTTCTTCTTGCCCCACTGCCATGCCCTAACCTGATTTCAGTAAAATGCCTTTAAGAGAGTCAAGTCATTCTTCGCTTTTGTTTGGCAGTGTCTTTAGCACATCTGACAGTGCCTTTAGTGATCCATAGGGTGCCTAAAAATGTGTGCCTAAAACCAGCTGCAACATGTGTAGGTTCTTTAGGACTTTGGCATGTATTTGATGTGGATGGCATTTCAGTGAGGTGGAGACCTCTCCTGACTCCATCATCTCTAAGGGGGCCTAAAAGTGGGAGCAAAAGGTAGCACCAAGTTCTTACGCCATCATCTGAGCAGATGGTCTCTCTTCACAGAAATGCCTCTTAATTCCTACTGATCTCAGTAAGAGCTGGTAAATGTTCAACATTTCTGAAAATCACAAGCAGAGATTTAGGAGGTTAGCTCTAGCATTCCATCCATCTAAACCAAAACCAATGCTGTGAAAAGGAAATAACCTCTATCGCTCTCTGAACAAGATTCATTATGATGACTTCAAAGTACAACAGTTTGAGTTCCCCACCCCCAATCTCAGTGATATTTTCAGATTAGAGATTTCTCATTAAGATAGCATAATCTTTTTTAGAAAAGGTCCTTTTTACTTTAATTTGATTAGAGTTATGTTCTTGGGAAGATTTCTTAGGTGCTCAAAGAGGCCTGCTAGCGGTGTGAAGCTCCATCTCCATCTCCTCAGCTCGGCAGAAGGCTGCGTACGATGTGCTGCGTGCGTGAAGTGGATCGAACACTGTACGTTGCATTGCCATCCTTTCTGAACCAGAACAGGGCCATCTTAAGCACCACGTCACGTGTCCTTTAGAACGGATGTTTCAGTGAGGAATTTGGGTCCTCCTGGTCACGGTGATGGGGAAGTGGCCAGGGAGGGTGGCTGCGAGGATTTGTGCTTGTGTGTCAGGCATCCTCCTTTCCTGAGCTGGAAGAAGTCCAGAGGACTCCAGTCCAACAGACTGTGAAAAGCATGTGGAGGAAAGTGTGGTGGAGTAACTGTTCCCTACAAGTTCTTCCAGTTTAAACCTTCCAGAAAAGTTAATGCAAGTGACTGCCTATCATCATTTGAGGGAGAACTGCTCTATGGCTTGGAAGAGTGGCTGATCCAGATTTCAAAGCAAGGTGGTAGCAAGACGGTGCCTGTAGCTTCCAGAGGACTGCCCATGAGCTGCAGCTGTGAGTTTGGAGCTGCCATCTTTGATTAAAAAAAAATAATTAGGAGTGCTCTCCTCAGTCCTGCCCTCTGAGAAAAAAACCTCAAAGCAGTTTGGTGTTATTTGAAACTTAAGCTTTTATTCCGTGTGGATGACACACAAGTTAGGGAGGATGAGGGAAGAATTGTGGTTTATACTTGTGAATTTGCTTAGAATAGAAAACAGATTTCACACTTGAGATGAAATAGCAAGATATTCAGGTCTTTTTAGAATGCTATCTTTGGATATGACGTCTGTGTACTATCTGTGTGAGACTGTATTAGAGCATCAGTATCCAGACAATAAATGGGAGAATGGCAAGTGGTAAAATAAGTATGCCATTACACTGAAGTTGCCACTAGATTATAATTTCTGGAAATCCAGGGTATATGGAAAAAATGGAAATTGGTAGAAGTAAGCTTGAACTAAATGAAGCGTGCCCTGGAATGTCTACCACCACCCCTCCCCTCCAAAAAGCCAAATCCTCCAAGTTTAAAATTCACACAGGAAGCATAAAAGAGCATCATTTAATAGGAACAATAAATAACAGCTTTCAGGTCTTGTCTTTAAGAATTATTTACAGCACAAAGCCCAAATTTATGCCTGCTTTCCAAGTGCGTGTTTCCAAACAGCATGTTTACGAGCCGAAGGAATGAGTGGAAGAGAAGCTAACTTTTGTTCTTGTTTTATTAGGCCTGATTTATAGCCTAAAAAGTGTCTAAGTGAGGTACTGTGGCTGTTGAGGAGGCTGATATTCTGAAAAGAAAGATATTTGATGGACAGAAGGTACCATAATAGTAAAAAGTTTATGTTTCACAGTCACAAGCTCTGGCAGTAGCTGCTAAGAAATGTCCTACCCGAGGTGCCCTCCCCTCCCCTTGCCATATAGACAAATAACATTTTCAGCATTGAGCCTCTAATTCACATCCACATGAAATAACTGGAGGAAGTGGTATAAATTCACCACTTGCTTAAATTCAAATCTGCAAAAGAGAGGAGTCCCAGATACCCCTTCCTCCTGCCGGCCACGGCTTTTGGGCATAACGTGGTGCGTCCCCCCAGGGCTCTGTGCCGCGGTACCCATCCGACAGCGAGACTCGAGTGAGATAGAAGGACTTGGCTTCCCTCCACCTCCACCTCCTGGCGAGGCCGGTCTGGTGGGTGGTGATGGGAGCACACCAAACCCAGGCCTTGCGGGATTTGCCCTACCAGGAGAGGCGGCAACCGGTTGCGTTCCAAAACATCGGCAAAGTCTGTGGTGCCGCGTCTCTGCAGGGAGGCTGTTGTAGACCCAGGGAATGAGGAATTTTCCATTCTTCTGCTAAAAACACAAGGATTTAAAGTTTCTTTGGGCCAGCAGGTGAACTCAAGAGCCGGTCACCCCTTGGCGTAGGGGCTGGGGCTCTGCCGTTGCTGTTACGGCAGAGTTAGTTTCTCGGGAGAAGTGGGATGCAGCTTTGAACCTCCTGGGCTGAAGAGAGCACTGAATCCAGATCTTCCCTCTCCTAACTAGCCCAATACCGTGCAGCTGAGCGAAATGGGAACTTCTGCCCTGTGGCTGAAAAGAGAAGAGGCGTTTCATCCCTAGGTTTGAAAGGCCTGGGTTTCCTCTTCAATTCCAGCAGAGGAACACGGGCAACCCCAGATCTGGGCACCTCCGTGCACTAGGGTTAAATCCAGAGCCTGCCTTGAAGTTAACTTCAAACCATCCATCAAGCATTTTCCTTTTGCATTTGCCTGCACCCCATCCCTCCTGGATCAGCAGCTGCCTGCTGGGGACCCTTCCCTGGCACGTCAACTCCGTCCTCTGCCTTGCAAGGGGTGCGCAGGGCTCTGGCTCGGGGCTGTGCAATCCTCTCTACCTGCACGCTTGCAGTGAGGCCCTTCGTAGGAGCAAACGTTCAACTTTGGTCACAGGAGTCAAATTTATTGGGATGGCTCACATCAATGCCAATGACTGGTTTTGTAGGGCAAAGATCTAGATCATTACAGTTATATATTGCTAAGAGAACGTTTGCTTTTTTTTGATGCCTACTTTGAAATAATTTCTGAAATTTATTTTAATGCCGGTAAGATGGTATTTATTGCTAAATAATAAGCCAGAGCTTCAAGTATTTGCTGAAGGTCAAATTCTTGCCCAGTATAAATTCGAGTTTCTCCATTAAAAGCAGTATGTCTGTGTCTGTTAGCAACATCTGAAAGATCTGGTTTGGAAACTTGGGCAGGGGAGAAACAATTAGTGTGTTATTAAAAAAAATTAGTGTGTTATTAAAAAAAAAAAAGAAAAAAAGAAAAAAGTGAGAAGCAGAGAGGACTGTGCAACGCTGTGCGTGAAGTCTGTACAAAGCATCTCTGTGGCATTTCTCATCATTGGAAGAAGGAATTGAGAGCTGCAGTAGATTACTGAGAGCTCACATTTATCTCTGTAAATTCTTTTGCTCCTGGAAATTGCAAGATACTCTGAGAAAAAGACATCAAAATGTATTAGTGAAGTATATAGAGATGTAGTGGGTCTTGATTAATTATGTAGTCAATTATATTAAAATGTTGCATTATTCATGTTCCTTAAATGTGATTTGCCAAAAGTATTCCCATAGGGCACTGATATTTCATAGTATATTGCTTAGGATTAGGAGATGAAGTTCCCAGGTTAAGTTATTTACTGTTAATGAAAACACCACTCAGTATATACGGCTTGAAAATCCATTGTTAATTAACAGCATTCAATTCTTAATTGTTTTTTTTACCAGTTCAGTTGAAATCATTGACACAAAATACATTGTTAAACTGCTTAATCAATCATTGTAGAAAAATAGAGGTGTTTGATAGGGACATTCTAGTACAAAGATTACGTGAAGCTTCCCCGTTGAAAGCTTTGGAGGCTTCTATTTTTTTTTAAGCTTATGTTACAAAAATGAGATTTCATAAACTTTACAGTCCATACTACATTAATACCAAAGACAATAAAATACAGGGAGGGAGAGAGAGAAAGGACGAACACATACACCTTAAGCTTTAAGTGCCCTATTCACAAAAATATAGCTTACACATGCGCATGCCCCAGTGGCGGAAAGTCTATTTTTTTGTGCTAAAGGACAAAAAAAAGGTTTAATTAGGGCCCTGAGCTGCTGTTCTAATTAATGCAAACTTTTGTTAAACTGCAGCGATGAATTATAGAGTGGCCCAGTAAATTACAAGAGCAAAAAGCAGGTTTATCCTCAGAGGAATGGTTTGCTTTCGGCTCGCGCACCTTTCGCTAGGACTGACACACGTGGGCGGCTCGTCGCTACTGATGCTGCGCTCCCCCCGGCTCCTCTGCTAGAAGGCTTCTGTCTTCTAGTGGAGCTGTGGAGCCACCCTTCCTTCAAAATGCTCAGTACCTCTCACCGGTAACCTTACGGGTGGGCTGGGCTGGATGAACTGGAGCACTCGGCAGCTGCTGGTGCTGGGGCAGAACAAACTTTGAAAGGTCTGTAGCAAAATGAGTGTTATTTCACAAAAATTCAGTGTAAGTAACCTTTACTGAGTTGGCAGAATCAGCCGTGCCAGGTGGAGGGAACAAAAATCCATATTCTGCACCATTCCTTACATCATGCTGCTTTGTAAAAGCCTTTTAGGGAAAATGTTCAGAGCTGAAACAAAAAACTCTTTCCATCCAGCCTGATCTGCCAGTACCTGGTATGCAACCCTTTCCCCACACCCTATGCTGCCCGCCTCAGCTTGAGGACCTGCAGAAACCCCTGCCGATTAGCCACAGTCCGTGAAAGTTAACAAGGGGCAGTTGTTTCAGCAAAAAAAAAAAGGAAAATAGATGTGAATTTAACGTGAAAGCTATATCACAGTGCAAAATTTCCACCTGCCCACTGAGTTTCTCCTGAGGTTATTTTTTTTCTCTTCTATTTTAACGTAAATGTTTCTGTACAAAAATGCTTCAGATTCTCTTCAGTGTATTCTTTCTTTCCGGAGTAGGCAGGTATAAAAAAAAAGAAATTAAGGCTGCAGCTTCTTCTCCTTTGCTGACAGAAATGCTGTTCTCGACGGGCCTGAGTGAAAGCCCACCGAAAGCATTGCTTTTTTCAACAGGTAGTATTTTATGCGCGCAGGGCCTGGCTGAGCGGTCCTTAGCACTGGGCAATGCTGCACGGCGTGAGCAGCCCCCGACGGAGCGTGTCCGTGGAACTGTGACCGTACACGTCACCTCCCCTACTTGCGTGAGTGTTGCCGTGTAAGCAATGCAAATTATCGCTGCCCCGTTTATTTTAAAGTTGTCAAGTCGGAATGTGCAGGATTTACATGGGTTTACAACAGCCAAGGAGCTAACCCAAGGTGGAGAAAGTCGTTAGGGAACCACTCTCCTGAGCACGGGTGGCAGGAGCTGTGTGTTTGGCTGAGAAACCCTGCTGAAGCGTATACCCAGGGATGTTGCACCCTCCGTGACTCTGCCGGACCGGCCAAGCACCGGCGCTGTCAACAGATGAATTTCATTGATTACGGCTTCAAATGAAATTCAGCTGTTTCTCTCCCAGCTGAGTAGCTAAAAACCTACTTGCTAAGGTGCAACGTTGGGTTTTCAATGGCTTGTGCTGTTTGTGTAGCAAACTACTCCGCTGAAATCCCATGGTTCGGGTGGGGAGAAGGGAGAAGTTTCCCTAGATATTGCACATAAAGGATAATACCTCCACATGAAACATGCTTGCTATATTAAGAGTATACAGGAAATTCTGGCTTGCCATGAGTTTGCCACAGCCTAAATTTTAGGTTGAACTGCCAAAAAAAGGAACAGTTTGCCTTATTTGTAAACATTTTCACAGTATATCAGTAATTATGTTACAGTTTCTCTACTCTGCCCTCTCCCAGACTTATGGCTTTTTAGAGTCAGTGAAACGATCTGTTTGGCAAACAGTGAGGTACTCTAAATAGCTGCCAGTCTGGTACACTGAAGAAAATGTCATGCACTAGAAGAGCCATAGATATAGGGGGGAAAAGAAAAATCAATATTACACTCCAAATATTTGAAGAGAACTGCCTACTCAATGGGTAGTTAGTTTTTGCATCCCAATATTTCTAGAACTCTGTTTCTAAACCTACATTAATTACACATCTATGTACATTATTTAGAAGTTCTTTACTACAGTACTTTTGTACATGCGGTGTTTATTACTAAATGTAAAGAGAAAGTAATTACATAAGGCATATGTACAGTATTGTGTTGGATTGCAGATCCCTCTGCTCACCTTCGTCTTAAAGCTGCAAGGCCCATTTCATAGAGGCCTGTCACTCAGTTTGTGAAACTCTCCTGAAATACATCAAAACTGGAGCCAAGGCCCATTACTTTGATGAGCATTAGTTAGTTTTTCCTTTTAAATCCCTTGTATATATTCCCATTGCTTTGGGTTTTTTTTTTGTTGTTGATGTGAATAAACCTGGAGGTCTGAACTCAGAGAGGTGCTGAGGAAGCCAGCAGTCATTACCGGGGGGCGATCGAGATTCCACCATTGATAATGGGTATTGCAGCTCTAACTCACTTTGCTTAGTCTGTGAATCTCTTGAGTTTAAATTGGGCAGGTAGGTATTTCGCATCTTAAGTATTTATTTTCCTGGAATTAAGAATAACAAGGAAGAGAAAAAAAAAAAGCATGTTGGAGAAAGAAAAGGGGAGCAAAGAGGGAGAAGATAAAGGAGGTGGTGTGGCCCTTATGCCTCCGGTGGTTCTACACTTTGGACTCATTCTCCAAGTTGGCCACATCACCATTTCTTTCATTTTGGTCTTCTTGATTCTTTTCTTCCTCTTCAGTTTCCAGCTCAGCATGCTGGTCCAGCTTGCTGGAAACAGACCACGTCAGGGGCAGTTCTGCTCGGCTGGCCATCTCTGCCAGCTCTTTGGCACTGTAAACTGGTGTGTTGGTCTCATACGTTTCATGAAAACTGTTGTAGTCAACTTCATAAAATCCATCCTCCAGAGTGAGGACAGGGGTGAAACGGTAACCCCACAGGATCTCACTCGTAATGTATGAACTTCGAGCTTGGCAGGTCATTCCTGTAACAGAGAAGGAAGAAGTGCTGTAATAAAGACCCACTGCTTTCCCAGATCCTTAATTATTTTTTCATATAGGCAGAGAAGTGTATGTAAAAAGGCACATGCCAGAAAACAATTAGGTTTGACATCATATGAGGTTGAGCTTAGAAGGCAATTTTACAGTGTGTAACCTATTTGACGCCCTTTCCTTCTGTGTGTGCATAATAAGTGGTGAGTCTGTGGGCAAAGATTAACATTTCTTTATTAAATGCAGTTCTTTTTCCTGTATTTCATCAACGAGTCACTCACCCGCTGACGAGTCTCAGATGGCTTATTGAGAGCATATGTGACTTGCACCATGCCATCCTTTGATTCCCTGGCATGTAATGAACCCACGCTGCCATGTTCAGCACTTGCCCAGGCTAACTGAGGAACTCGTACAGAAGTTTTTCTCAGCTGGAGTCAGCCCCTGAGCCTGTGATCCATGTGTTGACTTGGTTCCCCTAAAGGTTGGAGCTGTCTCTTAGTTACACTGCTTGGAGGTTTGGGCTGGTGGCCAACACACAAACACCAGCAAAACTCCTGAAGGACATTGTGATAGTGTGTGGTGTCGAATTCAGGTAACTGGAACTAACTTCATTATTACCTTCCCTTCACAGCTCTGCTGAATCTCACTCTGGGAGCTGCTATAGACCAAAAAAATCTGTAAGATACTATATTTTGTTAAGAGGCATGGAGAGAGGCAGCTGTTCCAAGCTGAAAGTGTAGTCCGGAGTATCCTCCGGGTGAAGAAACACCTGGCCGTGGCAGGGACTTGTGACTTGGAGAACCTGCTCCATCTCAGACAAACAACTCAGGGAAACGCTACAATAAAATATTAATGCTCACTAGTGGAAGCGGAAACCCAGCTGACCAGGAAAAGGGTCAGAAGAAGTGAATTTAAGAGGCAAAAACTGTGCTGCCAACAAAACGGGAGTACACGGAGAGAATGTGATGGTTTTCCTTTAATTATTTGCATATTATTAACTATGTATTACTAAGCAGACATCAGCCAAGCAGTATATGTCAGATACTTAATAAGTAATGATACATAACCCCTGGACAAGCCTGCCACACATCAGTTATTTAGAAGGTAATCATAATTAAAATTGTTTAATTTTGGGGGCACAAATGGCAGCCTGTAGAAATACACATCTTTTCTCTACGCTGTTAGCATCATATAAAGGCACATGGAGAGTCTCAGGAAGAGCAAACATTGGCAGTTTAATGTCTCCAATCTTCTTCAGGGCTGTGTGAACTGCTTTAGATAATTCTGCCCTCATTCTCTTGAGCCTCCTCTCCAAGCTCAGATAACTTGCTTCCAATGGGTGAAAACTGCTATTTCTTGATACTCTATCTTTTTCACGATAACATTATGTTTAGAAAGACATTTACCAGCTGTTACCGCACTGTGATACTTCAACGCTTCTCCACCAATTCCCTCCTCTTCCCGCAGCACCTCAGACCCTGCGGAGGGGTGACTGTCACGGAAAGCTTTAGCATGAAAACTGCTGCACCGTACCTACCTGCTACAGCCAGGCAGAAAGGCAACCGTACTTCTACTGTGCTTACTGATCTTAATTTCTCTTTCTTTTTTCCTGACAGAAATCAACAAGCCTTCATTTTTCTCAGTTTTGCAGAGCAGGACATGTTTGCATTTCAATTCTCAAGTAATGCACAAATGGTAATACAAAGATCTTACCATTTTTCTGTTCATTTCACAGGTGGGAAGGGCTGAAGGACACAAAATCATGTCTTGTGAGATTTCCTGTGTGATTTTTAGTCTGAAGGAGATCTTCTTTCTCACAAAATGACAGAGGGAGATGAACTCGCCAGCTCACAGAGCACTATACATACGAGAAAGGCACTAGCTGTGCAGCAGCTTCCCCAAAGGGTCATTTGGGTTTTTTTGCAGTGCTCTTCTGGGCAGACCCAGAAGCGTGGGTGCAGTACTCGGTAGGGTCTCCTTGCCCCCGGGAGGGAGGCATCAGCAGGCTGGGGGGCAGGGAGGGCTGGCAGTGACCAGTGCTGGTCGCGATGTCTGCCCTGCTGTCTGGGGCATCCGTCTGGGCTGGTCTCCTACCAGCATCTTTGCGGCTCCTTGGTGGTGCTCTGAGACCAGTGACCCCCTGGATGGGTTTCCCCAAAGGAGTATGCTGTTCCTAAGACTCATGTGTTTCTAATCCCTTTCTCTGCTGCTGAAATTTAACTTCAAACTGAGTGGGAAATTTGGAGTTCTCATTAGAAGGGCAATGAGATTAAATAAAGAAAAAAAAAAAATTGAAGTCCCTCTGAAACAGTGTTACCTTCCTGTGCTCAGACCAAGTACTCAGTGATCCTGCTGCTTTGGTTGGAAAAATTCATTTCACTGGTGGGAAAGAGGGGGGCAATTTTCTGCAGAAGTCAAGAAGATTAATTGAATTACATTAGAGTTACAGCTCATTGAAAACAAACACTCATGTGAAATTTTGACCTGTCTTAGTTTTTAATTTAGTCTCCCATTTAGCAGTGATTGAATACCTGTTTCTTTTCCACAGCTAGACAAATTACTTTCAGAGCTAGCATGAAGAGTTAGGATTTTTCAAGCAAGTAAAGTTGAAATCAAGAAAAAGACTTTATCTAGTGAGGGACATGTGTATGAGAAAGACCTTCCAATGCTCTCTAAAGGTTTGAGAAAGCTAATACGGAAAAAATTTGTAAGTGGATCACAGGGATTCCAGATTAAAATGTGGCACAGTTGTGGAGACCCTTGAAGTGATTGCCAGTGCGCCTGCGTGGCTCTGGAAGCAGAACAGAGAGATTTCTGCAGTTCTCCATGGTGTGTCTTTACCAGCCTCTGCCTGTGCTGGTTCAGAGGTCCTTCAGCTCCACAGTCAGCAGAGCTTCTGGACCGTCTTTTCTGCACTTAAGCCCTTATCATATATTATGGTCCAACTGACACATGTCTCGTTATACTGCATGGTTTTAATTGTCCTGTAAAAGGAAATGTGACTTTTATTATTTGCTGTAATTTCTGAACATGCTCTTGGTTGACGAGGAAGGCTGCATCTTGAGTGAGGGTGTTTTAGGCTTTAGGTTTCCAAGTATTGCGTGATTTATTCAGTAATTGTGTGGTTTACATGTAGCCATAGATCTGTTGCACAATGGCTTTAAAAATGATTGTGGTTTGACATTTTGACTAGTGTCTCATTTTAATTGGATCCCTTCAGGGTCGATGAGAGCTAGGGAGCCTTTGGATATACTTAGCTCAGCATTAATTGGACTCTTTCAAAATAAGCCGGGAAATTAAGAGACCCAAATAATTCATTCTAAATTAATTAAAACTATAACTGGAAGGAACGGTCTATTTGAGATGGAGTGTCGGAGCCCAAAAAAACCTGGAGGCGGGACTCTCAGGCCCCGCTGTGACGGAGATGGAGTGAAGCCGGGGCAGCGGATGGTAGCGGAGGAGCATTCCCGCTGGGATGGGCAGCCGCTTGCCCCTGCACGTCCCGTGCGGCGGCTCTGCAGCTCCCAGCACCATCTGTCCCTGCTGCCCGGCACGCGGGGCCGGCAGCGGCAGGATTAGGTTGCAGTGCAGTGGGCTGGTTGCTTGCACCTGTTCACCTCGCCGCATGCTGTATTTTAAATACTCCGTGAGCTGATGAGACCTCTGATGGTCACCCGTAACTGCTGTCTCACTCCCTTAAACTCGAAGCATTTTTAATGAGTGGTAATGAGCCTTTGTATATGTTACAGCTTTCTGTTAGGTCTTAATGGCAGTGTTTCGGTCTGTTTGTTTTATGTTTGTACAGGCTAGGGAATCATGACCGAGTGTTGTGCAAATACTTGATTGCTGGACCAAGTTACTTAAGTTGTAAAATTAATTGCCATCTTACTTCATTGTGGGTTTTTTTATTATGTTTAATTTTCAGTTAGAGCTTTGTGGACTGTAACCAGCATCATAAGATTTACCACTTCTTTGTGAAAGACACACCATGGTGGACACTGTGCCTATTGCTCCCCTGTCCCCGTTCCTGGGTCAGAACTATGGAAGGCGAGTTGCAAGCTGAATTTTGGTCCTTGTTCAGGAGGACAAGGGGGGGCAAACTAAATTATGGGGATTGGGTGAAGGAGACTTTTTTTGAGACAGCCAAGCTAACATGGCAACATTTTTATTGTTTTGTTTTCAAATGGGAACAAAAAAAGTCCTGCTGACAGTGCTGGGATTAGCTCCATGTATCTGAAATCAGCAATTAGTTACTACTTTGGATAGTCTCGTTAACATACAACCAGTGTAATTAAAACTTATTTATCCTCTAAATGCTTATTATTCCTGTTCAACAGGTGAGTACCTGAACTGCACAGAGATTTTGGGTAACACTGCAGAGTTAAGAGTCGCTCGTGAGCAGGAGCCAGCCTGCTAAGCCACTTTCTGTCTGCATTGAATTTGTCACACAGCTGGGCTCCTGCGGCCAGGTACCTGTGCTGGGGTGGGGATGCTGTAGGGGGCTTGGTCACATCTGTGACACTATGTCCTGTTTGCTTCAACAAGGAGTTGGGACCACGCTCTGGTTCCTGATAACCTGTGGGCTGTTCCTCTCTGAGCACAGGCTGCAGCGGCTCCCTCTGCCTGACTGGGAGCGTGGACACTATTTCAGTGTACCCCATCAGCAATTTTCCTTGCAGCTAGAATGAAAGGTTTTATCAAGCTTAATGTTTGCACCACGCAGTCTAAGAAAATGACAGAATAATTCCCCTAAGCTGTTGCTGATATGCGGGTAAGGTTACAACCCCACCTTTGACTGATTAGAATTAATAACAAAGTTGATGCCACCTCCAGATTCATTACTCTTGAAAAGTTGCCCTGTGCAGTTATTTTGAGGTTACAGTTTGTTCATGCTGTCTACTGCTATTTAGACTTATGCTTTGCACTGTCTTACAGTGCTACAAGGGTTTGGTGTGGTGACCCAGAGTGACTTGATGCATTTCCTCACAGTGCACTTAATTTAAGATTTCATGGTAGCTTACACAATAATACGTTGTGTCATGCACTCTTACCATATATTATTTCACTTTGTGATGGGAGCCATCAAAAATAAAACGCTATTAAAAAGTCAGGGGAAAAAGGGTACTTCAGAATCACAGAATCAAATACATGTTTGGGCCGAAATACAGTGATTTTCAGCTCCAGGTCAGCCTACTGCAGATTGCACACAGACACAGCTTCATTCAGCTTTTGTTTTACTTGAGGTGGTCTTTATTACAGCAGGACTTTTTATTTTCGAAGTCCACTCCTGCGATAAAAAAAGGACTCTAAATGAAATGAAGGGGGCAAGAATTATGGCCCATTATTGACTGCATCTTTTGGCTGACAGCCACAACGTCAAGCCAATTTTGAGGTTCAGCGATTTCCTGCTGGCATTTAGCAGAACGAGGCAGACTTTCTGCTGCACAAAATTGAATGGGATTTCCCATAAGAATGACCCATTTTCAACCATTGCATGGGAAGTTTGCTTCACAGTTCAGCCTGGAGTAAGACCTCAGCGGCAGAGGACTCAGATGTGCACAGAAAACAGTGGTGGTCTCATTTCTGGGGTGAGTGGAGTTTTACTCTTGTACAGGAGTACAGAATTTGGTCTGGGGTCTCCAGCTGGGAGCTGAGACTTCCACGTGCGTTATGTTGCTTTCACCCTGTCCTTATTCATAACATCCTTTGCTGAGGTATCACTGTAGAAGTTTTGATCTACTTTGTCAAAAGGTTCATTTGTATTGTAAGAACCTTTTAAGAACAAAACCAAACATGTAGGAAATTCTCACCCCTTGAGATTAATTCCTACTGCCTCTGTGTCAGTGCTCAAGATGAAACTGTTTTGCTGTAGGAATTACGAAGAAGGAGGGGTTGCTGACCCATAGCATTAAAGCTGACTTTTGCACCTTGCCTGGGGCAAGGGTGTGAAGATGGGGGGGATTTTACTTAAACACTGTGATAATGGCACTAATATTGAGGTAATTAGATGAATGTGCAGCAAGTGTCTGAAACTTCAGTATGGTGCTCAAAAAACCTACAGTGACTTCTTGGGTTTGTATCTGAGCATTGCTCCTGTGTTCGTTAAGTATCACCAAGCAGCGTGCTACAAGGCAGAGAGACGGTGTCTGCCTGGATGACCTTTTGGTCTCAAAGATATTTGGTGCAAGATTTGTCACTCTGCTATTTTTAGATGTTAAAGAGAATGAGAATGCAATGTGTGCTATTAAAAACAAGCAAAAGGCTAGGAGTCAAGAACTCCTGATTGATACCTTGGTTCTCCTGCAGATATCGTGTGGGCTTTGGCAAATTACCTAGCTTTGCTGGGTCTTTTTTATTGGGGTGCCACAAGGGATATGCTGAGATTTAAAGGCAGTAGATGTGCTTGCAGTATATTGTCTTCCTCATCTAGACTTCCCCTGTCAAATTTGTACTAAGCAATTCTCCCTGGTGTGAAAAAGATTGTCTCAAAAAAGAACAGAGATTTAGAATAAAATTTTTATAGTGACACCAAGTTATTGTCAGAAACATTCCATATTAATTAATTTGTTATCTTTAATCAGGCTAAAAAAAAAGAAAAAAAGAAAAAAGTCATGTTGTACCCTGAATTCACCACTTTTTGCAAAGCCCAAAGTATCAGTGGTCATTGCTGGAAAATGTTGCAAATACCACGCTGTGGTAAGACATTTTCCCCCTCCTTTTTGTATTTGTGTACATCTGACAAGAAATCAGTGGTTTTTTTCAATTTTGAGTAAAAATAATTAAATACACATAACCTCTCATTCAGCACTAGCAATGGGTAATTCCCAGGGGTTCTGATAACTTGATTCAGAACACACCTGGGAATTGGATGCTTATCTCATCCTCAGCAATGTCTAAAGCTCTTGAAAGGAGTGAAAACTGGAAGGGTGCCAGTGACCATTTCAACGTATCTGTGTTTCAGCATGCCTGGGAATCTGCGCACGACATCCTCGTGTTGTGGGTTGTGAACAGTGTGCGTGTCTTCTCCACGTCCCAGCTACATCGCAGCATGGCTGCTCCTGGCTCTGGTGCAGTGACTGGAGAGAGGAGCGGGTGTGTGACTGGGAGAGGAGGGGACGGGGGACAGATGTTTTTTCCTGTTAGAATATAAGGAATTAACTTTCACTGGCTTTTTTTGTTTGTTTTCTTTTTCCTTTTCTAAAGTTAAAATTGGTGCTTTATTTTCTGTATATGAATTGAGTAATTTGGTATTTCTATTTTCACAATTCTTTCTTAATCAGACCAAGAAGCTGATCACTATATTTTAAATTTTATGGCTTTGACCTAATGCTATCTATGAATTCTGATCAAAGAGGTCTGTGGTAGCTGCTGTCTGTCTCACAGCTGATGACGGGACCAGGTACAAGCTCCACATCAGAAAATGCAAGTTGCCATGGAGTGGGCTGGAGCAGCTGGCCTGACCGCCACCAATAGTAATAAAATCACATCCCCTGCGGGAGAGGGTGTATATTATTAGGTCATGTTTGCACAAGAGGTGAATATGCATAGGAAATTGAGCTGGTGAGAAGCCATAATTTCAAGTCAGTGGGACTTTCTGACACTCCAAAATCTATTTCTTTCTAAACAAGGTGAAAACGAACAATAAGTATAAAAAAATGGAATTGATATTCAGTTAAATACTAAACAAAGTCTAACTTGAATCAGTCAAAGCATTCTGTTTTCATTCTGACTTCTTCAAATGTGATATATTGTATAATGCAGCATCTAAATTAGAAAAAGATGGCTATGTTTTAGTCTTTTTCAAAATATTAAAAAACCCCACATCCCCCCCAGTAGAAGATTCCAATGCCAGTAAAATTATATTTTCCAATAGCAAAATGCTGAGTTAGAAATGTTTGATATACTTGGATAATATTTCTCCTATCAGGAATTAAATATACCTCACTGACTATTTTGTGTCTAATTTCTTACCTTCTAACTGCATGTAGCTTAGTCTGAGAAATGGTATGCATAAGGCAGAAAAGATTGTCTGATTCAATCTCAGATGTGCTGCCACTTTTAGCTAACAGTACCATATACATTCTCAATAAACAGCTTCTCAAAGAGATGGTACAATTACTATTCAGCCAATATTTAACCTTCATTTAGCCTTATATTGAGGCCATGCCCAGCAGATCAAGCTGCCTGATGTTTATGAATTTTAATCATTTTTTCAGCTGTGCTTCTTCAAATGGATGATGATTACATTTTTCTGCCTAAATCTGTGAAATTTAATATATCAAATAACGCAGTGTCTGACCAGAGAGAGAAGCTTGTTTCAGAATTGGCACTGGGAGTCCTTGGAAACGGGAGACTCAATTCAGCGGAGCTGGAACATGAAGTACCAGGATTTTGTACCCTACTCTGTGTTTGACTGTTAGGATACATTTATAGATTCAGTGGTTTCTAAGACATCGAATCAGCACCACTCAAGTGCTTTATTTCTCCTAGCAGGTACCCACCACCGGAGGATAGAGGGGAATTTTGTTTAAAAGAAGCTGCAGCACACGGTTATATCTACGGTGGCTCTGCTTTCAAAATGCAAAGTGCTGAGTAAGCAGAAGAGCTGTCCTGACCTTTTAAAAATACATTGCTATTAATCCACGGGCTTCCTCCTGAATTCTGGCCTGCAGATGGGATGCTCTGTCCCGGCGCGGTGCGCAGGCAGCCTGCTCTACGATTCCCTGGCAAACGGCCGGGAGCAGGCAGCAGAGGCACCGGGCTCCAGCTGAGCCGCCTGCCGATGCCTCACCAGAGAAGGATCCTGGCAGGATTTTTCGCTAAGCAGTGCAACCTGACCCACCAGAGCGGAGGTACGTCATGGAGCAGAGAGGATCCGAGGTGGCAGGGGGTGTGGAGAAGACCCCTGGTGGTACCTGCAGGCTAATAGTCCTGTTTATGGTTTTGGACCTTTCCAGCTGTCTCGTTAGGCTGCTTCCATAAAAGAGAGGATGACCAGCCAGGAAGAATCACAGCCGTTGCATGAGTTCCTGTTGGCTCTGTGTTTCTTTTCCACAGTCATAAGCAACATCTTTAATTCTTATACCAGTGAACCTCAGAAAATACATAGTTCACACAAATATTCCGGTTTAGTTACCTTGGCATTTGAAAGCACTTTGGGCTTAGTCTGTTTTATGGTCTCTCTCCAGTCACTAGATTCACTGCCGTTGGGGAAAAACATCTCATAAAAGCACCAGGAGAGGAGAGGGTGCGGGATGCCCAGCCGCACACTGGTGTGCAGTGATGCTGGGCTACAGCTGGCTTCCTGCAGCATGATCTTAGGCCGAGAGGAGCTAAAGGGAGTCCCTTTTCCTCCAGGGGCTCTGAGTCCCCTGCCCTTTCCCTCTCCTTTTATGAAGAGGTGGAGGGCCACAGGAAAATCTAGTATTGGATAAAAGAAGGGTGAACAAGGAGCTGCCTGAGTTGCTGCATTGCTCATCTTGGGGAAGAAAGCAGTAGAACAGCTTCTGTTCTTCCCTGTTCTGCATAAACCCAAAGAGATCAGCACCTCAGAAGCAGGTTTCTCTCTCTCCACTCCTTTCTGGGGAGGCAGAAGATGGGAATGGGGTAGATATAAATTCCAGGCAGGAAATGAAGATGAGAAAAACCATCCTCTAACACTTCTAAACTTCACAGTTTGATAAAACCCTATGTCTTTCTGAAAACTCCAGTTTTGATGTGCAGTTTGGATGGGAACTGCTGCTTCTCCAAAATGTTCAGGCTAACATTGCAAGAAGCAATTGCTCTGATGCACCTGCAGCAAGCTTCCCAGGGCAATGCCCATGGATGGCATCAGTAGAGCTGGATGCTCTGCAGGTTGCCTGCTCAACTGCTGTGAATATAGACCCTAAATGCATTTGGTCTTGGAAAGGGCTAGACGCATTGTTCATGTGAAAACTCTTCTAAGATGGCATCCTTTAAGATGTATACCTAGAAAGCCAATCTTTTGTGGAAAATATAGCTGACTGCTATATTGGCTCTATGCTACCTAATGCATAGCATATGCCACCCTCTTGAGGAACGTGGATTTAGCACACAGTGGTAACTGAGACTGAGACTAGAACAAGGCGTGTTTGGGCATTGCTGAAATCCCACATTAACATTAATGCCAGGGGATGGCTGGGAGAAAACCCCCTTTAGCTGCTTGCTGTGAAAGAAGCATTTTCTGTAACAGCTTGTACCTGCTGCACACTTGTGCTGTCATGACTGTGAGATAAACATTTAATTAAAATAGATGTGTGATCTATTTCACCTCTTGCTGTGCAGACTTCTTAAACGTGTAATTTGAGTCTGCATGTTTAGATGGCTTTTGTTTCTCTTCTTAAAATGCTGCTTACAAAGAGAACAGAACATCCAAGGTTTGCTCTATCCTGAACTTCGCTGACTTAGAGCTTTTTATAAAAATGTCACATTTTACTGTGGAAATGTTTGTGAACCCAGGATTAAAGACAAAACAGTGTGAACACGCAGCTTGGCATGCTGTAAAATTCAGGAAATAAGGAAGATCACTAGCTTTTTGACAACAAAATCTGTGAATCACCCACAAAGTATTCTGGTGGTTGTTTCTAGGTTTGTGGCTAATGGCATTGCTGAAGCTTGGTTTAGCTGTTGTGAAATCGGAGGAGGAGATGAAAGAGACTTCGGGATAAAGCACTTGTTTCTGCCAGGCAGCTGTTGGTGAGAAGTGATGTTTGGAAATGCAACACAAATAAAGAGAAATTCTAGTCTACCCAAAATCACTTGGATGTTTGGTAAGCAACAAAACATTTCAGCGGGGTTGCCTGAGCAGTTTCGTAATCGTGCATCCTTTTAGGTGGGCTGGAAAACAAGCTAAATGTGGGTAGGTGGTACTTGCTTTTAGAAGAGACAACTTGAAGAAATCAGTTTTTCTAAAGATATCTTAGTTTCAGAGATTATGTTTTTGATTTATATTTCACCCGAAAGAGTACCAAGAGGACTGGTGTAGAGGTGCTTCATGGTTTTCAGGAGAAAGCTCTAAATCCTGACGGCATCACTGAAACCGTCATAGCTGCCATTTGAGAAGGCCAGCTACTATCGCACGTCAGCCTACAAAAACCAGCTGGGCATGGGGATGTGCGAGAATTGGGTCGATCCAGCTCCGTAGCACTGGCTAATAACAGCACAGCTGCTTTCTGGTTCTTTAATCAAGCAAACGAGCAACAGGCCCTTTCTCTGGGCATTTTGGATGAAGCTCAGCTCCTTGAAGGTGTTGTCCTTTGGTGATGGTGGTTGGACCTGGGCTTAATTCAGCTGGCAGCTCTTCCTCTCCATGGCTTAAGCATGGACCTGCCTCTAGCCCTGTTGCTGTTCCTATGACCTGTTGGCAGTATAGCCCTTGGCAGGTGGAGAAATTTTGCTCAGATACTTTGAAGCATGTCCCTGGTTTTATAAGTCTTCAGTGTAAGAGCTGAAGGGGCTCAGCGCTGCGGTCCTGTCTGAAGGACCCCCCCACTGTACATGGCCCAGAGCTAACTTACCTGCTCTGGGAGGAGGAGGAGGAATATCTGGGCTAGTTTTGTTAGTATTTCAAACAACGGGTTTGGATACTAGTCCTTATACCCTTTCATTTTCTTAATGGGCAAGAGTTTAAGCAACCAGTCATGTGTTCATGCTATTATTTAGCGTGATTGGTCAACTCCTTAACAAAAACCTTTCTAAGGGAAACCGTTAAACACACTAAGTTTAAAAATTCATCTGTCGTAACAATAATCTTTAATTAAAATTTAAATTAGGTTTATTGATTCAGCTATTGTTATCTTTATCATAACAAAAGAATCAGCCAATTCCAGACTTCATGCAGCTCTGATTTTTGATGAACTTTTGCAGGCCTTCTAGCAGTTATGCAAAGAAAATCATCTGCGCTGTTATATCCTCCCACTGAACAGCAAGTGGGTTTTGATTTTTTTCTTTTCAGTTTATAGGATGAGACTTATTAAGTTGATGCTTTCAGGTTAATAATATTGGCTATCTGTCAACGTTACCAGCACATTTTTGAAATGCAGGACTGAGCAAAAACTGGCTGCCTCAGGGAATGAGATGCAAAATCTTTCACTTCTGAAACACTATTTAATATTCAAGTTATGTCAAAATTTGTATCCACATTTTAGCTGCTTGGCATCCTGTCTGATAATAGGTGCTATTAATATACCTGCTAGTAGATCAATGACCATTTCAGAAAAATTAATACTTCACTTGGTTTTAATTGACTTTGGTTTTATTTGAGGTGGTGAGGAAGAAGCTGATTCTGATCTTTAATTATTGCCTAGCATTTAGCAATGAGTCCAGTAAAGGAGAATAGCAGCAGTAGAGTTGGGATTTTAGGAAAGCTTCAGTACTGCTCTCCTGATATTTCTATTCTGGGAAAATATAGGAACAACACATTTCAAGCTCTAGCCTTTTCAATGTAGCACTTTCCTTAATGGCTGAATTCATTTAAAAGGAAAAAAAAAAAAAGAAGCAAAAAACTAGCAAAAGCCTATTTTCCTCTATTCCTTGTTCATGTGTTGTAAATATTTAAAGTAACTGTTTCTGGGAGGAGCATAGACAAATCAATCCATGAGAATATGTGTCTGATTTTGCCATGAACATTTCCAAGTTGTGATGGAGCAGAGAAATTCTGAGTTTCTTTCACACATGCACCTCATATATGGAAGCAACAAAGAGTCATTAGGACTTTTTAGCACCCTGAAATTCTCCTTAGTTTAACAATATTTATCTCAGCTGGTGAGAAAAATTAGTTGTCTTAGTAAGGAAAAAATAATGAACTTGAGAAGAGGTGGCTATGTATGGAGAGAGCTATCTGAGGAAGCAAGTAGAAGAGGGTGCTCACACTCGAAATTGCATAGTTCTCAGAGGAGAGGTACCTGAGATAGCGCAGAGCAGTCTGAAAAAAAAATAAAATACCTGGCTTTTGAAGCAAGAAGCACCTTGTATGGAAGCCTGCAAAATGTCTGTTTCTCCTGAGTAATTAATTTCTGTTCAAGACTGAGGATGGGCTTGGTGTTCAGCAAAGATGCTAAGCTTTTTCTCCTGGAACACGAAACACTTGTTTGGCAACGGAGTGTTTGTCTCAGGGTGTTGCAGTGCTAGATGGTTGGGTACACAGGGCATGAGCTGTTCTTGTCCTCCCCGGCTGCGAGGACTCGAGTGCTTTCAGCTTTACTGCTGTGGGTTGTTTCATTCCTCTCTATCAGTCATGAGGTGGCACTCTTCTACCAGAAGAGATAGCTTACAAAGATTTTTGAAGCGTGCATATATCTAAACTAAGAAAAAAGAAGATGCCTGGAAAATATTGTTAAGAGATTATTGCAAAAGTTACTTTCAAAATGTCCGGCCCGGCAGGCAGATGAGACACCACCAGGATGCTGTGTGTTTGTGGCAGGAATGTAGTATTTGAAGGAGATACCTTGCTGAACTCTCTCTGAGCTAGAGGTTAGTAGCTTACTTGATTTTCTTCTGACTCCCATACAGATTTGAGGCATTTCTGTACACCAGCTGCAGACTATATTCTTCTTCATGACAAGCACAATTACACAGTCTCTTTCTTGCAGCTTTTATTACTGCTGCCAGACCACTGCTAATTTGGAGCACTTCATTGATATATGCTTTGTACAATGAGCACTTGGCTAAAACTGGACATCCTTCAGTCTGGTGGTGTCCTGCTTCACAGAAAATAAACTAGACCAGGCTCCCAGTTTCAGAGGTAAATGGGGGGGAAAAAAAAAACCCTCAGGCATTTCTGGCTAAAAAGATCTGTCTCTAACATCGCATACGAGTGTTTAACATGAGGTTTTAAAAAAATGTATGCCATAGCAAATGGAAAGCACGGCGCTAGATTCTAGTCTCAGTCAGCAGCAGTTCAAACCGGCACCATCTTCCGTCAGGATATAGCTGTTCCAGACTGTGGACCTGACTCAGATCTCCACAGTTTTACACCTCCATGGGATCCTTGCGACGTCCCAAGCAATCTAGCAGATGTCTGCTCGTGAGGCAGCATCCTCTGGGTCCTGCTGTGTTCCTAAGGCATGCTTAACCTCCAGGGTGGGAGAGAGAAATAAGACTTGGCATGCACTCTCCGAAAGCTTGCTGACCCCTTCTCTCCTTCATGCTTGCCATGAACCAGGCTTGGGTAGTAGGGGAGCTCAGGGGTGGCTTTAAAGCTAGTCGTGCTTCCTTCAAACAGTGTAAATCACAAAGCCTGGGAGGAATAATGCAAGAGTTTGGAGACAAGGCGGGCTGACGAAGGGGCTGTGAGTTTGGGAGGAGTTCAAGAAGGCATCGGAAGAATGCTGAATCCAACCAGCTCTGTGCCATGCAGTGAGCCCTTCTCTCTCCTCCCACCGTGATAGAAGTTTTCCCTGGCTGCCACATGAAATACACCACCACCGCCTTCACTTTGTACTTACTCCAGGCAGAGCTTTTTTTAACCAGAGAGATAAAAGAAGCAAAAACTCTGCATAAGGCACTTTGTTATCTAACCAAAACTGGGAGGTGCTCCTGGGACAGATGACAGATTGATAGGGCCACTTTGGCTTCTTCCCCTTGCTTCTCCTCAAAGTACAGCTGAGCATCTGGGCCCTGATGTAAGTGTTCATCACCCCCCCAAGGCTGAACTCCTGCCTGGCTAATCTGATATCGGCACGGGCAGAGCTGTCTCGAAGAATGAAGACTCTTTTTTTTCTTTTTAATCACACATTTCTAAAGAGAAAAGGGAGAAAAAAACCACAATTGCTTATTCCCTGCATGCATGTGAGTGCTGGAAATGAATTGAAAAATGCAGCTGCACCCCAAAAAGCCCAAACCCTGACATTACACATTGCTTTAAGAAGAGACTACAGAGCTGGCACATGCTGGGTCCTATGTGCATAGAGCATTAGCTGCAACTTATTCGGTACAACCTGAATTATTTGCCTCTTGTGTTTCCTATCAATTTTTAAATTACGTTTTATTCTGATTTTGCTGGAGATGGAGGTCAATGCAAATACAACAATACAAGCACAGAATGTATTATGCCAATAAGTTTGCATCAGAATCCAGGAGCCCAGTGGGGAACTAATTACTGAGGCTCAGAAAGGATAGTACTAGTAATGTTTGGCTCTTATTTACTGTGACCTTTTATCTGAAAGTCTCAAAGGAAGGGAAATATTATTATTTTGGTTTTACCAATGGGGAAATTGAGGCAAAGAATGGCGACTTGCCCTAAGGCTTCATAGAAGGTGTGTAGCAAAGAAAGGCTGCTGTGGTAAGGATACATACATTCTGATAGTCATTTTGGGGCATGCTGGCTATCTGCTCTCCTTTGATGTGAGCCAGGAGGAATTTTTGGCCTAAAGCACTAATTCAGTTTTCATGGAGAGCTAATGTTTTGGAACAGCATTTTTTTCAGATCCTGTTATTTCAACACAAGGCAAGCTTCTGCTTGTTACCAGGGTCTCAGCAGAGCTCAAAATCTTTCCTAAGACCATTTCTCTCCTTTGCTTTAAGCCATGCAGAGTATGGATGACAAAACTGGAGAGCTTGTTTTGGGAACAGAAGGCGGATGAGATGAATCACGTCATGGAATGTGAACGTGTTTTCCTGGAGTCACAATTGTGCTTCCTCAGCCTTTTCCTGTTCTCTGTGCAGCGGAGCTCTCCCCTTCTTTTAATCGTGATCGAAAAATTTCTACTATCAGAATAATGGAGATTTTGCCTGTGGGTTCTGTGACGACATGAGGCTGTGGCACGCGTACATGCATGCACACACATACAGATAGAGAGAGATGTACAGAGATACCGAGGTCAGTGATTTTGCATTTTTCCTATACCCAAAATAGCAAATCCTTGATGTGTGAGCTTTGGAAAGCCTCAGTCCCTTCAAATGCTTAATGAGATATGTTGATTATCATCAAATGAAAATTACTTCTGTCATATGAGGGGAGGAGAAGAGAATTTAACTGGCAGCAGTGAGAAGACAATTAACAGACTTCAGAGAGGTACTGGGACAGTTAAGACATTGTTACAAGAAAATAACGGGGAAATGATGGGTAGATCAGGCTATTATAAGCATATGGTGAAACGGAACAACAAATCACCACAAAATACTGTGGTATGATGGGATTAAATGAGCCAACACAATAAGCGAAGCTCGGTTGCACCATCACAGTGCAGAAATATTTGGGTTTTACATTTTTGGGAAAGTTTAATGACATTTCCTCCTTCTCCCCACACACAGAAACATTTGTCGTGCAGAAAGCTTCACTTGATTTCTAATTTGGGAAAACGCTGTACCAAAACTCGTAATTCTTTTTCTGCACAGTTTACCAGGGTAGTATTACACATTTTGGCTGCAAGAAAGCCCTGTAATAAATGATAGCTCTTTCAGCCTGTTGGCAGTATACGGTCCAGCCATCAGTCTTGTAAATGTTCCCATAACCATTGAAAAGTTGAAATAATTTGGAACTGTGGCTTAACACACTATTAATCACAGAGCAAAGGGTTTGCTCTGATTTCACCAGGCATACTAATGTAAAAAAAACTATGATCCTGTCAGATGTCAGCACAGGGATAAAAGCACAGCTAATCATATGCAGCTCCCATGATGGCATACAGGCTTCAAGTGCAGTATTTCAGGGAGAATTCCTCAAAGTTTGGTCAGGTATGAAGGCTTTCATTTAATAAATCCCTTTGTGAACTTGGCCAGGTTGTTTGCGTGTCGATGCGTGTTTGTGACTGAAGGAGAAGCTGATTAATATCGTTTGCTTTCCTGACTGATAAGGAGAAAGAGAAATATGATATGGTCCCCTCGTGAACTGACTGCTCTAGCTGTGATGTGTGCCTTTTGGGCTAACCAGTGATCGCATTTCTATAGGCTTTCAACCAGCCAGCTGATGGGTCCAAAGCCAATGACAAGGTGATGGCCCAATCCAAGCTTCAGAAAAGTTGAGAGTATCTTCTTACTGCATTTCTTGGCTTTTGGAAAGGAGTGGTTTAAGTCTGGATGAGAGTGGGTTGCAAAAGTCTCTATAGGAATGGCGTTGCTCTTCAGGATCCCTTGCCTTCGGGGAATTTCTCCAGGGTGACTGGAGAATGCGACTGGAGAATCACATGAATGTTTCTGAATCCAAGTGTGGTAATACATATGGAGTGACAACAAAAGAACTCATTCAAAGGAAATCAGCCCAAGGTAATGAGGGTGCCATGACTTGGGTTATTCATCCCTAAAAGGTATAATTCAGCTTCATGAACTCTGCAAGACCTAACAATAATACAACAGCTTTCCACTACATACAGTGCCACATTGAAGCCAGATCAGAGTGGCCTGCTGCTGTTTGGGTTATTGTTGTACCTTGAACTAAATTGCTGTGAACAAATATCTCAAAAGAAGGAGCACAATCAGAGCCCTGACACTGCAAAACTCCTGAATAATGCTGTAGCTTACAGCTCTGTTGCTAACGGGAGAAAGATGGAGATTAAGATGGCAGCTGCAGAAGAAAAATTCACTTTGCAGCCTTTTTACACCGTTACATTTGAGAGAAAGCTACAAGTACAACTGATGAGGTATGATGGTTTAGAGGAGGACGGTTTGGATTTGCAAGAAGCTTTGAATGTCTTGTTTTCCCACAAGTACTCCCATCTCCCTTGATAAGCTAATTTTAATAGTTAATGGACTAGATCCTTCAACGTGTTAATGCTGCATTGTACTGCTTCAGTGACGCGGAAGAGCTCTAAAGCAGTCTCCTTGTGTTGCTGGAGCTTTTTGCCTCTCCCAGGGAACTGCTGGGCAATACAGGTCAGCCAGAAGGGATCTTCCATGAGCCCTGATATGTCTGAAGCAAAGACTTCTGGGGAAGAAGTAGGATGAGAGGGGTAACCATACACCCTGATTCTGAGTGACTACTGCTTTAGGGCTGTAGACTGCCAGCAAAAATAATTTTACAAGCTACTGATACAGCAAATATTCCTAAGACTGGAGGAGCGCTGAAAGACTCCAAGCGGTGTTTTGCATTGCCACCGCTCCTCCGCCCAGTCAGGAGATGTGGGTCCCTGCTACTTTTGACTGCATACTTGGAAGGAGGCATGAAAAACCGTGAGGGATAAATGATTCTTTGCAACTTGTTTCCTCAGCTGTGCTGACTAAACAGCCGATTCCCCTTTTTGTGTGTGAGTTACGCCTACTGGCACTTGGCTGTGGTCGGTGCACACTGCGCTGAGTTAGGCACCAGCTGCTCTGGGATGGGGGGAGGATGCTGACCCAGCGGGGCCCCGACACATCTACTGTGCAGTCGAGGAGCAGTCTGAGCTAAAGGCTAGTGCTGTGGGCTGCACCACCTACCCAAATCCTGCAGTGCACCCACTTACCAACTTCATGCTTAACATGATCCGAGCCAGGGGTTTGGGAAGGTTTTTGTAGGTACCCTGGAAAACCGCAGGGTGCAGCAGCAGCGGTGTCCATTAAAACAGCACCGACTGTGACAACGTTTGTCAGAAAGAAGAGGAGGCTGGCAAGGAGCAGTAAAAACTTTAGCTGGCCAGGTTTAATCTGCTGTTTTAAGTCAGTCTGACTCCAAGCCAGGGAGAGGCACTGAAAGAGGGACTGACTGGACGGAGAGAGCCCTGAGCCCCACTCTCTGTTTGCCTCATCCTTCTGATGAAAACGCAAGCCCATGATAAACCAACATGAACGGGGCATCTAAAAAAGGAAACAGCAGTGAATAGGCAATCAGAGTGGTCACTGTTACAACTTGGTGCCATTATATAGTAATAGTTGAAACTTCCTGCAGCTTAATTCTGTCATCATTCAAGAGTCTAGGCAGGCTCCCTGCTCTTCTGATTCAGACTGGATGTTTTCCACACAAGAGCTTAAGGTTATTGTTGCTGTTTTTCAGTCGAAGGAACAATTTAATTGGAATTAGTCCAAAAGTAAAGATGTGGACAGGTCTTAAGCACAGCTGATGGTTCTCATCCATTTCAGGGAAATGGACTGACTTTGGGCCTAGATAGTCCTTCTTCATCTCCTACCTGGGCAATGCAACACAGTTTAGCAGGGCATAAACCCATGGGTCCAATCCATGCTGAATGCCGAAGAACTACCGGAGACACATCGCACCTGTCATTTCATCTCTACACCAGGAATAAAAACCTGTGCTTAGTTTCAAGGTGCTCATTCCCTGAGACCAGAATAACTGTGGACTGTTTCCATCTTGGGTAAGGGTGGTCAAAATGGAACTTTTCTGTTTTTACAGAAGGAAGAGACTGAGGAATAAACTCCAATGACAACTAAAACTCAGTAGTTTTCATCTGAAGCGCCAGACAGACATTTTTGACCTTGTCTTTTTAACACAAACACAGAATAGCATGGATCAAAGATTAAAAAGAACCAGCCATCACATCTGACACACACCTGATGCAGGGAGGCTACGGACCACTTATGATACATTTCAGTTGTGCTGCATAAAGTCTTTAGATGCTGCAGCAGCAGGGGTCTGTCTGAGAATGGGACAAAAAGGAGCTCCCTGGGTAGACAGTAACAAGACCAATAGGGAACACTTCTTCCTGGGAAAAGTATTACTTACAAAAGGTGTTCTTTATTGGGGCAGTCAGGAAGGGCCAGCGGAAAAGGATACAGCACTGAGAAATCTAAGGACAGAATAGCAACTTGACTGGTCAGAACCATCTTTGCTTTTTTTCCCCAGGGTACATGAGCTGCTGAGGACAGGATGAAAGGGCATATCTGAATTTTCCTTTTCTGTTCCTATTGTGCCAGATGTGAGGATGCAGAGGGTCAATCAGCTGCACCACCCATAAGCAGAGTTGATGGCTCAGTTGGACAAGCCCTCAGGATGCATGACCATCTAAGCAGGTGGGGTTGAGGGCTGATTCTTTGTTTTGCATTAGGCTTTGATACTCTAGAGGGGACAAAATCTCTAGGCTAACCCAAAGACTGCTGCTAACCCACTGCCATGCTGCACTTCCATGAAGGACTGCCATGCAGGAACAGCACAGGTAGATAGCATCCAGGCTAAGCAAAAATGCCGTGTGATTGAAAACTGAAGCTGTAGAGAAGTGGCTGGCATAGGAGCAGACATGCCCCTGTAGGCTAGTACAGCTTCACAGTGTGTCATGGAGAACTGGAGAAAGATGTTTCGATTCCAGAAAATGTTAGTCCTGAATCTCAGTGTTTTATGGCAACATGGAGAGTTATAACTCTCAGGGTGTACCTGTAGGTTGTCAGCACTAGAACACAACCTAGACTGTGAATAACAATAGCTGGAGAGGTTTTGAACTGTGCACACCAATGTGAACTACAAGAGCAGAGCAAGTTTCACAGGCTCAGGAAGGATGTGCATGCGTTTTCTGTGTCCTGAGCCATTCTGGTCCTGGTACCACTAACACTCCTGCTACCAGTTGTACAATTTAGTGTTTTGAGACGATCAACTCAGGTAAATCTGAGTTGAATGTAAATCTGGCCTCTGTGTGGCACATCTGTCTTAAGGGAGGGCAGAGGGGAACATAAGAAAACTTTCTTTACTTTTTCCTTTTGTCTGTTTTTTTCTCTTCCTCTCCTTGTCAGAGAATGACAGATGCCTGTGTGTCAAACTGACACACCATCAGGTATAATCTTGAGCTGAATGAAGGCTGTAATTTGATTAAGGGGCTCTGACAGGTTTTGAAACAATGGCAGTGTTTTAAGAATGAACCTGGAGGATTTAATTCATTAATAGTGTAGGTGCTGCATAATACAGTTTTCATAAACCTTTCCTACTGTAGCAGCTGGAACATCCCTCTGTCTACTCATCCTGCTGAATTCAGAGGGACTGAACAGAGCTGAAAGATCTTGTGAAAGGGCAGCTAATGAAGTGAAACTTCAGGGAGGTCAGATTCAGCAAATGGAGACCTGCAGTGATTTGACAGCTGCTGAGAGATCTGTGCAGAAAAGAAGCTGAGACTCTTACAAAACACAGAATTGGTTTGAGATTAATTTCTCAGCTCTCAATTCAGATCATTGTCACAAAATTAATAATCCACTGTTATTTGACAAAGTCTGTACTTACACGTGGGGGCTGGTATAAAACTGGTATAAGTTGAAACTCAGTAAAGTTGATTAAAGTCCATGATGCTGTCTGCACGGATACAAAGCTTGAGGTTAAAAGCTGTAAGTCAGAATTGAAGAGATTTTTTTCACTTCTGCTTCTTCAGAAAGTATTACAAAATTATTCTTCTGTGTCCAATATAAGGGGCTTAGCAGCTGGGTGGGAATCAGGCATATGGATCAGCCCTAATTGGTCTTAGCTCTAGCAGATCAGGTTCACTTGGACTGTGGTTCTCAGATAGGTAGATAGAATGGCTTTATGGAGCCTCAAGGGAAAGCTGGGTTCCTATATTGCCCATCATCTTAATGTTTTGGCTAGAATACTTTGGATGTAAGCAAGCTAGTTAAAATAACGGAGTAATTTTCTGTTCATCCAGCACCATGAAGGACACATGGAGGAAAGGTCTGCAGTTTCTTTCTATGGAGCCAGTGTTAGATCACTGGGGTCTCTGTGGGTCATGGGCTTCACTTTGGAGACAGCCAAAACATTGTAATAAATAAAGGTGTCTCCTGGCCCCAGAGAGAAGGAAGACCCAATCCTCTGGTAGAAGGGAGGGAATCTCTTTTTCATGCCTGAGAGTCTACTTCAGTAGTACCCACGCACTGTTCCTTGTATTGGAAACTTAATAACTTCACTTGAAAATCATGCCTTTTTGATGGCAGTGGAAATAACATGACTTTTAAACAAGTAGAGGAGACTGTCATTGAAGTCGAGCCAGTTATGTGGGAGTCAGATGATTAAGGTAGATATGATGTAGGAGGGAAGAAATACTATCATTTGGAAAAAAATACTGTATTTTGAACAGGTTTAATGTTCTCTTCCAGGGAAGCGGGGTTGTTATTATTAAGTGCATTACCAACATTAGATGCAGGGCTTGATTCTCTGTTGATGTGCCTTCTCTGTAATTATTCACATCCATGCAAACTGCCTACAAAATGAGTCTAAGTTGTTACTGAGTTGTACAGTTGAAGTCTAGGGGAACTGTGTGCTCACTTTTTCAGATGTAGAACCAAAGAGGCAGCAGGTGAGGTGAGAAAGAATTGCTCTTTCATCCAGGTCATGCCAGCCTGCCTGTCTGTAACGCAGCAGCCCAGGGATCTATTTTCCGATCTGGTCATAAGGCCTGTTTAATTCTTGTCAGCCCAATCTGAGTCCTAGCTCAAGGCTGCGTGATGCTGTTCCCATTTTTTTGGGGGGGGGGTGGGGGGGGTGGACAGTGCTGCTCCAGCATGGATAACTTGCCCCTTCCAGGGTTCTTGGACTTTGAGTCATGTGGGGGTCTCAAACTGGCCTCTGAGGCTGCAGCCTGTTGCATCGGTGTGTGCGAACAGCCCCATAAATTTTATGCCTTGGCTTAAGGCAGGTGCTCAGCTCATGCCCAAAGCTGGTGGCACCGCGGGCAGCTGAGTGCAGCGAGAGCAGCTGGAGGGCAGAGGCAACATCGCTGGGCGAGCGTGGTGCTGTGTGTGAGCTGGGCGCTGGCTGATGCTGAAAGGTCTCTTCTTGTTCTGAAGCAGGTTACACCTCTGAAGCTTGAGGCCCTCTGCTCCTCTCTTTGCTGCCCACTGAATACATCTCGCTTTTGGAGCATGGCTACTTCACTGGGCCTGTTCCTGGTTTCTCTCTGTGGGACCAACCCAAAGCCAAATGAGGCCAAAAGTCTTGGATCTGAGCATTTTTTTCCCCCCATATCTTATTCCAATGTGGAAGCAAAGAGCATTGTGCACAATTTGGGAGTTCAAATTTAGAGCTTGAGGTATTCATATTTAGGCTTAAAGTATTGCTCACATGGTACCTTTTGTTTTTCTAATCAAATGGTTTTGCATTCAATTACTCTAACATGAGAAAGAGAGGAGGAAGTAGAAAACCTGCACTGAAAACCTAATAAATACAACATCTGAGATAAATAGATGGAATGTAATATCTTATGGTCTGGATGCAATAAAATCTCAGTGTAATGATTATGCAAATGTAACAAGCCCCAGTGACGATGTGGTTAGACTTGACTCAAAGCAACAAGAGTCTTTCTGTTGATTTCAGGGAACTCGGGGTGTTCTCACACACCCTGGCAACCACGTCATCTTAGGGTCTCAACATTTTAATATAAACAAGTGCCCTCTGGGTAGCAGCCCATAGGAATACCTTTCAAAATGTTGTGTTTTACTATCAAAATGGTTTTGTGCTGTAAACAAAACTTCTCCACAAGCAAATTTCCTTTTCTCCTCCTTGACAAACTTGTACAACTTTCAGAAGTAGAAAAATAAGATAAACCATAATCTGTGTTCTAAATACTTTATGCCAGGTTGTAGAAAGCAGGTGCCTCCTTACTTAGCACAGTTACTGGTCTCTGAGTTTGCGGTGGAGGAGCTAATTGTCCCTGAACTATAACGAGAATGACAACCAACTGACTGCTGTATAACTCAGCCTCTGAGCCTGCAAGATGTTCTATGTTAGCAAGTATATTTTGATTTGTATCAGTTGCTCTACTTTTCTCTAGCCTTTTTTTCCCACATATGTAAACACCATAACCACAAAATGAGTTAGAGGACCCCATTACTCATTTGTTACTTTGCCTGGGATTTGAGTGACCATGTATATTTGAGTGGCCTCTGCCCAAACACTTTCCCTGGTGTTTATTGCAATCTTATAAACTCAGGGTTTTTTTAACAATCTGTAGTTAAAAATTCATTGAGAAAATTACGTTTCTTCATTGGCAGATTACAACTGTTTTCAGGGTCCCTTTAGCACCAGGCCTTCACACTCATGATAATGAAAGCTCAATTTTACAGTCTGGAGAACAGGATACTATCCCAGTATGAATATTACTTTTACAAGATTTTCTAGACTGAGCTTACTGTAATTACACGACGTATATGGAAAATACAGTTTCTGTATATTATCACCACCTGCTTGTTATATCCTCTTTATATCAGCATGGCTTCATCATTCAGTTGTAGTGTGATGCTACAAGGTCTCATGATAAAGATATTATAACACATATTATAAATGTCAGTATGGATTTATGAGACAACCTGCACTTTTTGCTTTCACAGCACCAGTTGTAGACTGAGTGCTAATCTTCTGCCAGTACACCTGTTCCTGCTCAGTGCTATTTTCTTCTCTTTTTGTTTAAACAACCTACAGGTATGTTATGTATTTTGTCCACTTAAGCAAGTTATGTCTGTCCTCAAATTAAATATTAAATTGCTTTAAAATTGATTCTTCCTTATCTTCTCCAGTCCTGCACAGCTGGAATAGTGGAGATAAGGCATTCTGTATTGTATTGTGCTGTTTTTGCCTGGAAGGTATCTGGCTGAAGTGTACTGCTCTCCCAGTGGCTGGTGATAGCTCTGTGTTGGCTTTTTTTGGGGAAATGAGGCTGAAGGGTGCTACTCAAGGGCAGACTCCAGCTGCCTCAGGACTGCCTGGACCTCCATGGGGTCCCACAGGTGTGGTACCTCCTGCATCCCTGCAGGAGAGTGCACTTTTTTTTTGGTGTCCTCACATCCTCCCAGGTGCTGGGGGGGGAACGCAGTGTGCTGTGGAGGGTCTCGACTGTGAGGAGGGAGAGAAGTGCCTGGCTGCCTGAAATAGAAGGTATCCATAAAAATTGGGTAGCGTCACTCAGTATCTATGGAATAGACTGCTGAGAGGCAAACCAGGCCTAGAAAGCTTGCCTTGGAGAGGATGCCAATTTGAGCCTCTATTCTCCTGTTGGGGCTTCTGCATTCTGCCTTGCTCATCTCTCCAGGCTCCCTCCCCTCCGGTCCCAAGCCATCAGCCTTTGTGTGACCAGTGTGTGGCAAGGAAACAGCTCTCCTGTGAGCTGGGTGTTTTGGCACCAATGCGCCGAACAATCTCTCTCACGTTTCCATCGCACACTCAAAGCAGCGGTTCATATTCAGCAGAAAGAACATTGGATATTTGTACATTTGGTTTTTAGGTGTTACTTTTTGCTCTGTCTTCATTCTTCCAAAGTTCGGGGGCTCTGTGGTAGTCTTGGCATAAATAATTTCTGAGATGGCAGAAGAAACAACTCATACAAGAAGCCAGTTTGGCTGAGCAGCTCTCTCACATCCTCAGGGACAGACGCCATGACTTAACTTAAATATTTTGTTTATATTTACATCCAGCTGTGTTATATATACGCGCACACACACACACATATGTATACTTACTTTACCCATATTAATGTATAAGATGTGGTATTGCTATAGTAAATTAAAGACATCATTCCTAATCTATGCCTAAATGCCTCTTAAGTGCCACATGCCATCCCTCCACTTTGTTGCAATTCCTCATACCAGTCTTCCTCAGCCACACACATCCTGTTTCAGCTCGGTGTGAATCAGCCTACAATATTTCACCTCTAGCTTGGCTGCTGGTATTGCATCACTGGAGATTTACATTTCTGTTTTGACCCTCAAAAGATGCATGTGGCCATTTTGTGTTCCCTCCACATGGGTTTCTACGCCACAGTGGGGCATCGCATAAAGCTGGAAATCAAAACTGGTTGAAGAACATGGGAATGGGAGACTCACAGCACTAACCTGTCTTGCCCTGACTGTTCTGTAGTCCTCAGGTGGACGATGCTGTATGAGTTTCTGGATGGAAATTACTATGATTATTTATTGCTTTCTGTGCATTTTATTTTGGTTGCTTTGTAGACTTCAGTAAAACTTGGCTGCTGTCTTTTCAGCATCACAGGTTGGGCTGTTGGACTCTTCAGAAGACTATTTTGAAATATTAAGATTGTCTGACTATTGGGTCCTCCTAAAAAGAAATGAGAATATAAAAAAATGAGGGGGAGGTGAGCATGGCAATGCTAGAAGAGTGATATCCAAACCTCATATTATAAACAGGGTTTCATGCTCAAGAAACCTCCTTGCCTCTGAAGGGAGAAGGGCTTAGTTTGGAAAAAATTTCCAGGGGAACTCCTGGAGATTCTTTAATTTTTTTTCTCTTGGTGTTCCTGTGGCCTGCTTGATGTGATATTTACATAGTGTAATGAAGAGTTTTGAGCGAGATCTGATCTCTGTCTTGGCTGCCATAAAGAGGATTAGCCTCGAGATCTGTGTGTGTTTACAAGAATCTCTAGCGCTCTGCTCTAGTTCTGTTATCTTTTAAATGAAATCATTAGCACATATTTGTAATGGACCTGCTATACCTGGTGAAATGTTGGCTCTTGGTTCCTTTCTTGGTAACAGATTATGCACTAAACCACATATGACAGATGGAAAGCGTGGTAGGAGGCGGTGAATCGAGTACATAAGAAAGGGAGATAGAGTAAGGTGTATTTTTATGGGCTGAGCATTTTTGTACATAGCAGTGTTTGTATTTGCAGCGAACAGTTTGTGTGATGAAATATTCAAGATTTTTTGGGCCTGTGTTTGTGGACGGCTTGTTCCATCCATACGCAGAAGGAACAGTGGCTGCAGAGAACAGAACAACTGCAGGACTGCTGCAATACAGCATGCCTGAGGGAAAGGTACCCTGCCTGATACCACCGTTCCTCCCATAGCTATGGAGTCTCCTCAAATGTCGTGAAGTCCCCTTTTAAGAGACAAAACTTCCAGTATGGGTACTTTATCTAGATTATAAACATTTATCTGCTTCTAATCTTCCATTTACCTTTTAATTAGAGTCCTAATTGCTTCTTCTCTGAGGCCATTAGGGAGCTGACAGGCATTGCACAGCTCAATTTATTCCTTTAGGGTCCTAATTCAAAAGCCACGAGAGACCGAGACCTGCTCCACAGGTTTGGGAGAGCTTTGGATCAGGCTCAAAGCTGTGTATTAAACATTTCATACACATTAGTAGGGGGTATTTCTGGACTGGATTTCTATCACTGATGGCTTTTGAATACTTGAACAGTATTTTGTATCCCTTTGGAGGGTAAAGGAAGGCAGATGTAGTAAGGTTAAGATTCATGTTTGTGTCTTAAAACCTGGATCTTGACTAATTTAACAGGATTTTAAAATCCTGTTGTAGTTGTGTTCAAGCCCTGAGGGGAGAGTCTTAAAGAGGGGTTTGAACACAGTTAGAGAACAAGCTGTTCTGGAGCACAGACAGGCAACTGGCATTCAACTGTTTCTAATTCATCTCTAAGTTGAAAAATGAGGACTGGATCTATTTTGCAAGATTTGTCTTTTGAAAGGACTTAGATCTTTGCCTTATTATTCTTTGCTAAAGAAAGAAAAAAAAAGCAGTTTAACTGTAAAATCAGAAAGGGGAACAGACCAGTTGTTGTTCTTCAGGGGGATAGTTGGAGGAGACCGGTTGTGAAGGGTGGGCTTGTGCTCATTCTGCACTAGCTGCTGTGATGCCTCCCTTGAGCTGATGTCAACCCCTCTCTCTTGGTGTCGACTCCCCTTCCTGCCCTGCCCCACACCGCAGATCATGGTGGAAGTGCTGTGAGTGACCGCTTTGCTGTAGTCTTGATGCACAACCGTAATGGTACTTACAGCCTGCATTTCTGAAATGAATACTCTGCAAAAGTGCTCTGGAAAGGCTTGAGCTGCTGTAATAAGGGCGCACAACGTGAGGCCAGATCAATCACTCGTAAAGCACCAAACTTGATTCGTCAGGTGCTGGTGAACTGTGGGGCAGTTGTGTTGTGAAGGCAGCTGCTGGCCTCTGTCTTCCCAAGAGAGCCTGCCCTTGACTCGTGGTAGGAGAAGGGCATTTTCCTCAGACTGCAAAGCTAAACCTCCTCCACTTCACAGCTGTCTAGATGTGGCTACTGCCTTTGAAGCAAATTTTTGGCCAGACAAGAATCCTTGACTGACTCTAAACCTTTGGCTTTGGACTCTTCTACACTTTTTCACGATATCTGTCATGGCTGTACTGGCAGTTAGAAACTCATTCCCGCACTTATTATCTGAAAAAGTAGCTCGTTTGTTGTCTTCTCACTTTAAAAAGAGACTAATGGAAAAAGAATCTGAAAATTATGAAGAGGGTAGGGGGATTTTCACATCCTGGGGATCTAAGTGTAATAAATTAATACTTCTTATGCAAGGGTGAAAAAAATTGAACCTAATGGCTGGTTAAAAAAAGTGCCAGCACAATTTAATTGGACTGGCTGAGTCATAAATCTTTTTTGTTTTGGAGGTGCCTGGCAGCTCTGCCATAGTCAGATTGATTTTTTTCCTTTAGTGGTAAGGCCCTGTGTCTTCAGTTCACATCAGCCTGCATCAGTAAGGAATGTGGAATAAAAGTTGTCAACCCTGATGTGCCTTAGGGCTCCCCCCACAAAGACAAATCTTAAATGTCTTGACTCTGTTATTGGATACAAGGCTACCAGTTGTGGTGATGGTGATGATGACGATGATAATAACAACAATGATAATTGAGCAATTTCTTGTAGCTGGATTTTGTGTTGGCAGCTTGAATCACACAAAGCCTGTCCAATGGAGTGAGAAGCAGGCAATCACAGCAATGTTGGATGCCCATCTCAACCTCCCTCACTGTCTAGAGGGGCAGAAAGATGCAAGAAAGGGTGACTATGGCCAGGGGAGTGGGACAAAATCCAGGATGAGTAGGGAATGCTGTGAGTTAGTGCAATCTTTGGATCACTCTTCAAAGACTAGTTGTCTGATGGAGTGCAGCCTTACAAGTTTAAGATTTGATCTTCCATCAGACCTCCTGGAGCAAAGCTTGGTTGCACAGGCTGCCTGCCTGCCCACAGCAATGAACTCGTGCTCCTTATCCAGTTCTGCCTCCCCTCTCTGAGTCACTACTGTCTCCAGTGGTTCAATGGTGGCCACAGAACAGCTTTCAAGTACATAAACCACAATTTCTTAAATGGCGACATGGGAGAACAATGAAAGCTGTTAGCCGGGCTATTTATTTTTTAAAGCCATTCAATTCTTCACAGTTATTAAATACTAGGAGGAGCTGGCTTTGAGTTTTATAATCACAGACTGATTTAGGCTGGAAGGGATCCATGGAGTCATCTGGCCCTACCCACTGCACAAAGCACAGCCAAATAGTTTGAGTTGCTTAGGGCATATGCAGTCAAGTTATGGATATCTCCAGGGATGGTGATTTCCCTATCCCCCTGGACCCCTGTTTCAGGGTCTTACCAGCTTTACGGTTAAAAAAAAAAAGGCTTTCCCTAGTGTTTAATCAGAATTGCCTGCGTTGTGACTTGTACTTGTTGCCTCTTGTCCTGTCCCCTTGCCCCTCTGAGGTGTGCCTGCCTCCATCTTCTCTATAATCTCCCACTGGTAGGTTCAGACAGCAATAGGATTTCCCTGCACTGTCTCTTCTCCAGGCTGAACAGTCCCAGCTCCCTCTGCCTAGCCTTGTGTGTGTCCTGTGCTCCAGCCTCTGACCATCTTGGTGGCCCTGCTGGACTTGCTCCAGTAAGTCCATGTCTGTCTTGTACTGGAGCCTTGAACTGGACACAGCACACAGGAGGTGACCTCACAGGTGGTAAATGGAGAGGAACAGTCACTTTCCTCAAGCTCATGGGTATACTTTTACTACCACAGTCCAGCATGCAGTTGGCCTTATTCACCAAAAGGACTTATTTTGGTGTGTATCATTCACTTGCTGAATAGCTTGTGCTTAGAGTTATAGTTTAATGAATTGCTTAGAACTGTGTTTGCAGACACTTGTACTCATTTTACTCCAATGACTTTAGTGTGGGCAGCAATGTTCATTGTATGTGTGAACCTGAGCCCATTCATCTTCTTGGGAAGCCCGTACCTAAGGGCAGAGGTAGGCAGTGGTGCTCGCCAGCTTCCTTCCGCGTCTTGTCTTTTGCCTTTTTTATTCTCACTGTCACTTCAGTGACATCAGGGGCATGCTGGCCTCTTCCAACTCCATTTAGTAACAGCTATGAATTCAATGACAAATCCCTGGGGCTTTGGATCTCCTATTAGCCTTGGCCAGTGCTGTGAATTGTCCTGAAGCAGATGTCTTGGCTGCCCTGACCCCTTGCCTTGCTATGATAGTGGCCTGCATTCACACTGACCTAACTATATGCTGTTGCCCTCCTCTAGTGCTCATGATGTGAGATCAGGTCCTGATCAGGTCTGTCTAGGGAAGCTATTTGTACAGTTCATGGGTTTGTAAAATTAAACTGCTGGGAGAAGCCTGGGAACCTACAACCTGGCATCCTTTGCAGGGTAGAAAATACCCTAGAGTGTGTGTTACCCTTCCCACTATTTATTTCTGAGAAGTTAGTGGGGCTGATCCAAATATTCCCTCTGAACTGGTTTTCCAAATAAAATTTTGTCATTCCTCAGAAATCTCAAATGAGTTTCTCATAACGACTGAAGATTTGTTTTTGGTGGTCTCTAATTTTTGCTTTGTTTTCATGTTTTGAATGTTTCTTTAAATCAAGTTTCTTTATTGGCTAAGTTGTAAGAATGGAATATCTCAAATTCAACAATCCTATATTTATTAAAATTCTAATTTTTAAACAAAAGTTTTTTTCCATTCCACAGAAATCCCAACGAATGAAAATTGTCAAAACCAGGAGGAACAGAAATCTTGGAAAGCATCGTGACTCGTTTTCTCTCTAATTCTCTTGGGAATGGTGGGAATGAAGGAGAGAGTGAGCGAGCAAGAGCAGAAGGCTGATCACACGAGCTTTTTGTGCCTTTCGCATTTGTTGTCACAATGGCTGCCTCATCGCTCTGGGAAGATCCTCTCTCTTTCCATCTCTTCTGAAAATACAGCAGGTTTGGAGAAGAGAGGGGTGAAGTACAACCAGAAAAATGAGATGTGGGTTCCTTGGCAGTTGCACAGGTTGTCACACGAAGAAATGTTTTTTATATGAAAGTCAACTTTGTAATAATAAACCACAGATATTCAGCATCACTTACTGGGACATTAGAACCTAACATTAAATGACCTGTTAAATTAAGAGAAAAAAAGCAGGCCAGCCTCCCTCCAGCTGCGCAGCACAGGTTAAGACTGCTACGAGTTGCAGGTGGGAGTGCTGAAAAATGTGCGGCTGCTTGGAACAAGCAGCCCATGTGCATATCCTGTAATCGGTGCCTACGCTGCTGCTTGGACTTGGGCTCAGACTCACCAGCGTGGTGTTAGTTTACTCCTCTTCAGTGACACAAGCGAGCAGCTCCCTGAACCCCCTTTGGCTACATGGATAAACTAGAGCTCAGCTGCTTTGTGGTGTCAGGGTGGTGAAAAACAGGCAGAGCACATCAGCGACTCTGAACTTGTGTTTGGTTTTCCTTAAAATGCTGTGATTGAGACCACTGAGACCATTGAAATTCTTTGTGACTCGTTTTTGCTGGAACCCCTTGAGGACTTTTTTGTAGTGGCCTTGGGAAGCCCAGAAGCTATGCCATAACAGGAGTTTTTAGTGCTGACAGCAGCCTTCTAGAATAGAAAGCATATACTCGTAAGTCTTTTCTCTCTTTTTCATGTAGTTATGTAGCCAGTGGAGTTAGCTGTGGTCCATAGGCTTGTTCTTTTTAATCTATCAGGTGTTGATTTTGAATTTCTGGTTACTTAACAGCTTTGCTTGCTCATTCTTCAGTCTTTTAGGTCACTTTTGACTTTACAGTTACTGCTCTATTCAATTTTGTGAAAACTTTCGGCTGAAGGTGAATAATCTATCTGCTTACATTCATTAGAAACTGATGTAAATATCTGTAATTTGGAGAGGTCTTACTGTTAAAAAGGAGCGTAATGTAACATGTTTATCCTTCATTACAATTCAGTGAGAGGAAACAATATTATACAGCTGGAAGTAAATAAGCACCAAGGGGACAAGTGAAAAGATCTTTTAGCAATATAGGTGAGAACAGAGTTTGCCAAAAATATTTCCCACGGTTTTGAACTGCAGGCTGTTTAAGTATGCTTCATATCTGGAGATCAAACACAAGTGAACGAGGGAATCAACATGAAAGAATCAGTTCATTTTGGCAAAAGTTCCAGGGGTGAGACACTGCCCTGACTCAAATCAGTGTGTGCCTGGGATTTCATCACAGGTGCTCAGCAGCCTTCATCTCCAGGTTGGTAACAACCTTGGATGACCAAAAATGAATCTAAAATAGAAATTATAGCTATATTTTTCTTTTTCCAAATCAGCCATTTCAGTACTGACCCTTCATTTACACTGTTCCAAGAGCAAGTGGACAAACTGAGTATGCTCAGGTTAATAGCTGTTTTCTTGAAAAGTGCTCAGAAATGCAAAAGGCACTTCATTGTCCTGCAGCACTTCTCAGGAGGGCTCAGAAATCATGCCTCCATTTTGTAAGCAGGTGAAAAATGTTCAGTGAGCTAATTCTGCCTGGGGTATCCTTTGACCTGGATAACACTGCTGTGCCCTTTGCAGAGAATCATCCCTTTGGTTTTGCAAAGTGGAGATCTTTGTGATGGAGACTGCATGGGCACAGGGGTGACAAGTACTGCTCAGTGCAGCTCAGCCTCTGCTTTCTTGGTCCCCCCGGGTAATACACAGTCATCTCTTAGTGTCTGAGCTGGGTCTGGAGACCCAGGGACTCCGCAGTATCCTGAAACTAGGACAGGGGAGTCTGCTGGTGGTGGCCCGTGAGGTTTGGGCTGGTCAAGGAGGAGGGTGCCAGCACAGCTTCCCGCTGTGCCCTTCTGCTAGGGAAACAGCAGCAGGGCCAGTGTTAAAGCACAGCATCGTGATCCTGTCATTCCTCTGGCTGTGGAGATCGTGAGCCCTGCAAGGGATAATGTGTGTAGGCTCACAAGTGAGAAGGAGTGGCGAGCAAAGATAAAGACAAAATTTTCGGCATCTCTCTCTGCTTGCCACTGTGCTAGGAAAGGAGCAGTGCTGACAGCAGAGGTCTGCAAGAGTGTGCGAAGAACTGGCAACTGCCCTTTCTCTGTGCTCAGAGAGACCTAATATGGTTTGCAAGGACATGATGTGCAAAATGAAGCTGCTTTTCTGCAAGTTTGATTTGTGTTCAGAAAAGAATTATTTAATAATATCTAATTAGCTATATGAAAGTGGTTTTTAATACAGAGGGATCTCAAACCTTTTTTTTTTTAGGGATCTTACTTTTAATGTAAGAGTTACTGCTTGAAACTGAGTATTATTATGTTTAGGGGTGAGGGAGCAGCTGTAGTTGTGAAAAGCTGAGCAACTAATTGGTGAGAAAGGTATGAAAGATGGACAATAGGCTATTATCAAACACTCAGCAACATGTTTGTATAGTACAGCACTATTCAGAGAATAAAGCTGTTAAACAAAATGTGTAATCCCTTTTCCCTGCCTTCCCTGAAAGTAATATAGATGATCTCATCAAAATTTTGGTTGAAATACTCATAATCAGCATATCTCTTTTCTCATGAACTTTACTCCCTGACTTCTTGCCATTTTGCATATTGTTTTGACTGTTGTGAAATTGTAATTGCCTCATTTAAGCCTTATAGTCTCCTTCACCAAATAGACTAATCTTTTCTACCTGTAGAGAAAGCTTCCTGAAAGAAACATCACAAGGAAATTGAAGTGCCTTTCTTTGCCGGCATTCAGAACTCCAGCTCATGACTGCAATCACTCATGCTAACAATCCTAATTTTCTGTGTTAGAATTAATAACAATGAAACATTTTGTTAGAATTAACAAAATGAAAATGTGAGCAAGGATTATAAGTGAAAGGGATTACTAGGGAATTGGGGCTATATGAGAAGGTGAACCTAGATACCTAAGTCTAGCACCTAGCATCAAGAGATGTTAAAACTATTAAAACAGAAAGAAAGGAAAACTAAGACTGTAGAGCCATTGTATTCTGACCATTCCTGAAATGATGATAATCCAGCTTAGAGCAGAAGCCATTTATTCTTAACCCTGTTTAAATTGTATTTCCGTCAATGTACGTTGGTCACATCCCAGAGCACAACAATCAAATCTACTTTCACCAGTTGCCTTGCAGAAACACTTGGGTGTGAGAAATTCTGGTTCTTTTCTTCCTTTCACCTACATCCCCTTAAGAAGCAATTTGAGAGCATAAACATCTCTTCTTTGAAGACCAGTAAAAAATTCTAGTGAAAAACTGTAACCCGAGCAACGCTTATTTGGAGAGCGAGCAAAGTCTGCAGAAATGTTTTGAAAGGTTGGAACTGCTAACATACATATCAAAGGGAGATATTTGTTAGGATTGGGCAAGGATAAGGGCTAAATATGGCAATTCATCCGGGAGAAATAAAAAAGACAATAAATCGGTCAGTCAAAGGGGCTGTAGTGAAGAGTGGGAACAGCTTTATACAATGTTTGTCTAGTTGATAGCATCATTTACAACATAAATAACCATCTATGTGAACATTTTATTGCTTTCCACACACATTTTCCACAGCTGGCAAGTGTGTTTGTTTACGTATCTATAAACCATTCTGCAAATACTGCTCTCAAGCTGCCTGTGTGTCAGGATTATAAATGCACACTATTACAAGTTTTTTTGTAAAATTATCCATATGAACCTAAAGTTATCTGCCTAGCTTTGTTACTTATTTTTTGACAGTTATAAATGTGTAGATAATTTTCTTTTCCTTGGCACTGTTTCAATTTTCATGTTTTTATTTTTAGGCAGAGGGAATTGCCAGAGTGTCATCTAGTGCACCCTACTGGCCAGATACAACTTCACAAAGTTTGAGGGTCTTGCCAGCTTAAGTCGGTTGAAATACTTCATATTCCTTTCCTGTGTTAGAAAACGCTGTTTTCTGTAAATTAATGCAGGTTTAGAGGAGGGAATTGAACCAGGCTGCTTATGATTCAGGAACTGCATTACCAACAAGGCTATGGGCTGTTCAGGATACTCCTCTTCCGCACCTTTTTTTGTTATCCCTCTCTCTGAGTTTCTCACTTTCTTTCTCTCTCAGTTTCTCTAGCTGTTGTAACATACCTCACTTTCCCACTTCACCTCCCCAGATTTAAAAGACTTTCCTTTTCTTGATCTTGGTTTATTTTCTATATCAGAATTATACATTTGGAAGTCTTGTTCAATTTTTTAAAATGACTAGTTTGCTTATGATGATAAGACCTCCCTTAAATATAGATTTCACTAGGCAAAAAAAGCTTAAAAATTTCATGCCTATTGTTAGAAAGAAGCTGTTAAATTATCACAAAAAAATTCTTCAATGTAGATTTTTTGAAAAATTTAAAACAAATAAATAAGTTCTTCAGATCCAAGCTTTTGTGCCTGCTATTTAGTGGGGACAGGGTTCAGGATCTTTGAACCCAAGTTTTTTTGTTGGTCCAAGGAAAAAAAATCGTTTTCTCAAATTCCATTACTATAAATGTGCATACTCTAACAAATCTCTTAATTGGTCTCTAACAAATCTCTTAAGTGGTCTCCAGAAAATAATATGAAACAGTGGTGGCACTTTAATATAAATGATCTATTTTGAATGGCAAATATCAAATACTGCTGAACTGAGATCAGCGTGTTAGTCATGTTCTTTCCAGTTAGTTCATTTGCATTTAATGTTACAGCTCTCCCATAAGGAGCGGAGGGATGCCAGAATCCTGTTTTTTTAGTGCTGCTTAAGTGTGGGACCAGAGCCTTTGCTGGTATGGGGCTATTCTGTCAATGCCACAGCTGTAGTCTGACACTAAAAGAAGCATAAGTGCCTCAGAAACGGCTTCCCTATTAAAGATGGACGTTACTTCAGTTTTTTTCAGAGTTAGTGTCAATCCTTCCATTGCACTGGCACTCCTACCTGCTGTTAGCATGGTGGGAAATGGAATGGGGGCTGCAAAACGTGGAAATAACAGATGTGTCCTTCAGATGTAGTGACACTTGGTTGGACTTTTGCCCCCTGTTCCTGAAGGCTCGTTGGTTTCTTTATGGCAGTCTAATGTACTTCTCACCATGATTGGGTTTTTTGGACACTTGAGAGATGTGCATCATTAAGCCCTTAACGTGGAAAGTATTATATATGTATAAAATGATATCACCTGCTCAGTAAAACTTTAAACAGAATAATATCAATAATTAATAAAAATAATAACAAATGTTGATACTTAGCATTTTCCACTGTGTTACTTCTCATGAAAGGTATAAATGTTGTCAGAGTGGGGAAGCTCTGAAAATAGAGAAAGGATTGTTTTCACTGGACAAACTTGGGAGTGGCTTTTCTGATGAATAACATAGGCTAATGATCTCAGTCTGGTTTTGACCCATGAATGATGATATTGCTATAGCCAAGGTCACAGTTTCTTAGCTTCAGTTTTAATGTTTTTTGTATCGTGTGACTTTGACCAATGTTGGCAGGTATGAAGGGTAGTGTATTGCTTGCTCTCCAGGGTTGGAGATTGCTGCTATAAGCAACTTCTTTTACTGTTCTCACTCTACATCAGGTGTAAGAAGGAAATGTGAATATATGGTGGCCTAGATTTGCTTTCAGTGTTTGCCAGGATGTAGCTGGAAAATATTTGTAAATTAAAAGAAGGAAAATGTCTAATTTTGGTAGAAAGTTGGCCTGATAGCACCTTCAACAAAAATAACCCAATGCATGTTGGCAAAGCACAGAACAAGTGGCTACTTCCACACAAACATGTTTTAGAAATTGTGCTGGTATTTATGACATTAAACTTTCTGATGCCATAGTTAAACAGCATTATTCGATGCCCTCCCCTTATATCTCATGCAGCTAGAGAGCCGACCCAAACAGGACAAAATGGAGCAGCTTAAAATGGTAAACGTAGCTACCTATGCAGCGCCAGGGTAACACCTTAATCCTGGATGGCTTCAGTGGGTTTTCAGATCACTGCACCCAGTTTCTTTGTTAATATGGACTCTTCTGGCATTTTAACTTAAACTTTGCCAGCCCAAGCAGTCTGAGAGGTAGTCCCCTCTGGTGAAGGCTGATAATGGCTGAGTGGAAGATGTGGTCAGTCTCAGAGAAGCAAAGGAGACCCCAGAGAGCTGTGTGAGTGTGCAGGGGTGAAGCTGAGGTAGGGGAGGGAGGGTTAAACAGTGAAGAGTGGCAAGGCTTAAGACAACAAGACTACATTTGATGCACTGCAGAAGTATACGGTCTTTTGACCTTATAGGTATTTTCGGTGAGATGGTTTTTATACTTCTACTACTTGCCAATAATTTTTCTGGAAAACATGGTGTTCTGTAAACCTGAAAACATCCACCGCTCTTTGGGATGTCAACTTCATTTAGCTGCAATTCAGAAATTTCAAAATGGTTTCAGCTAACAAACAGCAATTTCCTCATCGTCTCACCCGAAGGTGATGCAGATGTTTGAAACCTCTGTGCCTACTGCACGTATCAGAAACACTAAACATTTCATCTTGATTTCTCTTCAGTACCACCTACTTCCTGGAAAATTTGGAAGCCTTGCATTTACCACTTCAAATTCTCTGCCAAGTTCCTTTCAATTTTTTTTTTTTTTTGCTCCATTTTTGTCTCACACGTTTATTATATGGTGACAAATGCAGTTTTCTTCTGACACCACATAATAGATGTGTGAAACACACACACATGTTCTAGTAAGAGACTGCTCTTTATTTCCTGGCTCCAGTTGCAAAACATGAGTCAGGGTTAGAAAGGTGGTACCTCTGTCAGAGATGTGTAATCCACATCCTCAAACTTTCCTAGCTTTTGCTACAGTAGTGGGGAAAAATGGCAAATCTGGTTCTTCTATTCCTATACTCAGCGGTTCCTCCTCCCCAAGCACATCTTTTCTGCATTTTCTAATCACCATTCTGTTGTATTGATTATATTTACTCACTTCAGAGATTGATACTGTCATTAACAGGAAAAAAAGTACCTCCAGCTCGTAAAACAAGTGTACCAGCACTCTGACTGCAGGAAACACAGCACTTTTAGAGAAAATATCATCTTACTATTCTGGCTTTAATGTTAAGAAAAACCATTACTAGTCCATTTGCTGTGAATTCCAAGCACTATTTTCTCTCCGTCAAGTGATATCTGATGTTCTGCTGTATAATCATAGGTAATGACCAAATAGCCTCCCAACAAGACTCTGGTGACATAACATGACTTATTTATATATACCAGATTTAAATGTTCTGTACGCTTCTGCAGTGTGTAGGGGGCCTCAGCAAAATACAAAATCAGACAGATCTTTTGTGAACTAAAGTGGAACAAGCCCCATGTTACAAGTTAAAACAAAAACAAGTAAACAAGCAAGCAAAAAGAGAAAACTGAACACATTATCACTTCCTACTGGATCCAAACAAGCTAGGAATTTCACATGGCAGGCAGTTATTCTGCAGTTACCCATGGGTGACGGGAAGCAGCAGGAACTATGGTGCTTCCGTGTTAATCATAAACAGAGTTTTGTATTGAATTTTTTCTTTCTAAATAATTTTATCCCACAGGGTCCTAGTGGTTGAGTTGCTCCTGCAATAGAATGACAAATAACTGGGTGACATGCTGTGAAAAATTTAGAAAATGAGAAGTGCTATCCCATTTTCCAAACAGAGCAGAAACAACACTAATTCCATTAGGCAAGATGGAACAGACAATTAAACTGGGCATGCTTTTAATTTTGAAGCTAACCAGATAACTGATGCCTTTTTCAAATGTAATGACTATTGAAGGGATTCCTTTAAAGTGAAGCAAACCCACTGATTTTCCTTTCTAAAATTAAAGCATTTACCTTATACAAAGTATAAGAAATGTTACCTGTTGCCTCCACCATTCCTTCTAGGATTACAACAATTTCTAGCTCCTCTTTGGGCAACTGGGCTTTGGAAATCTCCCAGAAAGGACTCTGCTGGTTAATTTCATGGCTGATGATCAGTGGTGAAACCAAAAAGAGACGATCATCCCCTGTGTAATAACCTACGTTGATATCTGTCTGGTTGAGTGGTATAAATTCCCCCTCCTTTGTCTGTTTGGATTTGATCAACTTGGCTCGTATTGATGCCTCTACAATGTGTGAATTCCTAAGGTCTCCTACTCGGAACATCAGACACAGCTTTCCATCCCGCATGGAAATAACTGCGTTTGTAGAAAAAACCAAGGTTTCTGCCCTCTTCTTGGGTTGGGATATTTTCACAAACATGCAGCCAACCATGAAAGCGTTGACGATAGAACCTAAAACAGACTGCACTAAAAGCAGAATAATTCCCTCGGGACACTTGTCCGTGATGACCCGGTAACCATACCCAATGGTGGTTTCTGTCTCGATTGAGAATAAAAAGGCTGAGACAAACCCATTGAGGTTGCTGACGCATGGGGTCCACGTGCTGTCCCCTATATGATCCATATCTCCTCGCATGTAGGCAATTAGCCACCATATCATTCCAAAGAAGAGCCAGGTCACAGTGTAAACCATGACAAAAATCAACAGGTTGAACCTCCACTTGAGATCGACTAAGGTAGTGAAGATGTCAGTCAAGTAACGGTAAGTCTCTCTGACATTCCCATGGTGGACGTTGCATTTCCCATCTTTCCTAACATACCTCTGGATTTTTCTCTTGGCACATTCTTTGTTTATATTTTTTGGCAGATCCTCTCTAGCTTGTTTGGGCAACTTTGGCTGATGAATAGTGACAGGGCTCTCTATGTCCTGCTCCATTGAGTCTTCTTCCAGTACGTTAGCTGCCATGAAAAACAAACAAACAAGAAAAAAGGCAGGCATTATTTTTCTTATTATTTCTCTAAGTCAACACACAACTTCTTCCTGTATTACTGGCATGAAATTGCTATTAATCAATAAAATTATCATCCTTGTTCTTTGCTCACCTCTTAGATGCACAACACGGAAGTCAAATGATGCCAAGCATCCTCAATTTATTGCTAAATAGAAATACTTTGAAGGAAAACTCTCATTTCCTATCTATCAGGTCATCCTATTTACACCCATATTTAAATTCTGCAAGATGTGTTTAAGCAGAACTTTCTTCCCCCCATCCCCCTTTACAGTTTAATAAATGAGATTTCTTATGCACCAAGAAAGATCTTCTGGGAGATAGCAGATATAAATGAGGAAATGGATTCACTTGGGGCTTTCAGTCAACAAGATGAGCAGAGAAAATGAGAAATTGTTGAGCTATTTTTTCTTTCAATTGCATTGCTATGGGGAAAGTATTAAATAAGTATAAGGAGTTTTAACTCCCCCCCGTCTTTAGAATGAACCAATCTTACTCTTGTTGAAGACAGGCTACAGTGTAATAGTATACCAAGAGCAATTCAAGCACATTTCCATAGAAAATCAATATCTTGCTGATACTGAGACAGGGAATTGTGCGTCCTTCTCCCAGTAATGTAAAACATACGGTACTTCAGAAAATGATTTAATTTTAATTCAGTATGCCTGTGGCCTTAATTCAAGGGTACATTTTTTTTCTAATGGTATGGGCCTAAACAGCATTCCTCTGTGTCTTACAAGAATTTAAAACGCAGAAATGACAGTAACTGCCTTTTTTTTTTTTTTTAGTTTCCCAGCCTTTTGAGATAAATAGCTTCATTATGTTTATGTGCAAGAAAAAAGACTCTACTGAGGAGGAGAGTGGTTTTATCAAATGTGTTTTGCATGAAGCTGAGGAAACGGCAAGGTCTGGGGTAAGTGTTGTCTTTTACTGGAAACCTTCTGCACTCTGGGGCTTGTTCCTGCAGGAATTTCAGCTCTTGAACTCCTAATTTTCTCTCTTCTGGCTAACTGCTATCATTCTGCTGCCAGGCTGTGAAGGGAAAAGGCTTCTGCTGGCTCTGCCTAGACGCTTGGCTCTGAACAGAGTAGCACTGATGTGATGTTGTACCACCGGTTCACGGAGAAGCTCCTCCTGAAGAGCCAGGGCGTTGACACGCGTGTTGCCGGTGCGCCCTGCGACGGCCACCGTATACACCAACAGCCCACCCAGTAACTGACTGGGTGGGCTGCCCACTCCTGCTGTGAGGGGCCACCTTCCAGCAGAGAGCTGGGAGCAAACAGCTTGGCTTGGGAAGCACTTCGTTTCCCTGAGCTCCGGTTGCCTCCGAGTACCTCTTGCCGGGCTGGGAAATGGGGGCATAAACCCATCAAAGCTCCTGCTTGACACAGCAGCCCTGTCTCTGGCACCCCAGGGGCTTGGGGGTCTCTGCCTGGCACTGCCCTGGGCAGTGGGGCCAAATCCTTTCGCACGGGGGAGCTACCAGGGATGCCTGGGCTCTCGTCCAGAGAGAGGGTTGCGCAAGGGGCTGCTCTTGGTGGGTCGGTGTGGCTCGAAGAGCATTTTAGTCTCTCCTTCTTAGAAACATGTGCTACACGGCAGATCGTCTGTGGAGTCTCACAGCACCTGTAGCTTTTTCAAGATGTGCAGACTCACCCCTGTGGAGGAAGATGACAGACCCTTGTAAGGTTTTAGGGGTGAGTGAAATACCCAGGAATAATAAAAAAAATGGATTGTAGACTGTTTGTTTCTCCTTCTGTCCTGCTCCACTGCCAGCCAAGCCTCTGTTCAGCCCCATAGCCCTTTCTGTGTTAAAAGAAAGGCTCGAAGGTCGACAGTAGCACGGAAACCTGATAGCAGTTCTGTGTTTTAAGACTGTGTGCTGCATCCTGTGCCACCTTTTCAGGTTGCTGCTGTGTCTAAAGAGAGCATTATTCAGGCTGATGGTAGCGGCAGCACTGGAAGTCATGTCACAAGGCAGTCAGTTCTGAATGAACCTACCCCAGTTGGTGACAGTGTGCCTACTTGCATTATAACTGATGCTATATAATGTATGATGAAATAAACACAATAAAAAGGCATTGCAGGAACCTTGTGAGGCAGACTTAAGCCAAAGACAGAAAATTTGAAGTTAAGGCTTCACACTTTCTGCTTAACTCTCTATTGTGCCTAAGGAAATTTCAGTCCGCAGGCGCTATCACATCACTGCAGTAACAGACCCCTCAAATACTTATGAACAGCCTATGAAGGCTCTGGCTTTTGAGGTTTTAACGGACTGTATGTTAGACTAGTAACGCTGGTTTAAAGTTGTTCATTATCTTTAAGGCATTATGAATATTTTGCTTTCTCCTACCAGATAGAGCCTGGCATGAACACAGAGACAGGGTGCAGGTTTCCCCTGTTGCCTTTGAGAATATACCTTACTTCTGACCTTGCTATTAAAGGCAACCATGTCCTAGACCTCCCTGCCTGAGCATCTCTTACAAGAAACGGCGAAGTGCATTAGAAAAACATAGCAGGGCTGGGAGGGGACACAGGTGCTGATTTTGTTACTGGCATCAGGAAATATCTGAAGGGACATCCCCATCCAGGGATGCCTAGCAGTCATACGCTGCACCCATCTAGCCTGCTTTGCATACAGTGTTTATTTCCTGTAGAAGTACTTGCTAGCAACGAAGCACCTTTTACTCATACAACAAATTTTCACAGTACATGGGCTGACCCACAAAGAGAGGTAGAGGCCACATTTTCTCAAGCAGCTATAGGTTTTGTAGCAGGAGCAAGGAGCCGCTGTGCTCCCCAGAACACGGTGTTGGCTGTCACTGTCACTGTAAGTGGGCTTCAGAGACCTGCCCCTTCCAATGTGGGAGGATTTTTCTTAACTCTGAGAAGTTGCACCAGAGCTGACTCCCATCTGGATACGTGAGAGGGCAGCTTTGGACAACCAAACCCAGTGACTGCATTTAACCTATGTCTCAATCAGTATAGCATCTTGCTAACACTCTTGCGGACATTTTAATCTCCCTGGAGGCATCTGGCCATTTTGTAAGCTCTTCAGGCTCCTTCCAGTGCTGTCATTTCTCAACTCCCAGGCAGTCTCTAAGAGGAAAAATTAAGGTCAAGTTTTTAGTCTTTTTCTCTTATGCAAGATGCCCTTTGACTCTTTCCCTCACCCAAATTCTCCTCCTGTGAGACCCAATGAATACCTGTATGGGAAGGTTTCTAGATCAGAATCACAGTCCGTCACCCTCTCCTGGTCTGAGTTCTCACTCCAGAGTGAACCTTGGGAGCAGCAATTCCTGAAATAAGTGATCCAAGGATTGTGCATCTATGTGTTTCCATGGAAATGCTTGATGAATAAGTTCTAAACACATGGCAGGATCCCTGTTCACCACTAAGGCTGAGGAACAGCCACATATTGTCAGCGCCTTTGCCACAAAACACTTTGACTAATTATATTTTTACTTGATATGAACCCAATTAGCTTATGCTGTTTATTTAATTTAATTTTCCTTTTGGTTATATAATGGCTGTCATGGTTCCAGGAACAGGGGAGTGAATAGCAGCTATCTCACTTGAGAGCTATTTTTACTCTCTCCGCGTTTCTTCACGACAAAAATATATACATATTATTAATCTGCACTGAAAAAAAAAAGTACTTCTGAATGCTTCCCCCTCTCCCAGTAAACATTATGTTTGTTTGAACACAACAGCCAGGTAGCAATACTGTGCCAATTTAGAGTATTCTGTTCAAAGTATTTGTTTCAGTGAGTCTTTTAGGCAAATGCATACATGACATATGAGATTTCAGTGACTTGTTTCATTTTCCAGCAAATGACAAGGAGTTCTCTTAAATAAGTCCCTGAATAGTTCGCTTGTGTTTCATCATAGCAGTAGGTACTGGCTATGGCTATATTAGCAAATTAACTGTGCCCAGGCCTATTTTTTAGCGTGGAGGCTAAATGGAGTAGTACAGCCCACACTTGTATTATTGAACTCCTGTTGTTTTCAAAGCAGGGTAGTCTCATACAATCTGCTTATTAGGAATAGTCTGTGTCCCATGATAACACCCAAAATGTAGCCAGGAATTGTGTGTACTCAGTTCTGCACTGGTCAAAACCATGCCAGGGGCTTTTCTAGGAATTTTACCATACAAGGAGTTGGCTGCCAGTGCTTGGGAACATTTTATTTTCCGGTAAAGATGCAACCAGTGTTGTTACCCTTGTCTTCTCTATTCCAGAACATCATTGGAAAGGCACAATCCAGTGTTTCCAAGCACATATTTTTATTTAGAGTCTGTAGAATAACATGAATCTAGTGTCAACAACAAACTATAAGCTGTACAGAAGATGCTCTCATGACCTCTGTGGCTGTGAATGTAACATATTACTATAATCCCTACGCAATCATTTTATCATTAGCAATGTGATTTTTCTGTACTTTGGTAGTGCTTCAGAGATCTTGTCATGGTACTGTACAAATACAAAGCAAAAGGAGGTATGTAAAGGGCATACTTGTCTCATTTAAATACTTGTAGCCTATTTTGATTGTATACTATATTAGAGTTGTATGATGTCCTGCGAAATAGTTAAGAGTTTCAGCAGAGAATATTACAAATTATAACTGACCTTTTTGTAACACAAGCTGATATAGAGAGTTCAGTGAATGTTTCACTGTAATTTAGTAGACTAATTTTATCTCTTGTAACATAGTTGTAAACGGTTTGTGTGCAAATTCATTGAAAACTCACTAATTTCAAAAACGTCAAAGATTTATAATCTACAAATTGTTCTCATGGGCTTTATTGCACGTATACAAATGTCAAGCAAACATCATTTTGACTGTGATTTGTCTGCATGCACGTCATTCCCCACTTTCCCGATGGGATGAGGGCAACTTTTATGTTATGCAGCTGTTTGCATTTGTAAGGTCCAAGTTTGCCTTCTGTGAACAGCCTTCAGTATTCACTTCTCATTTGCTGTGATCACAAGGCTCCCTGACACTGAACTCATCTGTGGAATATTTGGCAGAACCAGGTGGCTATTTCTGTTCCCTGCTGCCTCTGCAAGGTTGTTAGGCTTTGACATCAGGAGAAGAAGGCATAGCACTGCACAGCACAAGACATTTTCTGCAATGTTCAATCCTCTGCTCTACGTCTGGGTCTTTCTGTTTCTTCTCTTGCTTGTGGTGCAAGGAGAAGTCAGGGAGAGGAAGCAGACTGGGAGCTTTTGAAATGCTTTGCCTAATCTCCGGCTGGCTTTAGTCACCGTTTCAGAGCTTTGTAAAATCTTGTGTCTGTTGAGCACTGAGGGCACAGGAGCAGATATTCTCAGAATAGAGGGAGATTTGCCTGTTTGATGAACTCAGCCTGTATCGCTCTCAGTGAGACCAGGTAATCCATACTGCGAGACACTGTATTACCACTAGATATGAGGAGAAACAGTCTTGTTTACAGAAAAAAATGGAGCCTTTTATGATCAGCTAACAATCGTAAGTAGTCATTATCACAAAATGCAGATTTTCTTCTGAAAAAGAAAGGAATTAGGATCTGGTCCTGTGCTGTTGAAATCAATGCAAGATTGTCTATTCACTCTGCTGGGAACATTGTCTAAGTCCTCGTTTTGAAATGTTGAAATGTTCAATAAACACTGACTTGGCAAATTGCTTCAAGAACCAAATTACTTATTTGTGCCCATAGAATCACAAATATAATTTCAGAGAGAATATGCATATGATTTAAATTTATTTCAACAGCAGTTTTCACTAGAAAAGAAACGCAAATTGAAGTATATTTATGATTAGAAAAGAGGTGGTAGGATGATACCTTGTTTTTTCACACTACCTGCTTCATCATTGCCTTCTAATCCAACTTGATAAAAATAACATTCTACTATTTTCATTTCTTCTAAGCCTGTACAGCTGCAAAAAATCAGCCTGAGTAACGCTTTGCCTCTATGCAGTACAAACATTTCCATTCATTTCTGATTCTTGGCCCTTTTATTATGGAGGACAAAAATTGAAGCTGATTGATCATGAATTTAAAATCCACAACTCCAATTTTGGTAGTCATTTGACCTTGTAGTTTTTGTCTTGGATTCTAACCAATTTCATTACAGAATTTACCACTAAAGGCTCCAGAATGCTGTTTTTACATCTGCTTTGCTAAATGTAGCTTCATTTGAAGCACAGGGAAGCCAAACAGCCTTGGCTTTGTTACTTATATGGGGCAGTGTAAAAAAGCTACACATTCTGAATCTGGAAAGATGTCTGGAGACAGTTGATTATCAACGTATTCTGCCTTTCATTAGGCTGGGGATCCCAAATTGGATTATGAAACTTGTTTACTACCTGAAGTCTGAGTGCTTGGAGTCAATGTTAATTCAGAGGCATCTCTAGTGCAAATGCCTGACATCGAAAATAGATTTCTGGAATAAGGAGAGTTTGTTGTTACATGTCTCTGCTCCTGTCTGATTAGCCTAGTTATACATGATTTTTACCAGACTTTTGGCTTCCAGAAAAGCTTGAGCTAGAGGTTCAGAGCAGTTAAGGGTTCTCCTGAAAACCTATTGTTTTTGATGTCAGCATATATGCTGGTCATTGACCCCCTTATGTATGTGGTGCTGGGACCAGTGTCCAGAGTCTTTTTAGGGGGCCCAGTTCAGTGCGGTCTAGATGTTATTCTTCTGAGCAGACTCAGCATTGCTAGTATGGGCTATTGCTGATATCGCACATGTGCTATGGCTTGTGCCGTGTGATGGTACAAGTAATCTCTGTCACAAGCTATATGTTAAATTAAAAACTCCTTCTTATGCTTTATGGCAGGTGGTCTATCACCCTTGTCTAGCACTCACTACCTCTTCATGCTCAACATCCCCACTTTCGTTCCCTTGCTCTTATCAGAAAGGCAAAAGCAAAGACGTTTTTATCTTAAGCAGGTAATAAATAGGAAAGTCCGAGAATGACTAACCGATAGAGCTACAAAAGGGAAACAAATAGGTGTCCTATGCAATTTCAGAGAATGTTGAACAGTGGAGACTAAGCTCAACAACATGGAGGGAGCAGTGGTTACTCCGAAAATCATAGCCTACCAATGGAAGACTGGACAATGGAGGACTACCAGAAAGGCAGAATGAAGATTCCTGGCCATGATAAGTGTGCAAGACTGGCATTAAAATCAGAGACTCTTGCATGCAATTGCTCATAGCACTGTGCAAAGAAGTCAGAGAGGTACTCTCTCTCTTTTGAAAAAATCAGACCTCAGTCTCCTTTGCTATAGTGTTCTTGTCCTACCCACAACCAATAGGGAAAACAGCCTCCTCGGAAGCAGTGCTTCTTCTGAGAAGGTAAGAAAGATAGAAAGGATGCATTTTTTGCACTTGGAAAATGCATACTATTGTCACTGCTGCTGCAAGCAGTGGAACAAGGTCAGCTGCAGAGACAGGCCAGGTGTCCTACCCTGAGTCACGTCACCTGGCAACATCAGACCTTGGCTCATGTCTAGTATTTCCATGTGGCAAAACTACTGGCAACTGCTGTAGTAGGGATAATAGGGATCATTAATGATTCACAGTGCTGACAGGCTTTAATAGCTGCAAACACTGGCCACATGCTTGCTTTCTGATGCCTCTGTGTCAGATGTATGTCTCCCTGAGTTGCTGTAACATGTTATTGTCTGGTGTGCCCCCCTGAGAGATTTCTTTTTTGCAGTTACTGAACTCCATCTATTTCTGTCAGTTATTATCACGTGCACTAATGCCAAAATTTTTACTTGTCAGTTGCACTATTTCTTCAGAGGTTTACTAAGAACTCAACTTTTCATGTCTGTGGGGTGTACCAGGAAAAGGAGAAAGCACGAAGGAAGTATATTGACCTGAGTGTTATCAGTTTTAAACTGTTTGTGTTTACATGCTCTAACTGCTAGAAATAAACAATAAATAAATCTAAAACCTGCTTAAAATCATAGAATATTTTGGGTCAGAAGGTACCTCTAAAGTTCTTTTGACTGACCGCCTGCTCAACACAGGACCAACTTCAAAGTTAGATTATGTTGCTCAGGGCCAAGGATGGGAGTTTCTGCAGCCTCTCTGGGCCCTGTCCCAGTGCTGCATCTCACATTAGGGACTTTTATTTTTGTTTATATCCTATTGGAATTTCCCTCACTACAGCTTGTGCCCATTGCTCCTTGTTTTTTCCCTGTGCAACTCTGAGAAGAGTATGACTTCATCTTCTCTGCAACTTCTCTTTTGCATCTGAGCTGTTGATTTACAGCTCAGCCTTCCAGGGAAGTTGTGTGAGAGCTGGTTAAATCCTGGTTTCTCCACACATTTTCCTTACTGGTTACATGGAAAAAGGGTATTCTCAAGTTTTGTGAGAAGAGATGGGGAGAATCAGTTCCTTCTTCTCATGATTTTTTTCCCATTAAAATTTTCCCAACTGAAAACTCTAGAAACAAAAATTAGCTGATCAGCTGAACATTTCGTATAGATAATTCTGACTCATTTAATTCTGCACCTGTAATGTCACTGATAGGTGGGGAGTGCTCCTGGTTGCTTTTGGAAGCTGAAGTGTAAAGAGGAGCTTGGTTGGCCTGTCCAATGTTGATTATCTGTACTGCTAAATGTTAGCAAGCTACCCGTCTTGGCTTTGGCCCATGCCAGCTAGTGATCTGAGACAATACATGGCAATAGTTTGGAAGACAGTATGTGCCAGGGACTGCTCCCATTAGACAGGATGGATAGGATTGCATCAGGTTTGGCTTCTTTCACTTTTATCTGCCAACACTGTGCCAGCAGGCTTTGCTCCCTCAGATATCTCCACAGGCCCTCATGCCACCTCTGTGTTAAGCAATGTATAACCTTGGTCTGCAACACAGACGTCATGTTATTTCAGATAATTTGAAATTTGATACCACCAGTTTTCCCACTTTCATGCCGGCAGGAGAAGCCAGCCCTTCTCTCTCCCTGCTGTTTTCTATCCCAGCTGTATTCCTGTCCTTTTTTCCTCCCCTTCCTGAAGTAAGGGTGGCTTTACTTGAATCTTCATCCTTGGGATAGCCAAATACAATTTTTTGCCTGCATTGCTGAACAACCTTGAGACAGCTTTGTGCCTGAATATTCATAGAGCTCCTTGGGCAGGTATTGGAACCATCTTGACTGCAGCACAAACATACTCTGACAGCTTGCTTTGCTTTGATCAATGAACTATCATAAATATAAGGCATAGGAAGAATGGAGAAGAATATTTTTATCAGAAAGGAAGGACTTGATTCAATCAATGTGCTTACCAGTCGACTGAAGCTAATAATTTATGCAATGAAGTAAGCCTGCAGACCAACCACAAGAACTTCTAGTACTTTCCTACAGAAATGGGCAGAAGACACTATATATTGATACAGATCTTGGACCTGATCAGGTTAGGGTTAGGGGATCTGAGTGAGATGACTTTGAAAGCATTTACTTTTTCTTTGTAAAACATCACCTACACTGAGTAAACTTTTCCTGGGTCAAGATGATTGTTCACTGGGGAAACCACCTGGCATTGCTGCTTTGGGTAGTGTGTGTGTGCTATGATGCAAAGTAGCATCACACTACTGACTACTACTTTGCAGCTGATTTTGCCCACCAGCAGCTTCCTAATGAAGCAAAGCTTTGGGAGAGCAGTTCGAATGCCATTGGTAAAGACGAGGTGTTTGAGCTAGAAAGAACTGTCACTTGCTATGTCTGCTTTTTAAAGAAATATGGACTACAGAGAACAGAATGACTTTGAAGTACAGTTACCTGATTCCTCCTACCCCCCAATTCTCAAAAGAAGAATGAAAAATGTCACAAGCTTCCTTCCTTAAATTTTATTTTTCCCCCCTCAGTTTACACCCAGCTGCACCCCAAACAGACTGCCCCTAGGTCACAGACATTGCCAAAACATATTGGTTTTCCTTCTGCTATTACTGTTGCATGAAGTTACAGAAGGGGCTGGAAAGACGGGGAAAATTGAAACAGCCAAGAACGTTTTTGTTTTTAATCTGGTAATGGAGATTTCTTTCTTGATAGCTTCTTTGCAGTCAAAGGAGGATTTTGGTGGCTTTTGCTTCTAGGCAACTTATTTCACAAGAGTAAGGTGCTCCTCCCTTACAAAAATCAGGCAGGATTTTAATTTAACTTTTCTGCACACTTGAGAAGAAAATTACTAAAATTTTTCTCATAGATGCTGGGGAACAACATTTCTGTGATTGCTGCTGTCTCTCATGGTGGCGACTCGGTGGATATACACAGTTTTCTGTTGGCTGAGGTGAGTGACATTGTTCATTTGGCCTAATATACAAAGCCAAAGTCTTGCATCCAAACATTGCCTCACAAATAACATTGTCTCAGAGACCAGTTACCCCTCTTACAATTACTTAATTTAACTGAACAGCTGCTATGTTCTTTCCATCACCTTCCTCTGCCATTTCTTACTGCAGTTGAAAGCGGGATTCTGGCTGCTTTCTTTAAGTTAAATAATTAGGCCATCACTAGCTTCATCCCCTTTCCCTGCCAAAAGAAGTCACGGTGAAATACAAAGACCTAGTTTCTTGCTACTGATTTCCCATTTCTACTTTGTGCAGTTTATAGACTGCAGACAAAAAATAACTGAGAAATAAGGCTGGAAGTGACATTTAAAAAGACATTTAGAAAAAGAAATTTCTAAAACCTCCATAATTTCAGCTGGGTCAATGTTTTGTTTCAGGTTGTGGTATTTTGATAACCTGGAAATGGTAAATGCAGAATAGTACTTTAGCCATGTTTCCTAAGGAAATGAGCCTTATCCATCACTCTGTCTGGCCTCCCCCCAGTCACTTTTGAAACTTTGGCTGGTATTTAGCCTTTTAGATTTCTTTCAGATCTTCAGTTAGATTCTGAAAGGTAAGCATAGCAGCATTTGACAGTCTGTGGAGGTCTCAGAAATACTAAATTCCTACCAGTGTCATGAAAACAGACTGAGTTAACCGCACTATCAGGTGCCAAGGAATCTATATAAAAGGGAGCTACAAGAAATGTTTCTTCTTCATGAGCGCTGCTGCTCCCAAAGCTACAGTCAAGTATTTTCTCAAATAGCTATTCCACTCAATGTCCCTGTGAAATATCTTCAAAAAAATTGCTCCTGCTTTGTGTGGAGCCTGAACAGTTGTGTGCTTTTATTTTCAGGCAGTAAGAGTGCAGCCACAGGCTGGATCTGCCTGATGCTGATATTTGATAGAAGGACTTCCATGTTCAACAACAGGCTTGTTTAGGTCAGAGTTTGTGGCTTTGTCTACAAAGCAAATTGAGTGCGAGAAAACAAAACTGACTCAAGTAATGATTTTTTTTTTAAAAATAATTTGTTTAGTTGAATCAGAACAAAAGATTGAATGAACATATGTTTGGTTTCAATCCAGAATTTTTCTTACCTTTATTTAATTTGAATGAAAAACCATATACCCTTTCTGCAATAAGCATCAGCTATACAGGAGTTTGTACCCATCTACATATGAATTTGTTAAAAGATGTATTCAGGCAAGTACAATGTCAAACCCAACATGACTGAAAATATGAGTCAAATCCACCCAAAAATGCTTCTATGTCAACAAATAGCAACTTTTTGTCTTCATATAAACAATTCAATGGTGTCTAAACTACCATTTACTATGTTATTTCACTTAAGCTACATAATAAAGTAAATAGGTCTATGAACTTGTTTGAAAAAAAGAATCAAAGGAGTTGCTGTGAAATTGCTATAATTGCTATTATCCTTTTCTATAGGGAACTAGGTAGCAAAAAAGAATTGTAAGCACTGAAACATTTTGTAAATTGGATTCAATTTGACCAACAGGATTTTCCAAAATATTTCATGAAGGAAAAGACATTTAATTTCAGACTTTCAAAAATGTGGTGTTTTTATCTGTGAAATACTGAAGTTTAGGAGCTTTTAGCAACAGTTTCAGAATTCAAATTTTCACTCCTTTTTCACAGTAAAATTTTGCCTAGGTGTAGGAAACAAAGTTGTTCAAAAGGATTAAATAACCTCAAATGGAGGGATTATATGAAAGACTTTGTAATGCATATTTTGGGTGAGGTAGGGTGTCCTGGTTTCAGCTGGGATAGAGTGAACTGTCTTCCTAGTAGCTGGTACAGTGCGATGTTTTGAGTTCAGTATGTGAAGAATGTTGATAACACTGATGTCTTCAGTTGTTGCTCAGTAGTGTTTAGACTATAGTCAAGGATTTTTCAGCTTCTCATGCCCAGCCAGGGCACCTGACCCAAACTGGCCAACAGTGTATTCCATACCATGGGACGTCCCATCTAGTATAGGAACTGGGAAGTGGGGGCGGGGAATTGCCGCTCGGGCACTAGCTGGGTGTCGGTCGGCGGGTGGTGAGCAATTGCCCTGCGCATCATTTGTACATTCCAATCCTTCTATTACTACTGTTGTCATTTTATTAGTGTTATCATGATCATTATTAGTTTCTTCTTTTCTGTTCTATTAAACCATTCTTATCTCAACCCACGGGTTTTGCTTCTTTTCCCGATTTTCTCTCCCATCCCACTGGGTGGGGGGGGGGGAGTGAGTGAGCAGCTGCGTGGTGTTTAGTTGCTGTCTGGGGTTAAACCATGACATAGGGGTTTTCTGTTTGGTTTTCTTACTTTGTTAAAAACTGTGTAAAAGTCTTTTTGTTTTGCTCTTAATTTTTCCTATAGTTTTTTCTGGTCTAACTGAAAATAACCTATCATTCACCAGGATTGTCCCATGCACGACTCACTAGATCACCAGTTTCCTCTCTAAAAATAAGGTACTTTGAGAGGTAACCGGAACCTTTCTGAAAGAGTAGAAAGATTTGACAGTGCTGGGCTGTTATGTTGTCCCAGCTGGTTAGATTGCAACATCCAGTTTCTGCAAATCTGTTAAGGAGTCTTGATGACATTTGATTCTGGGTGGCTGAATGTAGAGTTTAATGCAAAAATAAAATACTAGTGTGGATTTAAATTTTCTTTCTACAGTATGTGTGGATCTTACCAGAACAGGCTGAACTGGTATTATGTTTTTTAAATAATTGATGTTTTAGATGGTACATTAGCCTTCAGCTAGCAAAGCCCATCTATCTTTATTGGAACTAGCAAAGCTCAGCATGAGCACAAATAATTCAAAGTTTTCATAGCCTTTAGATGTCTTGAGAGAAAAGAGTAGTTCTGCTTTTCACATATCTCCTGATTTGTGTAGGAAGAAGGTCTACCTCTGAAGTGTATGAGCTATCTTTCAGGGATTTGCTCATAGACATCAGAAGTACAGATTGCTCTTGTTAGAGCTACTACGTGAAACAATAAATATGCTGGAATAAAATGCGAATTCCATGTCTTTTTTAGTCAGGTACATGTAGTCAGACTCACTTAAAGAAAGAGTTGATAAAGGGGCTGACCTTTTAAAGAGAACACAGCTCCTGTGCAGTAAACAAAAGTATTGAGCCCACAGAGGAGAGCTTTTGATAAATGAATAGACTGGTAACAAAAACATACTTCTTGTGCATCCAAAACCAAAATTAAATGGAAAACTGAGATGGTAAAAATAGAGCTTGGCTGCTTCAGAGCGGCTTTCCACGCATGAGCGGAACATTTGCAAACAAATTAGCTTGTGTATTGGGTACGTTTCTGGTTTTCTTCTGTTTAAAACTAACTCAAAGCCCATTTGTGAGGCTGAGGCCAGTGGCAGAAGGATAATGCTTTGCCAGGAATGATGCAGGATTTCAGCTGCCCACCACGGTGCCTGAGTCCCCCAGCAGCTCAAACGTGATGGGAGCCCACCTGGCTGGTCTAAAGGATGTGACTAGTGGCTTTGTAGATGCCCAGGCTTTCTCAACAGGGACAGCAGTTGCAAGAGAGGGCTTCCAGATCACAGCACGTGAAGTGGCAGAAATGCACATGGATTCATTTTTAATGAAATAACAAAAGCTTTAAGGGCCTTCCCTAGAGGTCTGATTGTGCTGTCCTGGTCTGTGTGTCTATGTGGGAGCATCAGAGGATGTGGGTGTGTGGGAAAGAAATGAGGATCCTGGGATGCCAGAGATGTGGGGGGTGGTAGGCAGGCAGAGTGAAATGTCTGGGCACTGGCATGGGTATGTTTAAGCAGGCAGAAACAGAAAGTGCAGGCAGGCAGCTGGTGAGAAAGGAGGAAGGAGGCACTACAGTAACAGAGATAAGGGACAGGATTTGTATTTGAGAGGGTGATGGGAAAGAGTCTGCTGCATTCAGACTTGTCTGTGTTTGTGCATAGGATGAAATTAATTTGTGGTGTAGAGAGTACCTTTGCTTCACTCCTTTCAAATCTGGTGGCAAAACAGCCCTTTTATGCTAAAGCTGTAGCTTCCTTCTCTTTGTCCAGGACAAATGGTGATGGGATGCATTATGATGGCACAAGGAAAAACGGGTGACAACTCCTTTCAGTGACTTGCCCAAAGTCTTACTCAACTCCTTGACTCTCATCTGGGGTCTCAGCTGGTGCTGGATACCTCAGGACTTGGAGGTACCAGCTATGAGCATAGAGTACCTGCACAGCTCCCCTGGCATCCCATGGATGGCCAAGGTGAACCTTAATATTCCTTATTTCCCATCTGAGACCTGACACCCAAGGGCTACTTGGCTTCCAAAAAGAAAAAAAATGATAGTCACAGCTCCATTTGTTCTCAGGGCCAGGAGCCACCTTCTAAAACTAGGTAACATCGTGTTGTACTGTGTGTGTGCATCGTCCCTGAACCTCAGGAGAAGGCAATGGAGATGGGCAGCCAAAGGGGTGGAGGAGTCCCAGCACCTGCCGCTGAAAAAGATGGTAAGAAAAGCCTGGAGTCTTCAGTCTAAAGAAGGTGAAGGCTGAGAAGAATGCCATGGAGATGGAGAATGGACAATCCGCCGGTACCATGGATCTCACACGACTAGTAGGAGATTGGTTTTAAAACAGTTAAAAGAAAGTATTCCTTTAAGAGCAGGTAGTGGCTTCAGAGGCTTGCAGCCCCGGGAGGCTGTGGAGTTGGACAATATCAGGAAGTTTGGAAGTGGTTTGGCAAGCCCATGGACAAGAGGGCTTTGAATAGACAGTGGAAGGATGGGGCGGGGATGCTGCCTCCAACAGGGCTAACGCAGGAGGTAGGGTTGTGGGGGAGTAGGTGGGAAATGGTCTGTCAGGCTTACGTGCTTCCTCTATCATGGCACGGCAGAGCACTTTTCTTCTTATATTCTCCCAGCTGTGTAATAAACATGTTTCAATTTTTGAAGTCATTGACACATCCTCTGAGGTTAATGGGGGGGGTTCAAAAGAAGTGGACAGATGCTAAGAAAAATATTTTATCCCTATTCTGATAGGAATAACTTTGTTATTCATGTAAATAATGGGATCAGTTGACATCAGGGGTGATTGGGCCTTACTTCACTGCTATAAAGCCATTTCTGAATTCAAATACAGAGTCTTAGACTTATTTTTTTCCTAGCCTTGCTAGTTTCCAAGGAGATCTAACCATGTAGATTGTCTGCAAAGGTGGTAATTAGCCAGCAATGAACAAGATGGACACAAGAACTTCTTGGCAAAAATCAAAATTTCAAAGCAGTTCTTTCTTTTAATGGCTAGTATGCAGAAGCAACCTGATCAGTTCTTTTCAGACTTTGAACACGCATCCTCATTTGCCTTCACAGAATGGTTTTGTAAACAACTGGCTTTCAGATTGGTGGTTGAACAGAAGAATGAAAAATGTCCTCAGATTGATTTGGATGGGATTTTTTTCAGAATATCTGACAATTAAAAATAGGATCCAACAAATTATTCTGCCTGTCTATAAATAATAATAGTTTGGATTTATAACTCAGTGTTCAGAAAAATGATAGAGTCATAAGGCAGGGAGGAGCAAAGGCAGGTGCCATTTATAAAACATGTTCATCTTTTCACACTGCACAGACTTGGCTGTTGGGGTGAGGAGTCTTGGATTTGCCTTTGAGTAAGGCAAAGCCAGGATTTGAACTCAGGCTGTCCTTTATGCCTGATGCTTACCATGAGTGTTGGGAGTGAAAAAAGGGTGAAGGAGAGGTAAGAAGGGTTTTAACTCTTACTGACTTGGGAATGCCACCTGCATTTCTTTATTAATCTAACCCACAAATATAATACTTTTTCTGCATATAATAGCTATATTTTCCTCCTTAGGAGAAATAAAAAAAAAAGTTGAAAAATATTTACCTAGTTTGACCCAAATGTACAGATTTTAAGCTGGAATACTTAAAGGATCATTTGTTCACTAAATAAGCTATTTGCCATTAAAATACCTCATAGCCTATGTCTCAATGTAACTTTCAGGCACATCTAGGATGATGCTAAAAAAATATGCTTTAGAAGATGAGTCCTTTGCAATATCAGTTGTGGAAGGGTGTCCTCGTTTTGGCTGGGATAGAGTTAATTTTCTTCTTAGTAGCTAGTACAGTGTGTTTTGGATTTAGTGTGAGAATAATGTTGATAACACACTGATGTATTAGTTGTTGCTAAGTAGCACTTATCCCAAGTTAAGGATTTTTCAGTTTCCCATGCTCTGCCAGCACGCAGGTGCACAAGAAGCTGGGAGGGAGCATGGGCAGGACAGCTGACCCGAACTGGCCAAAGTGATATTCCATACCATAGGACGTCATGCGCAGTATATGAACTGGGGGAGTTGGCTGCGAGAGGTGGATTGCTTGCTTGGGCATTGGTCAGTGGGTGGTGAGAATTGCATTGTGCGTCACTTGTCTTTTCCTGGGTCTAATTTATCTGGTTTTGTTACATTCCTTTTCATTACAGTTATTATTGTTATTGTATTTGTAGTATTATTATTGTTATTATTATATTTTAGTTATTAAACTGTTCTTATCCCAACCCATGGGTTTTACTATTTTTCCTGATTCTCCTCCCCATCCCACTGGGAGGGAGGAGGAGTGAATGAGCGGCTGCAGGGTGCTTAGTTGCTGGCTGGGCTTAAACCACGACAAAGAGTCAGTGTGGCTGAGAGTTACCCAGAGACAACCTGTGGGTAGAAAAGTGGAAAAGCTGCCAGTTTACTCTGGCCTTGTCACTTTGGGAAGTTTTATCATTATTATTACAATTTTTATAGGGACTGGATTAAGATTTTGAGCTCGTTGCTGACTTTCACACCTCCCATATATCCCAATACAGACCTTATCTGTGTTAACAAACGCATATTTATTTCCATCTACACAGAATATGTGGGAGTCACGTGTGAAATGAATAATGAGGACCTGAGGTACTTGGAATACAAAACAATGAATATGTGTTCAGGAAGAGTGCGGGAGACACACAGGAACCTCTTTCTTATCTGTATGCAAACGCAATTTTAGTCCATCGGATCCTGAGCTCTGAAATGGTGACTAAGCCCTTTATTTTGGGGCTGTTACTCCTCCTCCAGCTTGTGCAACTGGTATTCCATTCTGAAAGGCCACTACACGAAGCTGCATCAGCCATTTTTATCTGATGTTTCCTCAAGCAGGCAACAGGGAGCAGTAGCAGAGCAAGCTTTTCCTTCTGCCTGAGGTGTTTGGCTGCTGGAGAGAGCCCCGGACCTCCTGTTCTCCTCTGAAGCAGGAGAGAGTAGTGAGTTTGTAAATCAGCATTCCTGGAGGGACCTGAAATGATCAGCAGCACTAAAGCAAAGTGGAAAAAGCACTGCTTTCCCTAGTCACAGACTGCCTCTCTCTCGTTGGGGGGTGTCAGAGGTAGTGAGTGGGATTTACCTGCTCACATACACAACACTGGGAAGGCAGCCTGGAAAGGGTGTTATAGGAATGCAATGAGACATTCACTCCCTTGACGCCTCTGCTAATGTTGGAATAAAAAAGGTAATGGCGTAAGTACTTTCTGTGTACTGTTGTCCGATGGGAGATAGCAGTCTCTTCACATTTCTCATTTTTGTGTATGTATAGAGACCCTAACGAGAGCTTTGTCTGAGGGTTCCAGACAAGCTTCCTCGAGGTTTGGTAAACAGGGGATTGGGAACAAAGAAACTTTCTGCTGCACGGCCATCTAAGCCTTCCAGAGACTCAGTCATCACCTCTGAAATAGAGAGAATGTCACTTACGGACCTTCAGAAAGAGCAAGGAAATGTGTAATGACCCACACTGAGTGTTACTCGTGCAGGTACCAAAGAAGCTGCAACCCCATTTCTAAGCTAATCTTCAGTTTGAGCTCAGATCTGTACAAGGAGCTGATGCCCTGAACTGCCACAGGACTGCCTCCAGTGCCCAACATGACAGGCGCTACCCTTTGGCTGTGTTAATATATTTATTATCACTGTCAGCTTATACAGAGCAAGCGCTGCTAGCAACATCTGGCAAGCCATTAATATCAGCTGACTGTGATAAATGTCTATTAGTTACAACTGATTTCAGTGTTTCATGGCTGACCTGAGCATAGGCAATCAGAGAGTAATACTATTCACATGTAAATTAAGTACAAGTTCCTATTGCAGGGATGCTGTGGCTAAATGGGCAACCTCTTGCTTTTCATCTGTGATCGATTTTAACAAATTGCCTGACTTGCTTGCTTTCACCTTCCTTCTCTCGCAATTACCTTGATTATTTGTTTTTATATTTAGCATTAGTATGCCTTCCTTCTGGTAAAGCCTCCCTGTCAAATCAATAAGGAACAGTGCTTCCTCACACACCCTGCTCATCCTCTCAGTACTGTTTAAGTGTGCTGACATTATTGGGTCCAGACAAAATTAATAACAGGAGCTAAAAATTGCAGCTGGGCGTACTGGTGAGTATGTTTGTAGGAGGCAGCAATGTATTATGTTATCTCCACATTGGTGGGGAGTGCTCAGTGCTGTTCACAGAACACTCCCTTTCTTTGGCAGGCTGAACGCATTTAATCTTCTGTGGTGTTATCCTAGGAACATTAATGCAAATAAGGGTGGCCTGGAATCTCCTCTATGAGAAGTCATAGCTTAGTCAGGAACTGCAGGGTGAAATTTCAGGGGCCATACTATGCTGTGCATCAGATGTAGTGATATTAAAGGACCTTTCTGACCTTTTGATTAAAAAGACTCCCAGAATTTGTTCTCCTCCACCTCCTCATAAAGCTGTCACTGTTTTCAGTCCTTCTGTTCCATTCTCATCCTACTTAAAATAAAATGAAACTGTTGGCCTCTGGTCAAGGGACTTTGAGCTGGAGAACAAGCCCGTATCTATCGGAGGGCACACCTACACTCTATTTTCCTACATAAAGCCAGGACCAGTGGATAAAGTAGGGGACTGGAAATTATGCAGCATGGGATCTCTGACCTGGCAAGGCACTTAAGACTGGACCCAGTATTGGCCTTGAATCCTGTTTTGCTTGATTAAGTGCTCAAATTCTTGTCAGACCCAAAGCACAGGATGAACCTGCCCCGGACACTTTGTACCACTGGTGCCTACGTGCTTTTGTCCAAGTGGCTGTTCCTGAAGTGGGCCTGGTATTTTCACAGGGGTTACAGAGAAGATACGCTGCTGTAATGTGGTGGGGTTTGGCACTGACAACTGGGAGCCAGCGATTGTCAGAAAGAGGTAGCCAGCTCCGAGCTGTAACACTCCTGGTTTGGGAGATGATTTTTCTTTTTTCTTCCCTTTTACAAGATGCAGCTGCAGAGGAGAAAGAATGTAAAAGCTGCCTCTGTAATGCAGTAAACTCTGGGACAGATTATTTCCTACGACCAAGGGTCTGCCAAGCTCCCTGCTGTGGGGGTACCTGGGTGCTGGGGAGGTCTCCTGGGCTCTCTGCGCCTGCTGACTTCAAGCAGTGCACGCACAGGGCAGGGAGGAGATGCGGGAACCGGCTTCACCAGCTGCTTGCCCACAGGAGTAATGCATACTGGGAGTTTGCATAGTGGGGGGGACTCAGGGCGAGACAGTTTTCCATTAGTACCTGGATGCTGAAAAGGAAGATCTGCCCATAATGCACAAGGGGAGAAGGGCTAGTAGGAAAAAAATAACCGTCTTGGTGAAGGGATCTTGGGTTTATCCGGTTGTCCCTATGAGTCTGTTCAGAGTCATATGTACGGGTGGGAGGACAGGGGAAAGGCAGCTCACACAGCTCTTCCCGCTGGTGGTGCAGCCCAGACTGCTTACAGGATGGTGAGCCTTCAGTTTTGTAGGCCTTAGCCTAGACGTGTTTTATAGCTCCAAACCCAACTCACATTGGATAAGGAAAACAAAAGAAGGAAACCATATGCAAATTTTCTGTTAATTAGTGACAGTATCTTTCCTGTACCCTGTTAGCTTGCTTACAAATGAGGGCAATAGAGAAGGAAAGGGACCTGAGATGCGTTTTGTGGGGTCCTCTAGGACAGTTGGCACCTGCAACGTCTCTGCTCTTTGGCTTTAATATGAAAAGATAAAGTGGGTGCCTGCTTTGGATTTACACTTGCTAAAATACTTTGTGGGATTCCTGGCAAATCTACTTGGTTTCATTGTGAAGGGCTTGCTGATTCCTGACAGCCTGACGTTCTTCAGCCCTCCTGGAGCTGGTGGGCTCTGAAGGAGGGGTCTGATGGGAGGTCAGGGGTGGGTTTAGCCTCCCCTGCCTTTGATAGCATTAGCCTAATAGGAAGCTGGGTGTCAAGTAAGAAACTCCTGCACTGGGCTGGGGCTTGGCTGCAAACGTTCCCATGCCTGGATATGAAAGGCTTTACTTTCAGACATTTGTAGGACGTGTCCCCCATAGAGCCCCTTCACTGCTGGTATACAGACTTAGAAGCATCCATGTCTCTATTTTTCTGCTCAGCATCTCTGGTCAGAGACAAGCTCAACTTTCCATTAGTTTCGTGGTGCAAAACCAAAGGGAAATGCAATTGAGGAGGATAGCCTTCTGTTGATGCAAATATTATGATAAGGAGAATGAAAATTTAGAACATCCTATTCCTACTATGGAGACAAGTAAAAAGATCCCATTACTGACTTCCCTAAGACCATCACTGTGACCCTGTTCTCCAGGGTCTCAGTCTCTGTTGCAGTGGTGCTCCAGCAGGAACCAATTTGAGTGGTGCTTGCTCCCATGTGAAAGGTTTTGCAGAACTGGACTGTTGGAGCACATCTTCCAGCTTGGGATTTGTAGAATCCTGAACAATTTTTAAAAATTGTGTAAAGGTAACCTAGTCACTGATTTTAACAGACGTGCTGATATTTATGTTTAATAGATCCACTTTGATGAGGACAATCAGACTTCCTGCTAGTTGCAAATTCTAAAGAAACAACTTCTATGGAAAGAAATATTAGAAGTATTGAAAGCATTTCATTTTTCGCCTGACCCTTGCAAACATCAGTATGAAAGAAATGTGATGATCACTCTGTTGACAAGGGATATTATTAGCATTTGCTTACACTTCATAGTTTCTGCTCTGTATGAAGTAGTGGATGCATGGTAACTCTTTGGAATGGAAAAGTGAGATGCTCTGAAAATGGAGACAATTTGTTGTTATAAATGAAGGGATTCAAAGAGGGAAAAACCATAAGTAGAGTTTAACAGATGTGGGAGATATGTTAGTTGCAATGGAATAAAGCAGCGAAGATGACTTAGGTTGCGTGTCGGGATTTGTTTTTTATTTCTTTTCACTAGGCTTTTCATCCTCAATAATTTTACTGTCTAAAAAAAAAGAGGAATACAATTGGTTTCCAAGTTGTACTGCGATGTCTCTGAATGTAAAAGCCAGGTTGGATGTTTTGTTTTCTTTTTTCTTTGTCATTTTTCTTTGCATTTTTATAGCTCCTTCTGATTTTTAGTGCTTTGTAGCACAGGTCTTGGTTACAAAAATACTGGAAATCAATACCATCTTAATATTTTGTGTTCTCAAGGTCTTTTTTGAATTGTGCACTGTTCTCACATGTTTTCAAAGGTGCCAGTATGGCTAATGTAATTTATCAGTACAAGCACCCCGAACATTTCAAGTTCTCAGATGTTAAACTCTTCTCACCAAATACACTAAATAATCCAGGAACTATTGAGATTCATAGCTGTGGGTAGAAAAGCAGAGCTTGAAAGAGTCTTAAATCTCTGGGTTGTAGACAGTGTTAATCATGGAGGAAAAATGAGTAACAGCCAACAAGAAATCAGGGAAACCATGGTGGAGATGTTGGTTCGCCTTTTCAGATACAGTTTACTATCCAACCTCTGTCTAAACAATGTCTTTCAGCATTCAGTACCTAACATTAAAGTAATTATTCACACCAAGGTAGTCGTTAAGACTATCAATATTATCTCTACTTTCTATTGTGGAATCTGTCAGCCTGTTATAGCATTTCAGATGAGGCAGTTGACAGCTTTAGGTTGAGCACTAGCCTGGTGTGCACACACACTATAAATCCAGTCACCTCCTACCAGTTCTACTCTTCTAAGTCACTCTTTTTCAGTAAAAAAAAAAAATAAAAAAAATTATCCTTTCCCTCATACGACCTCTATCTTCTTTTTTTCACCCTAAATAATATTTTTTACACTGACCCTTCCCCACAAAAGCTCCAAGAGTAAGGATGCCCTTTGGACTGAAGTTAAACAGGACACTCTACTCAAGTGGACGTGCAGTGGTCCATTTCAGGCTGGGGGGGTACCAGGCGGAAAGAAGAGGTCTGAATGCAAAACTGCCAGGAATCAAAAACCTGAAAATCTCACTGAAGGAATGGAAAGCTGAAACACATGGATTTTTCTTTTTGTTGAGATTGCATTCTGCAGTAAATGGTTCAATACAATGGAGAACTTGTGATATATTTTGCAGTTGTGAAACCTACTGTACAGAAAGAGGGGAATTAGGAAAACTCAAATAACTGTGTTCAAAGAAGCTGCTAAGAAGGGAAACACCTGGCTTATGTCACATAGAGGGTAAGAGTTCGGCTGCTTCGTCTGTGGACAGAGGACATATTCAAAATTGCACTTGGCCATGTAGCTACTACTGGGACATTGTCTGGAAGAGTGGCACTTGGCAAGAGTGGCATTTGTCAAGGGCAGCATTTTTGGGGCAAGGCAGGAAGTTTTGTGATCTGAAAATTTTCACCCTAAACTAGAGGTTCACTCAAGTGTTACTGATTTTTCCTTTACATCTCTGACGTTTCCTCCCTGTCAGATAGCATTTTAAATTTTTTTAGCTTTGTCTCAGATGACCCTAAAGAAATTAAAACTTTCCTGTTGTGAAATTAAGGAGTTAAATGTTTTCACATTGCTACAGTTTTATTAACTGTGACTACTTGTACTTCAATTTCATATTACTACTTTTTCCAGAATTTTCCTTAAAATGTTGTGTTTTCAAGCACATCCAGTGCTCTTCTGCTACAGGTTCCAGCACTACCAGACCTAGTCAGTTGTGTATGTCTGTAAACACATTCACTGCAGAAGACAGAATGTGACCTGCAATTTTCATGGCAATGGTAATATTATTCTTGGGAATAAATGTGTGTTTTTTTTGTTAAATCAAAATATCATCCTATCACTTTGTATTCATTTCTTTTATTGCTTGAATTGGAGGGAAGTACTTGGGAGAGGGAGGCAGCCCAATGACGGTTTCTCTTGTCTGAGGAAAATGCAGAGCTTCCTCTACCTAGAAAATTGAGCTTTAGTGTGAATTTAATTATCACACTCTGCTCCCAGGAGTATTCGGTCTGCAGAGCAGCAAGGCAGGCCCTTTTCTTTCTTTATTTAAAAAAAACCAAAAAACCCCAAGTGTCTTTATGCTTCCCTGGCTTGCCCAATTGAAAGTTAAAACTGCATCGCTGAGAAGGACAGTCTGAAGGTTGTGTGCAGGTACTTACTTTTCAGGCAGAGCATTTCTATACGGTCTCTGTGTTTTCCATTCTGCCCTTCTGAGAGCTCTCATATAAACAGTTTCCTTAGAATGGATTCTATACGCAGGGTACTGCCTTCTGCTCGGTTATTCATGGAGTGCTCCGGCTGAGTGTCTCCTCTCCCCTCTAGTGGCTGGACGGTGGAAAAAACCCACCCCATCTGTGACCCATGTTTTCAATGTTTCTTTCCTAGTTTTTGGAGTAAACGTCTTATGTCGGATCTTTGCTCGGGCTCTTTGCCCATTTGTGGAACTTCCTACAGCTGGTAAGGAAAGCCCCAAGTGGAAAATGAATATGCAGCTGAGCAAGAGATGATATGTCGTATGATGTGCTTTTTATTCAGCAAGGAGCTAGAGTTCTTGCAAAACTATGTCAGAAATAGAGCAGAAGATGATTTTTGGAGCAGAATTTGATGATTTTTCCTTCATTTTCTACTCACAAACACCTCACAACTTCTTGGCACTCATGGTGGAAAGCATTTGATAAGTATTTCTGGGACTTTCTTCCCTTTCCACTTTCCCTTGATGAACTGGTCCTAGAGAGTTTGCTGCAAATATTCCATATATTGCATTTGAAATCTGGGCTTGGTTCTCCAGCTGGGACTAGCCACATAAATCCCATGATGTTGCCGTTCCCTGGTCGGATGGGTTGGAGAACACATGGAAGCTCTGAATTTGTCACTGGAGCCACCAGTGACCCGCGCTCGTGCATTCACGCCGTGTCACGGCAGTGCCCCGCTGCGTGGGGACACCAGCCTGGCTCCTGAGTGTACCAGCGCAGCGCTGTGCCTGCACTCCCAACCCACCTTCTGCTCCTGGAAATCTTGCTTTACACTTGCGACACTCTGTGCCTGGGCATCCCCTGAGGGTGCCTGGGAACACAGGTCTCCAAGGGGGGAAACCTGCCTCTGGCCTTGGAGCTGCCTGAAAGGGAGTCTGCTGGCATGGATACGCCTAGGAGAAATAGCACAGCCAGAAGGAGAGAGGCAAGGAAGGCTCTTTGTTAAAAAGCTTTGTTTCGGAGCATTGGCATTGTTCTGAGAGAGACCAGGTTATTGCAAGATGCTCAGGCTACTGCAGGGTTAGCCTTACTCTCGTCGTGTTTGCCATTTTGGTATGAAGGATGAGGTCTCATCCTCTAGGAAGGGTTTTGAGAATAATGTCTCATAGCTGTACTGAGCCAATACAGCTCAGCCTATATAGCTTTCCTGGCCAGGATATTCAAGTGACCTGACACTTGGTGAAGCCCTTTCTGACAAGTGTCTGCTGATTCTTTTTATTTAAAGAATTATTTGATTTGCTCTTAACATACTTCAGCCTCAGGATGCTGTTTAGGAAAAAAAAAAAAAATCTTACTAAAATGATACCAGAAGCTAATGCTTACAGGCTATTAAAAGGAAGAACAAACCAGACATTAACTGATGGTAACCAGAGATTAAGAAAAGCTTGCACAATTTGCTTTCAAGTGGATTATTCAGTGCTCAGTCATACTTTGCTGCATTTCTGTGCTTCCTAATCTTGGGAAGATATAATGTGTTAAATAAATTACATCAAAGATTTTTGTCTAGCTGTTGCAAGTTCTGTGGGACCAAATGAAGGATGCTGTGCATTAGCTTTATGAATAATAGCACCTGACTACGTTCCGTAGACTTGTATTCACCTCTACACTGCTTGAGGACCACGCCATCTACCTCCCCAAACTATGGACTGAATATTGCAGGTGAAATCTAACAAGTAGATTCAAAGCTTAATTCAAACAATATTACCTCTCGGTTGCAGAACTTTATCAAAGCATCTTAACAATGGGTCTTTTCCTAGCATATAAAAATCTGGAAACATAGAGGGACATAAATTAGAAATACAAAAGAAATTAAGTTGCTTTGTTACTACAGATTTCTAAAAAGTTTTTAAAAATATTCTTTTCTGTTAATGATTCAGCAAATAATGAAGCTGAGTCTGTTCTGAATACTGGACAAACACCAGCATAATTTTCCACTTTGATTAAACTTAAAAGGAAAAAGCCATTACATTTAGGTTTTCTCCTCTTTGCATTTTCGTTTTTGAATGTTTAGGTTGCCTCCACAGTCATGACAGAGAAGAAACTCCCCTTTTGTATTGAGATTCTTACATAATGCATGATTCCAGAAGGTGGAAAACACCCATAGTGTTCAAAGACCTGTAGGCAGTACAGTGAAAATAACTTTTCAGGAGTATTTTGCCTGCTTTCACTGCCTGCTCAGGCTTCCAGTCTGGGCTGAGTCATAGAAACCTGAAAAAACCTTGATGTCCCCATCTAGACTTTAGTTTTCATTCATTCTTTAATATGCGTTAGGTGGATGATTGCAAAAATTCGTAGAGATGCTTCATAAAGTTTTGTTTCTAAGCATGGTTGGCTTGCATCTGAAATAAGTGCTTAATAGGTATCCAGTCACCACCAAAATACATGGTTAAATTTTAGCGTGAGCTCATTATGAAAACATGGTAACAGGACTTTGAAATTGCTAATCTACAAAAGTGAGATTAAATGCTTTTAATCACATCTTTGGTTTTGTTACCCAGTTGCCTGCAAAATCCAGGAAACCTCTTTGTAGTATGTTTTATTGTGCATTGGAACTCGGCAGGCAGGTGTAATTCACTTAGGACTGCTATCAACACACACATTCAAAATAAGCTGGTTGCTTTCAAAGCTGTAAATTAACAGGCTTAACAAAGCCAGAAGCCACAGATTCCATGGAAACTAAAAGTACCCGGGTCAACAGAGATGTGAAGTCAAATGCACATTTCTTCATTTTGATTGTCCCTTGCAAGTAATTGCCTGAGCAACTGAGGTTATACCTGCTGCCTCTGGAAGCCTGTAAATTAGGTACAATTGACAAGGTTTAAGAAACAAAGCAAAACACCCCAAACAACCTCCAAGAGAGTGAGAGTTTAAAAAAAAAAGTTTTAACACTGAAAACAATTGAAGATCTTGTTTCAGGTCTGTGTCCATCCTCCCAACATGGAAATGATTTCCTGATCATGACTATAGTATTAGTAGGGCTTGTAGCTCTTCATCTGCTACCTCCCAGCACAGGGATCACTAAATGTGTCACTTTTCCTGATCATAGGGGCATGATCCTGCAATCCAGCACTGTACATAGAATTTACTACAGCTGCAGCGCGAGTTACATGCCTTGCTCTAATTTGTTATGGGTTAAGCACTCTTCCATGGTGGGTCACAAAGACTCCGAAAACCATCTGGTTTTCCCAGAAAGAATTTTCATTTCAGATTTCCCAAGAGAAGTAGTCTAGATCTAGATGTATTAGATGCATCGTATGAAATCTCAATGTGCAAGACACTGGCTACCTTTTGTGCACCTTCGCAAACCTAAACTTCAACCCATGGCTGTTTAAAGACTTGCAGGTAAAGCTGGCCAGGGAACAATTTGTGTTTCATGACAGTTTCTGCAGTTTTTGTGACAGCTTCTGAGGTTATGAGGGTTTTTTTTTTCTGTACTGAAGGAAAATCATATCCTTAAGAATGCTTTTTATGAAATGAATCTGTGGAAAACCTCCCTTTTTGTCTTGGCAGGATCAGATTTTTCAAATTGGCTTCCCTTCTGCAGTGCCTCTGACCTGATAGACTTAGAAACCCCTTCTCAGGGCCAGTTTTCCTGAAACTGGAACCCAACTTGCTAAGGATTTTGGCTTTCAAGGAAAAACGCTTTTCAAAAAAAAAAATTTGTCAGAACCATTCCAACAGGTTTGACTTCCTGGGGCATCTGGCCCCTGCTCCCCTGTCAAGCTATGTGTGGAAACAATGTAAGATATAGGGACCTGATGGCCTGTAGGACTTTCCTCTGACTCTCCTCATGCCCATTTAGTTGGAGCATGAAGCCACCATAGGAAATACAGGGTGGGATAAAGATTTTGTGCAAACTGTAGAAAGCGCTGAAGTTTCACACATCTCTGGTGAGCTAGCCTGGACTCTGGGAGACTAAGGAGAAATCTGGGAAGTGAGGAGGAGCAAGACACATGCTTGATTGAGAGAAGTGCAGAATGTTTCCACAGCTTTACTGTTCCTATGCCTTTTCTATCTCGTATGTAATCAAGCTGTTACTCACATCAAGCTGTTTTGTCTTTTCACGTGAGAAGTAGCATATTGTACCATAGTTTTGAGAAATAGCCAAGGTCTATATGAGGCAGAGCAGTGCTTGGAACATTGTCTTCCATCCAGGAACTGCCAGCTGTTGTGTCCTACATCAAGACTAAACTAACCACTGGGGAGCAAGGGACTGAAGGAAGAAATTTTCTGGGACGAGCAGGCTAATCAGTCAGAGAGTTGAGGTTTTCTGGGTTACCTCTGATATGAGAAGGCACTAATGTGACTATTAAGCACTGAGCAGCCTTTGATCTGTGAGTCAGTCATTCAGTATTCTTGGCCCAATGAGGGCACATCTGCTCCTCTTTGATCCGCAGGGCAGACTCTGGTCTGATGATCTGCTTTCCCCATGGGTGCGTGACTGGTTGCAATCTGTTAAGTGGACACAAGATAGTTGCCTTAGCAAAGACTGGGAACTTTGTAAAATCCCAGAAGTTTATTGACAACAGATGCGTTTGTCAATGTAATTTGCTATCGAGGCTACCCAGACAACTATGGTGCAGCACATTAGGCATGATCTAAAGCAGAAAATCTATGCTCTCGAATGACACGCGAAGTACAGATCAGTCTCTTTCCTGTTCTAGCTGGGGCACTACCACTGCCCCTTTGTCACATCTGCTCTTTCAATCCATTTAGTCCAGGACCTGCTGGCACCTGTCACCTCATCCCTGATGACAACATTCGGATGGGTTGACCCGTTCTTTCTCGGCAGATACCCAAACGGGTGTGATCCCACTGCGCTGTGCTGCCTCCTCCATCTCTCCTAGTCCTGTTCACCTTTCCTCTCCTCAAAATAGGCCCTTTTGTTTGCTCCTAGGGAAAATATAGCAGTTGTGCTAAATAAAGCCTATCCAAATTTGTTCTGTTTGGTCCTACCCTTCTGTGAAGAGGGGATGAATTAAGGTTGTTTATACCCTGAAATAAACCAGAAGTATTTACTGATTTTTATTGCTTGTACTGCAATGACTCAATGTATTAGGACAAAATGCTATTTAGAGTAATGAAAGGAATGGATACTTCAGTGACATCATTGATTTTGATCTAACACAGACTCGTATCTAATACTGGCACAACGCACATCACAGCCAAATGAGATTTTCATTTGCTGCAACAGAAAATTATTAAAAAGCTGTACTCAGTAAATGCATTAACATATGGTGATACCACTGTGATTCTGTCTGCACTCCACAGGGCTCATGGAGAACATGTTAAACTCTCCCCTCCCCCAGCTCCTTAAGCAGATATTTCCTACTTAGAGAAGAGCAAGTAAATAAAGACCAGAGCTCCTGTTTCTAACTTTTGTGTTAAAAACCAGTTCTGACTCTTGACTCCCGTTGCCTAAGGCCAAACCTGGATATTTCTTTCACATTTAGCCTGGAGAAGAGAAGGTTCCAGGGACACCTTATTGCGACCTTTCAATATATAAAGGGGGCTTACAGGAAAGATGGAGAGAGACTTTTTACCAAGGTCTGTAGTGACAAGACATGGTACAATGGTTTTAAACTGAAAGAGAGTAGATTTAGATTGGACATAAGGAAGAATTTTTTTATGGTGAAGGTGGTGAGATGCTGTAACAGGTTGCCCAGAGAAGTTGTGGATGCCCCATCCCTGGAAGTGTTCAAGGTTAGGGTGGCTTTGAGCAACCTGGTCTAGTGAGAGATGTCCTTGTCCATGGCAGGGGGGTTGGACTAGATGATCTTTGAATGTCCCTTCCAACCTTTAAGGCTATTAATGTAGAATTTCAACTTCCTGGTGGACTCAAGTTCTGATCAAATCTGTACGATCCCTGTAATCATGTGTAACAATCATTCAGGCTCTCAGTAACAGGCTTACAGAAACACACAAGAAAAAAAGCCCCTGAAGAAAGTAGGACAATAAAAGAAAACTATTCTGAGAGTCAAGAGAGTAGAGGAATTAAGTAGATGCTTTCTTTTTTCCTGAAGCTCCAATCTTAGGGCTTCCTAAAGGAAATACAAATAAAAGAACATACCTCCTTCATTTGTAGCAAAACCACCCTGCACCTTAATCTATTGGGGTTTCCAACAGACTCCTCAGCTTTTAAAAAAGCCTTTTCAAAACCACAGATGAACTTCTATCATGCTATATTGCAAGACAGATATATTAAAGTTTTAGGTCTCCCAGCCATTGCATGCTCTTTAGGGGAAATCTCTCTTGTGCACACCGGTAGTTTATTGCACAGCTGGAGCGCTTTTGGCAAATGAAAGGGTTATAATGACTCTGCTGGAGCTGTGCACTTCCTACGTCTCTGTAACCACTGGCACAAAGCAGATCTTGGCCCTCTCCTGCTGCACAAGGATTTGCAAACTGCCGGGGGACGGGGAGCCCCAGATAGGCAGCTGAGAGTGAGGAAAACTGATGTGAGAGGAGATACTGAGCTCCTGCAGCTGGGAGCTCCCTTAGGAGAAACGGTGGAAAGGGTCTACTTGCAGGTCCTTTACTTCCACACGTGGACACTGCTGAGAGCCAACTGACGGCTGCCCTTGTCGCTGAAGGTGCACATGGAGTACCAGCACCTGAGGGAGTGTTGGGGTACCCTCCCCTGCGGCTGAGGCCAAGAGGACCACGGCCGTGGTGTGAGACCTACGTGGGTGAGGGTGCACTCCGTAGCCTGGGGGGTACCAACCCTATCAGCTGCCAGACGTGGGTTGCCCTCGCGCAGACCTGTTGTAATGCGCTGCGTTAAAGGCTTCCTCTTCACCGTGCTTAGAGCATGGTGCAATGAACACAAACCCCCGCGTCGTCATGAAAGCGTGGCAATAACACACCAACCTTTCAACCATCGGGCCTAAATTAATGAGTAAGCTATAAGTAACTCCCTCTTGGTGAGAAAGTGTGTGTTAAGGTGAGGTAAGCATGCATCAAAGTCTGTCATTCTTAAAAGGGCTGAGAAAAGGAAACAGCACAAGGGAAGAATCTCTGGCTGGTAGATGCTATCTTCACTAGAGCTCTGTTGGTTTATGTTAGCTAGAGTTCTCATACAAGGTGTGTTCCTAAGAGTACTGTGGGAAGAAGAAAATCAGATTTCAAGTGAAGAGAGAGCTCCATGCTTTTAATTTAAATAATCAACTGCATATGCTTTTACTAATCCTATTTTTTTCTGATTCTTAAAATTGGCTAGTCAAAATTCCTTCTGGCCCATCAGCATAATAGCCTCAAATAAAGCTGGGGAATAAGTCTACGGTCATAATAGAAAGTCAGAGAATAAAATGATAACAGAATCATTAAGGCCCATGCCAGACAATCAGAAGCTATTTCCACTGAATATCAGTTCACATTGGGATGAGAAGCATGCCAAAATGCCCTGCTCTTTCCCGCTAAAGTATGCGCAAATTCCTGCACTGTCAGATTTGCTGCCTTTGTTGTGCCATTGGCTGCTGAGCTGAAAGTGCCTTTTTATCACAATTCAAAAAATAGACATCCAATAGGAAAATTGGCTCCTTGTGGGTACTATCTGGCATGCACCTTTGTTTGTTTGCCTTTTCAAATCTATCAGCAACAGCTTTAAATATTGCCCAGATTAGAACAAAAATATATATATTCTTTTTTTTTCTGTTTGATAAAGGAAGATAAAACAAGATTTCCCTGCAAAAGTGGTTTTTGAGTGTCCTAAGGGCAACATGATAAGGAAAATCACCTTGTCTTCAAATAAGCTGACAAAACAATTCTGTTCATGGCATGAACAAGGTTTCTAGCAAAAACAAATGTGGTAGTCATTTGTAATTCTGCACCTGCCAGATGCTATCATGAAATATGCACTTTGTTTAATTGAGAAAGGATGTTGCATTGTTTGAAAAAGCAGCTTGATTTTGTTGGAAGCTGACCTGTATTTTGGAAATGGACAAGAAGAACCTGCTTTTTATGACAAATGAACAGATCCTTATGTACCTAACCTCAGCAAAAGATATAACATCTGTATGCCAGAAGAAACTCCCTTGAAGTCTTTTCACGGATGGCTCAGATTTTTTACCTCACAGTGGTGCCAAGACTGGAAAGGAAATTAAAGTAAATTTCACATCTTCCATGATGATAGCCTCCAGGTATTAGCCACTGCCATTACGATACTCAAGAGCACGACAGACCAAAAGCATCTTAAATGCACTTTCTTTAATTTCAGCAGGGACGGTTACAAAGAGCATGTCTCCAGAGGTAAAAGTCAGCCAGTGCTACGTACCTCTTTGGGGTGTAGTCTGAATCTTGCTTGCTTGGTGATATCAGGGGAGTTTTGAAGTGTGGTAAAAAAATGTCTCTCTTTCACCAGCTGTCCTAAGTCCTCCTTGCTGAGGTGCTGACTCAGCCTCTTGTTGCTGCCTGATATGCGGATTTCTGCAAGGTGCCCCTTATCCCTCTCTTTGCCTTGGGCCTGGGCTGCACCGCACAGTTTCCACAATGGAAGTCACCTCTCAGACTACATGCATTTGTGCACACATTTGATGTAAGATGGCTACACTTAGCTTGTTCGGCACTGAATGCTGCCTCCTTCTCCAGCTGCACAAGCCTGCAGGTAGCAGATACCTACCAGCAAAATGCTTTTCAGCCAGGTAGCCATGTCAGCAGCTGCAAACCAAGACATTTGCTCAATGGGTCTGCCCGGTGCCGATAAACCTCTCATGGCTTTTAGCTGCTTTATGCAAGTGGAGAGAGGGCTGCGGGCTCTTACAAACGAGGTTTGGGTTCTCTGGCCTGCAGGGCCATGGCAGTACTTGGTGGCTGAGAGAGGGAGGGCTTCTCTGCCCCAGCAGGATTGCATTATATGGGGCTGGCATGGTGAGGAGTGAACCCCCCCTCCATAAGCCAGTGCCTGAATAACTTTCTGGGTTTTGTTGCTCTTCTTTTTCTCCCTGTGCCAACTGTCTGACCTGACAAGCAGGCTTCCCTTTGACGTGGAGAACTGCTTGTTGAATAACACAACTCCATCCTTTCCTTGCTGGCTGCCTGCTCGCCTTCCCCCATGTCTTTTCCTATAAAAGATATATTCTTCTCTTCTTTTGTGCCTAGATCTGCATGCATACTCTTTGATTGCCAAAACTTTCCTGCATTCAATGGTTTGATCAGTTCCCAGATGTTTATTTGCATCTATATGTACATCCCAGCACTCCTCCCCCCACTTTTGTAAAAACATATAAATATTTGAAACAGAAAACCATGAATGTAATTTCCCCACTTTTGTTATTTTTAAGAAGTACTTCAAATATGGGGGGGGGCTGGGGAGAACGAGACACGGACAAAAACCAGCAGAACCCACACTAAGCTGTAGTCTTATTACTTCTGCATTAATAGAAAAGGACTGTACTACTTCTAACTTCAAAAGGAGTTTAGTGTTATGTTCCTTCAGCATATGGAGGGTTTGTTTGATACCGACTTGATTAGGATTCTCTTGGGATCTATTCCACATCCTGCCCATTTATTTCCTTGGACAGATATTGTACACGATCCCCCTCCCTTCCCCCTGGAAATGGCTCATTGCCCTCTGTCTGAACTGCTTTACAAGGACGGTTGTAGGGAGTGTGTGGTAAAGATGACAAAGCCTGCGGTGCATACCAAGCAGCGGATGGTTCCTATAGGGGAAGATGCAGTCTGCAGACACCCTGCCTCCAAGCCTGACATCAGAGGCAGCTTTTCCCCTTATCTCCCAGCACTTACTTACAAATATGCTGTTAGGCATATCTTTTGCGTGAAGTGCTGGGTTTGAAAACTGAGACAGGTGCAAGGAAGGATGAGATGCATGGGCAATTTAGGAGCTGTGGTACACGTGGGTACAAAAAGAAACAGTTCAGCAAAAGAGCTGGCTTTCTGTTCTGGGGTTTTGTTGCTTTTTTGTGTCTCCTTCATTCTGAGATAGTACTCAGATGTATTTCTTCTTTGTTCATAATACTGGCAATGTTCTTCTGGGCTTGCATAGAAATCAGAATCAGAAACAGGAAGAAATTATGGGACTGGAAAGGCTGGAAGCCATAAAAGAAACCTAAACAAGAAAGGAGTGACTTATTTTTAACAGGGTGGGAAGCTATTCCTGAAGTTACTCTCACATGGGAGGTAAGGTGACTCCACATTGCCTGTGGAATGTAATTGTATCTTCTAATAGATCAGCTCATATAATTGGCATCAAAAACAAACAAACATGCTTTTAGGCAGAAGGGTTCTTTTTTAGTTTGGAAATGGAGTGTAGGAGGAATGCATTAGCAAAGTAATAACCCCTCTACAGGGGTAACTGGATGACATATTCTTGCAAGTGTTATACAGAACTTTTGGTCTCTTCTGGCCTTAAAAGCAGTAGAGAAAGTAGGAAAAAAAAAATCCACATTCCAGCACAGAAGAGGCTGTATTCCTTGCTGATGTGAAGGTATGGATTTATTGAGAAGAGAAGCACAGCAGAGCTGTAGCTTGATCTGTGCAGCACATGTGCTTTCAAGCTGGTCTTGTTGCACAAGAAGATCCCCCTCTCTTTCTCCTCGACCCCACTGGGGCTGCCCCCAGCCCCTGTCAGTGCCTGAATGATGCACATCTGTAAAATTACACAATTGTCTCCCTTTTCTGTAGCCAGTTTTTGTTTGTTTTGCTTTTCCCAGGATTGCTGGGGAGTTTCCTTTAATGGAAGGAGGTGGGTGTCTCTGAAATTGTTTTATTTTACTTATGTGGTGTGAGTCACATGAAGCCTTCTAACTCTGTTCTTTTCTTTGCTGTCCTTTTTACCAGTTTTCAGTCATCTGATTAAAGTGCTATAGTGCAAGTAAGACACTGCATGGGTCTGGAAGATACAAGAAACCAGTGTGTGAAAGTTGTCTTATGGGGAAAGAGAGGGATGGGGTGCCTTGTGGAGGCCCTTCATGTGTTATGGCTCTTGCTTTCACCAAAAGACCTACAGTTGTTCAAGCCTTAGTTTAAGCTTATTCCTTCAGCATATGCTTGATCAAGGAGGAGATGTCTAGACTTTGGTGTGGTTTTACCATGTCGTTTTTCTCATATGAGCTGCTGGCCATTTGATGACACATGGCATCCTCCTGATGCTTCATGTGACATACTTGATATGAAGATAATCCATGCTGGCTGAAGGACCAGGATGTGCAGAGAAGAGTCATGGCCAAATGCACCCTGACTGGGTTTGGAACATGATTTCAGACTGTCCATGTCTCCAGTGCAGAAACAGATGTCAGCGTAAGTACATCTTTGCTTTTCGCTTTTCTTGACTACTGCTTGTTTGGATCTTGCCTAAGTATGGATACCACAGCTAATATGTCTAATCAGGCTGGATAAATGGACCGAGGCCAATTGTATGAGGTTCAACAAAGATAAGTGCTGGGTCCTGCACTTGGGTCACAACAACCCCGTACAATGCTACAGGCTTGGGGAAGAGTGGCTGGAAAGCTGCCTGGTGGAAAAGGACCTGGGGGTGTTGGCTGACAGCCGGCTGAATATGAGCTGGCCCATGCCCAGGTGGCCAAGAAGGCGAACGGCATCCTGGCTCATATCAGAGATAGTGTGGCCAGCAGGACTAGGGAAATCATTATCCCTCTGTACTCGGCACTGGTGAGGCTGCACCTCGAATACTGTGTTCAGTTTTGGGCCCCTCACTACAAGAAAGACGCTGAGGTGTTGGAGCATGTCCAAAGAAGAGCAACAAAGCTGGTGAAGGATCTAGAGAACAAGTCTTACGTGGAGCAGCTGATGGAACTGAGGTTATTTAGCCTGGAGAAAAGGAGGCTGAGGGAAGACCTTATCACTCTCTACAACTACCTGAAAGGAGGTTGTAGCAAGGTAGGTATTGGTCTCTTTTCCCAGCTAACAAGTGGTAGGACAAGAAGAAATATCCTCAAGTTGCGCCAGGGGAGTTTTAGATTGGATATTAGGAAAAATTTCTTTACTGAAAGGGTTGTCAAGCATTGGAACAGGCTGCCCAGGGAAATGGTTGAGTCACCATCCCTGGACGTGCAGATGTGGCACTTAGGGACATGGTTTAGTGGTGGACTTGGCAGTGTTAGGTTTACCGTTGGACTCAATGGTCTTAAGGGTCTTTTCCAACCTAAATGATTCTATGATTTGGGCTCAGTGTCAACAGGTCATTTGTATGGTCCAAGGAGGGAGTTCAGCACCATCTGGGGATAATTTGGCCCATATGTCTGGATAATCTTTCAATGTGCTGTCTCCTTTGTCTATGAAAGATGGCCATGCTTCCTCTAACACAGCCCCCTCTGGTAGGTACCTAAAGCTATGTATGATGAAAACAGGTCTAGGAGCTCTGGTTTTAGATCTACACTGCATAAGTAGCTTGATCTCCCTTCCTTCCACTCTATCTTGCCTTGTTCAATTCAGCAGGGGTTGACATGGATGCAGAGGCCAACATGAACAGAACAAGTTGCAACCCAAATTATTCTTGATATAGGGAGGAAAAAGATATTAAGAAGGCAGAGGCAAGAGGATGCAAAAAATATGTGGTTTTAGTGTAATATAACCAATTATTTTAGAATATAATTAAACCATTAATTGGACCTGGGTGTTAACTGAGAGAGGGATGTTCTTTGGTAATAGAAAGTAATTATCTACTGCCATTTCTCTTTCTGCTGCCATGCTTTCAAGCCTAGCTCAATTATCTATTATTCCACATAGTCTATTACTAAGGTCAGCCTCTGCAACACAGTGCAAATTTCTGTCAGTTTTCTTTTGTCTTACTGTGGCTCTGCAGCAAAGCCCATGAGGAAGTCAGTAATTCTGTCTGCTGAGCTGCGGGTAAATGATCTGCAAGAGAGAGAGTGTAAAGCCACATTGAATAACAAGAATAAAACAAAATACTGAATATCTTCCAGTCAAGTGAGCACTATGCATATTTGTGCACTGAATGAGACAGGACCCATGGAAACAAGAGACGGTGGTATTGTGTAATTAAATGCTCTTCCATAATGTATGTGCTCAAGCAGGTGGGAATGTGAAGTTTTCCTGGACCTTCTGAATAAGTCCATTTCTTAATTTCTCTTCATTTCTCCCTGCCACATCCAGTAAAAAGCTTTGACTGAAGTTGACCCTCAGCATGGAAAATTTCAGCCCAAGCAGTTATTCTGATGGGAGTTAAAACAAGCTGAAAATGTTGCTGTACTGGGAATTATAAGGCAGCTTTAACAATAGGTGATACAGCTGGGAACTTCAATTAGGTTAATTTGGCCACATTTAAATCCCCTGTGACACTGAATAGATGTCCATAACTCCTTGTGTTTGCCTGGATGCTAGATTAGGGCTCAGGATGGGGAGCCCCAGTATTTACTTGCCCCTGGACAAGCAGCAAAATGTCACATTTTCTCCATCTTTTAGCCTGAAGAAATGTGTAAATAGCAGTGGGCAAAATATCAGGCTGTAAACAGAACTGCTGAATCTTTTGGCCAGTACATTATCTGTGAGCTACAAGTTAGGAAATGCCAGTGTGAAAATTTGAGCTGTCAGAGCTGCCTGTCAACCTGCTGGCCTGGAGTAGCCCCTGAGCAGAAAGAAATCAGCAAATGAGAGGCTACTGCAGATTAACAGAGGACAGGCTGGTGACTGGAAGTGGAGAAACCTGAAGTATGCGCTGTTCAGAGAGGTAATGCACTTTGGGCTCAGTCCTCCTGCTCCTTGGGAATTTCACCTAACTTACACTCTAGCATTAGTTAAAGCCCAAATGCTAATAGCTAGCATCCCTTCTAGTATCTTCATAGATTTTAAAACTCAGCTGTTTCAAAGGATGAACAAATCACCAGGTTAGAGTGGAAAATCCAAGTACTATGTCTATACTGTGCTCCAAGATTAACTGATCCCAAACTTTCCTTCGTGATCCATGGAGCTGCCTTTGACAGGGAGTAGCTGAGAGTGGATTCTTATAACCAGGCCTTCTGGAAATGCAATGAGCTCTCTCCTTCAGTGAGGAAAGGCACTATTGGTACAGCTGACTTTCTTAACAACACTTGCAGGCGTGTTTTATTATTCAGTTTGTTCAGAGCAGGATTAACATTCTAAAAACTGTTGTTCTAGACAATAATGAGTTCAATCTAGACAATGTACAAAAGCCGGAATTCAAATCTTCAAAGATATAACCCACAAAAAATATTCAATTGAGTAGTCATACTGCATTTATCCTCAAGACGCCTACTGAAAACAAAGCTAGCAGATTAATAGGTAAGTTTGCCGTTAGCTTTGCATTTCATTCTATTTACTTGTATATTAATTGCTTTTGTCTGATATGAATTATTCTGAAGGAAGAAAATTATTTTTTGACGTGTAAGGTGTGATTGATACGTAAATACAGCTAATATGCAGGAAATGCAGGAAGAAGGATGAAGTGAAGAACTTCATGTGGTGGGAGATTTAGTTAGCCTACAAGTTGCCATAAGATGTGAGCTTTCTTTCCTCCTGCAGGAATGGGATATGAAGATAATAAAGCTATTGTTACATGTGTTGAATGCATTTAATGTTTTTAATTAGAATGAATGGGAAGATGCTAGAAAATTCCTAATGTTGCTGCATATTGTTCCTTGTCCCTTTTCTATCAAAATAAGTCTGTTTAGTATGAGAGAATCACTGCAGATTTATTTGCCTTGCTGACTTCCTTTGCTCCTTTGGGCTTCCCTGAGCGCCTTTTTTTCCTGTCATTTTTAGACATTAAACAGTATTTAATCAATGTGCGATAATACCCAAGGCTTCATTAGTGTCGCTTGGCTCTCCTAATGGTTGCCCTTTTATAATGAAGCTGCTCAAATTATATCACCTCTTCAAAATGTTCAGGGAATCTATGCGGCTCCTGTGCTTCCAGGCTTCCCACAGTGCTGTCAGCCAGGGAGTGTGGTCTCATGACTGCATGCTGGTGAGATTTTTGCATTGTCCTTGTTCGCTTTTGGGGTTGCCGACAGGCCAAATGAAACGTAGGTGGCAGAAGATGAGAATGAAAGTGTGCTAATCTAAACTACCAAGATGCAGAGCAATTTGCTTTTCTTAGAAAAAGTGACTCTTCCCTATTTAACAAAGAAAAAAGGGAGAAAGGAGGTTGCATCCTCTTTTTTTCAGGGAAGCTGCAACTCAGAGCATTGTGACTTTCTGCTACTAGGTTGTTTTATACCAGTTATTACCGAATATGGAGGGGCGTGTAGCTCTTGCTCTCCCTTTCAAATTCACCTTACTCAAATGGAGTATAGCACAAATATCAGTCAATGTGCACAGAGTGAAGAGTATCACATCTCTTCGCAGGGACTGTTCCCTTCTCAAGCTACCCTGCAGTAAATTATGAGAAGGGGCAAGGTAAGGCCTTTCTCCCCTGCTTAGCAGCTGCATGTTGACGGAAATCTGTGGTAGTGCAAGACGAAATGAAGCTAGGTCGATCACCAATTTGCTTGCCTGCAGGTCTTTCTGGTACTTGGGTGGAAGACTGTCCAAAGAATTGGGAAGGATGAAGGAAGAAAGACTGGAAGACCTTGGGAAGAAGGTGGTGGGCAGAAGATTCAGACTGAAAAATGCCCTGCTGTTAAGGAAAAGGGATTTCAATACACTCACTTTTGCTAAAACAGTATTTGGAAGTTTTATAGATGTGTGAATGTTCCTGGTCAGGCATCCTATATGAATCTGAATTTTCTATTTCTGAAGTACATTCATGATTGTAGCAGAAGATACCTTGCCATTACAAGTTAAATTAACACAGGATATGAGCACCATTCCAAGCAAGAGAATGACTCTTGCATACTTTCAGGAGTATTTTAAAGGTTTTTGCTGAATTGTCCTTCAGGGCTTCATAGGGACCCAGCTGCATGGATAGGAATATGCTCAGCAAGACTGTGCTGGGGAAGAGAGGAAGCATTGCTGTGGATTTCACACTTGCTGTATGTCAAGTGTGATCTGATTTCCTTAGAAAGCTTCCTGATCCCTCTTCTGCCATATCGTGCCTGGCAGAAATGTCGCTCTGCTCACTTGATGATTCTACCACCAATGAGCAGTTGTCATTGATGGCTCCTATTTCTTTAATAAGATTTTGTTTTGCGTTATTTTGACAGTTCATCATCATCTTGGTGGAATATATAGGAATTTGGATATTAGTTTTGCTTGTTTCTGAGAACACAAATATTGTTTCAAGAGTTTTGTTCTCGGGTTGGCTTGAGTAGTTTTTCTGTCAATGTGACTTACCAGTTTCTCATCTGCAGTGACAAGTGTTGAAATATGTTTTTGGTTAACAACCAAAAGAACTACTTTTGTCAATAATAATAATAATGAGAACAAAGCTTCTATGTGTAATGAAAACCCCTGCTAGTAGCACAAGCAACAGGCTCTGGTGTACCATGGTTTCCTGTGAAGTTGTTTATTGTTTACATGCGTACCCAGAGCTGCAGATGTGATGTGCAGGTAGCTGGGGCTGCTCTGGATGGACTGAATGGATGGACTCACTGGATGGTCATGAGAGGGTGAGGAAGGGAGAAATCTGAGGCCTAGGGGACTTTAGCTGCGCATTGGGAAAAAGTCATCTCTGCTCTTATGAAGACTTTCACAGCCATCACTGTCAGAAATGTGCACTGTTGCACCCAATGCACCTATGTGGTCTATTTATCAATCAGTCAGGTCTCTGGAGCAGCTTAGATCACATTACAGCAGTCATTTTCATGCTGCTCAGATGTACGAGATCATGACTGATATCTACAGAACATAAGAAATTTTTCTTGATATTCCATGACACAAAAAACAGCTTAGCTTTTGATCACTTGCAGGAAAATGAGGAAGAAGAAAGGAGGGAGAAAGGAGAGAATGTGAATAATTAAAGCCATTCGACTGATGCCTTCCTGTAGTTCCAAACTGCTGAGTCTGATATAGCTGTTTAATTTCAAAGGCAACTGAACTATGTTTCCTGTTTGTAGAGCAGAGCTTGGAACCAACAAGACAATGGCATGCAAGAGCAAAATGACTGATTTTCTCTAAGGTCAGCACTTAGCACTCTCAGAGTTAAACATTTTCTGTAGATTATGCTTTTAAATCATTTACAGCCTCAATTCACTAGTAATCCTGAAACAGAAGAAATGGAAGCCCTTTCATTGCACTAAACATTTTAGACTCAGGACTCTTGGGGGAAAAAGAAAGGTTTCTTTCTGCAAGGAGCCACAATCTGCACAAGAGAGCTGTGCCTAGGTGGTGACAGAGCACATACCACTTTGGACTCATTTTGTATCCATGCTCACAGTCTTTGGCCTGAATTTACTTCCTCTCCAGTAATGGGACTAGGGATGGCAAAGGAGGGGACAAAACTTTAAGAGATCTTCTTTCCCTTCCTTGGAGTCCAGACCCTGGGGTTTAACTCCTGATCTGTACACTTCCTTTCTGCTCTTCAGTGGTCCCATTACTTGGAACACAGAAATTGTATGATGGATGTGAATGGACACATGTGACTGAGTGAAGATGAAAGGAAAAAAAAAAAAGCCCTGGGAACAGATGTCAGTCTTCTTCCCTCTGTACCTCTCCCAGGCTGTAACATGTAATTCAAAATTAGGAAGTATCTATCTGAAAGAACTGCTTCAAGGTAGCCCGACATCTGGTTGGTTCCAGAGACTGCAAACGTCCCTGTTCCCACAGCTCCCCCTTGGACAGCAGAGCAATAACTTAAATGGCTAGAAGATTCTTTCACTGTGTTGGTAAGCCAAACAAATTTGTCTGTTGTCACTCGATGGACAATCCTGTTTACCTTTTCAGTCAGCTTGCAAAATTGATTATATTCTCCTGGCTTTAGCTCTTGGGTTTGCTTGTGCTCCCTGAAGGGCTTGTGAGACTCTGAGCAAGCTGCTGTGGCTTGGCACTGATAGGACTAGTGCAAAGAATGGGCCAGCCATCTTCTCCAAGTTTAAGAATCCTCTTCTAGATCTTCTTAGTCTTGGAGAATCCAGAAAAGGGTGCTTCTCTTCTGATAATAAATGTTGTGAGGATGTAGGGGATGGACTTAACTTCCATCTTTTCTTGGTGATCAGTGAAGGGAGGAGGAAGCCTTTTAGACTTAAGGTAGCTCCAGCCTGAGAGCTGGAGCTCTGATGGCTTACGGCTGATGGCATAGGATCAGGGCCATGGCATTTCCTAATGGAGAGGTTTAACTTTCCTTGAACAAGAACATCAGTTCCGAAACACCTGACTAGCACTTTTTTCTTTTGCCCAGCCCTTTGTTTTGCCTCACTGAACAGACCTTCCTTCAGGCTTGGACACTTAAGGAAATACTTTGCTGCAACTAATGTTCTGCTGACTTACCCAGCTATCACATGGACTTCAGGCTAAGCTCATGTGCACAGAAATCAGCCATTTAACCTTTCACTCATTAAATGTGCTTCTTGCACGGAAGCAACAACTTTAGCATAAAGTGGCTGGGTGACAAACATGGAGGAGGGGACATGTTCTGAAATCACAGTGTAACAGAAATATGATGATAGTTGCAAAATACACTTATCTCCTTGTGCCAAAAGGGGAAGATAATTTAGAGAATCAATGTTGCCCCTCAGTTCTGTGTCTTCTCCCTTGACCCTGAGAACTCTGCATCAAGCTGTGATGCAACCTGCATTATTAGAATTGAGTCCCTAGCTATATGAGTCAAGACAGCTATGTCCTGATTCAATGTATGTCACCCGAAGAATGTCACATTGCATTCTTCTCCCTGAAATAGTTAGAGTTATAAAGAAGTTCTGATGTGTTTTCACATGAAAGAAGCCAATCCTAATGACTGATGAAGGATTCAGCCAGCAGGCTGCAAAACTCTCAAAAGATTTTTTAAAGGACTCTTCAGAAAAAGACTACTAGGAAAATGACACACATGGGTCTTCCTTGGCTCATGGTGTTGGAGTCTTAGCGACTGGTATATTTCCCTCTGTATTATTTAGGTAAGCTCTCACCAGAAATCCTTCCTCATGAGTCTCTTCCTTTATGTGGAGGCAGATGTTGTATATTAATTGGAATAGAAACACTTCTTATCTCACTATGATACAAAACCCCAGCACGTAGTATGTGGTGCATTGCATTTGCAAAACATCGTAAGTAATCAAAAGCCTTTTAACAGAAGTATTTTTCAGAAGTTTTTAAAAGCTGTTCTCCTATTATATTCCATATTCAGTACCACTAGAAGATGACACATTGTGAAGATCCTGTGGGCTGAGTGCACTACACTCAACAGGGTCTTTTTGTTCCACCGCTACATTTCTTTCTCCTACAAGTTTCCTACAAGAGTCAGGATTTCCCTCACAGGCTTCTCTTTCGCTCCTCTGACTGGCCTACAGCCAACCACATCGATGGTAGAGGCCAATGGCTCTGTGTACTGGTTTTGACTGGGATAGGGTTAATTTTCTTCATGGCAGCTCGTATGGTGGTGCTGTTTGTCGGATTTATGACCAAACCAGAATTGATAAGACAGGGATGTTTTAGCTATTGCTGAGCAGTGCTTACAGAGTGTCAAGGCCTTTTCTGTTTCTCACATGGCCCTGCCAGTGAGTAGGTTGGGGTGCCTGAGAAGCTGGGAGGGGACGCAGCCAGGATAACTGACCCCAACTGACCAAAGGGATATCCTATACCATATGATGTTGTGTGCAGCAATAAAAGCTGGGGGAAGACCAACTGAAAGGTCTAAACACATTTTCCAAGAAATAAAAGCCTCGATGGTGGGTTTCTAAGCCAAGAGGGCAAGCACATGAGAGTCATTCAGTAGAACACATAGTTGCTATTATTCCACCAAAACAAACTGTATTTTGAACACTTACTAAGGCCCTTAGAAGGAAACCTCATATTTAAAGTTTTCGGCAGTAATCTAGTCAAGGAACTTAGTTGCCCTCAATAACAAATTAGATGTAACTACTTGATTTCTTTCTTTTACTATCTTCCCACATGCAGCTTCTTTTTCTGTCACAATAAGTGAGTGACTGGACAACTACAGCATGCAGACATGCCTCTGAATGTCTTACCTAGGAAGGTGTAAATTATAGGAATTTTTTTGTTTGTCTAGAGTTTTCAAAATTTGCTGGTTTTGATTTGGAAGGCTAAGATGATTTTTAAAAGCTTTTATTTTTACCTGTAAGGGTGACAGAGGCAAAAGCAAACCTATAGCTAACCCCTGCAGTGTATGAGGGCAGAAGCATACTCCCCTAACTCCTGGCTGGCTTGAGGGGATGACCCACTTGGGACGTTTTCTGAAACATTGCTGCCTTTTGCACTTTTACTACAGGTTTTCAAAAAGGAGGAATTTGTGCCAGATATTACAGGAAAGAAATGACCACTCTTTATTTTAGTAAATCCATGTTTTCCTTCACAAATAGACACATGAAGCATGCTCATTTGTAAGAATTATGCATTCTGAGGTGAAGGTTACTGGCTTGGATTTGTAACGTGAATATGGAAACTTACAGTTGAAATGAATACATGTAGCCCTCGGCTCCGTCAGCTTGGATGGCAATCTCCCCAGATTCTTTCTGTAGACAGTGGAGGGAGAGGATCCCCTGCAGAGCTCCCTAATTCAGAGTACCTAAAATGGGAATTTAAACTAACCTATGCAGAAGCCTTTGAAGAGAAGCTTTCTGACACAGCACTGGAAGTTAGGTGGTGTCACTGATTATTCTGATGTTTCATAAAATACTCCCTGGACTATGTCATGTAAAGGCAAACAGCATGCAAACTTCAAGAAAAGGATAAAATGAAATTGCTTAGTAAGAAAAATGGGTGGATTTTCCAACCAGTCAGTGTTTGATGGTGCTACAGTAAAGTTTCCTGTTTTTTCCATATTTTATGGAGGCAGGAAAATGGGAAGAATCGATTCTTGTAAAGAAATGAGGGGCCTAAGGGAGTACAGATTCAGTTCTCATTTGCTGGCTCCTGTATCATGTTGGGTAAGAGTTAGCTCATTTCATGAAGCAATTCCTGATGACCGATCTCCAGTCTGACCTCCAGCGTTCCCACTGCCATAGTTGGTAAGACAGCATGGGAGGCTTTCAGACCAAGCTATAGCCTACAAGACCATAAGGACTGTAAGTGGAAGGAAGAAGGAATATATGCATAAGCATGCTTTAGTGCTAAAATGAAATTAATAAAAGTGCCTTCTTGATGACACAATCCAAATGACATTTAATGAAAGATGGTGTATTTTGATGTGGCAGGCTTGGAAAGGATTTCAGTGATAGTTAGGAAAACAAGACACCAAAACCCCCTCCAAATTACTGATCTGCATATGAGTATCATATGCCATTAAAATAGATGAAGATAATCTACCTCCCAAAAGAAGCAATTGTATTTTGGAAGGTGAACAAAGGAAGAAAGAAATCTAATGATTATATGACACAGTTGGTTTTTTTTTGTTTTTTAACCAGCAGACAAAGAGCTGAAAAGTGTCACAAAAATGACAGACAAAAAAACCTCCACACAAAATGTGATGGTTGCTTTTTTTTCTAAGGACTTTTTCTGAGTGACTGAATCATTCTTAGTGCTTCAGTAATAACCACCAGATAAGACTCCCAGGGATCTGAGGTCCTCTTAATATCTCTTGTCAGGGAAATTTGGGAGTGGCAGGCTCTTTCTGGCTATTCTTTCAGAGGGAGTGAGTTTCAGGCATTTGGCTTCTGTTTCTAGCTCTGTGCTAACCAGCTGGGGAGACTTCATGCAAATCTGTCCATGTATGTCTATACTTATATCTATTTGGTTGTGTACATATATGTATTACTTTTTCCTGGTAAAACGAGGTACAAGATGCTGTCAATTCAACAGTGTGGAATACTGAAATAAAATAAAGTGGCATGTATTAACATTACTACTAATGATTAACAAGAGCACATGCTAATTTTACATCCACTTTACTGCAGTCAGCAGGTTCTTTGGTATATTTGGTGCTGTAGTTTAGAGTTCTGTTTTATTTGCATTTCATGGCCACCAGTTCCATTTCTGGAGCAGCTCTGCCAAACATCACAAAGTGCTTCAGGGCAAAGTTTGATTTGGATCTCTTCTTGTCTACGCCTTAGTGCTGGTGTGGTACTTCAAGAGACTGATATCTCTGCTTGCATGAGCCACACATTTCACCCAGCTGCCAAGCGCACAGTTCCATCTAGAAGAAAAAAACGCTCTGCTTTCCTTCAGAAATATTTCTTTCTATGAGCTGGCAGTAACAGACAATCGTGGGCTCTTAAAACACTGTGTTGTTCTTCTAACACTGTAGAGTAAGGGTGGTCAGGTTTTTTGTGTGCGTATGCCTGAGGGAGAAAGAGAGAAATTCTGGATCTTCCCGACATATCATCTGCTTGTCAGAGTGACTGCCAGCTGACATGGACCTGTACTGTCTGCATCCTGAGACTTAGCCCTATTTCTGAGTTGCCTTCAAAATTGTTACTCTCTGCAAAAGAATTCACAGCACACTAAAAACCCCTCCCTGTACCCAAGTGGTCCTTGGGAATTCAGTGAAAGGATCACTCCAGGGCATTTCTGACTGAAGGCAGTAAGAGCAGCTACTCTGTATTTGCTGCTCACTGATTAGTTAATGGCAGTTTGGCACATCCCTGAGGGCCTTTTCTAGCACAAATACAGAATTCTGCATCTCTGGCCCGAGGGGATCTCCCGGGCTTGTAAGGTGCCTTGGACTCTCTCTCTCCCTGTCAGGAAGCCAGTTAATGTATTTCATGCCGGGGAACTTTGATTCCTCTTTGCCTTTACCCTTCTGCTTGAGATCTGCCTCTGTTGCAAATATGCATAGAAACCTACCCATTTGGAATATTTGTTTGAACTGAGCATGCATGCAAACAAGGGAACAGTTGGTGTGCATGCACTAATCATGAAAAGTAAAATTAATCTTCTGCACTGTGTGTTTACTGGTGTTTTTCATTCCCAGCTTAGAGGTCAAATGGACACCAGGCTACTTGCAATTCAGAGGAGAGGTGGTCACACTCAGACTCCAAATAGCATGTGAACTATAGCACCTGGTTAACCAGACCTCGTAAAAGAAAAGCAGTTTTGCTTGTAAACCTGAAAAAATGTATTTGCCACTGGGTAATGCATATAGAGAAGGTACCATTTTCACAGGTGTAATTCAATTCTACCAGCTCCCTATTCCTACTCCACCTTTCCAAATGAGATGAAACATAGCCATTGATGAAGGTAAAACATAGCGCATTCCTTACTTGTGAGCCGAATAACAGGATTAGGCTCAAGTGATTAATACTGTATTGGTTTCCTGTGCAGAGTGTGTATACGAGACTAGATTTCCTCTCAGGGTAACTGGCATACTTAGGCTATTTGGGGAGCTAGCAATGGGCATTTGTGGTGGCCTGAGGTATTTCTGTTAACAACCTTAGTTACATTTACATTGCAATGTGTCCCAGAAGAAGACTGTGCTTGTGCCCAAGGCACAGAACCCAGGAAATCTGTTCCCCATATTTCCCTAAACATCCTTTGGGATCTCTAGCAAGTCTTATCAGCAGATTATTTTTTTTTGGCACATGTCAATTGAAACTGGGGTCTTTGGATTTTGTTGCCCCTTTCAAACACGCACATTTCTGCTGCAGTGCACCACAGCTCAGCTCAGACTTTTTGAAAATATAAGCCTATGTTTGCACCTCAGGGAGCAACACTGCCTCACCCTATAGTCCTATGGAAAGGTAAACCCACTGTTTCTGAGGAGCTCAAATAATATGGCAGTGCCTTTAAATAACAAAAAAAAAAAAAAAAAAATTGAATTCTTATTGCCAAACATTCTTAGTAAATTGGCTATTTTCTTTTTGCCCTCAAACAGCTAAAGAAGTATTATTAAACCTAAGCAAATACAAATGCTAAGTAATATGAAGAGCTTGACTCAGACCCAGAGTTAAAGCTGAAAATAATTCTGTCCTTAATCCACTCTGTAGTGCCCTGTGGTAACATCAGCTGTCATACCAGAAGTCTAATAAGACTTCTTACATCCTCCTTGGATAGCAGAACAAACTGGCCAGGGCACATTTTCACTGCAGCATGCATTGAGCTTCTCATTGCACTCCTAGTTGGCTTTTAAAAGAGCATTTACAAATGGTATCATTATTATTACTTGATTATTGCAAGACATTTCCTTGCTGTATAAATGATAAATGGAAATGCAAGTTCAGGTTGCTTATGGAATACACAAACTGATTATTTTACCCTTGGACACTTAAGTAAAGCTTGAGGAGTTATCGGAAGCTTCAAACTGTAGGCTCTTTAGTCTTTTGTTTCTGTATTTGTGTCTTTTTTTGGCTTTAATCACTGAATTCCTTGGCTTGGGGAACTTTCACATGTAGCAATACCTAGAAACTGTGCACACAATACATTGATATAGAGTTGGATTGATTTTTCAGATACTTGGAAGGCATTTGGTCATTGAACTCCTCTTAAAATATTTGTAAATATTCTTCCTGAAAATGTACTTATAATATATCACGTGTGTAGTAAAGTTCTTTAAAGGCAAATTAGTGTTGTTACCCCTCCTTATACTTGTGGAAATGGAGAGACTGGGAGGCACTGGCAATGAGATTACTGAAAAGTGACAGAACAAAACAGATATCCAGTTCAGACTCCCTGTGAGATCTTGTGATTTTTTTCGGCATTGATAACACAGATGAACATAATATGTATGCCCTGGGACTGCTGCAGTGCTTAATTGATTGACCTCTCCAAAGCTGGACAGCAGCTGGTATATAAAATGTTGCTACTGCTGGTCAATAGCTGGGAGAGCTTTAGACAGTCGCTGCTGTCCGTAGTCATACTAAGTCATCCTTTCATTTCATACTACTAATTGGTGAAACTGGCTTGCGATCAGCTGGAGAATCAGTTAATGGAACAAGTAGTTGCCTTTGATTCATTCTTGAAGCAGATGCAAATTTCTCCCAGGTTAACTGACTCTCTTACTGTAGTCCTGCTTATGATTTTTCAGTAGATAGGAATGAAATAATTACCCTGGATCTGTAACTTCAGTGTAAAATAGGCACAAAATCTGGGATGTCTGCAAGAAGTGAGTTAATAATCAATAAATAGTATAAGAAATAAAGCTCCAATACTTCACTGCTAAATTATCTCTTGCTCTGAGTTGCATAAGTGGTTTTAGTTTCTCTGATCCCGTGCCCCAGGGCAGGGACTGTATTTTCAATTTCTGTAGTGTACAGAACATCATGCTTCTTATCAGACAGCTTTACAAACAAGTTATATTGCTGCTTGTGATTCTGTCAAAGCTGTGAGAGTGTGAACTTCTCAGAATGGTGAGTTTACTTAAGACACTGCACTTAAAAATGTATGTACGTCCCTTGAGTCACATTTGAGATGTCTTTCCTAGGACTTCTGGTGCAACTGTGAGGGTATCTCTAACCCTGGTCTGGTACAGCGTTAAAAGTCAGGCAGATGGTCCCAGGAAAAGGACCTGAAGGATCTGAAGAGGTGCTCATGGCCCCAGCGGGTCAGTGAAGGGAACAATGTACCCTCACAGGAGGATCCACAAAGCCCTGCAGGCTGAGCTGCCTTTACTGCCACTGAAAGGGAAAGGAGCTGACACTGCTTAGCCCAGACTAACCACTCGACTAATTATTCAGTTTCTTAATTGATGATGGGGTATGACTGAGCCTGAAATGTCATGGAGACTGCTGATTATTTGCCTTAAAACGCCATGCTGTGAACTGCAGTGATTGGAGAGCTGCCTGCCGGGCAGCTCAGCGCTCTGGGCAGAGCCCCTGAGGACCACCTCCAGAGCAACGTCTGGGAGCACCCTTAGTTTTCCCAAGACGAGCCTTTACTACCCTCCGCCAGATCTGTCACTTTATCAGGTGGATTTTGTGCCTGGTGTGAACTTCCAGGCTGTTGATTTTTTACTGCAAGCCAGGTCTAAACCAGCTGGTTTAAAACTAGCGGGGAACGCTTGCACCAGTTACGGCCGCAGCAGGGACTGCACTGCAAATATATCCTAAGGCTCCAGTTCAGCAACAGAGTGCAATGGTCCAGACACACCATTTAAGCTTGTTGCATGATTAGGACCTTAGAGTCTGTCCTGGAATACTGGAAACAGTAAATGCCTATTATGGCTAATTAGATAAAAATTGTATTGATATTTTCTTGGCTAATTTCTGATAAACAGAGCTGTGATCTTATATGACCTTCATTTCTACATAAAGGAGGCTCTTCTATCCAGGAGAACTACATTCCAGATGAAAGTAATGTAATTACATGAAAAATTACAAATAGAGAAAGGGTAAATAAGGGTATGGGTAAAAAGGGGCAAAGGTAAATAGATTTAACAAGATGGCGTGTTCCTTCACATGGGCAGCATCTGTTTCACTTCCCTCCATCCACTTCTACAACAACTGATGATTTATTTTATTTCTAAGGGCAGAGTCAGGTTTCATAGAATTGTAGAATAGCCCAGGTTGGAAAGGACCTCAAAAGATCATCTGGTCCAACCTTTTGTGGGGAAGGGAGTCTGACGAGATTATCTAGAACCCTGTCCAATCACATCTGGAGAATCTCCAGTAATGGGGACTCTACCACATCCCTGGGGAGTTTGTTCCAGTGAATGATTCTTACTGTAAAAAGTTTCTTTCTTATGTCAAAATAATGTTGGGATTTTCAATTCTGCTTCTGTTTTCAACAAGCTAATGCACCAAAACACTCTAGAGTCTATCGCAGCAGGAACATGGACATTTGTCAGTTTGGTTAGGAGGGCTATTAGTTCTAAGCCTCTGTATTAGACTGTTTTATTAGGAATATAAGAATTAGTTTAAACTAGGTAACTACTGACACAGTTTAAAGCAACAACAAAATTATGACTGATGAAATATCATTAAGCATCTCATAAACAGGTGAATTTATGCTATGGTCTTTTCCCAAGGTTTTATTAGAGCTTAGATATGAAATCTGGAATACCAAAATCCAGCCTGCAGTTGGCTATTTTAGCCTAGGGGAAAATACAAATGCATTTTCAAAGCAAAACATCAGGCTACCCAAAGCCATTACAACTGTAACGTGAAATGTTATGGTACTCAGTTCATGCACGTTGTTTGTTTGCACAAACATTGTGATGTATTTCGATTTGTTTTATTCTTGTTTCTGTCATGGATGGTTAGAAACATTCCCTTTTTTCTTTTCTTCGTGCTTCCTACTCGCTGTGTGTAGTGTGTGCAAGTACTGTTCAGCCATAACACTTGCCTTGAACTTGCTTGGTTTATGGGCTAGATTGAAGTGGTCTCTGGACAGGGTCAATAGGCAAAGATGCCCGTGTGCATCAACCTCTGTTGCAAACAGGAAGCATCACTGCTCCAAATAGTTGTCAGTATTGTAGATGGCACAGTGTTGGAGGCACAGTGTTTTTGCCTTGCAGGAGAAATTTTGGCCTTCTAGACCTAGGCATATGACATGCAGCTCTGCTGAGGGATACTGGGTCCAGGGAAATCATTCAAATGAGAATGTGCTCTGATTTTTTTTTTTTAATTGTTTATACATAATTTTATTTTCTGTCTGTTAATTCATTTGTAGATTACATCTCTGACCTTGGAATATAAAGTATCACAGATTCTGACATGTTGTTGCACTGACTTCAGCATCAGTGACTGCCACTGCTGGCACCAGAAACCTGCTGATGCCTTCATAGCTGTGAGTTCCAAACCCAAGCTCCCTATGGGAAGAGGGGGACCAAAGAGGCTTTTGATACACCTCTAGCTCTTTATTTATAGACCTTGCAACAGCTACTGAAGAACCTTTGATTTAAGAAGCACTTTTTATCTGCTATGTAACTTTAGCTGAAGTGAATGCTTATTTTTCAGGTTTGTCTGGGATTTATTTTCAGGCAGGTTTTTTGGAAGAACTCTAGATTTTTGCTTACTACTGACGTCAACAGCGCTGTCACCAGAATCTTCTGTTTTCTTTGGAAAACCTGATACCCTTGTGATGGCGGAATAGAGTATCCTCCTGGCCCTTTCACCTCCAGTCTTGTCTGTGGCATGGTAGGGAGCTCTCAGCAAGTGAACCAAGGACAAGACACAGGAGACTGGTGGCTCTCTGCAGAGGCTGAGACATTCATGCCAAGTTCTGAGTGGTAGTGGGAGATGTGACCACCTCCCGTGTGGAAAGCACTGAAAGAAGAAAAAGGTGATGATTCAGTCTGTATGTTCCCAGCTGAGGGCAAAATGCATCATAAGCCAACTGTAATTTCTGCACTTGTCCTTAGAAAATAATGTGGGCACGTAATATAACTGTGGGCTTCCTTGGTGCAGACGCTGCTGAGGGAACACAGACAGATGGAAAGCTATCAGAGAGGACTTGTTTTTCCTTAGGAATCTCAGTCGTTAGAGCATTGGTGCCATACTTCCCAGCTACCCTGTGATATGAGTAATGCTACCCTGGGAGCAGAACAAGGCAGGGAGGCGTGATGGGAAGGAAAGCACTTGTTCACCTTGTTTGTCTCTATAAAGTACCATGATGGACTTTTTAGGCTGAACAAAGAATATGTGCACATAACTTCCTATGAACACACGCTGAGACAAGACGAAGCTCCTTGGTGGTTCTCATATTTACAGCTGTTGGCTCCGAGAACCACAAACTCTGCACGCTGCCACACTGCTTATGTTCTGCTTGGTTGCATTACTGGAAAGTAATCACAGCCCGTAAATGCTGAAATGAATCTTGCAGGGGAGCTTGCAAGTGGACCTGCATAGGTGTGAAGCTGGAATAATCGACTGCTCTTTACCACGTGTTTGAGAGAAGCAGGACCTGCAGGACCAGGAGGGATAGGGGAGCATGAGGATGAGGTGCACTGGCAAACTTGCTAGGGGAAGCTTGCAAGGCATCTTTCTCAACTGCTCCTGGCTTTATCTATTGCATTTGCATTTGCATAAGCACTAAATCAGAATAGAAGTTTAAAATCTTCCAGACAGCAGTGATTTGAAGTACTGCCTATACAACTTTGCTGAAATATACATGAAATGAATTTCAGCTAATACATTATTAATTTTGGTAGTGCCACGTCTCTAGAAACCTCAGATATATGGAGTAATGAACACAAATATTTAGAAAATTTCTTATGTGTGCCTGCATGTACCTGCCTGTGTACACACCTATGTGTGTGTCACATGAATGTGACTCTAGGTTTTCATAAGCACTGCTTAAGATTCAGTCTTGTTGCACACTGGAGATAAAAAGATTTGTATCAACTTTTGCTTTTAACTGTTTAGTTCCTGTTTAGTGACCTTTTGTTCCTAATGCATTAAGGGAATGGAAATGAATGCTTTCACTAGCTATTTATAGGAAAAACTTTAAAATAATATTTAAGAGGGATTTTTCATGGACCATTTTATTTATATTATAAAGCTGGAATAAATAATTGCACACTATACAGAGTGACAATTCCTACTTGTCATGTTTTCACAGTCTTGATAATATTTATCACTTTTAAAAATTTGAGTGATAACTTTCCTGTACAGTCTTCCATCAAAATTAGTTAGAATGTATCTTAAAATGGCAATTCATTAGGGTGTTGCCAATGTAGCTGCAGAGCTATCTATCATTTTCTGAACTCTATTGCTTATATAATAAAGCTAGTAGCAAATAATAATCTTAGGTGACATACGTCTCTGCTCTTGGGATGCATTTAGTGAGATGAATATACAATAATGTGAAGTAATGATTACAGGAAGAAAGAACAAGGAGTTACCCCATCAGTCTTCTACACTACTATAGATGAAATGACTGCTGCAGTAAAGTAATACTACGTTAACTTTGTCACTTTATTCTCAAGATGGTGCTAAAGGACTGTAATCCATTTAAATACTTCCAATTTGAGGCAGGGGGGAATTGCAAAAAAAAAAGATTTTGCTTTGTATGAATTGATACTATGGAAGAACTAATTGATTCTTCTTTATTTTAAAACCTGTATATGTATGTGTGCTTGGAGTGACTCCAGATCTATTGGCTTTGTTAAACACTTTCCTTACGTTGAAATCCATCTCCCAAACAGATAGCTTTCTTAGTCCATCGTGTGACCATATTTCAAGACCATTTTAAGGTGAAATTCTTATTGCTCTCTTCATAGTATATAGGGAAGTCTGTTCCATTCATTCAAGAACAAGATGAAAACATATCGATAGGCTGTTTTTTTAGATGGAAACACAGTACAAAGTCATAATCTTTGAACAGTTGCTGGATTTTACCATGAACGCTGTGGGAATTAGCAGCACTGAGACCTTATAATTCTAAAGGCAGGGGCTTTCTGCTGCACTGCCCTTGGGAGAACCCACATAGAGGGCACATCCTCAGCTCTTCTTGAAACTAGTTTAGGTGATTTGAGAAAATTTATGTCTGTTTCTCTCAATGAAATAGTAAACTTATTTAATGCTCTTAGATTTTTTGGAAGTGAGTATGAAATGCTTGATAAATCACATCCCTTTTCTATACATGACTATTTCAGGTGTTGTGCTAGTGCTTGTTGTCATACATGGTTGTAACTGGTCTTGCTCACCTTGATGTGAAGACTGAGTGATGTATTATCTGTCTTGTAGGCAGTGAGAAGTGAAAAATTGAAGTGCTTCTCCACTGTGTCTGTGAGAATATATTGCCAGTGATTCTCTCAGATGACTTTTCATATGATGTGCAAAGGCAAATACATTGCCAGCTCACCTTTCTTTGATGTTAAATCTCCAACAGGCATTTTAACAGCAACCACTTGCCATGTAGATTTATTTCAGTTTATGAAGACTAGTTTCTTTATTCTTATAAGTCTAGTGGGCAGAAGTAGCCCAGAAATTTTACCAAAAAATGAAAGAGGAGAACCTGGATTTTCTCTGAATACAATTGTAGTAGAGTGAACATCCACCACCATCAAAGGTGCAGAGGGCTTTGGCAGTCTTCTCCACCTACAGCAGGTGCAGGTATCTGTCATGCTGAGGTAGCTTAATGCTCTCTACTGCTTCCTTTCTTTCTTTCTTTCTTTTTTTCCCCTCCTTTTTTTTTGGGTGGGGTTATTTCTTTGAAAAGTTATACTACCTGCAACTTTTTTGGAAAGACATTTATGTTTGACTGGAGGCTAGGAGTGCCTTGTTCTGGCCTGATGTTAATCTCCCTAGCCTTGTCTCAGTAAATGACTTCTGGGTTCTGGGTGCCACTTTCTGCCTATGGTTTATGCCATACAAAGAGGCAGCATTCCTCCAAATCCATCAGTGGTTTATAGCACTGGGTACATTGCTCCAGCACCTCACATCTTTTAAAACAGAGTCTGATCAGAAATAGATACAGTGGGGATGTGTGGTCATGACTACCATGCTTTCTTCTGCCAGAAACCATTGGGCCAAGAAGGAAGTGCATTCGAAGTTGTTTATCAGCAAGGGCTCTTCATTAATGAAAGCTAGGCCTTGTCTTTCATGGGATGGGGCAGCAGAATCAGATCACACGTTCAGCAGCATCTCTGCCCATCAAACTCACTGGCACTGCGTTTCAGAGCAAACTGCCTCTTTCCTCTTGAGTATCCGGATTGTGTAGTCCAACTACTGGTGCACGGGTAGCTACACACCTACTGCTATTTCAGTGTACTTTAGTTCTCCAGTGCTTGGTTCAAGCAGGATGAGGGCAGCCTTCTGCCACTTAAGCAGTTATTTCTGTGCCACGGGATGGGGGAAGGAGTCTGCTACGCCAGTGTGGGATCTGTATTTTAATCTGATGTTGATGGAACATACACATGTATTCCATCTGTGTCCCATCATTGTATGATGACAGGTAGCTTCCTCTTCCTTTTAAAAAGAAGAGCTGGTATGGAAAAATAACTGTATTAAAAGATCTTTTTAAGGCCACGATGTTAGCAAAATTAGGACTTGAGTACTTATAATATGGTCTCTAATTGTGTTTTTCCTTTGGAAAATCTCCATCTGCAGGAGCAATGTTCAGTGTGTAACTCAGGCATATGTAGTGAAAAAGGTGGCTAGATGTACATATAATTTCTTTCATTTATAAAATTCACAGGCATATAAATAATGACCTTGTAATTAGGTGGCTGTTTAGTTCTTGGTCCCTAACTCTCATTTAGTTGTCCTTTTTGAAAGCTTACAGAAATACCTAATTAAAGTTGTGGTTGGCTGTCATTAGAACCACATACTCTTCATTTCCTGGGTGCTCAGCTGAGACCTGGAGATTCTGGTTTTAATCTCGGTTACCAAGCCTTTGCACCCGATGTTGCCGAGGCTTAGCACCTTTGGCAGAAGGCCAACTGGGATGCAAATGGACTGGGGCTCGGGACACCCCTAGTTGTAGCCCCCACGTCTCTGTTTCCTCTAGTGGCCTTTGGCAGGTAAGTCTGAGCTCCCGCCTCCGCTTCTGTCTACGAGGCGGAGACAGAAATAACTTCCTTTATTGTCTGCAAAGTACTTAGACAGCGATTCGAAAGTCCTGCGGGACAACCCAGGAGGAAATGTGTGAGCAAGTTAGTACACGTGGGCACGTTAGTACTGGCACTTCCGAGCTTGAGGGTGCTCTGAAACCGCAGCAGCTTCAAGCGTTTCACTGCAGACTGATGGGCACAGAATATGTATAGACAGAACTGCTTTTTCCCTGCTACTCTCATACGTCACTGTCATTTACAGATCTGCTGTACATAGTTTCTCTTTACATTACTGGCAGTGTAAGGTTTATAGCCAAAACAAATTCTTATCCAAGAAGTCAGTCCACCACCACCTCCCCCAATCTAATCAAAGGTTGTGTGACACATATACATTTATATACACACAAATCTGTGCATATATGTGTGTGTGTGTATATATCCATTTAAGATATTTAAGAAATACTTTGTGCACATGAAAATTACTTTAAATGAAAAAAAGCCAGGTCTTTAATACCTAGTACATCCAATATTACCTCTAGTTATGTGGGAAGAGAGTTGAGGAGGATATTAAAGCCTGAAATTGCTGAGCTGTTTGTAGAAGTAGCTAGTGAACGTGGGCAATAATCAGTTGTTTAAAAAGCAAAATCCCCAAGGATTTTGAGTCCATGTGTTCAGTGTGCATGCATGGCATGTCTATCTAATAGATCAATATTTCACAGACCAAGAACAATTTACATGACAGACTGTAAATTATAATGGCTCCCAAACCAGCCAGTATAAATGGATTCTAAGCAGTGTGAATCAATAACAGACGCTTCGCTAATGGCTTCCCCACTGCTGGTGGGAGGCAAAAGCTGAAACACCACATCTGTTGTTCTGTTTCCACCTTGGGAATGCCTGATACTATGTATCCCATCCAGATCTTTGTTCTGGTCAATTTTTTTACATTTTCTATTGAAAATCCTGGCAGGGTAACCTATAGCCCTGTGTGGAAACTTAAGATCCTCACTGTCTATGCCTAAGTAAATCAAACTTCTTGTATAGAGAGGTGTACAGCTGACATTTATTTAAGCACATTGGCTTCATAGCCAGATGTCAGGGATGGGGCAGTATGGTTTTGTGGGACACATGGTTTTGTCCTCAGTGGTAAGTCTCAGCAACATAATGATGACTAGGTAGTTAATGCTTCTGAAATACTAAGTGTTGATCATGGAGAAACACTGTGGCTAAGGATTTCCAAAGGGACACAGTCCACCTCAGACAATCCTAACTCTCTGTCTTCTTCTGTCACACCTATAAAGCATTCACTTGAGCTACTCTGAAAGTGCTCCTGCCCAGTTTGCTTGTTCTAGTAAAAGAGTTCATCAATCTCTTCTATGCTTTTGTAGATCTGTAACGTATTTTCTGTACTCTTCTCTTTCTGACTTTCAGGTCCCCAGCTCTTTCTCCTTGGATCTCAGACATTTTTGAGCTCCTTTAATTTTCTTCCTTTTTTTACAAACTCTCATTCATTCCTGATGATTCTACTATGCCTTCTTCCCTGACATGCTGCATTTTTTCATTTATTTTGTGTGGGTTATTGGTACAGAAACAACCTTCCCTTCAGAAAAACAAAACAAGACACCCCAAACAAACCAAAACCAACCAAAAAACCTTCCCCAGTAATCTCTGATTCAACAACCGTGTGGTGTATATACATCTGCTGTGAAAAGAGTGAAAGCTTACCTCTGTCCCATCATTGTTCCCTTAGCCCCACTCCCATTAGCCTGATGCCTCTGTCCCAATAGTCTCCCTACTTCTGATCCCTGTTCATTGTCCCCCACCCCTCTGCATGGTGGTTTTGAACTGTGAGTTATGTGAGGACTTGTCTTCTAGTACCTGTACTTTCAAATAGGTGTGGATTTTATAAAGTTATACAAGTGAAAATAGGATATTAAGATTCTCAGCTTTCTCTTCCCCCCTCCCAACTCTTCTCTGTTTCTATTGAACTGTAATTTATTCTCTGATTTCTAGTTTAATTTTCTTAAGGTCTATCTGACAGCTGAATGTTAATATGTCTAAGAAAGGAATTCTTACTCTCCTCCTCCCTTCCCCAAAAGGTCTCTTCTCTTCATTCTCAGTTCTAGTTATCGGTGTGACCAGAGGGCTCTGTTATTTCTGTCTCCATAGCATTTCATCATTTCAGTATCATCTTTAATTCCTCTGGTTTTCCCTCACTTCTTCACTACTTGGTAAGTGTTTTTAGAATGATCTTGTTTGTCTTTTCTATCTAATCACATCACTAAAACTGCTGTAATACACACTCTGTGTAATATACATAGACCGCAACAGTCTGTAAAGCTGCTGCTAAGATCTCCTCTTCCTCCCCTCTGCACTTATATACTCTCACATCTCCCTCCGCTGTTCACTTTTGCAATTGTGTTCCCAGTTTTTTCTCTCTCTCTGCTAGCACTTTTTTCTTTCTATTATTAAACTGAAGCTTCTTCTGCCTTTCGGAAAGCACAAGAAATCAGATCCTGGTTATAGACCTGCTCTTCTCTCTTCTGTCTATTCACCCTGCATCCTTTAAAAGTGTGTTTCCTCAGGACATCCCATAGTCATGAAATTGCCAGCCAGTCATTGTCACTGAAGTACATATTCCTTGTGCTCTTCTTTCTTGTAAGTGTGAAGTGTCTGGTGCAAGAGCTGTATTAATGATTTGCTACAGATTGTCTTTTGTACAGGTCAGTATATGTATTTGATACTCTAAAAATTAAAAACTGTAATGGATAACTGGCATGAAAAGGAGGAAGAAAGAGTGGATAGGGGTATGGTGAGTGAATTAACACCAAGGACAGTTAGAGCTGCCTGGTCAGTCTTATTGGAATAGTGCCTTTCTAAGCCTCAGGGCAAATGCTATAGATTGCTTGGTGCATATCTGTATATAAAAGGGATAGGAGGGGAAAAGAGGAAGAAACAAAACAGTCTTTTTTTTCCTCTGCAGTAATCCATAGATGCTTGGCTGAGATGGGCTAATATTAAAATGAAAGCACATTGTCACACTCTTCCCACACCTCCGAGCAACAGACTGAACTATACATAAGAGACAGTACTCCCTAACATCTGACTGAAGCACATTTGCTTTCACTGTGCCAAGAGGAGGATGGAAATGGTATCAACACCTTGCTTTAAAAATGCTGTGAGCAAAGATTTAAAAAGAAAAAAAACAGAAGAAGGTGGCTTATACTTGGAGCACAAATTGTGATTTACACTGACAATTTCAGTGGTAAGCAATTCCATTGTTGGTTTTTTTTTTCCATTTTAGAGGTTTTTACCTCTTAGCTTGCTCTGAAGCTATAAACCACCTCAAGCATAGTAAACCAGCAGCAGCTGTAGCTTTCTCTTAGGCAACACTACCTGTTCTCCTTTGCTGTCCTCCCTGCCCCTAAAACCAAGATATACTATGAGTGTATGATATAAGCACCTTTCCCTCCCTCCCTCCTTTTCTTCCTTCCTTCCTTTCTTTCTTTCTTCCTTCTTCTTGCCTTCCTTCCTTCCTCCCCCCCCTTTTGCCTGCCTGCCTACCTGCCTCCCTCCCTCTTACTTCACTTCCTTCCTTCTCTTTCTCTTTCTCTCTCTCCCTTTCTCTCTTTCCCTCTTTCAGCAGCCCCCCTCACTCCTCACTGATAAGTGGTCTATTGTGATTCCTTAAGACTTATAAATGTCAGTCCTTCCCCCAAGCCTCCCCCCACCAGATTCTGCTGTTTCAGTTCTCCAACATCTCTTGCTATATATAGCCAATTTGTCTAACTGAGTAGAAAAAAAAAATCCTTTACTTTCTGTAGGGAATACCAGCAAAGCAGCAAATATTGCCATGGCAACAAGGCTCTCAATCCATCAGACTCCCGCAGTATCTAATACATAATCTGTAAGGCGGAGACTAGTGTTGAAAAATGAACATGACATATTGTCACTTCAGGATTTAATATCCCTTCCCCATGACCTTAATTAGCTCACCTTATTTTGGGTAATTATTCAATTTCTGATAGAAACTTCTATTTTATTTTGCTTTACTGAGGAAGCTAATGTGTGATCTGCCTTCATTAAAATGCAACTTTTGACTTTTTCCCCACAAACATGCCACAAAATGGGAGTTTCTATAGTAACACACAATGCAGACTTAATTTGAAATTATAATCTCTTGATAAAGATGAGATTCCCCCAGCCCCCTTCTCAGTGTATTTTCTTTTTTTTTTAAAAAAAAAAGAATTCATTTTGCTACAGTGGTATACCTCTCTTCTGTTCCAAAGGAAGTTTGAATAGAGTTTCTTAAAATTAAAAACCATCATCTAACGGCACTGCTGAAGTTAAAAATACACATTCTTAGCACTCATTTTCCTTGTACATTATAAATTTTGTATAATTTGGTTGTTTTTTGGCCTCTTCTTATTCTTAAATTATTAAATTCTTTTGCTATGACTGTTTGTTTAAAGCCATGGAAAAAGGGTAACTGCATTTAAACTAACACTTGCAAGGGTTACTGGAAAGGCCTTTATCAAGTTTAATGCTAGCCTTGGATTTTTACCCTAGTTTTCTAAGAAATGTACTGTTATGAGGTCTGTTTATTGCTCATTCAATGTGACAACTTAAAAAAAAATTAATCCACTGACCAATTTCAAGAGCACTTAAGCATTTTCAGGCCTTCTGCTGTTGAGTGGGAAGATGTAGATCTGCAAGATCTTTTGTCAAGGATTTGGAAATAGAGGTGGGAGGGACGGAGAAGAGAAGGGTTTGATTACAGCTGGGGTGTCCAAAATAGGAGCATTCAGGAGTGAAATGTTTCACGGAGAACAGGACCTTGCCAGTGAGGCAGTGGGAGTCAACTGCCTGCTCCTAAAAAGTGGGCTGTTTGGGGAAGGAACTAACACCTACTGCAAATGACCCACCTGTAAATGGTTTGACACACCAACTCTTACTAAATCAATTCCACAGAATGAAGCCTAAATCCCACTGTTAATCCTTCCCACCAATAATATTTCTCCAGGGCTTCAACTCAGGCTCCCCATGGCCAGGAGTTGTACCATTTGGACTTATCCATTCAAACTGTGAAAGTGGCCATAGAGACACCACTGCCTCCTTCTCCTTGTGGCTCTGCATCTCAGAGGGAGGGACTCTCAGTTATGACTGCTCTTCACAGGCATTTCACAAAGCTCTACAGATGTTTCTGAACAGTGAACAACAGACCTGTGCCAACAGCCTGACAAGCTTTGCTACCAGTCCACCTATTTGCCAACAGGTTTCTGCATTGTTGTTTCAGATCTACCCCAAAAGAGAAGAAAGGGTAAATTGTACTGATTTGAATATACATACTGTAAAACTAGACCATTTCAAGCTGCTTTGAAATGTGGTCATTTTAAATGTTGTCCTTACACCTGCAAAGCAGCAGCCTTTGGGACTTCTGTAAACATCAGTCAACTGTGTGGTGAAACCCAGAGCAGAATCTTTTGCAGCAGGGGCACAGAACGAACCAAGACAACGGTGGGTTTTAAAAACCTATCACATGCTCAAGACATGGCAACACAAAGATATTTAAGACCTTGACACTAGCAGACTTTCCATTGTGTGGACTGCTCTGTCTGACTAGCAGAGAGGTCATAGCTTAATGCAGGGGCCTACCCGTTCAAAGTTACTGACATAAAGCAATCATTTAAATGAGTTCAGGAGTCTCTCTCCTTCCTTTTCATGTTAACATCATGGGCACCTCATAAAATTAGGAGGTAGAAAAATAGTAGGAGTTTTTCTGTTCACTTTAATGGGTTTTGTATCATGCTTTTCATGAATACATTTTTAAACATTACAGCCAAGCACATATGATTGAATCGATACTAAAAATATGTAGCATTCACCCACAAATTAGTACAACAGCATGAGTTACTTGTGCCTTAAATAGCAATACTCCCCTAAATAATAATGTTATCACCAAAAAGACACTCAACTGCATGCAAGAGCAATATGCCATACGAAACAAACTGACTTAGCAGGAGGTCTCTAGATAGTTCTTTTCTGCCTTATTAAAGAAAAAAAAAAAGATAAGAACATGTGCTCCAATACAGCATCCTATGTTTCAGTAGGTTTTAGAGGAAATTATTCTTTGCCTATCATTAAAATAACTATTCAAACAATACTAGAAAACAGAGCAGAACAAGATATTTAAACTGCCTCCCAGAGCTGTCAAGTGAAAGTATAGGTTTTCTAAACTCAACAAAAATGTGCCACTTTTAAGGACAAGTAATCATGCTATTTGTTGTCCTTTTGATTTGCAGCTAGGTTAGCAAATCCTTCATGACACGTGACGTGACTCCATTGTGTAAGCTCCTGGGAGCAACAGAGGAAACCTGCGATGTAGAGATAGCAGGCTCAGATTGAAAATGATAAATATGTCAGACGATGACAATCATTCTGCGAATTTAGTTCTTGTGAATGAACGAAAATGGTAATTTAAGGTGTCATGATTCGGAAGCATAATCATCTCTGTATCAGTCATTCACAATCAGTTGTAGTAGAACAGAGCCTGATATTGTTCCACGCATAAAGTGTAAGCTGCGTGAAGACATACGGACACAGATTTGGAGTCAGATGGGAGCCTCAGATCTGATCTCCTAGATAAAATGACCAATTAAATTTCACCCAAGGACTGAGCCCAATCACTTACATACCACTAAAACTTGACTGACTTGATGGAGATGAGGCAGAAAGTATGTGTTTATACAAGCCAAATATACTGTGGATTTTGTCTCCGCTTTCTTTGGCCACACCGCTCTCGGTCCCCACGCTAGCTTGGTGAGGAAGAACCCAGTTGAGGAAGGACAGGGCTCTGTGAAAGCCCTTGTAACACTCCCCAGCAACTCTTCTCACCTTCAAAAGTGTCATGGGTTTTCTGTCTCTTTGTAAGCTGCTACCTTGCCTTTGGGAATTCAATAGGATCTCTAAGGTCTCAGGACCAAACGGGAATAGTTTCGTAGCCATGCTTAGAGCTCTTACTACTGCTCAGGTGAACACAGGTGGCCCATACTGACACTGGATTAAAAGGGTCCCTGGCCTTAAAACTCTAAGAAGACAGGGAAAGTTATCTTATAACTGTTGAGTGATACTCCTAATGTGGGGCTGCTGGTGGTGATGGTAATAGGTGGTGTTCATAGGTGATGACAAGGTAGATAGATACTAATCTCTCAAGCAGAGTGATGTGAAATTCTTCAGTGAAACCATCCACAGAAGAACTTTTGCCTAGTCATTACCGGTTAGTGGATGACTTCCTTCTAGCCTTCCTCCTAGAGGATCATCTCCTTCTAGCTCCTTGTATTTTCATCTCCGAGTTACTAAACTGCATGTTTGTAGCCCAACAGCCCATCTGCCAGGATTCTTTTAAACTCTTTATCTACTCTGTTGTATTTTGTGGCAAAGTGTTTTGTAGGCTGCATGCTCTATGAAAAGTATTTCCTCAGATGTGATGTGATTAAGGTTTTCTGATATCTGTCTTTTGCCATCTCCCCTCTCCACAAATTAGTGCTGTCAGGAAGGGTAAAGAGAAATGCATCTATCTAACGTGCTATTCCATCAGTTGGGCTGAAATTACCTGTGTCTGTCCTGAGGAAAGCCAAGATTTTATTTTGGATAAATATTGATTTTGATGGTTTCACTTAGCAAAACAATGGTCAGTTATAGCAGCTTGCTTTTGTAAACATGTAAATCATTAAGCCAAAGTAAGAACAGCAAGTCAGGTTTGGGCTCCAACTCCAATATCCAGTGGAAGGCTTCCAGATGAAGGGGCATATGCCAATGCAAGAGCTAGGCTTCTCAAAGTAACTTTGCTGCTGCTGCTACTTCTGTGTTGAGAGTGAAAGAAACACCACATTTCTTAAGCATTACTTTTTAATTGCCAGTTAGGTAAGTAAGGGCTGCATGCCTACTTTTGCTGCTACCAGTATTCTTTTTCTCTTGTGCAAGCCTTTCTGTTTTCCATTATCTTGCTTATAGGTATGTGGATCAAGAAATGTGCTTATGACATATGATGATGACAAAGTGGAGGGAGTCCATCAAAGAACAACCAGGGCTGGAGGGCCTGAAATGGACTATAAAATCTAACTCTGCAGTTTAATTATAAGGTGATTAGAGAGGCTTCTGCAAGCTGGCAAATATGTGAAGAGGGGAGATAGGGGAATTATTTACAGGAAGGACGATAATGGGAAGAAGGAGCAACCTCTGGTTATATGGCAGAATTTCATGCAGTGCATAGTGCTAACAGCGAGGATCAGCAGGTACGCACAACTGTGTCCTCCCTTCCTTGCAGAGAGATATGCCTGTGCAACATGCCTGGGCTGAGATAGCAAAGGGAGCAACGCTGAAGTCTGGGATAGACCGATGTTGGGGTGCAGAACAGCCCCATTGCACCATCGCTGCTAACCCTGTGTCTGAAAACAGTGCCGCACTGACTCAAAGGAGGACAGATCTTACAGGTCTCTTCCTTCTTTTGGTTATATTTTAACTGCTCTCTTACTCTTGGCAATGACTCTCACTGGAGTATTTTTGGTTTTCTCCTCCATCTAGTTCAAGATATTTTATGGTAGAAGGAATAGTGGTAAATAAAGTTAGAAGACCCTGAGCTATGGCAGTGGTTCAGAAATAATACACTTTGAATTAATGTTCTGTGCACAAGAGAGAGTTTGACTTGTAGGCATTATTTTGCCTGTAATATGGTTAATATGGTCCCTGCTATTCCCTGTCAAATGTTTGAAGAACAATGAAGGCAGGTGAAAAATACAGCGAGAATATAGTCTAGCTTTAGGGATTAATTTAATACCCGATTATAAGGCTTTTAAAAGACATCTGTCAAAAATACCACGATAAGACCTTTTTCTCATTGTTTATATTGAATAATGCAACTGGGCCCTTTTTTTCCAATGAAGTGGGGTATTTGTCTTTCACATCAAATAGTTTATTCTACCATGTTCTATGACATTTTCCATTCATTGATTCTGGACGCCTTTGCAACTCATTTTCAAAGTCTAAGGGTTTCAAAATCCAATACACTGATGGTACTACCTGTTTAACAGCTGTTCTTGTACATCTCAGATACCGTTTTCCCTGGATTGTTTTTCCCTTAACTGTTGACCAGCATTCTTTGCTATTCATCATGCTATGCTTATTTCCTAGAACTAAAATCCATTATGGTCTCTTATCTGCTTGATAGCTCAATAAGCCTGATCCAGGTCAGACAGTTTTCTACAGCTTTCAGAAACATTGATCCTGTTTTTCACCATTTAATTCAACTCATCTACTCTCTGTGAAGACAATTGATTAGACATTTTTAATGACTTCTTTATCCTGAGTGAATGTGAATTTCCTGCTCTTTACGTATACAGTGTGGGCTTTTCTTTCAGCACTGCACACTGCTCACTTGTCCAACTGTAGACCATTGTTGGTTAGCACCTTTGGGAGATTTAAGTGCATGTTACATAAATATAGAAAAAGCTCTGTGTTAGAAAAGCATTAAAATTGTGAAGCTGAGCCCCAAATAGCTGGAAATAGACAGTTAAGGGTGCAATGCCAACTGGCCCAGACGTGAACATACTCATATTATTCAGGGTGTGATGAGAAAATATTGTCTCAAAAAGGGCTTTAGCCACCTAACTGACATTTTGGCAACTCAGTCCCATACCACGGTCCTCAAAACCTGGTACTTAAAATCTGAAGTGACTTCTGCTTTCAATATTAAATTTCTGCACAAGCTTAAACTAATTCTGGTCATGCTTGGAAACACTGGGCATGTATTTCGCCTCGAAAGACTGTCTTATACCTAAATGTATCTCATACCAAATGCCATATGGAGTCACAATTTTGCCCTCCTACTGATCAGAAGATGTTATTGCAATATGACTCTGGATTCAGTTCTGTACAAAGCAGTGCTGTGGGAAGCTGTGAAGGAGTTTTATCTCATAGCTTTGTGTCTAGCCACTTAGACTTAGTATAGAAGGTGAGTGCTTGCTCTGGGAAGCACGTGACTGAAAAACCCAGGTTCCCTGTGCCATGGACCATAGCAATGCAAAGGAAAGGCACTGAGAATTCTTAAATAATCAGGCTGACTGTAGCCTCTGTTTCAGAAATGGGTGATCCCGAGCTAATAAAAGTAAGGGAAGTATTGAAACACATATCTACCATGGAAAATGACAACCTCAGTAGAATGAATGTTAAAGGTGTAAGTAACAGGAAATACTGTGCTTCAATAAGAAGCAGTACAATGCAGCCTATATGTAATCGCTGTTCCTAACTAGAAAAAGAGAAATTTTGACTTCATTCATAATTCAGCTCTTGGTTATCTCATCCCCTATATTTTGAGTTTAATTTTCACAAAGATTTTAGCTTAGCAAAGTAATATTAGCAGTGTTATCAAAATTTAATATGTTTTTGAAAAATCTAAGCTTCTAGAATCATATGACTATATAAGAGTCTTGATTTTCAGTTGGGAAAAAAACATTTCTGTCCCTCACACTTGCAGAAAGAAATTAAAGACAAGGGCCTTAAAAGCTCAGACAATGCAAAGCAAATACTCTTCACATTGTTGTATACTGAGGACTGGAAATACTTTCAATCAGCTTCCTGTTTAAGACAAGTTTCTTTTGTTTCTTATTGCATATATAAGTTCACATTTCTAAGCCCCTGCTAGTGTATCACTGAAACAATAGAACTTGCTTTCTTGCATAATGAACTCCTGTTTTAGAATCTCATTCTCCTCTCATAACTTGACCTTTACCATGAAGAATAGACTGTATTTTCATTTAATGATAATAGCATTGTTCTTTCTGTTCCTTTTGTTATATGCATCAGCTAATTTCTGCTGAAATAACAACAACAATATTAATAATAATAATAATAATAATAATAATAATAATAATAATAATAAAAAATAACACACATTCTGGTTACATGTAATTTAAATTTGACCAAAGATTTAAGGGGTTAATTTTGAAATAAATGTTATCAAACTATATATACAGTATCCAATCAACAGTAATTAGATGTTCCACTTAATAAAACATTTATCTCTATGGCTAAATATTTGCTACAAAACTACTCCTCCAGAAATAACTATCACAATGGAACTCTTTTCTTACTGAAAAGAAAGGGATGATGAAAATACATATTGTGGGAAAACCAGCCTTCCTATTCTACTCTTGGCACGTCCTCATAAAAAGGCTAACCATAAAAGGATGACTGGGTATCTTGAAAATAAATGACTCTAACTTCCTCAAGCATGGGAAAATGTCTTTCCTGAATGAGTTTTCTGAATGCTTTGGAGTTTTTGCACTTGAATTTTGCACTGTAAGGATCTGCTCTTTCTAACAAATTGATGGTACTTGATATCAGTGGAAAATGTTGAACTGGATATTTGTACTTAGAAATGCTTTCTGAGACTGAAGAATCAGTATTCTATACTGCTGAGATAGAAACTCAGGCTTTAGGATCAGTTGTTCAAAGTCCTGATTCTGTGTATACACAACTGGTGGTGTGTTCACACAAGATAGCATTTATGCATGCACCACCAACTCATGATGTGATAATAAAAAGGTTAGGTTTGTGAACAAAAGACAAATGGTGTAGTACTAGGAAAAAAAAGTTGAAGTAGAAAGGTCACAATGTCCTATAGCAAGAGAGAGTGTATTGGATATGTATTTACTGTAATATACCATACCATACATTTTTCTTACATGTCATAAAACAGTGATTCAAAGTAATTAGAACTGCTCAAAAACTTCCAGACTACCCTGGCACATGTAAATCTGAAAATGCTGTGACTTTCAAGTAACTCAAAGCAGAAATATTTTTCTCTTTATAAACCCTCTCCGCAAGTATGAAAGAGCAATAGGGACACTTCAGATTCAGACACTGGAGACAAGAAAAAGAAAGCTTTTGGGAAAAGCACTCCATCACGAACCAGATCTCTCCTAGGGTTTGTCTCCTCCTGAAATTCTTTCAGGTTAGCTTGATTTTTTTTTTTTTACCTATCCTGAGTAAAACTCATAGCATCCATAATTCAGAAGGTTTTATCTGGAGACATCTAAGGTCCCAGTATTAATTATTTCACTGTGCTTAGAAGTAAATTTACAGACATTTGGAGTACACATTTTTGTAACAAATGAAGGAACATCCTTATTTTAAACCAACTCTTCTGCCTCTGGCTGTCCTCATGCAGGTATATCATGTGGCTTAACTGGGTAGCAGAACAAACACAACTGTTTACTGATGTGCCCCTACTGCTGGAGAACATCTTAATTGGATGTCACTTCTCTGTTTAAATGCTTTAAGGCAGCCAACCATGCCCATTTTCGATTCTAGCCTGTAGCAAGTTCACACTATTCATGTCACACATTGATTATGCTGCAACCATCATATGGCACACTAGATCCACGCTTCTGCATAATTCAGAGCTGAGACTTTGGACTTCCTCAGTACCTTAGGGAGAATAGTTTGTACAAACTTGTCTGTACACCAGTGACCTGGCGACCTCAGAGCTCAGTCTGGATGAAAGAGAAGGGACACACTCATATTCTTACTTGGTCTTCAGCAAAGAGCACATGTCTGGCAGGGCTCTTAGAAATATCAGGACCCTGAGGAGAGCTTTGCAGGTGCTATCCAAGCCATAGAGCCATCATGTCGCAAAAGAAGGCACCAGCTAGCCCCTGGCATAAGGTAGACATCCCACCGATACCAATTAGGTGTTGTGATGTAGACAGCTTGTTTTCACCCAAGGCAACTCAGGAACATGATCACACCTTGACTAGCTGGATAGCAGGAGGAGAAACTGATGGAACTAGAGAGGAAATTCCTTTCAATATCATAAAACTGGACCCTAAAATGACTTTTCTAAGGTACTATCAAGGCATCACCATATTTGGCTACTCACTAAATGTTTTGTAGTAATTCTCATTCCCCAAAGTATACAAAACGGTGATCAATCCTGTGGGCACAATAGTTCTGTACAGGATGTTTCTCTGAATATCTAATTTTTCATATTGGCCAAATACATCAGGCTGAACATATGATACCTTCCTGTACTTCTTAATATTTGCTCTCCTCCTTGCTTGCTGTGCTTTAGCTATTCGCAGGTGAGACGATGACATCATTTGGGTTAAAAATGACCACCAGTGCATGGGAAGCATGAGAAAAACAGGGACAGAAGAAAACAAAAACCACAGGGAAAATAATTTCGTTCCTGGTTTCATTTATATGCTTAGCTTTTAAGTATGCTGAGATTATATGAGGTAAATTGCCCAACTCAGGCTATAAAGAAATTTCAAAATGCGTATGGATTTTAAGGCATTATAAAGGAATTCTTGGACAGCTCCCTGGGGCTCAATGTAATTATGGCGGCTTTCTATTAATTCTGTGCAAGTGTTGTAAAATAATAACTTGGGGCAAAATGTGGTCTTATGTGGTATGCATTTCTGCTTCTATATCAGCTCTAAGGGACTATCCCAAAAAATTTAGCATAACATTTTTTTAGTTTGCACTTTAGCTGTTATATGAAAATGATTTTCCCTCTTTTTTTTTTTTTTAAACTTTCAAAGCAGACAGTTCTCTCAACACACACAAGTACAGGGCTCTGTCATGATACCTCATATCTTTCCATCATCATAAAGATCCTATAGAAATAGGGCAGAAAGTATTCAAACTTTTTTTTCCCTACCAATCTTCCCTACAATGCGACAGATCCTCTGAGGATGGAAATACAAAATGTGACAAAAATACAGACTGTTATCCCCACTGGCAAAGATAACAGACTTGGAACAACCACTGCATCAGTCTTCTCAGTCTTCCTCTTAGTGTGCAGTGTGACGTGAATCTCAGGTATGGGGATTTTCTTACTGCAGAAACATCCACAGAACCTTTATGGAGAAGAAGGGGCAGAGAGCAGTGCTTGGTAACTTCATCAGAGCATTTTGATAGAGAGAAAAAGAGAGAGCAGTGGAAGGAAGGTAATTGATATTTTCTGGAACTGTGCAAAGATGTGAACAGAGGAAAAAAGACAAGAAGCTCAGCTCTTGGGTGAAACTGAAAGGCGAATAATAATTTTGTTATATTGGTACCATGATCAAGCCCTTTCCTGAGGCCTTTGAAACCCTCTAAGGCCTCAGAGGCCTTTCTTTTTTTTCTCAATTCCCAGAAAAAAGGCCCTGCAGTCCAAACCAGAGGCCCACCCTCTGCCAGATTGTTGCTTCCCCATACTATTTATTTCCTTTTAATCTGCACTAGCTTTAAAATGAGCACCGTACTACATTCACTAAGAATTTTCTTGCCAGCTTGCAATGCGGTTTATGATTTATTAAAAATATTTAAAAATATGTCATGAAGTCATCTGAAAATTTCATAAAAGGCTTGCATGAAGTATGAACAAATCCTCATACAGAGCAGCAGTAAATCCGTTTAAAAGCATGCTATCTTAAAGAAGCCAAACAAAAATAATTCACAAGACAAACACAAATCCTGAAGGAACCACACAGTGCATTTTTGAGCTCGTGTTCCTCATCAGTTATAAAGTTTTACAGAGGCCACTCTGACTCTTCAGACCCTTCAGAGACTCTGCTTGCTTTCCCCTAACACTTTTTGGTGAGATTCCTTCACCTTGTTTCAGAAAGGTTGTGCAAAGCCCAGCAAGTATCTAACGCATAGGTAGATAGATACTACTTATCTGCTTCCACCTTTGATAACAGGTTCCCCCATGGTTCCATCCATCTCCCACCCATACATCAAGACATAATTATACAGCTATCCAGCAACACCAGAGATGTGATGGGGTCGCAGGATGCTTCTAAGAATGACATTGTACATCCACAGAGATTAATGGAGCAGAAGTACTGTTCCTTATAGCAGAGAGTTTCTCTAGGGTCTGGTACCATTGTCCTTTTGGGCCTTGCTAAACTGTAATGTTGACCTTCCCACTGTCACCACCTAGGCTTTGCTGCACCCTGGAGAAATAATTCTTTCTACTTATGAATACTGCAGAAAGTATAGGAAAGTGGATCCTATTGATAGCTCAAAAAATTGAAAATCTCTTTTATGAATCTCCCTTAGAAACTTGAATTTTGCCAGGTCTTATGAGATGCAGACAATGGGGAAGAAGAAGAAGCGGACAGAAAAGCATTCAGATAACAACGCACGCCTCCATGGCAAGAACTCCATCAAGTGCTTTAATGAGAGTTTAACTACCCATCAGCAGGTCGCCATGTATCTTATACTGTTGCCTGTAGTCTACTACTGATTAGCAATGCTCTCCCTGTGGGGAGAGGAGCTCTCAGGTTGACTTCTGTGCACGAAGCATTAGGAATAGGGCCTTTGCTACATAGATGTTCTGCTGCCTATATGGTATCTCTCAGGTCTGCAGCACCTTTTTGTGGGATAAGTTGTTTCTGATACTGAAATAACTTTTTATAGCTAGTAGTGGTGACCCTGCTCTGCAATGGTATATGTAAGGGATAGAGAATGATTTCAAAAGGAAGTGAAGTGAATTAGGAGGATAAAAAAGCAAGGAAGTGCTGCCCTAGGAACAGTCCTTCTGTACACAAACAGAAAAAATTAACTGGAAAAAACTTTCTAATGTAAATGAGTCTTATGCATGTCTGTTTCTGTCTTTCTATAGTCTCTGGTTAAGCAGACTAAAAGATTTCTCCCCTTTAAAGTCAATTTATTTAAGCTTGCATAGGCTGAGGAGCTAGATAAGTTTTGGGAAAGAGATTGGTTTGCTAGGATTTCATCCTAAATTGTCTCCAAATTTTGTCCAGAAATAGATTATCCAGTCTCAGTCTCTCAGCTACAAGAGTTTATAGGCACTACTCCATTATCCAGACCCCATATTATGGCAGAAGTACAAACTACCTTTTGTTTGTTACATATTTAAGACAGTGCACACCTCTTAGAAACCAGTGAAGTCAATGGAAAGCTTGCCACATGCATCTCTCTGCATAATTCCTGTTGGATGAATCTGGTACAGGCAACAATCCTGAATAATTGCACTGAATTTAGTATGACCTTTAGTAAGCTTGTGAAGGAATGTATGCACTAACCTGATTCAAGTAAATTAGGCACTCATTAAATTCACAAGTAGTTACATTCTATTTAAGTAAAACTTAGGCTCATGATGTCAAACATGTAGTAGCTGCTTTGCTGGATTTAGGTCCAAATATAGGTGCATGAAGAAAATATGAGTCCTTGTTTTGGGGATTCCTTTTTGTTTTTAAGGAGTGGAATGGTTTATGATGAAGTTAGGAGTGAAGACAGGGCTGAATGAGATCCCTGAATGCAAGCACTATTTTCTGGTTTTGTGGCATTATGTAAGGGAGGGGGACGGATGGAAAAAGAAAGTGGTTGCACTTCCTATTTGTACTCACTCATTGACTCTGTCAATTTGGCCATCTCTGTTTCTCTTTTGGACTTCTCCTGGGGGAACAGACAAAATAAAAAACAAACATATATATATATATAATATATATATAATTATAAATACACTTGAGTGCAAGTGGCAATGTGAGGGAAGGACATTAATCTCTTATATATTTCTATTTTATTTAGGGTTTTAACTTTATTTCTAAAAATCCTGCGCCTCTGGGGTCTTTTTTCTTGTAGTCTCTGGATTGTGTCAACTATGAAGTGTGAAACTTTTATTTATTTTTCTCTGTGTGTGTGTATCTAGTTGGAGTAATTGAAGTTATGCAATCAAAGTGATAATGGAAGAGGAAATCCTCCTCTGTTTTGTGCTCTGCACTAAAATTTGCAAGTGTGTTAGGACTTCCTGACAAAAGATATGAAAACGACCATCCCACAAAACAGATATACTGAAGGAAAGAAAGCATTTATTTAGAAATAAATAAATTTCATACGGAAGCTGGAGCGAGTGGTATGGTACTGGGTCTGACACTGAAATAAACTGACTGAAGTACTGCTTCATTTATTTCTTTGATACGAGGGACTCCCAATCAGACCTGCTTGTCTTTGTCAGTTGTTTTTGGCATAATTTTTTAAATCTAATTTTGTTTTCCCATTTCAGACACCTGTTGTAACTCAGTCTGTTTTGACAGAAGGCTTTGTCCATCAGGAGCCCTGGGATTTGGTGAAAGTGCCCTTAACAGGGACCGATGCCCCAAAGCATGCCTCAGCCAGAGCAATGGAGGCTGCGTCCAATCTCCTCATTTCAGAACCAGAGTTTGGGCTGAATTAAATCATTCAGCCCTTCAAAGCCCTTTAAACTCTAATTAGCTGGTTTTGAGAAGATGCAGGGGGGGCTGATCTCACCCTTACAATCCCTGAAACTATACAAGCATCTTGGTGTTTGTGACTGAATCCCAGCCCTGTGCGTAAGCAGAGCTAGTGGTTACCTGTTCCTGATCCCACAGCTGTCTTCAAAATGCAAACAGCCCAGATGTTCACTAGTCCTAACCACAGCTGACAAGTCCAGTTGGAAAAATCAAAGGGAAAAGGGCTGGGTGTCAACACATTAATAATGTGGGTGGGAGCCTGCCTCCACCTCCGTCAAGCCTGTGAGAGAGGGTCTAGTGGGCCATGAGTGTGCAGACGTCAGCTCTTGATCCAAGCAGCTTTTTTTCCCAAAAACCTCAGCAGAGGAGAGTATTCCTTCCAAAACATGACTTTAATGGGCAGCGATCCCAAACAGATGCCCCCTGTCCCCTATCTCAGGTCTGGGACAAGGTACAGGTTTCTGGGCAGGGTGGCCTGCAGTAGCTGTTGAAATGGCTGGGGTCAGGATTCAGCACGGCAGCATCTCTCTTTGGCTGGGTCTATACAAACAAACAGCACTGAGGCAAGCCACGGGCTGAGAATGGTCCCTGCCAGGTGTTATTTGACAGTATAGACATAGCCTTCCAATGCTCTTTGGCTACGACATGAGCAGACCCTGCTGCAGAGGTGCCAGGCTGCCACAAGAACTACCCCTCCTGCTTTATTTAAGAGAGGATCATCTCATGACTTGTGAGGAGGTGAGGTCTATCCATCTCTGTCTTATCCCAGTACTGGCTTCTATTTGGTGCAAAAAATCTAAAAGAAATATTTTCTATACCAAATATACTATTACTTGCACTTCAGAAAGCTAGACTTTTGCTAACAAAAAGCTCACATTTGATGGTAACAGGAAACATCGGAATGCATGAAATGAGCAGATAATGCTTCACAACTGTATGTATATCCCTTTTAGAGCATTTCATATTAAGAAAAAGGTTTAAGGTTATGTCCTGAATCTGTGGTGAGGTTGATGCCCTAAGCCATGCTGATAATGCAGCATTCAGCATCAGATTCATGCATTACTATGAAAGAAAAAAAGGAGGAAGAAAGAAATAGCAGAAAAGTGCCAGTTAAAAAAAAAGTCCTGTATGGCAATTTCTTGCATGGTATTAATCATCAAAGGAAAGCACAACACTGTGAAAATCATCAGTAATTTGTGTCCATGTTGCTTTATAATGTGACCTTAAAACACCTCCTTCCACTAGAGACATTATAGTTTATCAGGAACAAACAGTTGGGGAAGATCAATGTTGGGCCCTGAAGAGGGAAGGCTGGATTTATTAGACTAATAACAAGCTGTGATTTTAAATATTAATACTTTGCTCTTGCATATTATTAAATACTTTTTACTAATGATGAGGTCTATCAAAAGGACATAGGAAACAGGAATGTCATTTCCTTTTAAAGTGAAAGTATTAAATATAATGTATAAGGAAAAGGTTATAAGTTTTTGAGCCTCTGAGTTCTGCTAATGATCAAATATTTGTTTTGAAGAAGCTGATAAAGGCAAGCACTAACAGAATGTACTTTTTCCTCCAGTAATGGCCTGAAACCACTGACAGGTAAGCACAGAAACATTTACATGTGAAGAGACTGCATGTCTTCACTGCAGCACTACTTAAGAGTATAGCAGGTTAAAGAAGAAAGCTGAGGTTCTCAGGCTTATGGTACTGTCAACCTGTGTGAATTTCCGTATTAGAGAGACAACATGAAATGGCAGTAAAGATTCAACTAATTGCTACATCTGAAAATATTGAAAGTTCTGAAGTTCTGATCTTCCTTCTTTAGAAGACAAAGGTACTCTTGTATGAACGTAATTTCTCAACAGGACGGGTTAAAAAATGACATCCCATTTTCCAGGTATTTTATTGAAAAAAATAATCCTTTTTACTGTTACCACTGAAGTTTAGAATCTGTATGAAATAATCCTCTCAAGTTTTGCATTTTTCCCTTTCTCTAATGATCACTAGCACATGCACACATATACACTACTAAATAATTCTGGAAACTAAGCAAAATTTTCCACTTGTCTGTTTTATCAAAATGGCATATTTTAAGAAAATTTGAACACCTCTAAGAAATCTGTTTTTTGATGGCAGATAAAGAAGAAATTCCATCCTTTCTGACAGAGTTCTAACAGATTAACTTGGGGAGAAAAAAACCCACCAACATTAAAACATGCTTTTGGTCCTGACTTCAGCAGATGTGATTTTGAATACAGACTGACAGCAAAGTAAGACTTGCCTTATTTCAAAAAAAGAAATAAAAATAAACAAACAACAGAGTGTTTCATTTCAGGACAGAACTTGTCTTTAAGGGCAGAATGCGGTAATATTCCCTCTTGAGATTACTGGGTAAACAAGAATTGCCACCTCAGCAAGCACATCAAGAAAAGCAGGCCTTATTTTTCCTCTCTCCTATCACAGGGAGGCTCGTATCTTTTTTTGTAGCTCTGTAGTCAGCATGGAGTGATTTCTGCAAGGGTTTGAATCCATGGGCTGTTGCTGACAGTGTACCTGTTCTGGGGCCAAGAGCCCAAATCTTCCACAACCTCAGGGGAGCAGCAGAGACAAACTCTGCTCTGGTAAGAGACTGGATTGTGTGCAGGCGTGTGCTACCCTTGCATACCTCTGTGAGATGGCTACCATCTTCCTGGATGCAAGAAATCCCGCTCTTCATATTTTAAATGATATGCATGTAAAGTGCAAGCGATAGATGGTATTGTTGTGATGCAAGAAGGGATGTGTGAAATGGAAATTGGTATGGGAAGCATGCTAACTTCAACTAGTAAAAATGTCTATTTAAAATGCTTCTTTATACTTTTTGCACTGTTGGTGAGGTCTTTTGTTCAGCTGAGGGTGTAAGAAAGAAGCTGCAAACTCTCCTTTTCTAGTGGAGCTGTTTTCCCTTTTCTTTTTAGCTGTGTGCCTGGCCTTAGTTTATTTTGAAGAGTTTGTTTGACACTTCTGTGAAATTTAAACATTATTATCAACTCATGGTGCCTTTTCTCACTGAATAATCAGACAGATTTAAAGATATTTCCTTTCTATAAGCTTCCTTAAGGCAAATGAACAGTTGCCCAATCCTACAATATCTCGAGACTGTGGTGTCCTGTCTTGCACTGAATTTAATCTCAAATTATTATCATGCTGTTGCAACATTCATGCATTTAATGTGATGCTTTAAGTGCCAACACAGAAAGTGTGGCCTTCACATCACTCTTTCAATTCTCCGCCAAAGAAAATCAGGCACCTTTATACAAAGCTCTCCTTGCCTGACTTCCCATGCTGCATGGTCTACCATAGGTTCTGTCAGAGGGCGCACAAGAAGATGTCAGTAGTGCCAACAAGGCAGTCCAGACTTAACTTTTTCAGTGTCATGCATAAGCAGAGAGTGAGGATTGCATCAAATTCCAGGTGGGAATAAAAACATGGAGTACCTGGGTTACTTGTCTTGCAAGGAAAAATTCTCGGGCAAGAGACTGCATGATCTTCCTGTACTTTTTCTGATAGAAGGACATGGGTACATCCTGTAAGTTCCTCTTCAATGGCTTCAACTGTCACAAATTGATGAGATCATTATCTTTCTTTTGTTTGTTTACTGCACGGCTGAAACTTCTTTTGTACTTTTGCCAGTTCACAAGTACAGAGTGCACTGACATGCTAGGAATCTATTGAAGTAATCTAGAACTTCGGTTAAAATTTCTAATAGTATTTCATCAGTCTGGTACTGGCTGAACTATGGATCAGAACTCAAATACATTATATACATTACACACAATTTTTGTGAAGCTTTGTTACTTTTGAAAGTAATTCAGTGGCAAATCCCTAGTAGTTTCATTGATATATCCTTTAAGGCAATAGCTATTCAATCACTTAATGCAAATTCAATGAGCAAGAAGCAAAGAAGAACCTTTCCTGAAATTTTAGCTTAGAGTAATCTATCTTGGGATATCTTAAATTACTTTTCAAACTACATGGAAATGGTGTTATGTTTGAAACACTATTAAATGAGAATAATAGAATTTCATTTTATATCGTGTCTTTCATACTCGTGACATCTTCAAATGCTTTACAGTAATGAATTAGATACTGGTTGTTAAGCAATGGTGTGTAGGCAAATGCAGCACTCATTATGTGTTATTCATTTTAGCAATAGCCTACACTCAGCTCTCGAAAGCATAGCTTATCTTAAGTAGAGAGAGATTGTTGGAAGGAGTTGGAGCTCTTCCTTCTGAAAAACACCATAGGAACTTTCATTTCTATCTGGACACATATCCAACAGAGGGGAAAAAATAGCTTAATAGCCCATCTTTAGGACCTCTAACAACGAGATGGCTGTGTTATGGCATTATTTTACTATTACTAAAATTCAAGCTGTATGTAAGACCTGCCTAGATTTATGGGAGTTGCTTTTCATGCCTCCCTGTCCCAAAGGTAAAAAATAGTGTATATGTATTGTTTATTTTTATTATTCTGTCTTGCTCATCTGAAGAAGGGTGGTTGGTCCCAACCGCCTGTTTTGTCTTGTCTTCCAGAATTATCTCATGGGGTAGAGACTGTAATGACTATATTTGTGCAGGACCCAGCACAGTGTGATCTCAAGCAAATTGGCTTCGTCCTCAGCTTCAAAGGTGAGAATACTAGCAAGTAATCTGCATTCCCTTGCAGTGAACCCAATATTTGAATGGCTAAGAATACATTTTAGAGGTCTATCCTGTGCTTGGCACAAGAAGTGATTTCAATTTGCATCAGTTGGAATGAGCTTAAAATACAGTATTTGAATAGATGGAGTGAGAAGAGTTCACTGAGGGTGTACCTTAGCTGGGTTCACCAGAGTTATCGAGCAGTAGGGGTGAGTATGGCTCATTAATGTGTTCAGATGTCATAAAGCACTCTCAGTAGTTCTGATATAAGATGCTTTACATGGAGGAAATTTGCATTAACAGGAGGAGGAACTGAATTTATTTCCCTGGGTTCTAGAATATAGCTTTTACATTTCTCATAGTTTTTAGTTAACTTACTCATCATTCACACTTGGTCTGTGAAATATGTATGGAAAAATCTCTGTTTTTTTCCAGGCAGAAAATCAAGCAGCAATTCTAGAGAAGCTTGTCAACTCCCCTCAGACTCAAGATACAAAGCTCACAGAGTCATGTATTAAATCCATTGCAAATACATTGTCATTCTTAAACTATGAGGAACAAATATTCACATATTAAACAGTGGAGATGACGTGTGGTAGTTCTGAGGGTAGGAAATCTTTCTAGGAACAGAACAGCATAAATAAATGTTACTGACTGCTGTTGAGTATGTATGAATGTTTTTTACAATTTTTTAATGTACTTGCATCTACCAGAACACAAATAAATAAAAAATTGTTTGAACAAGATAAAGAGAAAAAATAATCTGAGAGTTTTCAGGAGAGAGAATACTCATATCTATGAAACAAAAACAAAAAAAAAAAAAAGAAAAGGAGAGAAAGACTTTATATTTTTGGCATTTTAAGTAGGATCTAAGCTGTAGTCAGTTTCGGGTTTTCAGTTTTTCTGAAATAACCTAAAGAACTTCACATTTTTAAACTATTAAAAGTGATTGCAGAGAACATGAATCTAAAAAAATATTTAAAAATCCTACCTTTGGCAGCAAGCTTAAGAACTACAGGCATTTAAGTATCCTTAATTTATCGTGGTAACAGTGCCAGAAGATGTAGATTATTTTACGAACAATTCTGTTCTACATTTTTATGTTGTTAAATACTTGTTGCTTCTGCTGTCAACTGTAGAAGAGTCACTTAAGCATTAATATGAAATGGCCATTAAGAAACTAATGGGAACATTACACAGTGATAGGTTAATAAAGAAATATTTGGGGTTTCTAAAAGACCAACGGTGGGAGTTAAGTAATGTTGTGGTATTATTACATGATTAAAGGCAGGTATATTTTCTTAGTTTCTTTGCTCTAGAGGGCGAAGTATATCAGCTTAATTTTCACCTCCCATTACAAGGACCCTACAGAATGTCTGAAGATTTATTTGATTCCCTCAGATCTCATTAAAAATACATCTCTTCTAAGACAATGAGTTGGGTTGACTAAACACTAGGAGGGCTTCCACTTCTGTACTTTGACAGCCAACTATATGTTCTACTTGCTTTTGAGAAGCTCAGCTTGGGTGTTCTAACAAATTATGGATGAAGGTAATTGCAGTGGAGTATTTAAGTCTTACATACAACATTTCTAGCCTACATTGTGAAACTAAGCAAGTGTAAGCATAAGCTGAAAATTGAGAAGAATATCCTGGCAACAAAGTGATGTAGAGATGCTATACTAAAAAGGTTGGAAAGCTTTTTACTTAGGGCTGTTAAAACCACATTGGACAAACCAGCATAAATTACATCTCAGCAAACAGTCTTCAAGACTGAGTGGATAATCTTATATATGCTTTGTCATCTAAATCTCCAGACTGCAGGTAAGGTGGCAGTGTACATTTAATGCATGGTGAAAAGCTCTATAATCAGTGGAGATGTTCTTACCAATTCAATGACCTTTGGATCAAACTCTTAAGAAACTGCTATTTTCCTTTTTAGGGCATAATTCATGAATATATCCTGAACTGTAATAGAAGAAATGTAAGTTACCTTGAGATAACAACAGCTACCTTACTTTGAAAAGTTGGTAGAAACACAAAAGAGGAGATTCACTATAGAAAAGAGACTTTAAAATGCTTATCCAATCTTTTCAGCTGTTAATAATGTGTATGTTTAGTTTTTCATGAACTCATTGCTTCTGTGCCCCCCAAAGGGAAAATCTCAGCTGGTTGTTTGTATTCTTATAGCATTAAATTTCGTATTTCAGTAAGAATCACTTAAAGAATATTTATAGACTGGGGATTTCACATGAAAAATTATAAGTAGAAGCATGCCTGAACTAATCTAGAAACCATTATTTAAACTGTTTAAGAGAATAATGATCTAATAAAGTATGCTTTGTTTATAACTTGCCTTGATGCATTGTAAAAATAACTCATAACTGAATAGAATAGATCAACCATTTCAAAGCTGAACCTATTTCCTCAGGTACCTTGTGAGACTTAAATGATGAACATGCAACTAAGGGAGCTGACATTTTTCTTTGTTTTGTGCTATGATCATGTTTATTCAATGAAAGTTCTTAAACAAGAACTGTCTTCAGTGTCAGGTTTGGCTCCAGTTGAATAATACCGAAGTATCATCTCACACAGTTTCCAATTTTAGCAGCCTTTTGTTGTTTATTAAAAAAAAATCTTCAAAACCAGATATGTTGAAAAAGAACAAGTAATGTGTCAGATGATGCAGAAATGCTAATAATGAAAATACCTTCCTGTCCTACTGAAAAATACCTGAAAATACCTCCCATTTACTACTCCCTGAGAGAAAATTAAACCTTGGTTGTTTATGCTGATATTCCAACTGCCTTACACAGATCTTTTTCAGTGAAACTGCAAAAGCATTAGAAAAGAGAAATGTTGAGGTAAACCAGCCTTTCTGAATTTAAGAACTGAGACTTTGTTCTCAAGTTGGTGTCTTCTCCACAGAAAAATCAGAAAATGAGAGTGTAGCACTTTCCATATGATCACTTTGTTATCAGTGACCTTCCCACCTTAGAGTGAGACTCGGTCTTTCCCCAAATGCACAAAGGCTCAACCCTGGCCTTCGATCTGCCAGCTTTTCAGAGCTAATGAAGATAAGAACAGCAGCTGCAGCAGAAACAGTCAAAACAGGAACCTTCGGACATATGGCTTGGGGTTCATGTCACCTAAGTTCAGCCTACTAAAAATTTGGCTATACAATCTAAGTAAATTATTTAGACTCTCTGTAGCATCAACAAGGAAAACCAGCACCTCCAAAGGCAAGTTAGCCCAGACTCTCAAGTAGATGAATCACTGGTGGAAGTGCCTAACTCATTAGAAATACAGCTGACATGACTAAATCAAACTAAATACTTACTGAAGTATGGCTAAAGACAGGGGGTATGAAGCCCCCGCTGTCTGAAATTGCTGTGGTATTGACTATCATCTTTTTGCTGTGCTAAAGGTTTGCTCCTACCCTTCACCTCCCATTCTGCTCACCCCCACATACTGTTTCTTCTTCTTGTTCTCTCTTGTCTTACCCAGGCCATCACCTTTCCTAAAATGCTCTCTCCCTTCCCTTTTCTCTCCATCTAACTTTATAACTAACCTTCCTTCTCCCTCTCTTCACACTCTCCCACACTTCCAAAAAGAACGGTTGTGAAACTAGCACGCTGTTTGTTGCTATCACACGGTGCACGCCTCCCTCTCTACCCCTCAAACCCACACGTACTATCTATCTTATCTAAAGAGACTGTACAGCTCTGAGGCAGGGACTGTCTACTGCTTGAACTGTGCAGGCTCCATCACAGCACCACCTCAAGTCTTTAGACTCTGTGGAGATATTCTGATTTTAATAACATGTACAACATATTATATTATACATGATCGCAAATGACAGAGAAGTATAAAATGTTCATTAATAAAAATGCAAAACAGGGTGAAAATCATCGCACTCTCGCCATTCTCCTGGTACTTAGACCAAACTGACAAAGGATTCTGACTGCTCTAGGAGACTCGTGCTCATTATCGGCTGAGGCTAGAGATAGCAGACACGTTTATTGTTTCAAACTAAAACCAGAGGCTGTTTTCTGTAAAGGAACGCCAGCTCGGCACAGTGCAATGCTGCCTAGAGATCCCCAAGCAGCCTCTGAAAGAACAACTGTCAACAAGTAAATTAGTCTGCAAGAGCCTTGCAGTAATATAACTACTGCTAATACTTGAGTTAGCTTTTCACCTAGACATGTTTTGTATTGTGCCATGTAGACATCTGTATTGTGTCTTGGGGATTTGAACAGATTTTAACTGGAATATCCAGACAAACTCTGTGTGAATCAGACTAAAGATTTACAAGTCAGACACAGCAAATTTCTATGTTCCTCAGATAGTACAGCTGATTGCACTTTATATACAGTGTACTTTATATACAGTGCCATATAATGGAGAGATTTCAAAATGTACTAGCTTGGGTTCTCTCTAAGTTTAACTACCCCCAAAATAATATATATAATGCTAGTGATAAAAGGTCAGCTTATGAAGCTAGCCATTTCTGTTGCTTTTAATCTAGTTAAGTGTTAATAGTAATAAAATATTAATAGCTATTAGCTTCTAAAGGGAAAAATATGTGCTCCAATAGAGATGGGATGGGATAAAGCATTTTATTCCAATACAAAGATATCAAACTGTAATGATATTACCACTAGCAGATATATCTTCTAGGCTCCTCTGCTGTACCTTGATGTCTCTAAGAATGCTGTCCATCACTTTCCTAAATGATTGCTCTTTCCTGAGCCCTCTAAGCTCCTGTATCGTACACCCGTCCCTCACTATAGCTCCAAAGGAGTCCTTGCTCCTTCGACTCTTACAAAGGTCTGCCTTTTCCTCCACCTTTTTTGACTGTTTTACCTACTCTTCCCTCTTGTCTGAGGTGCCTCCATGCATAAAGTAGAAGCAGCAGTACGGTAGAGAGCAACCTCTGGAGCTGCCCATGGGCCTATGTCCTGTGTGAAGTCTGAAGGCTCCCAGTGTCGATAAACACCTTGTATAATGGTACAGAGAGAGCAGAGAGCAGGAGTACACTCAGGCCCAGCCCGTGTATGAAAGACTGAGGTGCTCACCTTGCCCTAGAGCTGCACTAGCAAAGCCAACACTCAGAGAAGGCAACGCCGGGCAGCAAAGACTCAGAAGAGCATCAGAGCTTTCTTGCGCACCAAGCGCAAACTGATGATCAGCTGGGAAGCCTTCTTGGTTTTTGTCACCTTGAGTGCATTAATCTGTAAACTTAGGACAAGTCTGGTCAGTACACCGGCCGCAGTGCAGAGCCCTCCTGCCTGCCGCCGATGTGAGCTAATACAGCTGCACACCCGTGGAGGGGATGGGCTGGGCAGCTGCATCACCATAATGCCGTGGGTGGAACTCCTCAGCTTGGCCCTGGGGTGCACTGACACGACAGTAGTGTCTCCACTTTGAGAGGTAGGGCAGTTTCTGAGCAGTTGGATATCGCTGCACCATGCTGCACTGGATGGTATAGGAGTCAGAAGTCTCTAAGGTTGTTCTGTGAATTTTCCGGTTATATTATTCCAATTTGGGGCTTTCTTGGTCTTATTCTTTATTTATTTGTGGTTAACAATGGTTACCTTTTTGAGAAAAAACATTACAGTTATCTTTTTTAACTCCATTGTGTCCTGGATTTTAAAATTATGAGGAAGTTCATTATTACTCAGAGTTACAAATATCTTTCCTAAGAGTTGTTTTGTGAATTTTTAATCAAGAATAAATGTAGTCAGCAGAAGTATTTAAATATTTTTTTTCTCTAATTTTTAAAATATCCTCATTTGCTATTTTAATGGTGTCTTTTCTCCTCCCCAAATTCTAGATTATGCCCAACATTCATTCAGTTATGTGCAAACCTGGTTAATAAAAAGATAAGTACATGACAGTTCCCATACTGCCCTATTAACTTAAGCATTCTATCACTGTGCAAAATAGATGAGATACATAAAAATCTTCTGAGTTTTGCAGCTTCACTTGATTTTGATGTCTGCAGCATAATTCTTAAATGCTTAAGTCTTCAGAAAACCCTAGGTAATTTAAGGCTAGATTAATCTTTACTCACAGAAAATGGGATCAAGATTTAGTTAAGGTGTTTTGTCATTTCTTGATACCTTTTAGTTAATTTTTTGTTTGCTTGTTTTGGTTTTAGAAAAATAAAGCTGTACTTCTAGTCATTCATACTATAGCAGATCAGCTCCAAGCTTTCCTAACCATTCAATGGAACAGCTTGTTCTGCTTTGCAAAGCCCTGATGTGCAACTTTATGGACTATTTTTCAGCTCTTTCTGTTTTTCGGTTTCTTTCCAGAGCAATTTCAGCTGCAGAAGCCTGTAGAATGCTATCCAACATAGGCGTATATGCCCTGATTGTGAAATTAGGTGCAGGGAGACCTGCTAGACATCTTCATGAAGCTCTGCTGGATGTGGTCAGACCACAGGTAGGCTCAGTCTAGACAGAGATGTCTCAGTGCAGGATCAGGGCTTAAGGCTCTGACTTCCTTCCAGGCTCTTCTGTGGTATTTGAAAAGCCCCAAAGTAAAGTGACTACCTTGGTTTGCATTCTGTTGGAGAGAAATCAATTCTCCTTTTCTTTTTCTGAGTATACAGTAGTAACAAGATATCTTCATTTTTCTGTCCACCCTCTGAAATCAACCCTGATGATGCAATTCCTCAGCTCAGAATGATTTTCACTTTGCTAAATTGATTGCTGTGTAATTACTAATTTGATGCAAGCTGGTATGAATCATGGCTACAAAGGGTTTCATATCAAGCAAGTTAAAAGAACATGAAGTTTACCACAGTGATTAAAATAACAATTGGAAAATTTAGAACAGGCACTCCAAACACTTACATGAGGGGAAAATGACTTGTTTGGGCTTTATGAAATGGTGTGTAATTGCTTCTGAAACTGGTCAGATAAATCAAGTTTATGGAACATTACCAGAATGACCCAGATTGTCCCAGGTTACAGCTGTCAGTCTTTTTTGCACATGGACCCACAGTATATTGGAGCCCAGAACGGTATTTCAGTGTTACAGCCTTGGGACCAGCCTCTTGTAAAAGGCTTCACCAAATACCTTTGAGGATCCAGTTAAATCACACCACCGTTTTCCACGTAATTTCAGACTTGCTTACAATCTATCCTTGTGAAAAATACAATTTACCTTCAACTTGTCTAGAAACTTGGTAATTCAGTTTTAATATACTACTTGAGTTTGTTTTTCTGCTGCTGAAGGTAGTTGGTAATATGTGTAATTCCCAGGACCAACATTTATTACTGCTTTTTTTTCCTTCATGTAAAATGAAAGAAAACAAAACATTTTCCCTCTCACACTTCTCTGTCTTCCTTACTTTCATGAAATCCGTTCTTTTAAAGTTTGGTGTTGCTCTTCATTGTGTTGACAGTCACTGCTACTTTGTGGCTTTCTCATAATTCTTACTTGGCAGTTTTTGTGCTGAAATTATGAGTGTCCAAATTTTCCAAGCTACCAAAAGTTTTCTAATCCCATTAAAGGTGCGGGTGATGAATACCTTTGGAAATTAGGCCCTGAGTGTTTTAATAGAGTCATTATCCCTGTATGTTGTCACAACAACTAGACCCTTTCAGTGATTCAGATCCAAATGGAAAATCACATCCCAAATTACAATAAATGTGGGTACATGCAATTATCATCACAGAAGGCACTTCAGTTTCCATGCTCATTTAGTCATGTTTTTCTCAGCTGAGCCTGCCAACAAGGGTACTAATTAATGTTTTTTCTAATGCGGACACCTGTCCATTAGGGGCTATGAATTCTTTGTATATAGAGAAGGCTGTCAGATGGTAATTACCTTTTGTTTTCTGCTACTCAGGTCTCCAAAGGAGAATTTTTTCTCACATTATCAGACAGGCATGAAACTTCTAGCACCTTTGGATAATTTTTAATTTTCTGCTTAGGAGGGGTTCCTTTGGTTGGTGGTTGTGCGGGTTTTTTTGTTTGTTTGTTTGTTTATGGGCTCTGTTTGACCTTATCCACAAGGTCACATCATTTCCAAAATCACTTATTTTGTGATATTAGGGGAATTTTAGATTCAAGGAGAAAGAAATTATTACCATTTTACTAAAGTGGTCCAGAAAATTACTTTGGCATACCCAAATACATAATTAACAATAGTCAAGAACTAATGGGTTTGTCACATCACAGCTCCACTTCCAGAAAATGTATACAGAGTATTTAACCCCAGCACTTTATAATTATCTTATACGTCCTTATTTGAAAAGAGAAACACCTCATTGCAATTCTTTAGTGAATAAAATCTGTCTTAGCACTCTGAGGTTCCTGGGCTGCACTCTCCAGCACAACTTTTATTATTATGATTTAAAATCCTTTCTTCATTCTGCCTAGCACAATACAGTGCATTCTTTACTACAGAAGTTATGCACAGTATCTCCATCAGTGAAAGTCATGATAGCAATCTGAGCTTGCTCAAAGAAATCAAAAAGAGCCCCAAACCATCTACCTATTCCCTGCCCCATCTCCCCTCTGGCCTCTTTCTTGGTAGATGCACAGCTAAACAGGGCACACTCTGTGTTTTGGTTGTATATTTTGTTGAAATGCATCATGATTTAAACCTGATTTTCTTGGTGTTCTCTGAATCCGAAAGTCTCTGATCTACAGAATGTGTTGTATTTGAAATATACAGATTTCCATTCACTACCCTTTTCCTTCTTGTTGTTGCTGCTGCTTATTTTAGTGATTTAGCTAAAATCTTGAACTCCTTCTTCAGGGCCTGTTCTACCAAGCATAGCCACACTGAGTGGTAGTTTACTCCTCAAGAGATTAGCAAGGCTGTTTTCTGTGGGAAGAAACATCAGTATTTGGCTTTCTGTATTTCGCCCTAAGGAAATGACCTGCCTTCAGCAGCACCAGCTCACGCTGCATTCGTAGGGGAGAGGGGCACAACGGGGGGAGAACGCCAGACAGGGGGGAGGAAACACCGAGTAGGGGTAGAAATGTTTGAGGCAGCTCAAAGGCATGGAAAGGCCAGAGAAACCCACGTAAATTATGCAAAGCAACTCTTTGGGAAAGACACGCTATGTGGGGGGTACAGCCTATGCAGACCTGTCTCAGGAGGCTGGACACTGTTTGATGGGTTAGTGCATAACGTTTGAGGAAAAGGTGGAAGAACTGAGCTTTTGGAGTTTAGCTTTAGACCTTGAAGGTCCAAGATGCTTCCAACTGTCTGACAGAAGAGAATGAAAACAGCTTAATACAGAAGAGAGCTGAATAAAATCACCCCAGAAATGAGACAATGTTCAGTTTCAAATAGATGATGCAGACATGTGCATCCAAGTAATTTTTTTTTTTTTTTTTCCCCAGTCAAAAAAATGGCAGTTAGATGGACGAGTCACTGGTCTTTTCTGGCAGTGCTGAAGGAAAATTTAAACTGGTGACTTCTTCGTACTTTAATGGAGACGCTACAGCAAAGATTGGTATTTGATGTGACTGAAACAATGCCTAATTTCTTCTGTTTGGAGACATTGATGTTAACACCCTTTTCTATGCCAACTTCTATGTTGTTGGGGTTTTTTTTAAATTCAGCCACTTAAAAATAAAATATATTTATAAATGACCCCAGTGCTATCATTCTTTTTTATTCTGATTTCCTACTGAAACAAGTCTGTTGTGACTACGGTGTCTGGTTTTTTTCCTCTGCTAACACTTCAACAGTTTTGAGATCAGTTTCAACCACATTTACCACATTTGTCAGAGCAGTTAGAGGTTTCAATCACATTAATTTATTGGAACTTTTTTTGAAAATTGGCAGCTGAGAAGGAGCCATTGCTTGGACTGAACTTACTGCTAGGCAGTGGAGAATTCACATGGGACAGTTCCACAGGAATTTGTGTCTTCTGCTGCTCAAAGGATTACCCAGAGATGGTGCAGAATATGCACCTTCAGGGGCTCAGTGACAGCTCCGTGATCCATTAAACTTAAGCAGCTTCCCTTAATTAAGGTCTTGGTAAGCCACGACAAGTCAATATTTTTACCCCTGGGGCACAATTTCAGTTCTAGAGTAATAGTTGTCTTTGGTGGTTTTGGTTAAGTTACCGGTTTCTAGGTATGGGATAAAAATTTTATTCAGGGAACAATTTATATTTAAATGTATTACACAGAGCCTTGCTTGCACAACTTGCTGTTGCTATGCAGCTCTGTGTATTTCTCATTTTGTTACAGCCCTCTATCTTCTGAGAAGAGTATAAAGTTCTGTCCTCCTTACTCTGGATGTAATAGGACTTGGAGAATAACTCACTGTGTAACTCTCCTGACTAGAACAGATTGTCTTTTTTTTTTTAAGTGGATGTCTCTTAGTAGATTTTACATCACCCATGAAAAATTAGTATAATTTTTTATTTTATCCATACCCAAGTAAAGTCATTCAATAGTAGAGAGTACCAGTTTAATGTAAAATATGCATTAATTAATTCCTTTTAGAAATTAAATTAACACTGTTTTCTCCCTTCTTCTGCAGTAGTATATGTTCCTTTGTTCCAGTACTTCCTGAGATGACCTGCTGCTGACTGTACAAAGTACACTTAGCGCTGTAGTATTTTTGGTTAAGTTGAAAATTATTGGTGGTCTAGAATCCTTGACAAAGCCTATTCATCCGCTTGCCAGCCTTCATCATGTATTAAGGTAGTAATACTGCAAAACCTCTCTAGTCAGGAAAGCAATTGCACACCTGTTTAAGCAGATGGTTAAATGCCACTGAAATTGTTTTGTGGTGGCATAATGGAGAAGGGCATGAGGACTTGTATTGACAGAATACTTCCATTATGGATAGATGTTCCTGAAATGACAAGCCTCCATGAAGTTATTAAGAGCAGGTGCAGATGGATGAAAGAATGGATGAGGAGAGGCGGGGAATGGATATCTTAGTGTTTTTCTCCCACAGGGTGCCTATCAGTACAGAAAGAGCAGTCCAGTTGATTCTGGATAAGAATTAGTAGAGGGTGAATTATTTTTTCCATCAAAGTTTGGACTTTTTCTGCTCATTGGGATAGCTCAAGACAGATTGTGTGATGGCAATCTTATGTGTGGTGGTTGAATATATAATAGGAATAGGATCCAGCAGCATGTGTATACATGGTGCAGAACAAAATGTTCTGTAAACCTTGACAGAAAAGTATACGTCCTTGCCAGAAATACATACCCTTGAAAGACACAGAAAGCCATTAATATGTGTACAGTCTATCAAGAGTGGAAATTGAAAGGGGGAGGTGAGACAGGGGAGAATTTGTGGCCTCTATTGCCATTTATCACTTTCTTCAAATAGACTGTAACCCACGAAGATACCCAATCTCCTTTTAGGAGTACCCCAGATTGAATTGCTGAGCTTCCTGCAGGGAATTCATTCATTCTGCCAGTCCTTGTGAATTATTTAACTCCTTCGGGGCTGCTCAGAAGGGTATTACTTTGGTTTAACCTTGCGGGCTGCACTGATCAGAAAAGGCACCTTGTATTACCTTCTATTTGTGGTCTCTTTTCACTGTTCTTTCACACCCTGCCAGCCTGGGAAGCGCTGTGTCAAATTATAAAACACATTGGTCTGTCTGGAGCACATATGGAGACTGGTGGAAATTTCATCTAGGCAGGTGCTGACGCTGAGAAATGAATGGGAGTACATGTCCAGCCAGCTCTGAAAGTACTTTATGGGATACATCTACTTATTTTGGCACCAAAACACCTTAAAAAACCTGGCCCTCTTTTTTTTTTTTTTTTTTTTCTGGAAAACAATAAAGACACATAGATTAAACCACTCCAAATGATAAGGTGTAAGTACCATGCAAGGGTTGTATTGCTACTTCTGTTCGTACTAGAAATACTAATACTTCAAAATGAGAGCTGAAATCTATGCTGCAAGAAACACCAAGTGTGTACTGGCAGTGTTGAAAAATTGTTTTGAAATGTATTTTGGGAGGTTTTTATTATATTGTTGTGCTGTATGTGTTACGTATTTTATTCTAATGGCTATATTTACATGAGGATCTCTTTACTGCTATGAGAACACTTTCACATTTTAGTGGAAAACAGCTTCTGGAGTTGTAGTAAGAGGTATCATCTCTGTGACAACTTCACGTGTCCCAAGTGAAATGAGGTATCATGTTATAGAACTGTGTTCTTGTTAGAGTGGATGTGTCTGTCCCAGGATATCCTGTTAAGACAGCTATGTCAACAAATTGTCTTGTCTCTAACCATTGTAAAAATAGCCAATACAAATGATGATACAGTCTCGAAAAATGTGGTTTGCTATTATTCTTTGGTATGCATTAGCAAAATTGTATCCTGAATTCCTGTGTTCATCATTCCTTATCAATTGCCCAACAGCGTGTTCTGTACTTTTCTTGCTTGTTGAAAAATCATTAGGTTAAAAAATTGATTTTTTTCAAGTTGGGCAAATTAAAATTTAATCGTAGCAAATGTCAGCAATACCTCCTACTAAGCAAAGATTTCAGAAGTAAAATGGACCTTTAAAATACCCATTTTATTTTTGCACAGAAGTAATCTCTTTAGGATCTGAGCCAAATATCTGAACCAGCTAGAATAGAAACACATCTATACAACTTTTCTGTGAGTGCCTTAAGGTGTTCAACTTTGTCTATAAATAAATAGACTGATCTGAATTATGGACAAATCATTCAATTTGGATAAAATAGGGACCTTCCCTTTTCCAAATCTTTGTCTTTTTATGAACCCTAGTCCAAAGACAATTGCACAAAGACCTGTCTTCGATTCCAAAAAAATTGTATCAGTCTTCTAATCAGAAAAAAAGGAAAACAATGGTATGAAAGATACTCTTTCCTTTATCTTTTTGGATGCAGTCAGAAGCATAGTGCTGGAACTCATCTAAAGAAGTTTGTATGTTTGATTTTGTTTTAAACAAATAGATTGCATAAGCATTGGAAGAGAGTCTGAAAAACTACCTATTTGCAGTTTTCCCATCTTTGAATTGGGAAGACCTCTTTTGTAAATGAACCTGTTTTTTAAGAACTGCCAGTGCTTTAAGAATATTTTTTGAAAAGTTCTGATGTATTTGAAGGGAGGAGTTTTCATGTCACTGTGAAGAATTGCTCTGTGTCTTTCTGTGGAACCAACACTTTAAAAATGCAGCTCTCTCAATCTTTTATTGCTAGCATCTCTTCTCTTCCTTTGTTGCTATGGTTCTCTTTTTACTTTCCCATAGAAGCTAAGCTCAGGAGAGAGGTTTGCATTGACCACGTTGAGCTTGAATGGATCTACCTAAACACAGAGCAGGGATTTGCTCGTGGTATGTAAACCCACCATCTGCAGCACAGGTCTAACATAAGGATTCTTGTCATATGCTTCTTCACAATGAAAGATATATATATATATATATGTGTATATATATGAATGTGTCTGTCTGTCTGTTGGTCTATCTATCATTTGTGTGATATGAATGCCTACTTAATATCAAGACCCAAACTGCATTGTCACCCCATGCAGAGCAATGATGTGATTGATTCATTCATTCATTACTAGACAAGGTTGGATTTCCATCGGTGATAGCAAGGTAATGGCAATGGTGACATCATGTTTAAGAGTGCTTTATGTGCAGATTTTTTTAAGCCTATGAAGGTAAATCACTTTGCCAAGTGAGATACATATTTTTCTTTGGTCAACACTATGATGCATGACCTCGGAACACAAATTGCTTCTTGTCTGCAAAGGAGAAAATATTTTCCTTTCTGCCTTTTCTTTTTAAAGATATTTTACGCTCTCTGACTTTTCTTGATTTTGCATATTTTTCCCCCATGTTTACTTCCTTCTTTTTCAAGAAAAAAGGATTGATTATCAGAATTAGTTATCACTAGAATATTGATTAAAAAGAAAATATATGTAAAATAGTACGTAAGGGTTAATCTGAATAAATTTAAGGCAATGCTACAAGTCAACCTGAACGAGACACCCACAAAATCAACGACAATCTGAAATCTGTTATTTCCTCTACCTAGTACCCATCCTGTAAAGATCATCTGTACTGGTTATATCTATTTTCCTGTCAGGGTCAGTTTAGTCTTCTGCACATACTGCCTGTTTATAAGGCAGGTTTTGGATTCAGCCATACCATTCATTAACAAATTCGTAGATTAAAGAATAGGAAAAAAAGGATACAGATTGATTCCTGGTTCTGTTTTTCCTTTTTTATTGGTCATTGGGAAGGCTGATTTTTTTTTCCCAGCTTGCATAATGTCTGCTCTTGTGTGTTTGCCTGTATTTTTGTCTTCTGGCTGGAGCTGAGGATATGCTTTTATTTTGATTAGAACTAGAGAACAGAGGATGACATCTGACTTGCCTGGCATGTGGAGTTCCAGCATTTCAGATGTTTAAAATATTTGCCATTGCACCAGAGTCTACTAATTTAACTTCCTACTTCTAGTAGGCTGAAGAGGGTGTTAAAAGTCGGCAGAATCCATGACTTTAAACTAACTCGTGTAATAACTGGCCTGACTCGATAAATAATTTTGACAAATTCTTGTTCTCTGCCTACTAATCCCCTTTTTGTGGGAAAAGAACATGCATTTTACAGCTTAGAATTACTATAGTAATGGAAAGAATATACATTTTTTTCAGCCTGGACAGTTTCTCATGTGGCAGTTTTCTTGCTGATTGCAGAATTAAGACCAGAATGAACTGTATTCTGTGTTTTTTGCTTATGGATGAGTGAGTCTTTTTTTTTCCTGGTTGTTAACATATTACATTACATTTCTTCTCTAAGTCTAATCTACTGACTCAGAATACAAGGGAGTAAACAGATGTTGCATGGGTAGGCTTTCATTTATTTATGTTTTGGGCTAGGGAAAAGGTGTGGCTGCTCTGAAGCAGTGCATGCAGGACGGCCCCCAGACAGTTTGAGTCTACACTTTTAACAAGATGTAAAAAAAAGAGGAGTAACACACCATAAAGTACTGGAAATCAAAGGTTTGGTTCTCCACACTCCTACATGGACTGCAAATAGCCTTTCAAACTAGTTTGGTTTTTTGTTTTTCCTATCATATTGATGTGTCAACATTTGTAGTCAGCCGTGTCATAGACTCTAGAGTGTGACCTCAGGAACAGGCATATGAAGACTGCACTGTAGGTCAGTTCACACTAAGAAACTGGGGAGAATATTTGTTCACTAAAAACTAAGCTAATGTACTATAAATGGCCAAAGAACTGAAAAGAAGCCTTTGTGGAATCTGAGGACTAATATATAACGCAATTACAGATTTTCCGTTCTCTACAAACAGTTTAGCACCAAACCAGTCAGGACTCTGAGTTAAAAGAAATCGTAAACTAAGTGCCATTCCCTTATAGAGTCATCAGTTTTCAGTTCTTACAAAACAACAAGTAAGGGCTACCTGAACAGTGTGATAGAAAGATCACTGTCATCAGTGAGTGCAGGATTGGCTTTGTGCACAGGAAAAGTAGAAAATAGACTACTGGGAATTTCAAAATCATGATTGACTTGCAGCTCAGTCTAGCCAGAGCTCTGGAAACTCAGGCTGCTGAGTTGAGATGGGTATGCCTGAGAAGATGGGGGCAAATTCACAGAATCACAGAATGGTTAAGGCTGGAAAGCATCTCTGGAGGTCATCTGGTCCAATCCCCTGCTCAAACAGGGCCACCTAGAGCTGGTTGCCCAGGACTGTGTCCAGGTGGCTTTTGAATACCTCCAAGGATGGAAGACTCCACAACCTCCACGGGAAACCTGTGCCAGTTCTCAGTCACCCTCACAGTAAGAAATTGTTTCCTGATAGTCAGACAAAGTGTCCAGTGTTTCAGGTTGTGCCCTGTCACTGGGCACCACTGAAAAGAGCCTAGCTCCATCCTCTTTGAAGCCTGTCTTCAGGTATTTATCTACATGGATAAGATGGTCCCTGAGCCTTCTTTTCTTTAGACTAAACAGACCCAGCTCTCCTAGATTTTCCTCACAGGAGAGGTGCTCCAGTCCCTTCACCAAGTTCGTGGCCCTTCACTGGGCTCTCTGCAGTATGTCCATGTCTCTCTTGTACTGAGGAGCCCAGAACTGGACACGGCACTCCAGGTGTGGCCTCACCACTGCTGAGTAGAGAGGAATTCTCGCAGAGGTACTAATTTCTTCTCTTTCATCCAGCCAGTGGCAGAAGCAGCAGCAAGCTTGGCTCACCAGAGCTTTCTGCAAGGCGTCCCTCTACCAGCTTTGCCCATTTACCATTCTCAGATCAAGAGTAGCTTTGCTCGAGCTCTCCATTTTGGAGTAGTAACCTCTGACCCTGCGATGCTCCTGAGAAGCTTTGAGCCAGCTCTAGTGCAGCACAGCATAATGCAGCCAGCCCCAGCTGAAAGCAGACATCGGCTCATCATGTTTTTAATGCAGTCATATTTACACTCCACGCACTTAGAGCTGATCCAAGGCCCACTGAAATCAGTTGGAGGCTTTCACTTGGCTTCAATGGGCCCTTGATCAGGCCCTTAATTAGTTATACTTCCATTATTGCTCAGCAGGAGTCTGAAGGCAGAACCTTGTACATTCCTGTCTCTTTTTCTCTTGAGAACGCTCCTGTTATTGAAACACAATGTGACAAACCTCCCTAAGGTACAGTAAAAAGGGCTTTGGGGTTTTTTTTTCCTCCTTCACGGTTACACAGAAATCTATAGCTCCTTTTGTTTTTCTTTTGTTTGTTCCCTCCCACAGTAAGCACACTAATTACCTGCTCCTTCAGCCTTTCTACTTTAAGTTACAGTAACATTACTGGAAGGGACTGGTAATGAGAGAGACTTCAGGATCCAGACTTAAGCTAAAAGCAGTTTAATATATAAAAGCATGTGAGTGATATAGGTTCTGTTATCCCACTTTGAAAAGTTACGTTGAGACTTACGAGCCTAAAATTTCTAGTGCAAGTCCGTGGGTGTTTGGAGTGCAACTCAGGCTAGAAAGTTCTAGCAGAGTACAATCTGCATCACTGCAATCCCACACAACTCTGCAAAGCTAGCTCCAGGAGTAAGGATTATTTTTGAAAAAGATTTGGAAAGGCAGAGGTGAAGGCGTCCTAAACTGTACTGCAACAAATAAACATTAATAATTCCAGATATACACATCATAAAATATGGGCTGATGGGCATTTTTCTTTTTTTTTTTTCCTTCTCATCTGTTGGACTTCCAAAGGGTGAGATTGTGTTTGCTTAGACTAGACTGGTCTCTATGTGGAATTTACCGTGTGGTATGCTGAGGCGAGCATTTCTAGGAGGCTTGCTGTCCTGCGCTAATGCACTGTGTGACCATGCCCAGGACAGCATTCACCTCGCCTTGCTCCAGCCACCCGCAAGTTAAGCATCTATTTCCATGGGTCATCCTGTCTGTCACTACAAGCGATCGGGGAGAAAAGGCACTGCTTTGCTCCCTCCTAAAGATGGCAGGAGGAATCATTGTCTGGAGGTATCTGTCTCCTTCAACTGGTTAGAAGGGATACCCAGGCAAGGGGCTGAACCTAGAGGTTTAACTTCTTGGTAAGACAAGTCCTCCTCCTTACTGCTGGGTGCAGTAAGTGTTCTCCACGAGCCCAAAGCACATAGCCGCCTCAGTTCTGTTTGACATGGGCTTGTTCACCCTGAAGGTACGGTTCAGTATGGGCAAGTGCATTGCAGGCCGTCTGGGGTAAACATAAGGACAGAACTAGAGATAACAGACACCTTTGTCAATAAAGTGTAAACTTGTCATCTTAACGCCTGGAAAACTTCCAGCCTATCTATGGCGTTATCAATACCAAGAGGTTTGGGTGCAATGACTAGGAGTATATTTCACCCAGAAAGAAAATCACCTCACACACCAAATACATATGCATCACGGTATTTGAGGCATAACCTGTGAAAGCAGGGAAAGATCCATCTGGCCCGCCATTTATGGGCACTGCATTTTTACTGTCACTTTTAAAAAAGTTACGTTAACACCCACCTCCAGGCTAAGTCTTTGCGTATGCAGCTCTGTTCTAAAAACATTCCCTTTCTCAGCTGGAGAACCTGCTCCTCTTTTCCCCATCTCTCTAGCTATTCTTTCATGCTGTTGGTGCAGAACAAGACACCGAAAATGGCTGCATAATATCTATGTGTATGTCTTTGGGGAAGGTGAGGAGAGGCAACTGTTGCCTTCGTAGGATGTAGAAGTACTTTAAAAAGAATTTTTATGACACTGTCTGAATATGAGTGACCACTACTTGAAATTAAAACCTAAAGTAAAACTTACATAGAAAGGTATCTTCTGGTAGTTGTATACAATTTACCTAACAGACATGCTGAGTTGTTTTTTGTGTGACATATAATACATTTTCAAAGCTCAGACTTAATCTGGCACTTCATCTACCACCCTTCATGTCAGTTGCTTTCACTCTGATTCCATATTGTTTGCTTTCCATAAATAATACACTGCTCTTTTCTAGCTGACAAAGAACAGTAGTTCTTAAGAAAGGACTTTCTTGCTTCTCCTTATTTGATAACATCACTGAGGAATCCTAGATGGAAAGAAATAATATCCTATTGTGTTAAGCCTTAACAATTTGCAGGTAATTCTACTGCAGTAAATTCTACTATGTAAAATTGTTGTACCCGAAAAATAGACAGCTACCTGCACTGTTAGGTTGTAAGTTGCAGTTTGAGCTGTGTCAGTTGTGTCTTATTACAATGGATGAGCAAGCATGGGAGACTCAAGGACAGAAAACAGGTTGGACGTGTTTCCCCTGTCCCACACTAAATTCTCCATGTTGTCAATGGACTTCAAAAAATTTCCCTGATCTTTGAGGCATATGCTTCTTTCCTCTCCAAATATACAAAGTCAGACAGTAGTTGTTGAATAAGATAAGAAGTCACAGAAGCTGAGCTCTGATAACTGGCAGAGCTAATCAGGTCATACCCTAACATCTGAGCAGAAAATGAAGAATCTTAATTGGAAACACATGCTGCGGCTTGGCTTCCTCTACATTTCCATTACAATGCACATTCGATGGCAGCAGTGCACAACAAGGGTTCAACATCCTACAAGAAAAAAACACACTACCTTTTTAAAAGCAGAAAAAAATCTTAGTCATCAACTGGACTTATTGAATTTGCTTTAACTCAGTTAGATTTCTGAAAATTCAAAGATTTTTCACTATTTGTGCCTCAGAAGTGCATTGCTTGCTTTTTAATTGAGGAGGTAGGAGGATGATCTGTTTAGAACACGGTGGCAGCATTCCCTTCCCTCAAATTTATTGTAATTGCTCCAAGGAGTGAGAAATCAATCAGGGCAGTGAAATTCTGAATCTTGCAGTCTGCTGTGCTGGAGGAATCCTGTGAGACTTTGAGTCACTAAGGTTATTTTTGCTCTGTTTTAGCTCTGTATCTCATGTTATTGCCCTGTCTTCTAGATGCACAGTGGTGATGGACTCATTTGTCTTTATGAAGCGTGCATGTTAGAATGACTGCTGTCATGCCCAGACACACATGGGCTAATTTCCTATGGGCTAATTTCCTTTTGAGGAATGCTGGGTGGATGACCTGTTCTGCTGCCAGTATCTGAACTGCTATTTCCAGGACCTGCTCGAATATCTTTGCATACCTCTGTGCTGTGCTGTGCTATCAACTCTTCACATAGGCAGATCATACACATACCTAGCAATTGACTGTCACAAGAAAGGTGAATTGTCAAGCTATTAAATTAGCTGTCCCTTTGAATTTATACACCCTAGTCCACAAATGTACAGACGTAACTCTGCGTGTCCTCACGTACGCAAGCATGTGGGCACAAACACACATACTGTCTTCACATCGCTTAATTTACATTTTAGTTTTACTACACTTATTTTCCTTGTTATTCCTGCCAGCGATTTTAATGGACTCCTTTCCTTTCTCCTTACTGATTCCTGAATACCCTTCATGGCAAATGAATAGAAAAGACAATATATGGAGAACAAATTTGAGGAAAATCCTTCTCTTCAGACAACAATGTACATTTCTGAAGCATGTTGTGTATTTTACTCGAGTGGGGTACCTCCGGTGTGCTTGCAAGGGATGTTATGCTGACAGAACCAGTGGAGAATATAAGAGTGATTCACAGTGAAAATTGGTAAGGAAAAGTTGCTATTTACAGTCAAACAAAGTCCTCCACAGTCTTCTGACTACATAACCTTTAATATAGAAAAACAGTTAATAACAGTTGCTCGTAGATTTGCAATGTTGAAGCAGAGGCATGGAACTGCATATATAATGGAATTGGGAAGCTTTCGTCATTTTCAGAACTGACAAAAATAGTGGATATTTAAATATTTCATCTTGGCTTATTATGAGCTGGCATTTCTCTGTACTTACTAATAACTGAATATATTGTGGCTTAAAAAAACTTCAATGCAGCCTACCTGAAGGTGGATACAGCTAGCTAGGGAACACTGGAAGGGAAGGGAGATTGTTACAAAGGACACATGCCTGGATATGGACTAATAGCTTGTATAGGTTAGAAGAAGTGATGACATGTTTTCCTTTTGAGCCTGTGCTTTATACCAAGATTAAGCCAGTGTGTCCTGGAAGTCTCTGCCATATGTTGTCTACATGGAATTATTTGACAATTTAATTCCAGTTCTGTAATTAATCAGAGTTCAGTTAGTACCATAGATATCTCTGATGCTGTGGAGGAAGGTGTGTATAAGGAGAAACAACAGAGGGAAGTTAAAGCCAGACAAATACAAGCACAAATGTTTAGTCATCTTTGCATAATAATCTGTGGGTCTGGGTGTCAGTTGTGACATGGATTCACTGCTTCTTGAGCTTTCATGACCAGATCTGGACATAGCCTGGAAAAACATGCTTTTGTGAAAGACAAGCTGCTAGTCTAGGGTTATGTGGTATGGTCTGTTTTTTACAGGAGTAAGAGCAAAAGAACTAATGGTGACCCTACTCTTAAAAACAACAGAAGAACATATCTATGAGTCATGTTCTTCCCTTGGTGTACAGGCTCTGCCCCCCAAAAAGTAGAATTTTAGCTAAAGACTTAACAGACCTGGGAATAAAGCACTGGCTGCTATTAATGCATGGGGTTTGACTGCACGGATTCATGGGAAATATGGGACTTGTGTCATCAGACATCCTAGGGACTTCGGTCCCCTCTGCCAAGAGGTAGCCATCTTTCTATAGATCCACATTCAACCAGAAGGGGGAGAGAGTCCAAATAAATTACTTAAGTTGCCTTTGAATCACCCAATTTTAATGGGAGTGTTCTAAAATGTACAACTGTAGGAATGCTCAACGCAATGACAGCTCTCTCTTCATTAGACAGCAGTCCCTTCTGTGTCCCTGGGTGACACACTGTTGTTTTTTCAACTAGTTAATCACCTCTTTTGTTAAGTAAAGTTATATTTTTACATTTCTACCCATTGAAAGTCAAGCTCTTTGGTTTGGTATTGAATTATCTATTGGAAAGGTCTCCAGCTTCTAGGGGCTTGAAATAATGTAGTTACTCATTTTAATTTTTGATTAAATTTGGATTCAAATCACGTGAAATCATGCAGTAATCTAAAAATATATCCTGCAGAGTTTTGTCTATGATTCCCCAAAAGATATAACCAGCTTATACAGATATATGATAAATCTAGTACAGTTTTTCTGTATTTATTAAAAGAATATTCACTTTTGGTATCTATGCTCAGTAGTTGGTCTCCATCCTACACATGTCCAGTGAAACCTGAAAAAGAGTTAGTTGTAGCATATCCTCCTATGAGGACCATTTGACTTCAAGTTCATTCCATGAAGCACAATGTTGCCTGAAAACCTTAGAAGTAGTATAGGCAGATATTTCACAAATGATTCATGAGGCTACATTGAATGTATTCCCCCAAACTGTTTTTTAAGAACTGTTTTACCACACCATTCTCCTTTTAAAATATCTAGTCTTTCCAAACATAGAAGGTTGTCTCTGCTGGCAAGATACAGGGTAATGAACAAAGGCTAAAAGCCAGGAACTCCTTAATTCTAGCACCAACTTGCTCTGTCCCTTTAGTAACAGGTCTCTTTCTTTTCAAGAGGATGCACCAAATTAAATTTTCAGTGGAATTTTCCATGCAACCACTTTTCCCATAGATAATATATTCACCAAGCCTGCAGAAGCTAAAGAAATCTTAAGTGGCAATTGTGGAATTCTTTTTTACATACTTTTTCCTTCTTAAATGATGATGTTGTTTCTGCTCCTTCTGTAGTATATGGAGGCAAAGACAAGGAGGCAACAAGCAGGCAAAAAGCAGGCACTTCCAGAGATCATTTTATCCCACTGAAAACAGGATTTGAGATAGGAAATATTTATTTTCTCTTCACTGACTGACTGCAGAGGGAGCAGTCCAACTTACTTTAAATGCTTAAGTTTTTGACAGCTAGCATGACTGAAACGGTTGTTTGTTATTAAGATATACTGGAAATTATGACAATTTTTGACCATTGCATTATGCATTCTTGATGAAATAGTAGCACAGAGCAGTTGTGTTCTCCTTTCCAGAGTCAAAGAGGAATAGTTGGCATAATACAGATCAAGAAGCTGCTTAGATCTACTCTGTCCTCCAAGGCTCTGTCTACCCGAGTAAGTAGAAAAATGTGCATGAATGTTGTGGCCACTGGAACTCAGTTGTCTGTAATTCTGAACTGTTAGAGTACCCATGAGTATAGTTTTGCCCCAGGCCAACTGGCAGTCTCCCACTCTCAAGTATTGTTTGGGAGGTTGTATGGGCCAAAGCCCATTCCTGACAAGCAATTTGGACGTAACTGTGTGTTTTGGAGACTGGAAGGGTTTGGTACTACTGCCTCCATGTCAGAGGACAGTCCCAGGCCTTAGTTTATGATCATAGTGGCTTCCTTGGCTGTGCTTCCCTTCTTACCTTCATGAGACTTTTAACATTAGTAAAGCATTTTTGTTGGGTGTTGTCACAGCAACTCTACATATCCTATAGGCACTAGGGGGTTGGGTGGTGTTTGGATTCCAAGTCATATAAAATTGCTTTTAATATATTACAGGTATCCTATTGGTTCTGGCAAACTAGCACTATTACATTTCTGTAATTGGAAACTGAGTTCATTTAAGATTCTTTTAAACTTGTTATTTCACTCAGCTTTTTATTTGATGGGGGAAAATAGAATGCCTACAGTGCTGGCTACATAAGGGGTCATTTAGTTGAAAGGTATCAATTTATTTCTGAACTTCACAGAAAACACTTTTAAGAGGTAACATTTGAAAAAAACATGGTCTTTCTACAAACATTATGGTAAAAACCATTAAAATGCTCAAAGAGTGTTGAAACACTGTTCCATTTAGCTTTTCCCCTTCTCCCTGGAATCATGACTCTCTTTTCTAGTTACTAAGTATATCTCCCATTTTACTGCTGGAACACCCACCCATAGGATTAACATTATATAGCACTGTCTCGTATTTTATTGTGTGATCTTACAACTTAAAGTGTAGACTGCAGAAGTGGTAAGCTTCAGATTGTTTACTTTTGGACTCATTTTTCATTCCTAATGTCAATTAACTAAAACGGAGGAAAAGTTATGTCTGATGTCTAACCAGGTGTATAGTATTTCTACTTCTTTATATTGTATCAGTGACACATTCCTAATGCCGTACAGTAGATCATTTTTATGTTTGATTTTTTTTTACATTTTTTTCCCCAGAAGGCATCACATATAGCTCCTAGCAGAAGAACTGCAATCTATAAGAAATCATTTTTCTTATTCCACCTATCGATGCTGGAATTAATAGTGCTCATTCTTCAAATGATTTTTTGCCAATGACTGCCATTTTCACTTTTAAATCATATGTCTAATGTCAGAAGTATTCAATGTTTTATGTAAAATTATGTACTTATGTTAGACATCCAGGTGAAACATATGACACAGTGCTGAAGTCTGTTTATCCTGCTTTACTGATGAAGCTTGAATTCGCAAAGACACTAAGAAGTTAAACTGCAAAGATAACCCTGAAAATGTCCTTCCTTCTGCAGTGGCAGTTAAATGGGTGTCATAGATGTCATGGATTTTACATCTATTTTTCATCAAAGTTTATGGTGTAATAAAGATACATGCTAGACTCCATAAGGATTGGGGAATACCATGTTTGAAAAGGGAGAGTGGAAGAAGATTGCCAAAACATGGATAACAAAGCAACAAAATCTTAGGCTCAAAGGTTATTCAGAATGGTATTGTGTAAGTAAAGGAAGCAGCTCTGCTGCCCAGCTGCTCCAAAGATGCCAACAGTTGTTTTAATCTTGCCAGGGGGCTAGATGCCAGTGACAAAAATTAACAGTGTAACATCTGTTTTTTGTGATTGCCGCCCAAATATGAGAAAGAAACATTCAGTTGTTTCAATACGCATGACTGAAAAGGACATAGATTTTTTAGCTTTTGTGCACTGATGCTTTTCCCAGCCTGTTCTATGCAGCCCACGTTTTATGGACTTCAAGACAATGACATTTTAGGACTGGCATCAGGGCTCCTCCCCAGTTATAGCTGTTCATGGGGTTCCAAGTCCAGGGTGACTCGGTGTTCTGGAGCCTTTCTTGATAAAGGCCTCCTCTCACCTCCTTCTCTGCCAAATGTCTCAGTGAGACAGCCAAGCACGCTTAATTCTTTCGCAACATCCGCTCACAGGGCAGGATGCTTCTGGCAGACACAACCAGTCTGTTGTAATTTACAGGCAACTTGATAAAATAGCTGTCCTATATTTCTGAAGTGCTGAACACCTTGAAGAAACATTTGGCTAAAAGCAATGTAAAACAACTTAGAAGGCATTTAAAGCAGAGCCTCTGTGGTAACAAAGCATAAGAAAGAATGTAAAAAGTCATCAGGCATGATCAAACCTAGCTGTTAGATCCTTGCTCTCAGGAGCAGGATGCACTGCTTCTCTTGTGCCTAACTCCCTAGAGTAAGAGAGAATCAGATGTTTCAGGATGGAATATGCAAGATCTAGCATGTCTGGGAAAGGTACATTGTTCTCTGGTTGTTTCCAGTCCTTTGTTTTTGTAGCCAGTTATTCTTGTTTTAGGGGAATAGCCTGTGTTGCTATTGAATTTGAATCTGGTCTTTCAGACCTTTTCTTCGCTTTGTCAAGATAATTTTGAATGCTAATCTTATCCTCTAAAATACTTGCATACTTTACAAGCGCAATTAATTCCATCATTCAGAGCATCAATGCATCTGAGAGAGAATTGGACACTCTACAGACCCAACTTGACACATCCTTCCTTACTGTCAATGAACCACTGGCAACTCTTCCCTGGCACACTTTTACAACTAGTTTTGTAACCATGACTAGGTAATTTCTTCTAGACCAAGTTTCACTGCTTCCTTATTAGAATACTGTGGCAGATGGTGTGATGTCTTAATAAAATCAAAGTATACGACCTTCTCAGCTTCTTTCTTAGCCTGTGTTGATCTACTGTGGAATGAAACTAGACTGGCTTGATGCAATGTGCTGTTGATAAGACCATTTTGGCAGCTCTCAGCTTATATTTGCTGGTGCCTAAAGCAGTTTTTATTTTTTAAAGAGCTTAAGTTAAGGTGAGTGGTCTCCATAATTCACCAATTTCTCTTCCTTTTTCTGCCAAACCTCCTTCTTGTTAAAGATGGGCACCACACTTGCTTTTTCCAATCTGCTAGAATTTCCCTCATTCTTGATTAATTCTCAGGTAGCTTTGATGTTGTCTCAGACAGTCCTTTAATGTATTCTTCAGGTTTAATTGATTTGAAAACATCTAGGTTTATGTACACTGTAGCCTGTACCTTCCCAGTTATAGGGTAAGATCTTCTTTCTTGGTTTGAACAGTACTAGTCCCTTGCTCACCACAGGCCTTTCCAGCAAAAGCTGATGCAAAAAATGCATAAAATATTCTTCATCCTACTGAGTATCATCTGTAGCTTTCCTTCATGTTGTGAAGTGGGCCAAGACTCTCCCAGTGCTTCCTCTTACTACTAATTTACTTACATATTCATTTCTTGCTATCACTGATACCTCTCGCAAGCTGAATTTCTATTTGTTTCTTGGCTTCCAGAGTTAGCCTCTATTTCCTTCGGCAATTATCTCCCATGCTATGACATACAGTTTGTGTATGCTTCCTTCTTGTAAGGAAATTCTTGTGAAATTCACAAGTTAGCTCAGCTGATCTCTTACTACATTTCTTGTACTTCATCTGGATTCCTCCGTGTGTGTGTGTGCGAGGGCCTGTGTGGGTGTGTGCCCTTTCTCTGAAGGACAGCTTTCCTTAACTGCCGTAGTTTTCTACAAAAATCCCCCAAATCCCTATGATCAACAGCTCCTGCAATCTGAGTGATTCTTCTAATTACCATAAAAGAATTAATCTACTGATCCTTCTCGTTCAGTGACCTATTTTAATTCCCCAATGTATTAGCACCTTGTTCCTTTCCTCTTCTGTCATTACTTGGACACTTGCATCTAGTCCCTCCCCATACATAATATGGCTGGATAAGCACTGAAGAAATCTACTGTGTCAGCCACCTCTTCAAGCCTCTGTTGTACCAGTTAACTCATTATCTTGATCATCTAGTAAGACGCCTGTGCTAGTGCAAGAAATACAGGAAATAAAAGGGAAATAATCAGACTTGTTCAGTGGATTGACTCACTCATTCACTTCATCCCTTTTATGACCTTTCCATGAATGTCCCTATGCATGCCTTTGATTTTAGGTCCCCGTCGAAGTCACTGGTGTTTACATATATCTAGAATCATAGAATCATAGAATGATTTAGGTTTGAAAAGACCCTTAAGATCACCCAGTCCAACCATTAACCTAACACTACCAAGTCCACCACTGAACCATGCCCCTAAGTGCCACATCTACACATTTTTTAAATACCTCCAGGGATGGTGATTCAACCACTTCCCTGGGTAGCCTGTTCCAATGCTTGACAACCCTTATGGTGAAGAAATTTTTCCTGAAAGTTTCTGTCATCCTTCCCTTCAAGGGCAGTTAAAATCCCCCTCCAGGAAGAAGTTTATAAGCAAAGGTGGTCTTCCTTTCTCTTGGTCAAGAGGTGCCACTCCTTTTACCACTAGCTCATGGAACACCGTTCTGCGGTCAAAGAAGCCACACTCCATCCCAGTTATACCGTGTGAGCAGGGGGGCCTGAACCCTAGTTCTTATCCCTTCATGAGCTTGGCCCTTCAATAAAAGAACTGGCCAAGACCATGTTCCTGGTGCTTATGTTCCCTGTGTTTTCCTAAGTTCTTTGCTCCAGCTCTCTGAGCTTCCTAATTAATTTTGATTTGTTCATTCAAGGTAGTATCAGTGTCTTGAGTAAGAAGTGTGGTTAGTGGTACAGGTAAGCCTGACTAACTGAGTGCAGTTTCTGCACTTCATTTTGTGGCATGATTTATGTGCCCAGAAAGGAGCTTAAGGCCTTATGTGCGTCTTGAATAATGGGATTTTAATAAGTAATCAGTATTGCTACTCATGATATTTGACCTTTATGTTTTCTTTTAATCTCTGTTCAGGCACACTGGGAGAAATTCACACTCTTGCTGAAGGAAAGACTAAAACTCTTTCACTGAAATGTTAGCAAGTTTACAAAAGTAATGTGTTCTCTTGGACTTTCCTGTTAAAACATCATTCTCTGCTCTCTCCATCCCACCACTCCTCACTTTTTCATTGTAATTTTATTATCTTTTATCAACAGCAGACTTGATTCTCCAGTGCATCATGCCCTGTATGTGCAAACGTTGCACATACAAATGTTACACCCTGGGGAATTAGTCTGATTGAGGTGGAGGATTTACTTTACCTCATGCTAATGCCAACATGCTGTTTTGGAGACCCACTTTAGTGTTTCTACATGCTTTTCACACTCTTGCAAAGTAGTTCTCAAATTTTCCCATCTTGATTTTCACAGGTATATATGTGACTCTCCAGAGTTCAAGGCAGGGGAGAATTGCACTTATGACAGTTGAACACTTACTTTGTAATGGGAACTGGTCAACCGAGAGTTTATACCTTTCTCCAAATAGATAAGTGAATGTGGCTGTGCTGTGTTGAGCTTGGCTCTTAAACTGGGTTTGCATCCAGCTTTTGCACATGGCTGGTTATATAATACTGCAGCAGCATGGAAAGGCAAGAATTACTTGATGAGGAAAATGACAGTGGAACGGAGCACTGAATTTCATTATAAAGGTGAACAACTTCAGTTTGTGACAGCTAAGAGAATGAAGTTCTTTAACAGGGATTGTTTGGATTAGAAGATAATTGTACCAGGCAAAATGTCCATCTCTCTGTGTACATAATAAACTGCTGTAGCCCATGGATTTAATTCAGTGATCTGATAAAAAGCATGCATAATTGCCTACTTAGTACTACATGCCTGTGGCGCTGGTTTGGTGCAAATAGTTGACCATTTGCAATAGTTGACCATGGCATTCTTCTGACATTTGGAAATCCCCAAATGGGCGTAGCTGTTTGACCATCACTAGCATGTGGAGTTCATGCTGGAAGCTTTTGGAATCTGATGTTCTCCATTCATGGCACTACACTGAAGGCACTAAGAGCCAGCCAGTATAGTACAGAGCAACTATATCGTCTATGTCAGCAAAGAACCTGACCGAGACTGGGAAAAAGCTCTATTTCATCTGTGGGTCAGCTTCCCATACCTGTGCCCACCCATGCTGAGGAACTAGCTCTGTAGGGATACAATTTCTGCCTGGTATATGATTGCTCTATTCAGCAAGTCTCTGAGTTTCTGTCCTCTGGTATATGATCCATTCCATACAACACCAGTGAGAATGCATGGCATGCAAATCAGCAGTTACTTTGGACTGCATCTCTTTTCATCATATCTTCTTTTTATGGCACTGTCAATAATATAGAGCTGTAAGATGCCGCGTGCTGCATCTACTGTAGCGATGCTGAGCTTGAAATGTTCTTTTTTCTGTGGGAGTTGCTAGAGGCAGAAGAGCTTCACTTTGAGATACTACTAAGTTCAAAGTGCTAGTAATTAGGAGAAACCATTATCTGACCTTAAACTGAATATGTCTCTTCTGAACACAGAGTGTTTGAGACAATAAACAGAGCCCTGCAACATTGCTCTCCCAGTCATTTTCCAGATGCCACTGCTTTGTTTCCTAAACTGAAACTCTGCTTTGTGTTTTTTTTAGTAAGTATGGCGTTCTTTGATCTTGTCCCATTGCCTGTAGAGGGGATACAGGTTAATAAGGTCTATAATTGCTTTTTGTTTAGAAAATTGAGTACTCTGCTTGTGGTTAGTGCTCAGAAGTGTTTCTTAGCACTTCTTAGCACTTCATTCCTGCATGCTCTTGGGGACAAAATATGTCATTCCAGTAGGAGACAGAATATATCATTCCAGTGGGGAAACGAAAAACATTTCAGTATAGGCGAGGGTATGTACTAGAGGATGGGGTTTACTCCCTTCTAATCTGGGCAAATCAGAATTTGCCTACTCCCCACAACAGGCTAATTGATCCACTTTTCAATATACCTTTATACCCCTGAACTTTCTCATTAATATACATTGAGGAAAAGCAAAGAACATCTTCAGGAGGGATGTGGGAAGTCCCTCCCAGTGTGGAGGGTAACCATGGCACATTTTCAGATACCCAGTGGGGATAAAAAGCTTTGTTGGCAGCCTTGACAAACTGAATGAAGAACAAAAAGCTTTTCGCTACAGATACAAGGAGCAGGAGAAGGAGCAAGAGAAAAAAGGAGAGGGAAAGATCAGCCACTTGAGGGGGAGTAAATAATGAGTATTTAGTTCATTTTAGTACCTGAAACAGCTCTGGTGGCCTAGGGTATAATCTAGAGACACTTCTATTCATAGAGCTAAGAAAGAAGCTGGAGAAAACAGTTTGATCAAAAGCAGAGCAGAGCGAGTGTATATTTGTTTCAGAATTCCTTGTAATGCTTTTGCTTTGCTTTTATTAGTGGACTGAAATGGCAGTAGTTTAGTTCAAGTTACTACTGTAGCAGTGTAAGTCAATCAGAAATTTGACTGTCTTACAAAAAAAAGCCTGATTATGAGATAGTTAATACAGTTAATTCACGTTTTCAATTATTATCCCACAAAGATATGTCTATGAGGAAAACTTCACTATGCTAAAGTTCTTCCACAAAGATTGATATAGGTGACAAAATTTAATTAAAGGTTTTGATTTATTCCCACTGAAATGAGTAGGAAAACTCTCATTCACGTCAAAAGCAGCAGCTACCTTTTATATATGACTAGTATAAAAAATATACAGTTGAAAATATCAGAAGAAAACAAGCTCATGGTAAGGACTCAGAAGTAACCGAACCAAAACTCCTATACACTTACATGTAACTGTGTATGCCCAGATAGCTCTATGGACTTCAGCAGTGCAGAGCTACTCACACAACAAACATTTTCCAAGTGAATGATTGAGCGTTTTTAACATTTACCTTTGTTTTGCTGCAAATGAGTTAAAAGTTTCTCCAAATTATGTAGCTTCCTATTCCAGTACACATGCACACAGAAAGAATATAGCTAAAGTATTTAGTGAGGGTAGGAATTTTATAAAGGTAACATTTTATAAAGGAAAATTCCAAATCAGTTTCTGGGCTGGGATGCTGTACACCTACTTTCTGCAGGAGAAAGCTTTACAAATGAAATATAAACCTTCTAGAAATATGACACAGATTTGGAAAAGATTGCCAAGTAATCATCCAATGATAGACTATTCACACAGAAAATCAAGTTATACCCTGAGAATCAGCCAAGTTAGCAGCAAGAGACAAGGATACTCAAAGTGGAAGGAATTATGAAATTTAAAAATTATAATAACGAACATGAGAATATTAAAAATCAAAATACATAAGGAGTTCCTCTATGACTGTAAACAGAAAAATGATATACCTTCCTTTTAAGAAAGATAAGAAGGTGGATTTAGGGAACTACAGGCTGATTAGCCTTTCTTCAGTCCTGGGGAAAACTATAGAGGATATTCTCAAAAAAGCTGTTTCCAGACACATCAAAGACAAGAACACGATCAGGAACAGTCAGCTTGTATTTATCCCTTGGCAAATCATGCTTGGCCAATCTGACAGCCTTCTATGGTGAAATGGCTGCATCTGTGGATGAGGGGAGAGTAGCAAGTCTTTAGCAAGACTTTCGACACTATTCCATAGCTCCTGCTAGCCAAACAAGGCCAAATGGACTGGATGGGTAGACTGTAAGAAGGGGTGGAAAATGGGCTAGACCTTTGAACTTGAAGGGTCTACAGTTTCAAGTCTAAGAGTTCATGGTGTTACTTGGGGGTTGATACCTATTGGGGCCAGCTCTAATGCCTTCATCAGTGACCTGGACAACAGGACTGAAGGCATCTCAGCCAGCCTCCAGATGACACCAAACCAGAAGGAGCAGTTGATGCAAGGGAGGGTAGGGATGCTACTCAGAGGCATCTAGACAAGCAAGAGGAATGGGCTATTAAGAATTTCATGAAGTTGAACAAGGACAAATGCAAAGTCCTGCAGCTGGGGAAAAGCAAGCCATGCATCAATACAGGCTGGGAACTAACTCGCTAGGTAGCAACACTGCAGGATAGGACCTGTGCGTTCTACAGACAGTAAGTTGCACATGGATCAGCTCTGAACACTTACAGCAATGAAGGCTGAACGTATACGAGGATGCATTAGTAACAAATTAGCAAGCAGGTTGAGGGAATGGATTATTCCCTTCTGCTTGGCACTGGTGAGGTTTGACTAGAGACCTCCAGAGGTCCCTTATAATCTATTTTTCCTATAATTCTGTGGAATGGTTTCATAATTCTCATATTCAGTACTGTTCATTAGTTTTTTTCCTGAGTTTGTTAGAGGTCTATGGTAGGGGTTAAGTTAGAGTAATAACTATACATACACTGAACAAGAGTCTTTTCACACGGACCAAAATTCTGGAAGTTGGTAGGACATACAAGATTAGGTCCTTGATTATTGACACAGAGGAAATATTCACATGCAATGTAAAGGTAAAGCATTTTATTTTCCAGTTACATGTATAAACATTTTTATTTAGGGAGAAAAGCTTTTTAAAAATTTCTTTTAACTTGTAGTTCTAATAGTTCTAATTTTGACCTCTCTACTAATCATTAATACATGTTTATCTAGCTGCATCAGAACTACACTGTTCTCCTCCTCTTTGCCTCCCACGTCGGTGTGTAGGATTAAGTAGAAGTGCTAATTCTAGGTTATTGAGTATGGCTTTGATAATTACAGTTATAACTGGAGAGTAAGGTTTGAAGTTTAGCTTTGCATTTTGGGGTGGTTTTTTTGTTTGTTTGTTTCAGTGTGTTTTTTTGTTTTGGTTTGTTTGTGGTTTGTGTTTTGTTTTTCTTTTTCTGATGGCACACCTTTACCAATGATGCTCAGCTGACTAGGAACCCAACCCACAAAACCCATTCTTTAGACTGCAACTATGCTGAACTGTGGAATATATGCTTTGAGTCCAGCCTCACTCAACTTTAAAAATGAAAAGCTAGCCTGAAGCCAGCAATCTAATTGTTGTAGAAAGTTAAAGTTCTTCCTCTGTGTAATTTGCAAAAAGTGAAGCCTGATTTTTCTCCCTCTTCTGCTCGTCAAGGGGGTGCCTGAGGCTTTGTTTTAAAGCACAAAATTAAGATCTCTTGTCATTTCAGTTGCCAGTGTTTGCTCTCACCTTTCCCAATTGCACAGCCCAGCTCCTTAGTTTGTCTTTGTCTTGAACCATATGGGGTAGCCCTGCCTACACACTTGATAGCTATGTCACTTGGCATTTTAATGGGCCTACTGTCCAAGAAAAGAATTTTTCATTAGGCTTGATCTAATGTTTGCTTACTACTGAAAAGGTCCTCTTTACACAGGATCTAGTCCGGCATGATTATGAGCCACGATATCTCTTTCAGGCGTAATATAGTTTCCCCTCTCTCAGTTTCTCCTTCATCATAATGATCTGTATAAAAAGCTGATCTAAACATTTTTTGCTTTGCTTTTAAACTGATGGAATAGTTAGACTTATTGCTGTAAATTGATATGGCTCTGATCCTGCACTACTTGTTTATGGAAAACTTAATTAAGGGAAAGTAGCAATTGCATAAATCTGACTTTATTCTGAATTTTTAAAAAGAATTATGGTATTTCATTGGTTGGTGTGAGGAAATAAAACAGATGACATATTTTTATGCGTTTGGTTTGACTGTTTCAGCTGTGCTCACCTCAGCCGCTGTTGATTGACATTCCATGGAAGTTGCAACAGCCACTAATTTTAAAATAAACTGCTTTGAAATATATTTTCCTATTTACTCCAAAATCCATGCTTTGGACCTAAAGCAGGCTGATCTTTATTAAAGGTCAGACAGAAATACTCAGGCTACAACTCCTGGGAAATGTTTGGGTTCATACACAGCCACCTCTGTTGAAAATGTGCTGTTTACTCCTGGGGAGCTGCAAAACTCCCATAGCAGTACCATGTACTTGCACTATGGTAAAATGTGAGAAACTGTGTCTTAAAATCATCATAAAGGAAAAGGATTTGGAATATTTGTAGATGTTTCTAGAATATGTTAGTTCATCACTTTCCCTCTATCTGCTGGCTGCACTTACAATTACATAGCACAAATAGGAACAAAGTTTAGGCTGGATTATGCAAAGATTTCTGATGACAGTTTTAAGTAATGAAGTCATCCTGAGATGTACTAAGGAAGCCGATGTCAGACCTCTCTCTTCTATATACTAGCCTATTAAAAATAAATTTACATTTAAGGTCTGATATGAAACCCCTTGAAGTTAATGGAAAGACTTTAATGCTCTTCAACTAAAATGCATGTACAAGATCACATATTTTCTATGATTCTATTTCTGTAACAGCTTGGTAGGATTTACTATTCCTATACATTTCCAGCAAGGCTTCCTCCAGTTCCTTTTGTTGTTATTATTTCCCCTCATGATAATATCATAACCTTTTCTCTTCAGCATCTCTAAGGGCCTACCTGATTTTCCTACCAGCCAGCAGCTTAATTCTCTCCTAAGATGTGAGTTGTGTGTGACTCTCCAAACCTACCAGTCTGGCTTCTGAATGCAGCTGTAATTAAAAAAACCCCAACAAATAAACCATGAATTCTGCTTTTTGCAAACAGTCCAAGCCAGAACTTCTTCCTAATTCTGTCTGTCTGTCTGTTATTTTTTTTTTTAATTCTTTGACTTTATACAGTATTTCAGTTTAAATTCTGGTTGGAGTTATATTGGCTTCATATCTGCTGTTGTTACCTCTTCATGGAAGAGCAAAGCTATTTACTGCAGCAAACACTGCTGGAATGCAGTGTCACAATAATAGACATTTGCTGTTTATACACAGTGGGTACTATTTCTTTTCCAGATAGCAGTTTAGAATACCTTTGTAATTATTTTTTATACATCCTGAAGGCAAAGGCCTTGGTAGTATTAAGTTAACAAGCAATAAGATGAGAGGAAATGGACACAAGTTGCGCCAGGGGAGGTTTAGACTGGATATTAGGAAAACTTTCTTCACTGAAAGGGTTGTCAAGCACTGGAACAGGCTGCCCAGGGAAGTGGTTGAGTCACCATCCCTGAAGGTATTTAAAAGACACGTAGATGTGGTGCTTAGGGACATCATTTAGTGGTGGACTTGGCAGTGCTAGGATAATGGTTGGACTCGAGGATCTTAAAGGTCTTTTCCAACTTAAACAATTCTATGATTCTATGAAGTTAGTGTATTAACTGCTGTAGCTTCTTGTGAAATGCATTTCCAAGCCCTGTGATGTGGTAAGAGATGGATTCAAATTAAAACTATAAATTTGCTAGTTGCAAGGGGTAGAGAGAAGAGAAATGGTGATCAGCAACATCCAGATGTTGCAAATTGGCCCACATTTCAGTGAGCCATCCCAGAACTGTGGAACGGACTGTTCCGAATATGGGAGTGATTATGATCCAGTTCTAAGGCTTCTTTCCATTCCCTTTTTTGTTTGTCTTTTTTCCTTCTCTTGAGCCCTCCTCCTTCCCACCTCTTCCAAATTTTGACCTTCTTAAATTTTTATACATCTTTGCAATCTCTGACTAACAATGAAGAACTCAGACCCAGAACTTGGCACTGGGATGCAGCAGAAGTTTGTGGTTACCTCTTAAAAGCTTAAGTCCAGTTGTAGAGAAAAAAGTAATGGTAATGAATGGCTGGAGAACAGTTACATGAAAGCTGTGTTCTCACATACTGCATAGCACTCACAAATGCAAAGTCAACACTTATCAACAACTACCACAAAATCCTATTGTAAATATCCTACATACAATTACAGTCATTAGCACTAGAATAGTGCAGATACTGTTGGAATATTTTCTTAGTAACTATGATCTTCTGTTTGCTTGTTTCTCTTCCTGATTTTAATGGTAACTTTGGTATATTTCTGCAAAGTAGATTAGCATTGCTTTGTATGTAATCCTGAAAGACTTCTGATGCACTTTATGCTTTAATGTAATTATGGCTAATAGATGGAATACATCAGCTTTATAAAGGTTGTTCATATCTCTGCCGGATACTTGGCTGAGATAAACATGTATCTAGTTTATTTAACATAATTAACTACCTGAAGTATTAGAATTCTTACACAGTAATTCACAAGAGCCATAGACTGAAAGATTACTGGAGAGACACTGCATTTTATGAGACAGCCCCAGCTTGATGTACGCACCACACTGGGTAGTGCTAATAGGCTGTGATCCAGTAGACTCCTTTCTCCTCCTCCCCTGTAAAAATGATGGCGGGTGAAGATTTGATAATCCCTAGTTCCCATTCAGTAAAGAATTAAATTAGGCATTTTATTTATTTCCCATCTAGCTGATATGCTTTCCTGTATTTGTACCAGAGAAAGACTGCAGCATACCAAGGAGAATACAGCACTAGGGCTGTACCAAGGCTGGCACAGTTTCCTTTACTTCCCTTCCAGCCCAACCTCCTTTCCTCTCTGCACTGACACGGAGGCCATGATTCAGAGCCCATTGCAATGGATGGCAATCTTGATATCCTTAAACAGCCACTGCCAGTAATTACTAAAAAACGGTTTCCTTCCGTTTCCTTGCATAACTATGTTCTCCCTGCCCCTGCTGTTGATTCCAGCTCTGATAGTCTAAGGCCACCTCTGAGACCAGGAAGCACTGAGCTACTTCATGCTGCAGCTGGAGAGTGCCAGAAACAATGGGAGAAAAAAAATAAGCCTGACTTCTACATAATCTTGATATTTTTATAAGCCAGCCAGGAAGACAGTGATGTAGGACCATGCAAATGCAGAAGTTTAGTGGGTACAGTTCTGTATGGGAGCTCTGAAGACAGGGATTCATCTCCCACACCTTCTGCATCTGTAGATTGCCACATTGATTTAGTTACTTGAGATGCATCCCATGAAACATGAGGCACCAAAATATGACATCTCTAGAGGTGCGAGAAGGCTATACTCCCAAAGCAGGCATTGCCTGTTGAAGCTTTTTCTGTGAAAATCTGGACCCATGGAAATCAATGAGGAATTACCTCTCCATGTCCAGACAGCTATTGAGCTGGAAGAAGGAGGTTCTTAATTACAATCATTTAGCATAAACGCTTCTTTTCGGGAATGGGAAATTGATCTGACAAGCTGATAGAAACTGCAAACTGTGTGTGCCAACAGGAGACGGGGGAGAAAAAGCAGGAAGGTAGGAAATATTATTTTCTCATTCTTCAAATTAATACTTTGAGGAATAATTTGGCAATTGCTTATTGTTCTAATGAACCCCTGCTCTTGATTATGATAAATACTAAATTATATGATAATTTCTCCTTTGCTTTCACTGACAAAGTTGTCTGTATTGACAAGACACAATGAGATTTTTTTTTTAAATGGGAAGCAAAAAGCAGAGGATTTCCTGCAATGCTGCAAAGCACTCTGAGCTGGTGCGCCTAATGCAGGGATGCTTATGATAAAGCACTGCAGAACACAGTTGATTAGAGCATTGAATTAACTATGCTCTTGTGTGCTCTCTCTCTCATCATCTTGTTCGTTCTTTCAGCCTCCTATTTCACCCTTTCAATCTGCACATTATTGTTTTCTTGTCCAGAAGTTTTTCTGAGAATTCAGCACAAATGCCAGCACTTGGCTTTCATCAGAAAACAAGCCCCAGCATTCTGCTCCAGTGACTCCCAACAAATCGTGCTCATGGTGGCTTCTTCAGGTCAGGCTCCAACAGTCTATGTAGATTACATGAATGTGGAATAATACAGAACAGCTGTATAAACCTATGATCTTTAGTGTTTATTTGCCTATGAAATGCCGTCACTGCTCTGACAGTAGCAATCAGACCTAGGACTTCTCTTTCTAAAGGCATGGTTGAACTTAAAGGCACAAGACAGTCAGGTCAAAGGGTATGAAGTGAAAGTAAAGTCACGATTAAGGCTGTTTCTGCAGGCCTGTGATGGGATGTAGAACCATATCCAAGCTTGTGCTAAAGCACCTCTCCCCACCCATACTGTCTCCAACCACTGCCTTTAGCCATGGGGCACATGAGAATCAGGTGGCACTGCCTCAAGGCCAAACAACAAAGATCACATTTGCATTTGTGCCACCCAGATACTTCCTCTGGTTGGGAGGCTTTTCTGAAGGCTCAGATATCCACATATATGTCAAAGTCTGAAGCTGAGGTCTCTCAGTATGAACCGCTCACTATGCACATGACCGAAAGGGTAGGTAGGTCATTGGCAGTAAGGATTAATAGCAGGCTCTCTGGCTTAAACATCTGAATGAGCCTTCACTGTCTGCACTAACGCATACAGTGCTATTAAGGCAAATGCTTTAAAAAACGTAAATCTCTGTGGAATCGTAATTTACTCCCATGAATTGCAAGCTATGCGTGAAAATGTTAGAGTTTTCTGACTGCAAGACTAGTTCTGCCCTTGGATATACTACATTATTTTCCCACTGAAGTGAGACAAGAAAGTAAATGCTTCTTGGAAGTAAATAATATCAAAGTGAAGAATGGTGTATATTGTGAATATACACTTCCAGCCATATATTTGCATTCATTTTGAGGTAAGGCAAGCCTGATAGAATGAGTCTTTTATTTTCTAATACTAAAGTGATATTTGCTATCATAATAGAGCCATGTGTCTTCTGAGGGCATTTCTGATCTTATTGTCTGTTAGACCTACAGTAATAGTATGACTCCTATTCTTGTGGATGCTTATACCAGGAATGTCATGCTGTACCTCAAACCCAAATACCGTTAATGTCTGACCTGAAGTTGTAACTGGCAAATAGAAGCAGGGAATCAATGGGCTTTCACCTTTAAGCTACTTTTTAATTCAAATCTCTACTAACTAATACTCCAGAGCAAACTTCTGTTAGCGGCTCTTCTCATTTATGTAAGAGCTTTCTCTGCAACCCCTGGCATGAACTGGGGCTTTTGCAGTCAGGACTCTGCACAGTCCTTGCACTCATGCAGATTTTCACTGATTTTACTGGGCATTGTGTGATTCTGAGGGTCCATTTGCATGAACTTCTGGTAGAAATTGCCTTTTAAGAACTTTAAAATGTACTTTTTTTTATGTCCTGTATCTGAAGACAGGATGTTCTGCTGGCCATATGTAAAAGCTCATGATTAGACTACATGTTACTAGCTAGCAAAAGTCCATTTTAACGAGACTTTAAAATATGAACAAGGTGTATTTCCTTACTTGTCAAATGCCCTTGGCCCTGTATGATATTCTACCAGGCAGACCATAGGTGATGAGGTAAATGAGGATGGTGCTCTGAGCCTCCTTATGGACATGATTCATACCTACAGCACAGCACCTTTGCAGCTGCCGTACTAATGTATATGACCAAAAATTTCCAGTCTCTGCACGTGACTTTTGACCACAGAGGTTTTCGTCCCCCAGCCCCTGCATGGACAGGACTGCTCCCATTCACCTCCTGCAGTATGCTGGGTTGGAGTGGCCTGGTGTGGGCTGTCCCTTTGCCAGAGACTCCCCAACACTGTCATGAGGCTCCGTCAGAAAGCTTCAAGCTTCCATGACAGCCACCTTCCTAGGGCATAATTAAAAATTGCAGTGATGTGTGAAAAAGTGGAGTTAGTAACCTCCCATTGTTCAATGCTTTTATACCAGCTATTCATAGCACACTTATAATAAAATTGTATTTCTAATATCAATAGCATTCTAGTAAAGCATCCAATGCACAGTTTTGGGGGAAAACCCAAAAAATCTTCCAGGAAGTCACTATTAAGCGGGAATGAGATTAAAATCCTTTTCTTGGCCTTACTGTTTGGTAAATTTAGCATTCATTCTTTAAGAAGCATCAGTCTCTTTCTGCATGATCAATATTTAAATATTGAGACTTAAAATACTAGGAATATTGTTTTCTAGTATCAAACTGCCTCCACCAGTAAAAATTGTACATCCACATAAATGTAACAAATGCATTAACCTAAACCATAGATCTTTTTAAAAACTGCCAGTGTTTAATTGTCCCAATTAAAAAGCAACATTCTGTAGCAAGCAGATGATGAAAACACTGAACAGAGCTCCCAAGCTTTTGACAACAATGAAAATAAAAGAAATAATAAAATAGAAATGTGTTCTCTAAAATGCTTCAACCACTATTACTTAAAACATAGTTTAGTTTATTTGGGAGAATGTTAATATGAATTCTTTTACTTCTTACTTTTATAGAAGCATATAAACAGCTCCCGAATAAAAATCTGTCTGCATATGTGCAAATACCATGAGAAGATCATGACAAACCCAGTAACCTTACACCAACAGTGTCCAGAGTTCCTGATACTTTATAAGTGAAAGAGAGAACAACATAGTGCTTATACCTGTGCAATATTTGAACAAATCCCTTGTGATTGATATTTTATGAAAATATAAATGAAATCCTATTTCCCTTGCATAGTTTGAAGGAGACATCTTGTCTTCCTTCCAAAACACCATGTTTCAATAAAGTGAATATAAAACAAGGCTACAAATACATGCTTATGAAAAACAAGTAAGTATTTTCTGCAGTGAAATGATGTATCTTGGGAAGCTCATATTGAATGTGGTGTAAATGCACTGGCAGAAATTCCACAAAGAATTCTGTCTTTTACTAAACTGATTAAGGTTGTGGTTGTGGGATTTTCTGTTGATGTTGCTATAATTAATTTTTTTTCTTCTGTTGCTTATAAAGCAAAATCATTTTGTAATTATGTGATAAAATTATTCTGACACTGCAGGAGTATTGCCTTACATAACAAAATCAATAGCTTCAAGTATTATAAATGATCTGGTAACTGCCCTGAAGAGTCGTATTCTATTACTTCTCCTCATTTTCCCACAGGAAAGTAATGAGTTCCCAAGCCCATACTTACTGTTTAGTCCTTTATTTCCATACTCCCTACCAGATAGGTCTGAAAATGTGAGGCCCATCATTAAGAAATTCGGGTCTCCACTTCCATAAGGGCTTAACTCATTAGTTCACTTGGCTTGTCAAGAAGTGTAGTTAGGGCAAAATGTGGACCTATAGTTAAAAAGACTTCAACTTGTTATGCTTAGAGATAAATTTGCTTGGAGTCCCTGCAAAAGTACAAAGCCTGACTAACTCCCATGCTTGAATAGGACTCACCTATGTGGTTGTCTCTACTAGGCTAGGACTTATTTGAAACAGGCAATTTATAACAAAGAAGGAACCTGGGCAAAGAAGGAACCCAGCAGCTGGTGTGATTTGACAGCCTGCTTATAGTTAAAGCATGACCTCAAGAGGCTGGGGATTTGGATTCAAAACCAATAATTCTACATGTATCTATAGTTTACTGCCTGTCAGGACTGAAGCAAGATAAAATATATCTTGTTTGCTTAATGAAAAAAGAACATCCTGACACAGTGAACAGCACAAAAGTGACTAATCCATCTCTATCTTCCCTAGTGAATATTATTCATTATGCTGTTTGCTTTTCTAGAACTTTTTTTTTTTATAGTCTGAAGCAATAATTGCATATGTAACTACTAGCATGAGATATGTATGGGAAAGCTGAGCCAATAATTTACAACCTGTCAGGGCAATAAATATATCTTGGCTTTTGGTGAACTATCACTAACCTGCATACTTTTTTACCCCATTTTGTGTATTTCTTTAAACTGGTCACCGAATGTCTGAGGAGAACGGTTCTTGATCAGGAGGTATTTTTCGGATTAGCTGCTCGCGATCATGATCTGACCAGCACAAGTTCCACCTGTGTAATTGTGCACCTCAGCAGCGGGATACCTCCCTAAGCCAAGAGTGCAATTTCTTCACGTGCAATTTCTCAGCAAGTTTGCTTGAGGAAAACAAGTTGAGAACACCTATTTTTCACAATTTCTGCAGGACTCATTTTATGGATGTCCTGTGCGTGAAGGGTCCTGCCGGGGAACCAGCTAGCCATAACAAGTTACAGAGAACCACTGCAAAAGAGTCGTAAGAAACAGCCTGGAGCAAGTCGGAGTGAAAGATGCCGTTTGTTAACGACTTCGCTCTCAGCTCCCGCAGGCATTTGCCTCAGGAAAGTTTAGCGGCCCTAGGTGAGCCCTCCGCCGGGGAGCAGCACTGTGCTCGGGGCTGACTCTCGCAGAGACAGGCACCCGTTTCGGGTGCGGGGACACCGGCGGGGGGGTTCCCCCGGTCCAAAGCCTGCCTGCCCGCCGCCGCCAGCCGCGTTGCCCCGGCTGCCGCCGCCGCCGCTGCCGCCGCTGTCCGCGGTGCTGAAAGCGGGGCCGGGCCGGGCCCGCAGCCGGCGGCAGAGCGCCCGGGGGCTGGCGGGGCGCGGAGAGGCCGGGGAGCGGGGCAGAGGGCGGCTGGGGGGGGGCGTGTTAAGGAGCAGCCGTGAGGAGCTCGCCCCGGAGCAGCTTCCTCGTCCCGCTGCGGCCGGAGAAGAGGCTCCGGGCAGGGCGACTCGGGGGGGGGGGGGGGGCATCTGGATCCTCGCAACGGCGGCTCGCTGAGCCGCGTGGGGCGGCCCCTTTCCCCACCAAGGTCCTCCGGCCCTTCGCCGCCCCCTTTTACCACGACGAGGAAAGTTTTGTCAGCGGTATCTTTCTCCCCACCTTTGGGACCGGACCCGGCCGGGAAGCGGCGGCGGCAGGGGACCGGGGGAGGGGAAGGGGGGGGGGGGGGAGTTATATCTCCTACTTATTTATTTATTTAGCTCTTTCCTCCCTCAGGTCGCCATGGTGATACCGAGCTCGCTCTCCCTCCGATCAAGCGGAGACGGGCACCCCTTCGTGAGCACCCCCTTCCGCTCCCGCTGCCCCTCTCCCCCGGCGGAGGCTCTCCCCTTCCCTCCCCGCCCGCCCAGCGGGGCCGGGGCCGCGCCGCCCCCTCCACCTGGGTCCGGCTCCCCTCAGCCTGGCCCCGGCTGCCCTCGGCCTCGCCCCGGCTGCCCTCAGCGCTGCCCGCCTCAGCCCAGCGCGACCCCAGCTCCCCTCAACGCAGCCGCCCCGCGCTGCCCTCCCGCAGGAGCAGTCAGACGGGAGCAGCCAAAACACCTTCCCCCCCTCCCCCGCCTCGATCCCCGCTTTGAAGTTCTTCCCCGCTTCGGCACCGCCGCTGGGGAGGGGGCGGCCGGGCGGGACGTCGGCCCTGCTGGCCCCCGCCCGCGGGTGCCCGCTGTCGAGCCCCGAGGCGAGGGGATGCCGGCGCAAGCCCCGGGCCCGTAGCGGCGGCAGCTCTCTGCCCCGAGGGAGCGGGGCCGGGGCTCCCGGGCGGCAGGCTCCCGCGACGGCAGCTGGAAGCGGGGCCGGCCCGGCCCCCCCGCCGTGTCCCCCCCTCGGCCACCGCTCCCCAGCCGCCGCCTCGCCGCTTGCCCGGCAGAAAGCGGCGGAGGCTGCTCGCTCCCCCGGTTACATAAGTACAGCACCCCCGGTAATCGGGGGGCTTGAGGAAGGGCGGGTTTTTTTTTGGGGGGGGGTGCGGTGTGGAGAACCGCGGCGGCAACGAGCCGTGAGGGCACAGGCACGGAACCGCAAGCCCCGCAGGACCTCCGCCTCCCTCCGGTAGCCCTCCCCACCTTACCTGGCGGCGGCACGCTGCTCTCACTCCATGCCGGCTCCCCGCGGGACGGGGCAGGGCGGCGCTGCCCGGCTCTGCACCGGCTCCGGCTCCGGCACCGAGCCGGTGGGTGCGTTCTCGCGTGTGAGCGCCGCCGGCTGTCACACGGCCCCGAGGATGCTGCCGGGCGTCTCCATTCCCTTACGCCGCTCGCCCACTTCCCGCGCCGCTCCGCCGCTCCGCCGCCGCCGCGCAGACGGGCACGCCGGGCCAGCGGTACCCCGGCGCCGGCTGCGGGGCTCCGCTCCGGGCCGCTTCGCAGCGTAGAGCGGGGCAGCCACCGGACGGCCGCGGCGGCGCCGCGCGTGTCCTGCCCCTCGGTGGTTACGAGGGAGGCGGCGCGGAGCGCGGAGCGCGGCGGGAGGGCGGGCGGGCGGGCGGGCGGGGGAGGCGCGGCCCCGCGGAGGCAGCCGCGGGCGGGCCCAGGGGCTGCGGCCGGCGCCGGGGGGCTGCGCTAGCCCGGCCGGCGCGGCGGCGGCGGCGGCGGCGGCGGCGGGTGGGAGCGCGGCTGCCGGCAGCGCCACCTGCGGGCAGCGCGGGGCGGCGGGGGCGGCGCGCTCCTTCCGCGGGGGCGGCCCGGCCCGCTGCCCCCTCCGCTGCCCCCCGCGGCTCTCCCCTCCCCGGGCTCAGCCGCAGGGGAGGCCGAGGAGGGGAGCGGGGCGCAGCGGAGGTGTGACGGCGGGGAGCCGTCCCCGCCGGAGAGCGCCGTCGCCTCCCGTGGGGGTGGGTGACACGGGGGAGGCCCCGGCTCTCCCCTGCCGGGAGCGCGGGTACCAGCTCCGGCAGCCTCTCGCCCCGCCGTGGGCCTGGGGACCGTCCCGCCTTCCCCGGGAGAGTCCTCCCCGGCGGGGCGTCCGAAGGAACCGCGGGTGTATCCGGGTGACCGGCGGGGGCCTGGGTTTGTGCCCCGCAGGACTTCTCTGGGGGGTCTGCAAACGAGCCTCCACCTCCTTTGGGGCACTTAACAGCACCCTTAGCCACCCTCCTCGCCGATTCAGTCCGTGGGAAGGTAGCATCTTTGACGCTACTTTCCCACTCTCAGGTTTGGTTGCAATCGGCCACCAGATACCACATTCCTGGGAAGGAAGGGCAGGTACACATGTTCAGACACTAACAGACACTTTACTTAGGCATCCTGTTCTTAGAAAACCTGGCTGAAAAGTAAACCAAGGCGGCATTTGCCAGACATCATCCTGAGCATTTTTTTCTTGCAGGATGCATCCTTTCCAGACTACTCCACCTTACACTTCACCTTTTGTTGTCTACATTGTGTTAAATTATCCATATTCCAAACTAATGCACCTATTCAGTGGGAAGCAGAATGGGGGCACAACTTTTCGGGTAACATAAATAACAGCAATCTGTGCTTTCACAACTCATTTCAGTTTCTCTGTATTTCTTTTTTTCCCTAAGATTAGTTGCAAGCCCAGGTCCACAGCTCATCTGTACTCTGTGACCATGTTTCACCAATGATCTTATTTTTTTCTCCTTCTTTGAGACAAAAGTAGTATTTTAAACCAGCACCACTGTAGCTTGTAAAATCTCCTTATTTGCATTTCCTTTCTCACCTCACCCTTCCTCTTCACACCTTCCTACATTTCCTAATGTACTTTCTGGGAATCTTTTTTTCTCTGTCTAATCTCATCTGAGTCCATGCGTTTGTGTTGTGGATGTATTATATCATGCTAGTCTAAAAAATGGCTGTGTTCTAGTTTCTTAAGCTTTCTCCATAAAAGGGAACTTCACTGAAAAGAGCAATATGAGGCCTCTTCTTCCTTGCAGATTTGCACGACTATTCATTTCTTCTTGTAAACTACTGCTCTTTAAATCTCTTCCCTTGTGCTAGGCGAATATCTACTGGAACACTATCTGTCCTCCAAGCTGAAGTTCCTTTTCTAGACCCTGCTCCACTTGTTACTCATTTTTCATGCTTTCATTTGCCAACACAGCAGGTAAAGTGGGCATATTCAAAATGGAGAAAGAGTTTCGGTGGAACAAGGATATGTATGAGTTTATCCTTCCTGACTTCACGATCCTGACACAACGTGATGCGTGATAGGGCCTTTTATCTCTATTAATTGTTAAATATTTCAGGAGGAGCAGCATATGGATGGTTACATTGAGCTTGGAACCATAACAGCATCATTAAATTGCACAAACCCTTGTGCTTTCCAAATGGCGCTTTTTCTCTTGGGGCACACAAACTAAAATGGCTCTTGAACAGGTGCACAAATAATTATTTTATACTTAGCCTGCTGTCCCCCTTCAATCTATTTGTCTCAGTTGCAGTTTTCTCTAAGCCAGCTCCATGAATCTCACTGCAGAACCTCTCAGAGTCTATTAATACTTATGCTAGCACACACAGAAAAGATGCCTGCTACTTTTTTAAGGTCCCAGGCAAATGCCTGACTAGTATGTTGCTGAGATTTCTTTTCTCTTTGTATTTCAGTTGAAGGCCAAAGCAGTACTTGAACTGGCAGTCTCTAAATCCGTATTGCTTGTTCAGGGTGATTTCAGTTAATGGGCTTTGACTCAGAGATCCCTCCCACCTCCCTTTGGACGGATAGTCCCAGAAACAACTTGACTTCACCAGACTTGTACTTTGCCTGAGAGAACAGTTTATGTCAGGAACCGAAGTTTATATCAGCCTGAGGTTTTTGGAATTGGTTTTGGAAAGTACATTTTTTAAACAACAGGAAAAGTAGAGGCATGGGTTGATAAGGTTAAGAGGTAGAAGAGACATCCTACTTAGAAGCCTAACCTTAAGGATTTACATTAGGAGTCTGCTCTACTTAGGCTATTGAAGAGAGACAGGAGCCCGCAGAGGGCTACTCAGTGCACCCAAAATAAACATCAGTTCTGAATTGCTCTCTGGAGGTTTTTTCCTCCCTCACCTTTTGTTAATTGTATGGGGATTGTGTAGAGGTTGTGGGGAGATTATATGGAGACTAACTGCCTAATCTGGGATCTGATGCATGATATCCCCCTCCAGTTTTCATTTTGCCAATGTAACACGGCATTTACACATGGAGAAATCACTTGCCAGCACATCTCTATGAGTGATTTTGATGTTTGCTTGCCAACTGGAGATAGTTGTATTTCAGTGAAGCTACAGCTCCCAGTACAAAATGTGAATGCACATTATTCCCATGACCTTATCCTGTGAACTCATGACAATAGCTTCACATTAGCATTATTTAATTCGCATCTGTAAGTGTATGCAATGCCATCAGCTTGCTACCTACACTGTAGTTTCCGATATGCTGAATCACCTATGCCAATCCTATATGTACAGGCTTTGCTTGCCATGTGCATTCTGCAAATGCAATCCCATGCACGACAAACAGCATTGCATGCTTAAAGTCTGATGAAATTGAGCCAGAGCTATCAGTTCTTCCCTTCAAGTTCTGAAATGTTTACTTTTCTTGGTATACATCCCTCCTTTCCTCTGGAAGGGATGAGTAGATGAATCAAAAATGTGTCTGCAGAAGAATTTTGGCCACAGAAGAGCGTTTCATACATAAACTCTGAGTTTTAACTATTTTAAAGAGTCAGTAGTTTTTAATCTGTCTCATTAAAGGATTGCTGTTTAGCTGTAACACAAAGCTTGTCCAATGTTCTTCTCAAAATTACAGCACTTACCTGGAGATATTAAAATCACTCCTGAACGCAGCCAAAAGCATCTGTTTTTATGACTAAGATGTACTCTTTGACAGTCATATGGCTAGCTGATCCTGACCCACGGCTCCTAGACACCATCACAAACCAAATACACATGGAGATCAGACCTGGGGGCGTTTTGATGTACAAAGGGAACAAATCATCTGGGAGCTTTGGAGAAGCCGCCTTGCCTAGAGCCTTCTTTGCTCCTCCTCTCTTTATTACACTTTTTCTCACTGGCCTAGAAAGTGTAAGTCTAGATATTGCTTCAGACCATATGGCGACACTGAGAGCTTTTTTGCACAACAGTAAGAAACGCTATGGTTAGAAATGTCTGCTTAAAGATCAGCTAAAACAGTTTTGGTTCACACAACCTGATAATATTGACAAAGGGTCAAAATTCGCTAATCTAACAGTAATTTAGAATCCTTAGTAGGTTTATGGCTTGTTGGAGTTGGGGAAATTTTGCAGAGCAAGCCATTGGAAACTGAAGGGGAGATAAGGAGAGACTAGTGGGTGGGAGCTGTCTGATTTTGTTTTCTGGCAGGAAGAATACCAGAGGGAATTCTCTTTCCCAGCCTACCACCCCCATTTTTTCCTTATTTACACATCAATGCATGATTTTTTGGTGTCTAACATTTCCATAATGCAATCTGGTAAACCTAGCACAGCTGTTTTGAAAACCTGCCTGATATTTAAGATTGCTTTACTGTGCAAAAGCTCCTATTTCACTTGCTAGCCTTCCCATTTCTGGATGTCAAGATAGGGAATGGCTATAAATATGGAGTTAGGTGTCACAGTTGCCAAGATTTATTATGGAGAGGTTTGCAATAACCCTCTCCCCTTTGCCCTTTATCTATCTTCTGTATTCTGCAGGGTAAAGTCTATCTTTCCTGATATTTTTGGATAGTACCTGACACAACAAAGCAACTTCCCTGTCTGCGATCAAGTACTTTTGTAACAGAGGAACAAAACAAAACAAATAAGCCAACCTAAAGCTATTGATCTTCATGGAGCATTATAAAAGCTGCTTATGTAAAGCTGTTTTGCAACCATTGCAGAGACGCAATGGTAAGCTTGGAATTTTGCTGCATGCAGAAGCAAAATCTCCCCATCTTTCTCCCAGTATCCCATTTGATGTGCAAACTGTCTTCCCTGATATGTAGCTTCATGCTGGACAACAGTTATCTTTCTCAGTGTTTTTTTTTTCTTTCTTTGTAAATTGCAGGACACATACCAATCACATGAACCTCCCCCCCCCCCCCCAGCAAACTTAATTAATCAAGGCTTGTTTAATTTTAATCCCCTTCTACTCCTTTTATGAGTAATTATTTCAACTCTTTAAATCTCAAGTGACTTCCTTCAACTCTCCTGTTTGCTGGGTTTTCTTAGTGAATTATGAATTTTAATTTTCAACAGGTAAATTTTTGTTATGGGGGGGCAGGATAAATACTGCATTTGTGGTCTTCCTTACACGTATTTTAGAGCAGTCCATCACTGCTTCTCTGCCACCGCATCTAGTCTTTCCTCTCTGTTTCCTCTGCCTCCCATTTCTACTTCAGCCTCCCATTTCCTGAAATTTGGTTCATAAAAACTTCTCAATGCTGTTATGCTGTTCTGGTTTAGGACCAGAGGTCTAGAAACGACGTGCAGGGTCATTGGATCCTTTCTGCACTGTGCCATACAGTTCCTTCTTTCCAGTGATTGCTGTTTACTGTAAAACCAATCTGTTGTTTTTATTTTTTTTATTCTTGCTACAACTCCTGAAGCATTACTCACTCCTCTGATGGTTAGAAATTCACTTTGTCATTGTACTTTAAAATTTTGCTTATCTAGTTGAAATGTTTTTGTTCAGGTAGTGAATTTTCCACTAATTTAAAACCATGCTTACTTCCTTTCCTCCCTTCCCTTCATCTGATCTAATATATTTATAGCGAATAACTTAATCGCCTCTTAGTCTTTATTTTCCTAGGTTGAACTAGACCAATTCTTGCTATTTTTCCCTTGTAGCATGAGCTCTCCAATCTCCTTATCAGCCTGCTGGTCCTCCTCTGTACAATATCAGTTTAAATTCATCTTACTGGTGCAGGAGGAACCAGAATTATGACAGTATTGCTGCAAAGGGCTCATCAGTGTCATGTACAACAGAAACAATATCCCACTCTCCCTACAGGAAACATCCTAGCTGATGGGATGTAAGATCACATTACTTCTTTATGGTTATATTGCACTCATGGCTCTGTTATGCTCTGACTGAGGAGGATAACAGTCAATTCCTTCTCTTTCTGCGTCAGTCCAATCATGTTTGTAACTGAGGGCAGGAATTTCTGTTTAATTCATGAATTTGCACTTTGTACTATTACATGTCATCCCATACATATTACTTTACTCTAGTTTTCAAGGTCATGCAAGCCACTGTGATATTCCTAGTCTTCCTGTTTTACAGACAGTAGTGCCTCAGTTTCACATTTCACTGGTACTTTCCTACTTTGCAATATAAAATAGTTTTTGCTATGTCCCCCCTCCCCTTCTTACTGAATTACTGCCTTGCCCAAATAAGAGAAAGGAAATAACTGACTTCGAAAGGCAAAAGCTAAAAATGTGAGTCTTGTTGCTCAAAGTCTAAAGTAAGGTGTTGAAAATGATGGTGGCTCCTTCCTGCTGCAAAATCAGTGTGATTTTGTGGTACTGGCTCCGATTCTGCAGTCATTTCATGGCAGAGCTGACTGGTTGTGTCCACAAGACACTCCTCTGCCACTGGCTTCTTCACAGGTGCAAGAATTCACTACTACGGACTCAAATAGCAAATTGGTGTTAGAGAGGAATAGTTTACATATTGCAGGAAAAGGTGACCGAAGGTAAAGGGAGGTCTGTGTTTGACTGTGGGTAAGAAACGATGCTCAGCACCCTGCCGTTGTGACTGGAAAGCTGGTGTGTCGCTTGGGGTTAATCCTGCCAGTGTAATGAAGGGTATTGAAACTGAAAGGGCAAAAAGGCTTAGTGAATATGATCAGCTATAAAAGCAAAGAAGAAAACTATTTTTTCCAAAGTGATGATTATAAACTGCCCAATTAAGTAAACAAAGAAGTAGCTGAAAAACCAGCACTGACAGAAATCAGATAATAAAATTAATTATAAACAGCAGCCAAAATGCAGCAAGTATGAACTAATCAAAATGCTTAATTAGGCTTTGCAGTAGCTACTTTTCTCCCTACCTCTATTTATTACATTTTATCTGGGGGTTGGTGTCTTTGGTAAGGCTCCAAAGTGTATAATAACTAGTTTAAAAGCCTTATGCTCCTACAAAATAATAATATTTTGAAACACGGTACATCTCAGGCTGACTCAGCACGGTAAGCAAGGAGCCCCTTGCCCTAAATGGAGAGATGTGAAAGCTGATACTGCCTCTCTCTGTTCCGTATCTCTTGGAGCGTTAAAGGGGCTTGAGGTACTTACCAATATGGTAATTCTTGGCCAGGCAGCTGCCATTTGTGTCATTGCAGGTATCTTCTCCAAAGGCTGATACTGAATTTAAGGATGTAAAAGATCTGTATCAATAAAAGCAAATCCTTGTATAGGAAACAAACTAAAGAAGCTAGTGGCAATTTAGAAAAAAGGCCCCATAAATTGTAATGGATACATTGTCGTCATTTGAAGTGAAAAGAAAAAAAAAAGGGAAAAAAAAAAAGGAAAAAAAAAGAAAGCAAATCTTATTTCTTTGGATTTAGGCATGTAAGAAACAGCTACCCTAATTTCTTTGGCTCCTGCCCTAGCTTCAGGGTAGAACATGGTGGTGAGTTAAACTACTACAGACTGATCATATCAATCACAGATAGATACCCTGATATTGAATGACATCCACAGAGGACAATTCTGCTGAGGGGCTTTTAAGGAAGATGGATTCCATCCACCCATCATTTACAGACGATTCCCAAGGAGGCTAAACTCTGTAGCCAAACTGTGCACATCCCCCTTTAGAGGGTGTACTTATATAAGCATAGGCACTGAGCCTGGTGAAATGGGCAGAAGTGCTATGCCTGGCTACTGAAAACTACTGGTTCTAAAAGGAGTTTTATTTAAAATATATGGTCTTCTTAAAGCAATGATGGATTTCTGTTTAATTTAAAAAATTGGGCAAGTTGGGCTAATGTAAAAGGAGCTTATTTTTTCATGCCAGTTGTAAACCATTGCTGCATAGCTCAGTGTTAGCAATTGTAAACCCTGACAGTTTAATTACAAGTTGATATCATTCTTCCTATAATTATAACTACATTTTGATTTTTGATTTGTAAATTCTGAACTAAGTGAAAAGGACTTTGCACAGAAAGGAATTGGATTAACATCTCAATTTCTTTTTGTCCAAGTCTATGAGTTCACAGAGCAGCAGTGGTGTTGGTGTCTCTCGACTCTTGCCTCATGAGAAATTAAATGTAATGGAAATACATATAGCACTACCACTGCTTGTTTCACAAGGCAGTTCACATTTCATGGATAATGCATTAAAACAGGAACAGGCAATTGGGTCATTGTCCCTCTTGAAGTCCAGCTAAGAGAACTGGTCACAATCATACACTGCTGACAACCTGGAGGTGAACTGGTTACTCATAGTAACAGTCCAGATTGTGAGATCCTCCCCTCTTCCAGCTCTTTCATCTGGTGCAAAGCGGTATTGAAAATTTTGGATGAGCTCCTGGGATTTCTCGCCTGGCACATCTCCTGAGGGGTTTGCCCTAAATCTGTCCCACAAGGGCACACACTCCTGTGCCCATCCCCTCATGGCCTGGGATAGGGGGGCCATGTAGGAGCAGGCTTGATACCATTTCTAGGCAAGACTTGGATTAGCACTGAAGCTTATCAAGTTCAGTGCTGTGACTGTCATAATCTGACAAATCCACAAAACAGTATCTATGCTGAAGAGGCCTTTAGAACCTCTGAGACAGCACAGGACTGGGTCAGTGCAAAGGTGTTAGATCTTTGCTCTCTGGCTTGTTGGACTTCCAGTATCCAACAGTGAGATCTAGAGGGTCAAAGACTTCAAAAAACCACAGAGTGGCAGGCCATGTTATAAACCAAGGACAGAGTACAACATCCAGTTTTTCTGTTGCAGATCTAGTATTTCTATTGCATGGTCGATAGTTTTCATGGTCAATGAATGGAAGGTGACACTAGTGTTGATAAATTAAAGGTGTTCTTAAATAATCTGTGCTTTCAAATAGTTTTTAAAGAACCCAGGCCCAGATATTATAGAATAGTTTATGCTCTAAACTCTCCTACAAACCAGAAACTTTGTTTTTCCCAGTGCTCTGTGCATTGTACCAGCACTTGTATCTACAAAAATTAGATACAGCTAAAGCTGTTATCCCTCCTGTCATCTTATGAGTAAGATATTTTGTATACTTCCTTTGCACTGGTATCTTTGGTTATTTGGGTTAATGTTCATCTAAAATTTAGGTGCACAATGAAATAGGCTTTCCCTGTGAACAGCAGAGAAGGAGAGCCATTCTGTTCTTCATGTGTTAGAAATGTCCTACTGTGATGGAAGATATTTGGGCTTTTTTAAAAACATTTTTCCCAGCAGTGTGATGTTCCTCTAAGTACAGTCGGTGAGGAGGAACCCTTTAAGGGAGGGGAGGTCGCCCCTTCTCAAGGGAAGCTGCAGAGCCTTCTTAGAGGAGCAGGTTCCAGAAACCACTCAGTAGGGGAAGCAGAAAAAGCAGGGAGAAATTCCCATCATGGTGCCCAGGGATTGCTGTTCCAGGAAAGCTTGAGAAACTGCTGGGAGGACCAGGAAGGACACATGCCGTGGGAATGAGAGACAGCAGGAAGAGCCGTGCAGGAGCAGCAGGATAAGCCGGTGTTTGCCACCATTCCCTGGGTTAGTTGAGGCCTTCCATGGAAACAAGGAGAGGAGCAGGGGGTAAAAGCTGTGACTAAATCACTTCTATTTCTGTTCTGTCTTTTCTTGTCACGTTACAGCTTTTGCCATCTAAAAGTCCATCACCCTAGTTTGTATTCAACTACATCCTTGCCTTTTGAAGTTTAAAGTGTCTCAGCCTTTTTGTGGAGTTTGCCATGAGGAAAAGGTACAGGCACAGAAACCTCAGCAACCCGGGCAGCTCAGGATCTGGTTGCAGTAACAATGAGACGAGTTATCCCTGCTGTGCTGATACTTCCCCCTCTGGGGGCTCTCCGGGGGCTTTTACAACCAGTGTAGATTAGATACCTGCACCAGAACAGCTGGAATTAGCTAAAATGAATCCTGTCTAGGGATACAGTGAACTGAGAAGACTGAAAGATGACTGAGTGGCATGGCTTCTTGAGAAGCAGGAGAAGAGCTGAAGGGGCAAACCTGGAAAAAGGGATCCATTTCCATTTGGTCAGAAGGAGGTCGCCAGGGAGTTGTGTAGGAGCAGAAGTGTGGCTATGTGAGAAAAACTGAGAAAAGTCATTGCAGGGGTGGCACTCGGCTAGAAGAAGTCTTAAGGCAAAGTGGAAGAGGCTTCTGGTCAGGTCAAGAAAAAGTTGTTACAGGGGATGTCTGTTCTAAAGCAGTATTGTGTCTATTCAGACATCAATGACGAAGAGAAACGCAAAGGTCTAAATTCAGAGCTTGTATTAAAAAAAAAGCTATCAGTTCTCTTTAATTGTTTCATACCCAGATACAACTTAATGTGAAACTTAGCAGATGTTAAGAAAAACACAGTTTTGGTTACCTGGAGCAGATTTGCAGTGGAGTTACTTGTTATATTTCCATGTATGCCAAAGGATCTGTAGTCATTAACATCACTGGAGGATCTGCCTTTGCGAGAAAGTGCTTAGGCAAAAAAACCCAGACAGCTGAATTTCATAAAATTCATAGATCTAGTTCCATGGAGATGTCAGAATAAGCAAATGGATGAGTTAGGAATGATTATAGCACAAAATTTACATTCTTTTTTTTTTTTGCTTGAAAAACAACAGAAAACGACGTACATCTTGCTTCTGGGAAACTCAGAAATTACAGATACAAAATAATAAATGCTACATTAGAAACAATGCATTCACGGCCAGTTTGCTTTTGTATGGTATCTACAGTTGAAACTTACTAGCCAATGTTGTAAGATTTATTTCCAACTGAGAGGGCCACTTAAAGCTCAATGTGATTTAATAAAACACAGAATAATGCACTCCTACTTTCATTTTTCCAAATGAATATTAATCTCAGAAAACAACAAAGAAGCATGTAATCATTCAGGCGTGCTATTTTACAAATAAATTATAGCTAAACCAAAACACATACTGGGTTCAGGAGATTCGGCTTGTACAGGCAGTTTCAAAGGAAGCGAGAATCTTAGGAACATTTCCATAAGCTTTGATGATACTGTGGGCAGTCTTTGCCGCAGTCTCTGTATGTCAGTTAATAAGTAATCCTGATTCTCTGTGAAAACACGAACCATACACATGCACACGCACAAATATATAGAGTGAGATCCTGGCTTTATTAATGTCAATAGTAATTTTGCCCTTGCTTTCCACAGGGTTAAGATTTCACCCGGGAGGTTTATAGCCTCCAGCGCTTTCCACTCCTAAGTGGTGGTAAGGGCTTATAATTTAATTTCTGTCAAAGTAATAACGTCTGAGATACGGAAAAGCCACTCTCTTTCCCCTAACACACTTTTTTATTACACAACAGGCTCATAAATAGAAACCTAAATAACCGCAGATCCCAAAGCTCTCCAAACCCAAGAGGTCTGTGCACGTCTCCTGAAGCGTGTGCAGCCTGTGCCACCGAGGCTGATGATGGTACGGCAGCATCCCGGAGGTGTACCGCCGGCGCGCGAAGAGCGGCGGGCAGGCAGCCAGGCAAGCAGCCGGCCACCCACACGTTGCTGCAGCATGCCTGCCGTACGACGTATGCTTTCAGCAATCTGCTCGGATGCTTTTAACTTTTAGCTTTCTGTTTCGCCTTGGGTTCATTGGCTTTCTGCGGACAGCGAAAATGCCTGGACGAGAGCCGGCTGGGTGATTTTAGGTACAAAGAAATCCCGTGTCTGGAGTGGCTCTGGTGGAAACGATTGGGTTAGTAGGGCCAGACCTACAACTGCTTGTGGAGTAAGTAGTCACCTGGGCAGGGGCACAGTCGCAGGTTGGCTGATGGGCAGCAGGGACCGGGTAAGGGATGGATCCCTGCTGCTTTATCTAGGCCAGCCACAGAGCTGACCTGGTTTTGTAAACGGATTGTTGTTACAACAAAACAAAAATGCAGGCAGAGGGCTGACACGAACTCCTTATAATGGAGAAGACGACGTTTTTGATGAGTCTTCTCATTTTAATTCTGGCATGAACTGAGTTAAAACAAACAAACAAAAAAGTGGGTATGGAAATATTGCAGCATCAGTAGTAGGCAGTGTGAAATTGCCCTCTTACTGTAAAATGTAAACAGTAGGCATCCAAGTTTGCCAGTTCTATTTTGTATTACACAGCAAGGAGAAGGTTGTTGTTTTTTTAATCAAGTCCTTCCCCAGGACTTAATGTAAGGTAATACATTATATATAATGTTAGCAGGGGAAAAAAATAGCTGAAGGGAATAAGAAATGAGCTGGAAATATTTTTACTTCTAACTCGCTGGTTCAAATCCAGTCCATGTTGGTAGCGATCAAAAGTTGCTACCATCTGTTGTTTGGCGGCCTTTGTGGGTGAGCTGTATCGCTGTGGTCCCGTGGACAGGTGTTCCCATAATGACACCATCGCTCCGCTTGGCAGTCGCTCCTAACCTTGCTGGTAGCCTCCGGAGAGAAGCCAAAGACTGCGACGAACTTAAACACAGGAATATCTTCTCGTGCCCCCCGTGCCGTGCCTAATTATATTCACGAAGCCACGTGTGGGCTGTTTTCAGTTCTACGACCCGTGCGGGGAACCTCCTGTTGTAGGTAGCTTGGTCAGTCTGTCTCTGGCGCAGGCTTCTGTTCTACTGCCCAGGAAGGAGCACAGCAGAAAGGACTTTGCCTCTGGGTATCCACGGGCCTGTTCCTTGGGCACTCATTCATGAAAAACTCTGGGAGGGCTTCTTCAGTGGCATCCAGAGGCTGCCAGGGTAGCTGGTTGGTTTTGCTTTGGTATCCTCTTCTTACTGCTTTTGCTCCCTAACTTGACTCCTGCCCCTGCCTCTGTTGGCTGCACTCTCTCTCTGACGCTGAGCCGTACGTCTTCCTGGCTTTGTTCTGCTTCCCAGCATCCTTACTCTTCAGTGGGAAATCTATAAGAAGGTCTTATAAAAAAGAAATAGGATAGCTATACGTTAGCAATCCTTTGGTAGCCCTGCCAAATGGTGGGCAGCGGCCTGAAGCAGTCAGGGCTTCTTTAGTGCTCTGCAGTTGAAGCTGCCAGTAATTTGGTGGATTCTTCCTGATTTGCCAGGGTCTAAATCACTTTCCGTCTACTGCAACTCAAGCACTGAAAAGCAAATAGTTCATTTTCAGACAAATGACAAAGGAACTACCACTTGTGCAGCTTCTGCACTCCCCTCTGTCCATCAAAATGTTTTAAGAATTTAGCATGGAGTGAAATACACTACATTGAGCTAAACTATCAGGATTTCTGGTTGAATAGCAGAACTACTTCTGTGATACAAGAACATGAAGGCCCTTTCGCTGGAAATGCTTTTTAATACACAGGCTTTTTTAAAGGAATTCAACTTCCATCTTGCTGTGTGGGATCAAATAGAAAGCCAGTTGGTGCTAATAGAAGAGTTTCATTGACTTAAAGGTTTGGATCAGGTCCTTTGAGAGTACTGATGTTTTTGAGAGGGAATTTTGCACTCTTCTGCATCAACAGCATGCCTTGTGTCTTTGACCATCTTGCTTTACCCTTTCATAAGATTTTTTGAGGAGGTGGTATTTGTTCTGTGTAAAAACTTTGCCTGAAAAGAGACGTATTTGTACGTAGTAGATGTTACAGTTTAGATGTCTCTTGTCATCACTGTTCTGTGGGTGGGCTAATAGCCTGCAACACTCATTCTCCGGTGCACCACAGTTTTTCACTGAGCCCCTGTTGTGCATCCTGGGTCTGTGGCACAGCTTGGGAGATTTCTTTGGCCCAGCTCACAGTCCAGAATAGGGACACAGGAATATTGGAATGACTGGATTCTCATGACAAAATTTTCAAGTGGCTTTCCTTTACTAGAAAAATGAAAACTTCTGTGACTTCTTTTTGACAAAAGCAGATTCCTTCGTGTTTACAGCAGATAATTTAAGTGAAATTTTGCTTAGCCAAACCCCAACTTCCTGCTGAAAACCAGTATTGATTGAAACAGGTTCAGGTAGCCTTAGTGTACCTCCAGCTAACTAGGAAACTTAGAGTGGTCAGTGGACAGGTCAACTGTATGGTTTGAGTTGAATTTTAATTGGGCCTAATGACTTTGTAAAAGGTTCTGTGGTTTTGTAGGAAACACTTCTGATTAGAGGCCCCTCTGCAGTCCCGACTCTGCAGGGAGATAGGTGTAAACTGGCTAGATTATAAATCCCCAGTGACCTCACTGATCCACTGACTGAAGGCTGATGGCTGATACTAATTAGGGAATGTTTGGATACAATTGCATGATATGCTCTGTGGTGTCATTTGTATCACACAAGACAAGTTTGTTTGCACTCAGTAGGAGAAAAATACTGATTGTCAATTTATCGAGTTTATTTTTCAACCCACATTTATTGACAGAAACATATTAACTGTCCTAATTATCCTGGGATAAAAAACTGTGTCATCTGTTACAAGACACTATCTCACCTGACTGGGGAGATCAGGAGAACTTTGCAGTTCTCACTTTTCTCTGGTTCTTTTTCATGAACTGTCAGAATTTCCCCTCACCCCCCACAGGGTCATCTTTTTTATGGCTTATTTTGATTCATTTTATTTGTTGGCTATATTTAACTCTCTTCTAAAAAGAGTTTCTTCAGTGGGGTTGAGATTAGTTAAATATTAAGGATTTATGACCTTGCTCATTTTCTTATCTGTTTCTTGGAAGATTTATGCAGTATTTTATCGTCTCTGAAGTGCTCTCTTGCTTGTTGATGGGGGAAGCTTCTTAGGCCACTGTATCTTGACTGTCCTTAAGGGTTTTTTTCCCTCTAACCTAATAGTTGTGATGCATTCTGCAGCAAAATGGGTTCAGAAGTTCATCTGTACTTTATGTCTCCATTCACAGTAAAGAAAGGAGGAGCTGCTTAATATAGGGATGTCATGACAATATGGTACTATAGTACAATATGGTTTACCTACTTAAACTAAATAACACAATTTATTAAATGTTAATATGCATAAAATTATAATTGCAGCATGCACTTGCATACTGATGTATAGATACATAAAATCCACACCTACGATTTATATAAGTAGTTAATCTTTGATTCTCTATGAAACTTCGTAGGTTCAAAACCAGCTTTAAGTTCTCCCAAGTCTGATTTACTGCTGCTGTTGTTCGCAGCCTCATTTTTATTTCAGTGGAAGACAATTTGTTTCCTATATGGATTTTGGCTTTTCCACCCTGGAAATGCTGACTGTTTTCCCTTTCAAATTTACTGCTGAGACTTGAGGTCTCCAAATAATGTTAACAATGAAGCAGTGACTTGGAAGATGAAGGGAGGAAGACAGCTTGAACTTGTGCACCTTCTGTGCTTGTGACTTCATGTCCATCCTGTGAGTAAATGACCGTAGCTTACTCAGCTCAACCAGCTCGCCATTTTCTCCTAGTTGTACCATTTTCTGGCAACCAGTCATTAAAATCAGCAGTGCTCTAATGATGTCCTGAACTGCTGGGGACGTGGAAACAGGAGACATGCAAATATTGAGAGACTCTTAAGTAATAATTTCTCAGACTCTTTGTTCGTTTAGGAATCAAACCCTTACACTGAATAGTGAAATACTACTCCTTGTCAGCAAGACTCTTTCCCTGAAAGCTGACAGAGACAGCCTCATCCTCCCATTGTGACTTTCTGTCTCTATTAGTTATAAATTAGAATACTTTGATCTGGGACTCCTCGATTCTGTTTCCAGCTCTGCCACTCATTTGATATGTGACCATGGGAAAATCGTATCTTTTGCAAAGGAATTGCTCAGTCAGAAGAAAGTCTTTGCACACAGTGCTGCAGGCTGAAGCGCGGCTTTATGCTCAGATGGCCGATGAACCCCCTCAGACCCAGCTTTGTCAGGCAGGTAGTCTACCTAGGTCCAAGCTGTCAACAAATCCCATCTGCTCCGCCAGCGGGTGATTCTAGCAGCCACGCAGGAGGGACACCAACCTTCCTATTTGCCCGGTGTCAGGCTTGTACGTGGCAAAGTCGGGACAGCAGATGGGATATACTGCATATAGCTGGGTTAAGCAAAGCACAGCGGAGCTCATCCGCTCTGCAGGCAAGAGCATGTTTGGGTGCCCTGCCCCAGTGCTGGGCAGAGGTGGAGGTTGCCTTTCAGCCTTCCTAACTGGTTTGCACTTACCTTGTCCCTGAACACATTTCTAAGGGCAAATGGCTTATTTGTGGTTTACCAGTTTGCCTTTCAGTTTAGTCCTAAAGCCACTTACAAGTAACCAGAGAGATGGAGCCCTACTGCTGTATGGAAACGCATCTTAAGCACTTGTACGAACAGCTCCCATTTACAAAACAGGCAGTACAATGAAAACTGCTTATGTGTGTGCTTATAATATAATGTATATTTTCTATGCATATTTTAAGCAGCGTATTTGAAAAAATGTAACTTGTAAAACTTCGTGATTTACATCCAACATTTTCAGGTGCAAAAGGTTAAAGAGAAAACATATTATTGTTTTCACCTTCACTGGACAGGTTTGCAAACAATCACATATGTTTAAGGGATTTTTGTGCCAGCTGTAGTTATACCAAATGATACAATATTTCATAAATAAACTGTCACTTATTCAGCATCTTTATTTAGAGGTGCTAAACAAGAGACTTCTCTCTGCCTAGTGGAACACACATGGAGAGAAAAATGTAAGCAATCTAAGCCATGGAATAATGTCAGTTCTCAGGTTTAGTTACAAATAAAGTCACCCATTCTTAGTGACTCTTAATGCCTTTAGAAGAAGACCTGCAGTAATATCTCAGGGCAGAACTGTGCCCTGACTATGGCTAATACTGATTAAGCAGCAGCAGCTGGAGTGAGTCATTTCGAGGTCGGGCTTTAGTTTGCTCTGTGATAGTACATCTTTTGACTATGACTTGGAGAAAGCAAGACAAAATGATGCATTTGTTTTTACAAACCTATATGTAAATATAAGTGTATAATATGCAGTGGTATTTGTACAGTATGTGTGTATCATGGTTATCACAGCTGATACGAGTATTTCAAAGGTATTTGCAGAATCTATGCCCCATACTATTATATATAACTTCATAGAACAGGCTGCTTGATACATGATTTTAAAGTATTTCAGAAAATAGTTTTAAAGAAATAAACTGAATTATGATTATAAGCAAAATAAACTGTATTAATTCTACTCAGCACTGAGCTTGATATTTTCACAACTTGAATTATGAAGAATTTATGCACAGCCTGCTTTTTCTGTTAATTACTTTTTGCATATAACATGAGAGCTACTCATGAGTCAATTGCTCACAGGGTTGCATTTAATATAAACAGAACTCTAGCAATTGAATTGGTACACACTGCCACAACTTTTTACCCTTTCCTTCCATCTCCCCAGCCTTGAATTCCTCTTCTCACATGCATAAGGCTTTACAGAAATCTCCAAGTCCCTCTTGTGCTGAAAAGCCTCTGCGTTCTGCATTGTGGAAAGATGAAATGCTGCAATAGGAGTTGTTACATTAGAAAAAAGGTTTTCTCACTGTCACTATTGTCAAAATTCTTGTGAATTACATTCACTGTAACAAGACTAGCTCCAGTTTGGATTTAAAGCTGTAATTATAACCATTACATGCTATCTGAATAGAGTCTGTCTTGAAATGCAATATGTGAGAAAAGCGATGCTTTTCCTCATATGGTGGCAAAGCAGTGAAAGACAGACCATTTATTCAAAAAGCAATTTCTTGTGTAGTATCCACTCTGCTCATAGAAAATACTTTTTGGCAATGTTCTTTGTAATACAGAATCATTTTCTGTTTTAATGCCTGCCGAAGTTGCAAGTTGAGCTATTATGTGATCGCTCTGGACTGGATGCGAGTAACAAGTTTGTGTAGTCTCTCAGCAGGGTTTGGAGCAGTGGATGGAAGAGGTGTAAACACGTGTTTAGTTATGAGCATTATTCATAATTAGAATATGTGACAAGAAAAATTAGAGAGTACACAGATGGAATGTAAATGGTTCAATAGTTATATATGACACATTAATAATTTTTTCACTTGAGAATTCAGTATTTGGGTTTGATTTAGTTTGTGTAATTATCTCAGATACTTCTGAGAGCATATATCTCTTGGGTTGGACAGAATTAGAAATACCAGCTGTGATTTTGTGCTCATTTGCACATGCACAACCCACACAGTGTTGTTCCTAGTGATAACAGCCTAATGGTGGTTTTATAGATCTATTGGTGAGATGAGTCAACATTTTTTATGGCTGTCATTTTTCCAGGATTAACAGCCAAATCCTCCAGTCCTTTGTTGCACTTAAGGAGTTAAGGGAAATATGGGTCTGCATCCTACTAAAAATCCTAATTCCCATGAACACCCCAGCTTCAGTGGTGAATACCATCTGTAGTTAAGATTAAATTGATCTCACTGGAGGTGATTGTATGAATAACAGCTGAGGGACAAAAAGCCATACACATTGTCCTAATATTTTCTTTCACTGAAAAAATGGATCTTAAAGATTATAGGAAGAACCCATACATTTGCTATCTGTGCTGTTATAGGGGGGCAAAATTTGACATAGTTAATTTACTTAAAAAATAGCATCTCTGTCTTGATTCCTGTCTCTGTAAGAGCATTATGTCAGCTACCTTTGGTCCATGAATACTGTGTTGAGATTTTAAGGTTTAGAAAGATCACCCAAAAATTGAATATTGCATCCTTCAAAAATTTTATCAAAGAATTTTGCCATGGTTTTGAATTTTTGATGAAAGCATGTATTCCAAATAACCCCCCTCATCTTCTTGTGAATGGAAGGCATCATGCTATTTTTCACACGTGATTAACCACACTTCTATTAAAAATAAGTGTCTTAAATCTGGTGTGAATTTATTTATCCACAATTGATAAGACCCATTTGCACTAGACTGAAGTTTCCTTTATTATCAATTATTTTCTCATCTTCCAGATATTTAGAAACAGTAGTTGGGTCACCATGTTATCTTGATGCATCAAACACAGCATAACCAGCTGGTCAAAAGAGGTGATTATCCCACTGTATTCAGTGTGGGCGCAGCCTCACCTTGAGTACTGTGTGCAGTTCTGGGCCCCACAGTTTCAGAAGGATGTGAAGGTCCTTGAATGCACCCAGAGGAGGGCAACAAAGCTGGTGAAAGGGCTGGAAGGCATGTCCTGGGAGGAGCGGCTGAGGAACCTGGGTTTGTCTAGTTTGGAGAAAAGGAGTTTGAGGGGTGACTCTGCTGCTCTCTACAGCTTCATGAGGAGGGGAAGTGAAGGGAGGTGCTGATCTCTTCTCCCTGGTATCCAGTGATAGGACACATGGGAATTGTTCAAAGCTGCACCAGGGGAGGTCTAGACTGGACATTAGGAAGCATTTCTTTACCAAGAGGGTGGTCAAACACTGAAACAGGCTTGCTAGCGAGGTGGTTGATGCCCCAAGCCTGTCAGTGTTTAAAAGGCATTTGGATAATGCCCTTAATAACATGTTTTAACCTTTGGTCAGCCCTGAATTGGTCAGGCGGTTAGAATAGATGATCGTTGTAGGTCCCTTTCAACTGAAATAGTCTATTCCATTCTCTTCTCCTCAATAACTGTCTCATTTGGTCAAATCCCTATCTCTCAAAGGGTACAGTGTCTTCTCCAGTCATTGGGTATATTTATTTTTCATGCAGTTCTTTCCCATTTTTTATTTATTTTCCTGGAATGTGGACTGTAGAGCTGATCATAACAAGCCCATTTTAGTCTTACCACTGCCATTGTAAAATCTTCTTCTTGCTACTTCTCCCTGTGGAAACACAAACATCATGTTAACATATTTTTTTGTTGACCAAAGTGACTCTGAGACCATTGCGCAAGCCATGCCAGTCAAGACTCCAGTGTCTATTCTTGAGATCTTACAAGTTTTACTAGTGGAACATTACAAGTTTTGCTCCTACAACTTTGCTTTTTCCAAACTTTACCTGCATAATACTTCAATATGTTCAGCTTAACAAGCAATTCAGATTGCTTTGTATAACTGATCAGTCCTCAATATTATTTACCATTTGTTGTGTCCTCCACAAATTTCATAAGTAGTAATTTTATGTCTCCCACTCTCACTACCTCAGTGAGAGCTGAGCATGCAGAAAAGTATAGTCTATGGAGAGCATGAATTGCAATGATTCATTTCTATGGCCCTATTACACTCCTTTGTTATTTCCCTCTCCTGATTTTCCAGCTTTTACATTTCAGCGTTTTGTCCTAAAATCAGTAATGGAATGTAAAATGCATATCACAAGTGAAAGTTGATTTTATTTCAGTCCAAATCCATCATTTCTATATCCACTAAATTCTACCAGTACACCATCTGGTAAGGAGACAACAGGGGTGAATTACATGTAATGCAATTATGGTGTGAAAACACAGCCGTTTCTGTTATTCATTAGATTGTATTACTAAAATACTTAGTAAAGATTAGAATGTAAACTAATAATACTTTTCAGTATGCCTATAAAAATATCTCTACAGATATTACAGTATATACATCTCTTAGGAATGTGATGCAGTATTCACTGAAACCATAAAAGATTGACCAAAACAGAAAGTCTTTTGAGCATCATTCTTGAAATGTAGCTTCCTAACCTTCTTCCTTGCTTCCCTCTCTTTCTCCTATGCTCTTTGTGGTTTTAATTTTAATCCATTCATTTTAACGATGTACTGACGTATCCGTACGTGTATCATCCCTGACGCATGACACTATGTAAAACATAGACGGCATTATTTTATACAGAAGTGACAAAGTTTGGAGTTCATAATTGGAAAGAAGTTGTTTGAAGGTGTTGATCAAAACACCTTGGGCTTCATGGTGCTTATGCTAGGTGCTGTAATTTGCAGCATTGTATTCTACTTCTTGTCCTTCAGTAATCAAATAATTAAAGTACACAGATACTTATACAGTTTTTGGTGGGTTTTCTTGTTATCTTGCTCTTTACACTTTAAAACATGCCTTGTGACATTTTTCTGTTGTGAGTCTAAACAGAATTTTCCCATGGTGTATCAGACTGGAATCTGGAAATGTGTATTTTCAAAGGATTTTCTTTAAATATTCAGAATTTTGGACAGAAGGATATTGAGCAGTTATGAATAGCTGTATGCCTAATTTTCACTTACGTATGTTTCTATATTCTGATCAGACACATAGTTCTGATGTGCAACTGCTGTTATTCTTAAAAACCATATATATCAGGTTTTGTCATATACATCCTGTATTTATCATCAGCAAATACTGGCTGCAAGTCAACCAAAGCACAGTGCCTATTGCTCAGGAACATCTTCAAGAGCGTCATTATGCAAACCTTTCTAAACATTTTGGCTGTCACACTGACAGTGTGCAGGTATTTACTAGTAACAGAGCAAAAGTGACTGACTGGGTCACCAAAATGACCAAAATATGTAACATCTATGTATTTCCACATATTTATTTAATCTGAGTAGAGCTGTGTATGGGGTAAACACATGAAGATTGTGTAATCATAAGATTAACAGAGAAGCCAGACATCCACCTGTATTGGTTTTATGTGGCAAGGTTTTGGTAGCGGGGGGGGTTACAGGGGTGGCTTCTGTAAGAAGCTGCTGGAAGCTTCCCCTGTGTTCGAGAGAGAGCGAGCCCATACCAGTCGGCTCTGAGACGGACCCGCCGCCGGCCAAGGCCGAGCCAATCAGTGATAGTGGTAACGCCTCTGTGATAACATTTTTAAGAAGGAAAAAAAGTTGGGAGAGTGAGAAACAGCCGCGGGAGAGAGGAGTGAGAACATGTAAGAGAAACAAGCCTGCGGACACCAAGGTCAGTGAAGAAGGAGGGGGAGGAGATGCTCCAGGCGCCGGAGCGAAGATTCCCCTGCAGCCCGTGGTGAAGACCCTGGTGAGGCAGGCTGTCCCCCTGCAGTCCAGGGAGGTCCACAGTGGAGCAGATCTCCACCTGCAGCCCGTGGAGGACCCCACGCCGGAGCAGGTGGGTTCCCGAAGGAGGCTGTGACCCCGTGGGAACCCTGCACTGGAGCAGGTTCCTGGCAGGACCTGTGGATCTGCGGAGAGAGGAGCCCGTGGAGCAGGTTTTCTGGCAGGACTTGTGACCCCGTGGGGGACCCGCGCTGGAGCAGTGTGCTCCTGAAGGACTGCACACCGTGGAAAGGACCCATGCTGGAGCAGTTCGTGAAGAACTGCAGCCCGTGGGAATGGCCCACGTTGGAGAAGTTCGTGGAGGACTGACCCCGTGGGTGGGACCCCACGCTGGAGCGGGGGAAGAGTGTGATCAGCCCTCACCCTGAGGAGGTGAAGCGGCAGAAAATAACGTGTGATGACCGTAAACCCCATCCCTGTCCCCCTTGTGCCACTGGGGGGGCTTGGTGGAGAAATCCGGGAGTGAAGTTGTGCCCGGGAAGAAGGGAGGGGTGGTGGGAAGGTGTTCTGAGATTTCGTTTTATTTCTCATTACCTTACTCTGGCTGATTTGTAATAAATTGAGCTAATTTTCCCTAAGCTGAGTCTGTTTTGCCCGTGACGGTAATTAGTGAATGATCTCTCCTGTCCTTATCTCGACCCGCAAGTTTTTGTTATATTTTTCTCTCCCCTGTCCAGCTGAGGATGGGGGAGTGATAGAACGGCTCTGGTGGGCACCTGGCGTTTAGCCAGGGTCAACCCATCACACCACCATATTAAAGGGTTTACTAATTTTTTTCCATGCGTGCAAGTATGTATGTTGGTACAAGTTTACCTCTAGGTAAATACGATAGGGAAGTCCTACACTCCACCTTCCATATTTATGCAAACCTGTAATGTAAATTGTATTTCTGATATATATATATATATATATAAATAAAATCCTTATTGTGTATGTATTTTTTTAGGCTAATGTGAAGTACAGAAAAGTTAGGTTTTATGAATTAAACCTTAGCCATGCAGGGATTTTATGCAGTGATAAATAACACAGCTCTAAATACTTAGTAGAGAGAGTCACAGTTAATATCCATTTCAGTATTTTCATTTGCAAGGGAACACATTTCCTCACTAAAAGAGACTGGAACAGTGCACATCAGTTTACACTTTCATGTATGAGGCTTATGAGTGAGATTCTGACAAGGAACCTGGTTTGTTTTCCTTGCTCCTGCCTGCTACAGAGAACAAAAATGTTAGATGTAACTAAAAAATAGATAATGGGAAAGGATATTGGGGTGGGATTTTTGGTGGTTTATTAATTGATTAATTATTTTTAATCAAACTAAAGTTCACTTGTAGATGCCTGTGTGTAAAGGGAATTAGTGGAGTGGTGGGGAGGAAGGGAAAGAAGAGGTACCTGCCTTGGGTCTGCTGAGCACTGTGAGTCTGGAGAGTAGGCTGATCACCTGTTTTGATTTTAATGATATTTTGCAACTTGTTGAGAGGTGACTTGCTTTCTCTGATTTTGTGTACAAGGTCCTTTTAGATTAGATAGACATCCGATGTCTGGCATACGAGTTTACTAAAATGATGGTCAGTTATAATTGCTGGCAACCTTTCTGAAGTTGCTTATTTGGAGTTGAGCAGGTCGTCTTTTTCTTCCATAGTTAGCCCTTTTCCGACAGAACCAATTCATATCCTCAAATGGGGAACATCTGCTTTGAAGCAGAGTAAATGACAACTGCACTCTGAATTTAAGAGTGGAAGAAGTGGCTGTTGATTTTGACCCTTCTGTAGTAAAGCCTGCAAATGCCAGACCTCTGCAATTCTTTTAGAGGACAGAGAGCAACGAGCAGGGAAGAGTGGACCTGAATATATGCTGAGAGGTATAATTGTCCTTGTTAAGAAAACCTCAATATGTCATTGGATATGCTGAGAAAAACAAGAATGCGTGGTGATTTTTCTTCATGTGGGAGGGTATATGGACAATATAGAAAGCTTTCTTAGAAATAAAAATAGAATGTTTCTACTAGTAAAGAAAGTCTTTGGATCTGTGACCAATTTTTTTCTTCCCTAAGAAAGGTGAAAGCCTAAGCAGGGTCTTTGCATACTGCAGTGGTAGTTTTTTCCTGCTTTAAGGGATTCACAGAAGATACTAAGGTTGCAAAAGAAAAAGTACTTGGACTTAATGCTATAAAATTCTTGACATGGAAAGGGCAACACTCTCTTTAGTAAGAAGAAGTTTGATTTTTCAAAATACAGATGTCTTCTTTGAGTAGATTTTACCTGGCTATATCTCACAAGTATGAAGTGGCTCATGATTTGAAGGGATTACCTCTCTGAGCCACATGCTTAGGTCATTCAAATTGCCTTATGTCCCTGGACTTCATTTTCAATAGCTGAGGACTCAGCTAACCTAATCTGTTCTTGTTACTGTTGAGGTTAAATTACCAGAAAATAGAAATAGATGTAAAGCTTCACTCAGAAAAGTGTATGTTTGTTTAAATTCTGCTAACGTTTTTTAGTCATAAATATTGCTGGCCTTGCAAATGAGTTGTGTGGGAGTAGGATTTCTATGTGTCCATATTGCCTGCAGAATAATTGAAGATGATATATTTTTTTAAACTTCATATCACCAAATGTAAATGAAAGATAAATGATTGAATTCATTATCTTGGCTACAAGCAAGACTTTTTTTCTTCTTAGTGTTTTTCCTCAAGCTTGATGCGAATGTGTAAATGAAGGTTGGTAAGGAAATTCTTGTGTTTTTCAGCTTCAGCTGGCAATGTCATAATTGTGAGCCTGTTTGGGTGCATAAATCCTGGACACCCCCCACACACACTTTTTTCCTTTTTTTTTTTTTTTTTTTTGGTCTTCAGGACACATAAAGCATTAAGAGCAAAAATCCAGCCTTCCCGTGCTTCCCTGGCCGTTGTTACTTGGAGGGACCATTTATGTTTGCAGGGGTAAGTTGTTCACTACCTTAGTTTCAACCTTTTTCCCTCTTGCTAACTGCAGGTAACCTGGCTGTTAATCTTAGACCGAGTGGTGACCTCGGTGATGTGGAGGCCTTTTTCTATGATGGTTGAACCAAAACTGTCAACTTCCTTTATAGCGTCATTTGAAGAACCAGCATTAACTTAAAGTCTCCGTTGGTCTTGGAACAATGTTATATGCTGCTGGGACAGCTGCAAAAGATTTTCACGCTGGTACCCTGACTCATCCTGTCCCTTTGCATTTTCGTGCATGCATTTTGCCTTCAGTTTTTGAGGGGTGATTTTTCACTGAGTCTTTCAGAAAATTACTTTACCTAGCGACAGTAAATAAGTCAGATGATGAACAAAGCTAAAGTTACTGCACAGGTTTCATCATTGCTTCCATGCCTCTTAACAGAGTTTGATGGGCAGAGCTAAGAATATATTTACTTAAAGTGAGCTGTAAGTCAATTCAGATATGAATGTTGAGATACTAAGCTCAGCCTGATCCCTTATGAGCTGCAGAGTTTTGATAGCTGACTCAGGGTTTAGACTATTTAGCATCAGCAAAAGCCTAATATTTACAGCGGAGCTGACACAAGAAGACTCCAACCACGGATTTCATCAGCTTGGTATTTAAATGTTTGGTACCCACAGGTACCAAGACCTAAGGCAAGAAAAATAACTCATTACAGCATCAGTTTTAGAACCCGTTTCATATACAGTCACAATGTACATTGTCATTCATGGAAAAACCAAGAGATCTGGAAAGATATATTTGGGGGTTTGCTAGGGGAAGCTGTTAAAAATAACTGCAGTATGACCTATGGCATGTGAAAGAATGGAGAAAAAAAGGCACTTTTTTTTAAGGTAGGTCTCCTCTCCAAACTGTGACCAACTAGAAGAAAGTGTTGGGTACCAAGTATCTTGAGCCTCAGATTTCTCAAGTCTGTGGTCAGAGGCTGGCATTTTATAAATTTGCAGTCCTGTTGTATTTAGACAACAGTTGCTCAACATGGACTCTATTGGAGGGAGCAGAGAGCAGCTAACCAGGCACATAAGTTTGCTTGGTTTTTAAAAGCTGTAAGGTTTATAGTGCTAGAGAAGTTTGAAATCTAGAAAACTCCAGAGCACTAAAAGGCTTTCTTGTAACATCCAGATAGCTCCAAATGACTATGGAAATACGAGAGAAAAAGCGGGAGAGCAAGCAGACACTGATACAGGACAGAAAATTTGTTAAGAAGCAGCTCACTGAATAAGAGGTTGGAGAGTGGAAAAGGGATCATGTTGGAGAGGAAGGGAGCACCTTGGCAGAAGGGAAAGAGGACAGTGAGCACTGTTGTGGAAACAAATGCTTGTTGCAGAGAGATATCTGAAAGGATTTTGCTCCTCCTGGAAACATAAGCAGAGAAGGAAGGGTGTGGGAACGGGAAACTTGCAGTCCCCAAGCAGCAGGTAAGGGTCAGAGGAGCTGCAATTTTAAAGCACGGTTTAGATCATGATAATTTAAATGAATCCTGGAACTTTTCCAAAGAATTGTGGCCCTTATTACTCTGAGTGAAAATCATTTCTTTGGTTTTGTAATTTCTTCTTAGACAGTTCATGCAATTATTTTATCTAAAAGTCATGTAAGCCCTCAAGGTGGGATTTCGCTTACCTAACTTCAGACAAATCCAATATAGACATCTGCATCTGTACTATTCACCTGGGACTTTTTGTAGTCAGTAAAGACAGCTGCATATTTCCTGGAAGGGATTCTGCTGTTTTGAATCTATTTGAAATAACTGCCTTAGGATGAGATGAATGATGCCCTAGACCTTTTCTGTTTAAGCCCCACCTACACTGTTCACTGCATGCTGTTAAGTACCTCATGCATATTGATAATTGTTATTTGTCATTTCTCCTGGTTTAGTGAAAGCATTAAATTAGTAGTCTCAGACACAGGGATTGCTCTTGAGAATTTCTTGGCTATTCTCTCAGGCAGAAGTATTCTCACAGCAGTTTGTACTGTCTCCAAGTTTGCAGAAGGCTAAGAGAGAAGAGCATGAGTGAAGGGGATTAAATTAATTAGGCTAACAAACAGAAATATATGTTAAATGTTTGCTGTGGATAACAATAATTTATTCAGTTCAAAACTTTGGAGAGCTAATTCAAAGAATCGTTTTACAGCGCAAGCTTCCAGCAGAACTATTTTTTCCCAGAAGGTAGGACTATCAGATTATTTCCAGGCAGGGAAGAAATTGCTTGAACTTGTAATTATATGGGATCTTTTGCGGACACGGAAAGACTTGCAAAGACAAGATGTGCTGTCAGTAGACAAGTTCTTCCACCAAAGAACTTCCACTCAAACCAAGGTCTCCTTGGTCTGTCAACCAGAACCAAGGGGCCCACAGTGTGTGCTGCAGGTTTAGGTATTATGGCAGCTGCTGTGTCTCTTAATCCAATATGTAAGCAAACTGGAAGCCCAGGATACTCTCTGCAGCTTCTTTTGGCTTTTGAGGACAGACATACAGGTAACAGATGACCCCTTTCTACATAATCTGTATTCACATCACACCCATATGTTAACTATTCTGCCACCATAGAGGCTGTAAGTATCAAGGTATCAGGGTGCTGGTAGAGGAGTTGATATGAAACAGCCGAAGAAATGTGCTCTGATGTCCCATCCTTCTACAAAATACCTGGGGATGGGATGCACCAGGAAACAGACTGGAAAGCAGTTGCCAGAAAACAGCCTTTTTAAACAGTGGACACTTGGTCTAGGCTAGTTGTTTCTCACCTGGTTTCGGTTTTAATGATGGACTTCTGGATAAACTATGGATCTAGCTGTGGCTCAACAAATGGCAAGACAGGTTCTGAATGAAAAAAAGGCAACTTGAGTGTTCTAAGATTCCATAAAAAGTAAAAAAAAACCCAAACCTGAGAAGGGCCTTCAAAGACCTCAAGCCTCATAAACATTAAAACATGACATTTGTTATATCTTCTTTTAGCAGTTAAGGAGCAGGAATAATATAGCAACAAAAAGGACTGCAAGTTAAATAACCTAATCAAGCTGTGTGAATCTCTGGTCCTATAGAACTACTTAGAAAACTCTCTTAATAAAATATTTGCTTAGCAAGATAAGAATTTAGACCCATAAGAGAGTTTTCCATTTATATTGTATCATTCTCAAAATAACTATATGAATGTTTGCACATAGGCATTTTCAACATCTGGTCACGGTGGAAAGTGCTGAGACGCAACTGGCATTGTTTTTTCCTTAAGAGTAAGATTGCAAAGCCTAGAACAACCTTTTTCTCTTTAATCTTTGTGATCAAAGGTGGAAGCCTATTTTATGAATGTGAACTCAAACCTAGTATCTTCCAAAGAACAAATTTAAATCTTCACTGTTTTTAATAATGCCGAAAGGCAGGTCAGACTAGCAAGAGGGAGGCAGGCAGTTTATGAGATGATAGGTGGAAAGATTAAAAAATGAATACTTAAGAAAGTAAGAGACAGACCTCTAGTTTGTGTGCAGTAGGGCAATGTAAAAAACACAGAGAGAAACCAAATGATTTTTCAGTGTGTGATTAAAAAAAAACCAAACTCAAACTCTTCAAGTATCAGTAGCACAGTACATTTCCAAAGCACGTTGCTGCAAATATATATCTATGATAGACCTGCTCGACCTTTTTTGGCTGCGGGTTTTTTTTGTTTGTTTGGTTTTTTTTTTTTATAAATTGCAAAGGCTCTTACCAGGTTTACCCTCTGAGCTCATCTATTAAGGTTTCAGAGGACAACGTTATTCAGGAGATGATTTGGAGCAATTGGTTTTCCCATAACTTTGGTAGGGAAAAAAAGGAGAAAAGTTTTTAAAATGCAAGTGAAACACTGCCTTGTTATCTGCTCATTTTATGATACTCAGCAAGAATCTGGCAGTCTGTTATGTCTTGGTAAAATGTATGAGTGAGATGTTGTAGTGAAGTCTTATTATTTGGACTGTGGGTTTTGGTACAAAATTTACTACACTTCATTTACCAGGACAATCCTCTGAATTTTTAACATAACTAAGAGAACTTAAGGATGACTATCAGCATTAATGAACAAAGTATATTATGTGAAGCTTTATGCTTGTTTATTGCTTGTCTTTGTTTGATTATTCATCAGTTTGCAATCTGTGGTAATTCACAATTCATCTGCCAGCCATTAGCGTGAATTAGTGGTATTCTGCTGCACGTGTTATACCTGTTTACTGCACTTGCTTGCAATATGAAAGACAATATTGTACAGTCAATTGTCTGATATGTGCCTCTACTATGCACATCACTAGAAAAAAGGATAAGCATAAAAGTCATGGATGTACTTTAGCGTCTGTCCTGAGTATTGTTTTTATTTTATGAGCTTAAGGGAAAATCTGTTCAAGAGTTGCCTTTACATTTACTTTCACTGCTAGAAGAAAGGAGATATGGAGCAAGTAATGAATTTCTTCTTGTACCATCCAGCTGTTAAAGGGAAAAATTTGGTAAAGCTCTGTGTTATCCCCTTTTTACACCAATTAACTAATCTTTATAGGTGTTGAAAAAATGGTTATCCACATAAGCCCCTGTCTCTAACTAGTCACTCGTGTTTAAATAGCTAAGTTTTGTATTCATTACTTGATTTAACATGCTTCCTTTTGTAGCTGCATATTTTATAGTCTGTATTGTTTTTTCATCTGCGTTATCAATAGTCTTGTAAATTTGGGCAAAGTTCAGGAATCTTTATTATAGCGCAGATATCAAACTTCCTGTTAAGTTACTGAAAGGTATTTTCCGTGTTTCCCTTAGACCCCATTGGGACTAATGGGATGTAATAATAAATGTTATGACTCCAGTCTGTCACGGCACTGAAGTTAGCACTTATGCTGAAGTGTGAGAGTAATGTCATTGAATTAAAAATTTTGCACATCTTATGATGTGCTTTATTTGATTAAGGCTTAGAAGAATAAACTTCTATTCCACTAACTGTGTGACTTAGTTCTAGAGCCTGGGCATCATATACATTTTATGGCATCATGTTGTACAGCAAGAAGGTCTCAGATTGTCAGTAATCGTCTTGATTATAAGTAATCCTGTGTGCGTGTGTGTGTATAAAATAGTAAATGGTTGCTCCTAGTTAATTCAAACTTCCATGAAAGCTCCTAATACATGTCATTTTCAAGCATAACCTCACAGAGCCTGACAGCGGAGGGAGAACTGCTGTATTCCGGAGTATAGCCTGTATAGCCTGGTCCCCTACAGTGGTGCACACAATGGAGTCCTTCTTGCTGTGGAGAAGTCTCATGGTACTCGGAGTACAAAATTATCTGGATGGGAATTGGCCTGCCTCCCCCTGTGGGAGGGAGCTCTTGTGGACTTAGGATACATTTTTTATTTTTGTTTTTCTCTTTCTCTTTATTTTTGTTTTTGTTTTTCTCTTTCTTTTTCTCTTTCTTTTTCTTTTTCTTTTTCTCTTTCTTTTTCTTTTTCTTTTTCTTTTCCCTTTTCTTTTTCCTTTTTTCTTTTTCTTTTTCTTTTTCTTTTTCTTTTTCTTTTTCTTTTTCTTTTTCTTTCTCTTTCTTTTTCTTTTTTCTTTTTCTTTTTCTTTTTCTTTTTCTTTTTCTTTTTCTTTTTCTTTTCCCTTTTCTTTTTCCTTTTTTCTTTTTCTTTTTCTTTTTCTTTTTCTTTTTCTTTTTCTTTTTCTTTTTCTTTTTCTTTTTCTTTTTCTTTTCTTCTTTTTCTTTCTCTTCTTCTTTCTCTTTTTCTTTTTTCTTTTAAATAACTTCACTACGTAACACCTGCTGAACATCCAGGGAGTGTAGAGGAAGAGAGAGAAGAAAAATGTAGCCTGGTAAGCTAGATCAAAAGGAAAGAGGGTTGTATGTATCCATTGCAGACTGACCAGCCAAAATACTTCACTATTTACAGTTAGTATGAACTGTGGCTCCAAAACTCTACTTAGTAAATGAGAGTTAACCACCCAGATGTGGAATTTTCCTATTCCTACACTGCTGTACAATTTACTCTGTACAGGTAGCTGATCTTATGCATTTCAAAATTGGCTTCATGTATTTTATTTAAAAAATACTGCATAATAAATTCTGCAACTCTTTGTCACAAAATCCATGAAACATTAGCAGGAATTTTCAAATGAAAATTGCAGCCACAGCACCTTCAGGTAGGTCTTTTCATCACTTGGTCAGCTGTTCTGTCTGTTGATTCCAACAACAACAACAACATACAGCTAGGTAAGAAGGAAATTAAATTTCAAATAGTGAGTCCCTATAGGAAATGTCTCCTTGTGGCTCCCTTAATCAAAATATGCTCCACTTCAGAGAGGAAATTAAATCAAGGTGGCCAATTTCCCTCCCCTCTCTCTCCCCCCATGAATAAGTAAGCCAGAACTGCACTGATTTATTGAGGAAAAGAGTGATTTCCAAGGGGTAAAAAGTGCATTTGGAACAAATGCACAGTGTACCTGTAAAGCAGAGCAGAAGGCTATTTTTGTTCCTGGACAATTCAACTGTAGCAGAAAATCTCATTGCAATATTACCAAGGGTGTTATCAGTATCCCATGTGTAGGAAGATAAACAATCATCTCCTTTACAATGTGCTTGAGGACATAAGCCTAACCTGGTGAGCTAACACATATGGCAAGAAAGGTATGGATGGCTACAGATTAAAGTATGTTTCCTGACACTCGCAGGGCTCAGTGTGTAAAATACAAAGTGCTTTGAATGCCCTTGCCTTTGAGGGTAGCTTGGACACTCAGCACCATTTGAGGGAGGGTGACCTCCTGCTCACAGGGAGGTCCCAGTGTGGCTTATTCATGAAAAGGCAAAGAGACAGGGAATCAGCTGCCTTGCAGGCTGTGTACCAGGTAACTGACCTCAAGACAAACTAAAATAACCAGGGCTGACTTCTATCTGGATGGTATACATTCCTCCAAAAGTTTTACCTCAGGCTGATAACCACCAGCTTTGTATTAAGCTCTTGTGCTTTTTTTTCCCTTTCACCATTTCCAAGAAGAAACAGAGGAAAATCTCCCATGTTGGAGCAATGTTTTCAACTAATTTTGTAAGAGAAGACTCAGATAGATAGAAAAATGAAGTTCAGAAAACCCAAGATTTTATTGGGTGCTTAATAGAAAGGCTTAGTGGGAGACATTTAATGTCATATAGGGGAATGAGGCACCCAGCTCCTGCTCATTTTCTGTGAGATTTGGTCACTTAGTTGTCATCTGTGCCTCCAGAGTCCAGCCTTAACATTTTAATTTAAAATCCAGTTTACAGTTAAAATAGCTCAAATTCAAGGTAGGTTTTTATCCAACCTATTAAAAAAGCTTAGTTTGAAAACTGTGGCACCTTTTGTCCAGGTTTTGTCCCAAACCATCATTCAAACTAAATTTAGTAGTTTTTATTCCCCAGCTTTGGGTGTACACAGGAAAACAAGGAGACCTATGTTGGTGGATAGGATTAGAACACCGGAGATGGGATGTCTTTCAAAAATAACCAGCCCATGGACTGAGAGCTGATCACTGAAAATCCTGCTTACTTTGTTTAGCTCGTTCAACAGAGCCTGAGCTGGAAGAAGGCAATGTGCAAACACTAGACTAATGTCTCACAATTAAAACACCACCTAGTGAATCAACAATAAAGCATATGTCTCTCTGTCAAAATAAAATAGTTTACCAAACATTACCTTTTGATAATGTGTGCTGTACTGTTGGTGACTCATATAAGGTTGGTAATTCAATGACCTATATGGATCTTGCTGTTGTTAGATTGCTAGCTCCAGTTTCTTTTAAGTGCCATTCTAACAATGTCACTGATTAGGAGAATGAAGCCTTATGAAAATAAAGCTATAAAAGGACTACATTTTGCAAGTTTGTTTTGAAATACAGGCTAAATCCTAAATCTGGGGCTTAGCTCAGCACTGAGATGTCCAATCAATTGATGTTTTGCGCAGTAGCAAACAAAGTGGTCTTTACCCTCACCATTCATATTAGACATGCATCCAGAAATACTATGGAACTGCACTTTGAAAGTATTCTTTTCTAGAAGCAATTTAGGGATTAAAAAAAAATGCCACGCACCACCTGTGTTTGTGAGATGACTGGAAAGAGTCGAATTTACTTTCCCACACCCCATGCCACAAAGGAAAAAAACCCAACCTGTTTTAGGATTCTCAGAGCAGTTAAAATGAGGACAGGATAACAGGAGAGGGCAAATGTGTCTGTTACACATGCATGCATGCACATACATATATGTTTATCCTTCCTTCTCCTAGTCCTACACAGTAATTGGTAAATTATGACATGGTCACTGCCAGTACAACAGAACCTCAAAGCTGCCACATATTGCTGCCTGGTGATATAAAGCTGGGTCAGCTTCTCTACACATTTCTAGAAAATGTTGCACTGGATTTCTTGGTTATTGGAAGAACTGTCTGCATCTTCATTGAATGTATATGTTGCCTTCAGTTTTTTTTTTGGGGGGTGGGTGTTGCTTTACAGCAAATTAACCTGATTGGATAAGACAATGATCTCAACATATTAACTCACACTTCTATGCAGAGACAAGTGTTTGGATAATATTTTGTCGGGAAAGTTTTAATTACACTACTGTCAGCTGGCTTGCCTATTCCTGTTCTGTTCATGTTCATGTTTAGTCTATGCTGGTTTCCCGGCCCTGTCTATCATCACTGAAGAGATCCAAATTACATTTTGGAGACTTTTGTCTTGATCTTCTGTCTGGAAATGGAGCCCAGACAATTGTCTGACACTGAAGAGGTCCCTAAAGTATGTGAGATGAGTCTCATTCACAGAGGATACCATAAAGAAAGCAGATTTTAGTATATGCTATTTTGCCAACTGGTTGTGGCATCTGAAGTGATCCTAGTAGACCTGAGAGCATTGATGGACAGCCTGAATAGCTTCAGTAAACAAGATTTCTTCTTGTATGCTTTTCAAGAGAGTGGCTAGATGCTGCGAGACAGGCTCACAAACTAAAAAAAATTATATTAGTATTGTTGAAGTGTAACAATTCATTCAAATTGCTCCATGCTGGAAAATTTATAGGGTTCCTTGCGATTCTCCATTTATCCTGAAGCAGGATTAGACAATGGCAGTGATCAAAATAAACAAATTTGTTCCTTATTTTCAGTGTTTTACTTCCTAGTGGGGGATGTGGGGACACTGAACAACAGGCACAGGTTTTCCATAAGGGACCACAAAGGTCATCTTTCTTTCATTGTTGTGAACTATAAAGATGCATTCGCTACAATATCCTATATAGCTAGTAGGTTGTGATTACTGCTTACAGACCTGATCACAACTCCTTCAAACTTACCTTTATATTTTATATAGGAATACATTTTATGTTTATAAAAAATAAGTGTATTTGAGCAGAGGTGAAGGAACTGAAGAGAGATTTTACACCAAATTAAACTCAGATGTGCTATATTCACAGAGGACATAGCAAAACAGGTTATCACAGGGTAACACATCTTCATACAACAGCAGATACATGATGGCGATTCATGCGTGCTTTGAATTTCCCCTGCAAAACAGGATGTGATTTATGCAAGTGTAGCTTCTTCAGTGAAAGCTGGTTGAGTTAACTCAAATTACCTTTCCTTTTCTGTCTGTGATGTACATGTTAGTGGAGAGTTACAGGAGATCAGCAGATGCATATTAAATTCTTATCCTATGGTAATGCTTATGTATTTGAGCTCTTGATTGTTACTTGATATCCCAGGCAAGACAATGTTTGCTTCTCTGGTAGGCCTGACTGGACTGTTTCTAAAATTGGTAGCTGTCATTGACTTGAATGGGTTTAAAATTCAAGCTAAAAATGTCTCTTTATGTAAATAAGCAACATATTTTGTATTCTCAGCCAATATCCTCTAGCAAAGTCTGAATATGTTTGTGAACAACCCATCATTATATCTTAAAAAAAAAAAATCTCAACATTTGTTTGTTTATGTAACATTTGTTTTAACTCTGTGAATTGTTTATGCTTGGTGGAAAGTGATTGCAAAGTCTTAATGATTTTGGATTATTTTGGGGACATCTATAACAGTGCTGACTCTTGATTCCTCTGTACTTGCACACACAAGTCACTCTGCATTTCTGTCTTCCTTAGAACAGGGCTACAATTATTAATCTTGGTCTGTTATCTGATGCTTGTATTTGAAAGCAGCAGAATCTCCAGAGCTATCATTATAGGCATATGAGTCACATCCCATCTTGAAGTTTTTGGTTTATTCCACTTGCTGTGGGTAACATTTGCAGTAAGCTTTTCCATATAATGATAATAGCTGCATAGTGTTCTCCACGAGCAAAATATTTTACAAATATTAGCTAACTAACCCTTGCAGGACCTATGTACTCTGAGTAAATATCTTATAATCCTCCAAGGTGAAGGTAGGAGAGAATGTGAGGAAAAGAACTGCTCTCCTCCCTTCCTCTGCAAAGAGCAAGAAAAGTTTTCCCTCCTCTTTCAGATTTACGTGAGATGCTTCCCTCGTTTCTTGGACTGTGCAGCAAAGATGGCTTTTTCTGTTTCCATTGACTTGGACCTTGTCTTGTCCTTATTTTACAGGGAAAACAAGTGAGGGAAGAAGGGAATTGCATAGTCATTGCAACAACTCTCTGGCATGGCTGCGTTTGCACGAGGGGCACTCACCTCTGTGTCCATTGCACTGCATCTGTCCACACCTATGTATGTAGCTCTGTTCCTGCCAAAATGCTTTTGCTCCATGTTACATGGGTTTAACGTGTTTCCTTGGGGTTTTGCACCATTTTATAAGCAATCCCTGTTAAGTAAACACTCATAGATCCAAATATCAGAAGGAAAAAGAATGAATTCACATTTGGCTGCTGAAACATGTCCATGATTACTTGAAAGAGAATCTCAGAAGTTGTATGTAAAACTGTATCATGTCCCCTTCAGGTACAAGAAGCACTTTGAATACACAGTGTACTCTTCTGATTTTCAAAGGTGAGCTCCTCTGTTCTGTAAATACAGCTTGTCTGCAGTAAAGGTGTCCTGCAGTGGGTAACCTCTGGCCCAACACGTCAGGAGGATACGTTTTATGTTTTCATGGCAGGACTTGAGAGGCATTTACGTTCCTCGTATCCTGGGTGGATGTGGGAATACGGGGAAGGTTTCAAGCCCTTCTCTCTCTCTCCAGCTTAAAGTTGGTCCTACTGGCCAATGCAATATAAACACAGGGAAGGTAGGCCACTTGAACAGATGCATTGACATGAGTATGATTCCTTGTGTGCTTAAAGATAAGTGTGCTCTGATGGTCACAGTGCAATGGCTGAATTACATAAAGGTCAGAGAGGGGGAACAGCATTTCCCACATATATATTTCTCTGCTGTCTTGTTCTGAGTTCAACAGGCTGCAGTCTGTAGTGTCTGAAAATGAGCAAAACAACAGCTCCACAAGGCAGAGATGTTGGGCCAGGGATTGCCATATCTATCTATGTATCTATGCCAAGCATAGAAAACTATCGAGCTGTTATGTGATATATTTTAAGTGATCAACAAGACAGATGCTGCAGTCAAGCAACTCCTACAAGTACTTATGATCAATCAGCTCTCCAACATGCAGGCATCTAATTACAATGGAAAGCACATGTAGATCAGCAAGGCTTGGTCAGATTTTCCATTCAACTTAGGCTCTTTGTTCACTGCTGTGTGCTGGACCTTTGTCTTCTATATCCTATCCTCTTCCCATTGAAATCAACCAAGTCATTGTTTTTCTGATGTTGAGTGGGTTATTGAATGAGGCCTCAGCTACAGCCCGAGTTGTTATATTTTGCTTCCTTTGTTGCTGAGGCCTTTCCTGCACTGTAAACACATCTATAAATGTTATAAACATTTATAAACACATGGCCTATATGACTATCTTGATTCTAAAATAGACAAAATAAATACAGCCTATCCACCACTTATTATTAGCATAGCACTTTTATTCAAATATGAAGGTTAACATTTCATGTGTTTTCCAATCTTTTGCAGTGGGTCTGCTCCAGAAAGTGCTGGCTATAAGAGTGGCAACAGGAAAAAATGACTCATTTTTGCTTGAAAAGAGTAATGTCAAAGGACTGCGTCACCTGACTATGGTCCTCATTTAAAATCAGGATTATGTTAGCAAGAAGAAGAGTGCTGAATTATTATAAGGAATATTTCTGCTGTTAGTTCATTAGTGTTTTGAGCCAAAGGGATATAATATTTGCATTCCTTCACAGAGATACAGAGAAGATTGTTAGAAAAAAAGAGCTCTGTTAACATCTGCTTTGAGCATTCAAGGCACATCAGCTAATGCCTATGGGATGACATTTGCTCTTGTGGTGTAAAGTACAAGTACAATGTCTGCTCACCAGTTACCCTCCAGGCTTACATGCTCTAAGACGTACCTATGATTTTTACAGAGTTGCACAATAGTGTGTTTCAGCCAATAAGTAAATTATACTAATGGAAGACAGCATCTGTAAAGCTCTACCTGAGCAAGTAAGTATTGATAATGATTTTTTTTCTGCACAAATGCAAATGCCAGACTTGTTGATCAACAAAATATTGCAAAAGCTGCGACAGGATTTGAAAGAATCTTCACTCTTGCAAAGCCATGCCCTCTGACAAAAAAGCATAACCTTATCATTTGTTACAGAGAAGGACATAAAGGTAGAAATCTGTCATCCTTGTCTCAGAGACAGCTATTGTATATGTGGTCCAGGGTGCCAGTTTAGCTGCTCTCCCTCTTTGTCCCTCCCCTGCCCTTTGGTTGTGTGGGGGCACAGACAGCGGGCAGCCACCACCCCAGCTCTTGCTAGTGGCAATGCTGCCATTAATCCTCCCCATGCCGTTGTTCCAGGGCCACCTTGGCAAGAGTTTGAAATGAACTTGTGACAGCAGCTAAGTGTCATGGTCCTCTAAACTACAAAATTAAGTAAGTGGATTTAAAGCAGGTGGCTTAAACACTTTACTGGGGACCATGATGAAAGGAAATGCCTTGGCAGATCTGTAGAGCCGTCCCGGTGATTGGCATCCTGAGGTATTACTGGTTTTGCAGCTTGCTAGGACCTGAAATTTCACATCTTAATACATATTTGACTAATTCTAGAGTTCTGAGGGTTTGACAGTGAATACTAGGAGCAGAGACAGTGGGAGAATCACCTCCTAATCCACCACTGATCCTGATTGTTGATGCTGGTGGGTTGTAAAGGGCAGAGAAGAGCTTTGTAACAGAGACACTTGTCTCGCTTGCTGCCGAAGTTGGGAGCTGCATGTTGAACGAGAATGGAGAGTTTGAAGGGAGAAATTTGTCTCTTCTGTTAAGGGTTGCATGCTGTCCAGGAGAGCTGCTGCTTCTCTCTATTACAGCATTAACACAATGATGCTGGTCAGAACAATAAATCTTATCTAATGTTAAGCTATTAAAAGTTATACTTGTCATGTAGGCTCCTTCTCTAGCAGTGGAGAGAGAAAGCCTCCACATAATTATTTGTTCCAGATGGCCAGGTGTAAAGCAAGAATAATACCTAATCTTACTGGAGCTCTCTGAAGGCTATTTTTTTCATGCTGTAAAGAGGCTCCTATACACCTGTCATGAGCTCCATACATAAACCAATAAAAAGATAACAATTTAGTCTTCAGCCCTGATTTTGCAAGGTGGGCTGGGCCACAGGCTGAATTACAGCAGTAAAAAGAAATCATAGAGCAATCCTTTGGGTAATTGCCATTCTTTTTGTACATGAAATGAGATAGGGCTCCCATGGGGAAGAAAGGAGTATGTGACCAGGTACTTATCATCATGCATACGCACAGAAAGGCTTAGTTGGAATTACACAGAAAACAACAGTTCTGTTATTTTCTTGTGCATAAGGACTAATTCTGGAACTTCAGTATTTCCCTCACCCCCATTTTAATATGAATATATTATTTTTTCACTGCCCAGGTGTCTAGGAAGGCTTTAATATCAAGGGCTACAGGCAGCAGTATGTGAGTTGTGACAGCTGATTTAGTGGCTGATTTAACCACGTCAAAGGTTGAAACTGATGTCATACTCTGAGTGTGAAAGTAAGCACAGAGAAGGAAAAGAGTGATCGAGAAACAGCCATAAATACCTGGAATAAAGTGTTCTACCAGAAAGTGACAAAAATTGCTAGTAGATATATGAACCTGGAAGGCTGACAGAAAACAAACTTGGAAAATATGAGAGGCATTAGGAAAGCATCAGCTCTCTCATTAAGCCTAGTACTGATGAAGTTTTTCCCATGCTACCAATTTAAGCTTTATGCAACAAAGCCAGAGTTAATTCATACCCTAGAAAAATTAATGTTCTATGAAACTTGCTGCTGCTTTAGGATTTTTCTGTTAAAGTGGCATAAAATGCTGTTACAACATTTTAACAAAATGAATGAATGTTGGCCCAAATTATTTTCAATACTTGTCACCAATTGTTTCTGCAAACTGTAGAAGGAAATTATATTTTGTAAAACTACCTGGTACAATGAGAGTCTAGCAACTGTGTTTCTGAATGAACTCTGCCCTTCAGTTCCTGAGTGTGACCATGAATAAGACACTTGGCACTTGGACAAACCTTGGAAATTCACCTTCTCCCATCTAGGAAAGGCCTGTGGCAAAAGAGGGGCATGTATTTATAAGCCTTTTGTTGTGTCCCTCTTGTGCATTGGTTTGAGGTGTGTAGGGTTTAGGGTTTATTTCCGCGGGGTCCGGACGATAGAACACCGATATGATGATTAAAGTTGCCCATTTATTGAGCTTAGCTGATCATTTTTATACAATTCTCTAAGTTGTTTAGAAACTCTGATTGGTTGCTGCATGCAAGCCTTTGGTGTCCACGCGCACAAACATAAATGGTGATTGGTTACATCGGTACTGTCCATGCGCACAAACGTAAGATAAAGTTAGTTATACCCGCTCTGTACACGCGCATAAACACAGGACATAATTGGCCGTATTAATTAGAGCATGCAAGACTTGTCTTAGTCCAATTGGTCAAGATAAGCCCCTGAACTGAGGTTGTTTGTGCCAAGTTCCCTTTATCGTGGAATGTGCACCTGTGTTTTTCTAACTGGGATCTTTCTTTTTCTATCTTCTTGTTTAGTCTGTTCAAAGCCTTCTAAAGGCGTCTGGAACACTCTTGTGACCATGAGCTACTTTCAGGCCCGATAACTAAGTTCCATATAATTGAACCCTACAGAGGTGCCTGGAGTATGTAATCCTACTGCTGGATCTTTGCAGGACAATTGGTGAGCTTGTGGGATAAATGGTACTGGTGGCCATCAGTGGAGCTGTGCATGGTCTGTAGGCTTCTGCACAAGTCTACTACCTCCTGTAGAACTCAAATTAACCTGTGATTTATTTTTTATATGAAGATGTTTTCAGTCTGTTATTGGCTCATGTGCAGGTATTCATCTGGTGTTGATGAAGGCCATTTCTAACAGAAGTCCTCTCAGTGCATGCTGGCTATTTCAGTGTTTACAAACAGAACGGGACAGCTTGCTTTGAAAATGATTCCTAGGGCTTTCCTCGGGAGCCTTCAGTGATGATAGAAAGGAACTTCTTTGTCTTTACAGAGTACTACAGTGGATGGGCGTACAGCCTAGTTTGAGCCATTTCTGTCAAACTGGTAGGGTCAGTGACAACAGAGTAAGCACATGCACTGGACATACTGCACACACATACTGGACCAGAGTACTGGACAATCAGCTTCTCTTTTGTTGTAGCATAACCATTTTATCTAGTTACAGCCCTGTGATGTTTGTTTCCCAGAGAATATTATTCACTAGGATGTTTTTTAACCTCAGTTCCACCATTGCTCAACAAGGTTCCCCACTTAAAAGAGAAAAATGGATTTCAACAATAACAAGTACCACAATGTGTATTTTTAAGAGGGGACATCTGAGTTATAGTCTGAGCAAATGATCTGAAAAGTGAATGTAATCCAAAGCTAGGATTAATACTATCGCTGCTAAGCTCACTTGTCTTTTCCTTCCTTGATTTCAGTAGCTCTCACAGTGTATTATCACCCCCTGAATTCATGTCTGCTGGAGGTCTAAACTTCTTGCCCATGGAGGGATCTTGTGTAAAGCTTCTTCCATTGAAGGTCTTTGGTGTCAGGTAGAAGGTAACCCTGCCATCATTTTTAATTTAAAATATATACAGTGTTTCTGTTTTGTGCATAACAGTGAAAATCATCCATGCCCAGCAAGTGGTGATGTCATTGCTGAATACTTCACTTTTACAGGGACATCATTGGTTCTCCCTGGGTCCCCACTGATCATCGCAGGCAGGCACGCTGACGATGTGGTACAGCTGAACAGGCACTCCCTCTTCACTACTCCGAAAATGTATTGAGGTGGTATCAGTCATTCTTGGTTTTACACAACATACATACCAAATACTGCCTCAGTCTATATTTCAAATTACTATGCTGGCATGCTGGGGCCCGACACAAAGTCCACTGTTGTCTTTCCAGTGATCAAAACTGGGTTTAAATCAGGCTTATGTTGAATGGATTTTACAGGCTGTGGCACACTTAATTTATTTGGTTAAAAAACTTGGCCCATGTTACTCTTAATTCTTCTGTGCTTGTAATTTGTACCACGCAGTCTTGTAGTTTCAGCTTCATCCATCATAGATGCATTTTTCATGCAGTGATTCATCTAGACATGGTGTAATAGCCTTGTCCACCATCTAGTTTTAGAATTTCTTTTTTCAGTGTTTTTTCCTGTTTTCTCCTTAAGAGTCAGTGAATTCCAGAAATTGCACTAATGCAATGCTTTTTGAGCCTGTCAACTCTTTACACATTTTCCCCTTACTGCAATGAAAATACTTGCTGTCATTTTTATTTAGTTACAATTTCGTGAAGCCCAAAATATAATTTCAAAAGATTAGTCCAACCACCAAGACTTTTCATTTTTCTTTAAATAAAGCCTGTCTTCATACCAAACACAGCCATTTTAATACTTTTCTGGAGGCTGGTTTGGGTTTTTGAGGGGTTTGGGTTAGGGTTTTTTTTTTTCTCCTTTGCTGGTCTAATCCACAGTGATTTTCTAGGAACAAATAGGAAACCTCTCAACCACTTCTAATCAGTCCCAACTGTATCTCTCATCTGCGTTGCCAATTACTGTATTCCCTGCTGTACAGTGAAGAATCAGAAGCATGCACTCAAATTTTTATAACAACCACTTTTTAAACATTATGAAGTGATATCACATAGCTGGTTCTGTTCTCTCCCAAACAACTTTTACTAGAGCTGCTCTATTTCCTTCAGGAGAAGTGGTACTACACAGGTGAAGGTGCAATGGCTCATCCCTTCCTTTAAGCAGTTTTATTGAACAAGAACACATAAGGGCTCTGCACATGTCTGTGCATTATAAACAATGCATCTTTGCATTGCTAAGTGAAAGAGCCAGAGAAATCTGGGAGCAAATAGAACATCTGTCCATCAGTCCTCCAAATCAGCTTTGCCAACATTCCAGCAATGAAAAGCAGCCACAAAACTTTACCAGACATTTACATTAGATTAATACCTCTGGAATATGCAACGCAGTGATTGCGTACAATCGCATTTGGCCCTAATCATGGAGAAACATGGAGACAGAGGCCAGCTGTACAAAGACAGTTTGGCCAATAGTTGGAATCATGTTCAAAACATTTGCCCCTGCTCACCAACCCCTCTTCCTTCTCAGTCTCCCCAGATGGAATACATCTTGGGCTTGGATTTGTTTTCCGTGGATTTGACTTTCACAAGAAATGTTTCATTTTATTTTTTTGAAGATTCGGACTCCTGATAATTTCTTTTAAAAACAGGACCTTACTTGCATGCCTTTCATTGCCCAAATGCCAGCTCTAATTTCAATAGATTGGAAAGTTTCATCTTTTTTTAATGTGAATTGAGGACTAGCTGTTCAGCTTTCGCTATTGATTCAATCCTTCAGCTTTGTTCTGTATAACAACTATGTTTCAAGCCGAATCAAATTAGTTTTTATACTTGACAACTGATAAATAAAAATTCTAATTTAAAAAATTATTTCAAGGGAAATTAATTTTGAAGAGAGTGAAAAAAACAGTCTATTGAAAGCCAACTTCTTGGAAACAGAACTAGGGACAGATAAAATCTAGGTGAAACGCAAATTATAAAGACAGCTTCTCTGCTGAATCAGGCAAGTGTCCAATTCACTGTTTCCATGAAACATGGTGCTGTGTTCACTTGTCACAGACAATTTGTAAATTCCAGCAGGTGTCCTGCTTAGTCCTACCATCGCTCCAGCAGATACTACATATTTGCTGTATTTTTTATTTCACACTTAAAGAAATTAACACAGATTGCAGGCTGGCAGTAAAAAAAAAACCCTGGGGAGCTGCAAGTTTGTACCCTCTCTTGGGCAGATGAGTCAAATCCCACCACCTCTGCCCTCTGACATAGGCTCTCGGACGAAAAGCTTTAGCTCACACCTGCTCAACAGGACATCTTTTCTGGAAACGTTTTTCAAGAAATTAAAACAGAGATGCAAATAGGAAAAAATAACTCATTTCACTAAGACAAGAGACCACCAGTTACTTTGTTTCAGTAGCCATTGAGCTAATTATTTGTTGACAAAATGTGTAATAGTTTATTGTGGGACCTTACGACAGTTCCATTAAGTTCTTGCACACATCATCTTTTCTTGCAAAAGCTGATTGACGTGGTTTGTTCTGTTTGTGAATGTGGTCTGTAAAAAGTATGAGAATGGCAAAACTTAAGGCTAAACCCTAACCACAAAATGCCTGCAATGAAGTCTTCAGCAGCTATTCAGTCACATCAGAGCACCTGAAAATGACCTGCCAGTCACCTTTTCCTCTCTTATGGACATCATTATCATCTGCACCATTTGATTGTTGCAACTCTGTGGTTAATACGTTCATTGACATTTTTTCTTGTATTGTAAACACAGGTTTCAAATATGTCCATTCAGTTCCTCACTCCTGAAATCAGCTCTGCTTCACTGCTCCAGGGATCAATCCCTGATGCAGAGGCCAAATGCTGCAGAACAGCTTCTGACCTTTCTGCAGTGGATTGGCCACTGTGTACCTCTCAGCCTGCATCTCCTCTGGAACCCATACAGAGATATAAGAAGCAAATTTTAAATTTCTTGTCATTTTTCAGCTCAAAGTGCCAGAAGTAATGTCAGTTTTTTTTTTCTAGCCTTCCAGAATGGTGTTGCTGGTTATAGGATGCTATGCTGGTTATGTGCTGGCAACAAACTGGTAGAATACTCTGCAGGCATAGATGAGTTGAAAGCTGACGAGCCTCTCTGCACACTTGATGTGAAGGTGTTCAGAGTTTTGATGGTAGCAAAACTGTAGTCAAGCCTAACCTGAAGAAATCGACTTCCCAACAGGTACATGCTTCTAATTCCCTTCTCCAGCAGCTCGGGATGTGGTGGTTGTCCTACCTGCACTCTTTGGCTGCCCAGTGCTACCAAACATGGATGGCCACATGTGAAAGTTTCAAAAGCAATTGGAGGGAGGAAAGAGACGGGCATTCAGACTGTACAATTGCATAAACCTTGTTTTCCTAGGAAACTATGGGAAAACCCTAGCAGTTGTTAGCAAAACCTTTTTCCTCCCATCAATCTATTTATTTATTTATTTACTGACTTTACATGCAAAATATCCATAGGATCCTATCAAAACTGTATCCATTCACTGCAAAGAAATGATTACATTTAGCTGTACTACAGGATGGGATACAACAAAAGATATATCTTAGCTAGACACTGATTTACCAGGAGATGCTTAAATGGCTCTGACTCTATCCCCTATTCCTGTTGTCATGGTGTCATGTATTTTCTCATATCAGACACCAGTGTCAGAGCCACAGGATTTTGTTAACCTCCTGCACCCTATCTCTGATCTGGAGTTACACCCCTGCAAGAACCAAACATGAAAATGCTTTCTTTTTCATCGGTGGCAATTTTGAATGATGTTTAATGACCTCCTCCTTTTGTTTTGTATTGCAAAGTGCTGAGGACCCTTTCTAGCTCTTGGGGTTCAGAATTCCTCCCACACCACATTCAGCCTGCTGCAGTCAAGAGGGGAAGGAAAGCAGCTGTCATTCTGCCACACAGCCATAAAGCAGAAAGCACAGCTTGTTTTGAAAGTACATTCCCTACTTACACAGGCTTTCCTTCTAACTGACTCCTCTGTCTTTTTCACACTTTGCATTTTACTTGAATTTTGTTTTCTAACCTTGTGCTTCTGTCCCCCGCTCCCAGAGTCTCCTGGCCTGTGCGAATGCAATCTGACTGGAAATTGTGTATTCTTTCCCAGGGGAAACATCCAGACTTTCTTTTTTAAATCTGCCTGGTGCATGGCTGCAAAAATCTTCCACTGTCATTTCACATTCTAGGAATGAACAGAGGAAGGAAGGTTTTTGCAGCCTTCGCTCCCCATTTGTTGCGAAGGGGCTAAGGGAATATTTTTGTCAGCCGTCCACACTAGGTGGTAATTTTTTGCTGCAAAGCTAGGCACAGAACTTGTGAATTCATTTCTGTGTTCAGTCCTTAGACAGGTACTTCCAAATTTTCAGCTTGGGATTTGACAGTGTGCTGGAACACTAGATGCATTTTATTAAAATCATATGCTTTGCAATGAGGCAGTATATGTGTGATATTGCCTCGCATTTTGGCTCTTTCAGCCTGAAATAGCCATTCAAGCTCTTTATACCAGACAGTGCACTAACTTGGCAGTCTCAATTTCAGCTGGATCAGGTATGAGCAACAAAGTGCATTTCCTCAAATTAGACTGAGCATGTGATATGGATTTGTGCTAGATTCAGCCTGGGTCTGGGGGACAGATTATTTCTGGCCTAGTATAAAGACTGCTGAGGCAAACATACTTTCCTGACATCTTTTTGAAAAAGTTTCAACTCGCAGAGTTATCTTCTACTGGCTTGGCTGTTTGTATCCCATATTTTTTGCATTTTTGGTTTGGTTCCTATATGCCCCACAGTTCAACTGACTCTCACAGAAATACGGTCTTTGTAGCACTGTACAAATAGGCAGGTCTGGCTGCAGAATATTGATGTGATGTGATGCAGAAAGGAATCAGATGTTGTGCTTTGGATATCTTGAATAAAGCTTGTCAGCCATTCATTGAACAACTCTTATTTCTGTTTTCATTATTGTTTATTTTGGTTTTTTTTGCTTTTTTTCCAAAAAACTCCAAACTCATTTGAAAGCAGATATGGTGGTAATGAGTAGCCTGGCTATAAATGTTTTGGAAAAAGCTTTCAAAATGCCAGGACTGTATTTGACTATTTTGATCCAGAAAACTTCATTTTTGGGATCATAGTGACTATTCTGATTTTTTTCCCCCAAAAGTTTCACACACTAACTCAAAAAAAAAAAAAAAAAAAAAAAAAAGAGACAATAAGATTAAGTACAAAAACCTATTCTAATAACTCAGAAACTACACAGTGTGACTCAAGGTGACTTTTTTAATTTTTGGAGTTGATTTTTATATTTCTACTCTGTATCTTGACAAAGGACAGAGACAATTTTTGAAATCTCAAAAATTCTTGTGGTGCAGGGAAAACACTTTCGGCTGTTCCCAAGCTTGAATATAATAGATTTCATCAGAAAATATTTTGTACTAAAATGTCCCTAAGAAATCACTCAAACCTATTTAGCTCCTCAGTTGCCTCCTTCAGAATTTTTGATTGCCAAGAGCAAACAGAATTAATTATGAGCCTTGTGTCTTTGAGTAACTGTAGAATAATTCAACATTAGTCCTGGACTAAAACAAGTATTATCACAAAATCTCCTTGCACAATAAAAGCAATACTAGGAATTAAGACTAACCAAAGCTGGATGTGGAGATGGTTTTGTTATGAAAACAAAATGGAAAATAGCAAATAGTTCTTTAAAAGCCCACCCTGTGATAGGAAGCCCAGGCTTGCTCAGGCATCAGAACCAGCCTCGTAGGCAGAATCCCATAAGTGTTGTGGGCATCCCATAGCACACCACATGTGTCCTCCCCCTGCCCCGTGCAGTCCTCTTCTGCATGTTGCTTCTCGCCGTGACAGCAGGGGTACTGCCCGTGGCCAGTTATATATTTACAAGCAGGAATTTAGCAGGAGCTTAGATAATGCTGTTAAATAATCTGTGCAGTAGATTTGGGGGCACTAACATGGGATTACTCTTTCTGAGAGGTTCAAAGGGACCCAAAAGGGACCCACTGATGAATTCTACCCTCTCCCATCCCAGTGCCTGAGGTCTGTGAGAATGTGATGCAGAGGGAGAGCTGGATAAGTGAAGAAGCAATTTACCTGGCAACGAATCTCATGTTTGCTAAGTATTAAGGGTAAGAAACCCATGGCTCTGTGAGGAAAAAAAATACCCCGTTGACTTTGCTGACAGAGGAAATCAAATTTAAATTCAACTGTAGGTGCTTTTTAAATAAATCTGTAATTCTAACTTCAACAAGTGCAGCTGAGTACAGTAACCTCAACAGAATCTGCCCACTCTTTTCTAGGCTTTTTGATTCATTGGACATGTGGGAACATGCATGTGTGAGTGTAAGGGGACTGGCGGCCCATATGTGAGGAGATCCTCTTGGCAGCCAGCATCCTTCTTTGGGAAGGGATCCAAGAAAAATTCTTGATGCACTCTTAGGGATTAATAAAACAGCAGAATGGGAAACCATTAGATGGGTTATAGGTACAGTGGACTGTTGAGAGTGATGAATTGCTGATTATCCCTGTAACTCGACAGGCGACTGTGGAGAGGCTTCTCTTGAAAGACTCTGCAAATTGCAATGTGCTGTGGAGTGACGGTGGTCTCTCCAGGGCCGCGGAGTTCACTGCAAGTGGCCACAGCCCATAGCACAAGCCAGTACAGGGGACATGGTTATCATATTTCCTCAGCACCTATCCAGGTGAGCTAGGACATGGAGATGTTTGAAGGGGGGAAAAAGTTTGGTTTTGCCCCTGTTGTGTTGTTGACACATCCAGGAGATGGTGCCAGAGAGAAATACTGAGATACGAAACTGAAGAAGGAGAAACAGGCTAATTTCGCCTGAGCTGAGCAACATGTGGGGGCAGCTTAATGGGATAAATGACACCAGTAATTTAGATGCCTCTTCACAACACCACTCTACACAGCATGGACAGTTTTTATCTTCTGCTCTCTGTAACCATTTCTTCCATAATACACTGCAGAGTTAGATATCTGTCCAGCATGGCACTCCTAGCTACAGCGATACTTCATCGGTGTGGTGTGTAAGGGATGCCAGCCATAGGAAATAGGACAGTCCATCTTCTCATGCACAAAAAAGCAGAAGAGAGGAAGGACTGAGAAAGCTGTAGCCCCCGCAATCCAATTCTGTTGGCTGGAACAGTGTGCTTGCTTCCCTCCATGACACAGCTGGACCTGAGGTTCTGCAGTGATTCAGAGTATCCTCCTGCCAAATCGCTCTCACCTGAGCAGAGAGGTGAAAAAAGTGATCATGACTGCTGGCTGGAGGTGTGAGGCCAGGAACCCAGCAAGGACTGCCTGCTGCAGGTTGCATGAGGACCTGGGGTCTGTGCCCATGCAGGGGGAAGCAAGAGCTGGAGAAGGAGTTGCCCTTCGAACCAAACACAGGCAGCTCTGTTGCTGTGGGAGGAAACAATAGTGAGAGGAATGAAGCTGGTACAAGCCACTTCTTGATAGATAGCTTGGGAACCAGCTCTGGTTTCTACAGAATCAGACCAAGCCACTTCCAAAAGGACCACAACAGCTGTTTCCAGCATTTGCCACTATTTCCCTACATGCCCTGGAGCTGCTTCCTCCCCCCCACCCCACCCTGTCCTTTAAGAATTTTTGCTGAAATTCATTTTTTCTTCCAAACTGACTGTGTTCCAGGATAGCACATCATATTGCTGGTGTGTGTAGGAATCAGGACTGAGGTAAGGTCAGTCTGCGTTTCAAGGGGAAGGACTGACAACAATCTTTTTGTCTGGTCCCACTGGCACACAACCAAGTATTTTCTGTTAGAAGTAAGAGTCTGCCCAATACCTGATTCAAGAGGGATGTCTGAACTGGGTCCCTTTTGGGGGTTACGTGGAGGTCTATGGAGGATTGCAGGGTTCATAGGCTTGGAGAATTACTTTGCTTTGCCTTCCTTCATAGAATTTTGTTTCAATAAGAACTATTACCTTGAGCCAGTGATCTAAAGAGCTTGAGCCACTCTCACAGCCTCCTGCTCCCCCAATGCCTGGGAGAGAAACGTGTACACTGATGCGTGCATGCTTGCAGGATCACACCGTGGGCAAGAAAGTGCCGCACCACGCCGCAGCAAGAAGTTATATTCTAGCAAGGGTGCCTTGGGCAAGGGGCACTGTTAGAGGCACAAGCACCACAGCTGTGTGCAGTCCTCTAGCCTTTCTCTTGTTTCATGACAAGAGATTGCTTGCAGGTCACAGAACATGTACACAAGATATATGGAGCCTGAGTGGGAGAGGGATCAGGGAACTGCATGGCTTGTAGATCCAGGTGGCACAGCACAGAAACGTGTGGCCTCTGCCAGATGCCTCTTGCACAGTAGAAACTGTGGGTAATAGAGACAGAAAGGTTAACTGGTGGAAAAGGTATGCAGAATTTGTCTGTTTTTCCTTCTGCTTCAAATATAAAAAATGCACTCCTCTTAACATTTTCTGCTTGTCAAATTGCTAAAGATTTCTGCTTTTCCTTTTTTTTTTTCTTTAGCTTTCCCTCAGATTAACTGATCTGTCAGGAATTTCATATTTCTGTTCATCTAAAATGACTCCCTTATACTGCATAAGGATATTTTCTCATTAAAAGTTATCATCCAAGGCTGTTAGCATTTCCAGATATTTTTCTTGTCATAAGTGAAATATATTGCAGGTGTCCTATTGACCTGACAGAGGAAAGTACTCCCTAATTGGGACATAAATGCAGGTGGATTTAATAAGGAGGCACATTAGTAGTCTAGTCCTTCACTGGGACCACCTGATTTTTCTAGTCTGGGTAGAGACTGTGGCTGTGCCCTGCCCTGCAGCTACCCAGATATCAGGTGCAGAGGCTCTGGGGGCAGGTTCTGTGCATGGAAGTAACCCACATAGGTAAAGGAGATGTTTGCATTAGAGGACTGCCTGCTCTCCTATAGCCAGGACCAAACAGCCTATATCCTTAGCAGGTGACCAAACTGAGCTGAAGAGTCCCTTTGATTGACAACTGAAAGTTATCTGCTCTCATTTATTCTGCAATGTGACCAGGTCCTCAACTGCACTGAAACAGAATAATTCCATCTGTGGTAAATGAGCTGGGGACATGGTTTCACATTACATGCATTTTAATGACTTTGCCACAGCATGTCTTAGGCTTAAACCTACCAAGTCCTATACATCGGAGAAGGGACATGAGAAATGTAGACCTTTGAAACCAGACTTGCTCATTTGTCACGTGTTCATCATATACATGGCTGGTATTATACGCTCTTATATCTCCAGTCAAGGAGTGCCTTTGGCAGTCCACATCTCATATTCACATTCATGGACAGTGAAACGATGGGATGGTTCACCTGTGAGAAAAGGCAACAATTTTTTCCCTGAGTCTGTGCCTCTTGTGAGTTCTCTATATGTTTCTTCATGTATAAAGGGCTTTGTTGCCACCTGGCAATCAGACACTGAGTTAGATGCTGCCCCACAGCTGTGACCACATCACAGGGATACAGCTAAAACTGAAGGGGCTGAGAGAGGATGTGAGCCTGTGGAGGCATTGTGTAGAGCTGACCATAGCTATACTGCTATCAGGGCACTCATACTCTTTAAGATGCTTGGACTGGTGCCTTGAAATCAGTGCTCAAGGAAGGAGAAAGTTCTGTGCTTTTAAGCTCTTATAGCTGCGCGTGCGCTGCCAGTTTCCTGATACTGATTTATGCTGTTGGGGAGCAGACAATGCCACAGAATGCAATACTAGAGTTTGGTTTATTTACTGACTTTCATACTCTGAAGTGCTCCGAGCAACCTCCACAAATGGCAAGTTAAATGTTAACAGTTCAATGTGTTGCACGGTTCCTTGGGTGAATTAACCTCTGTAGTACTAAAGGCTTTCCACTTGCAATCTTGCAGCCTGCCCTCTGCTTGCAGCTCTGTACCCTTTCAGCTAAGCTTCCCTGGCAGTTTTTTCCAGAGCCTTGGTGACAGTAACCTTTCCCTTCTGGGTCTCACGCTGTTGCCCTCATGGTGTGAGCCTCAAGGGTCCTGCAAGCCCAGATACTGCTGTTATGGTGGGCCTCCATGGGAAGCAATATATGCCACCAACAATGGGCTTGGCTAGTAAAGCTTTGGAGTATAAGCCTGTCTCAACATCCTTTGTACAACAAATGTCTAAGGAGACAAAATGCAGCAGCCAGTATGAACTCAATAGATCATATCTAAATTTATGCATTAGAGCATTGCCAGCTGAAGAGAGCACCTGCTGGGCCAGGGTATTAAAGATCACCAATCATCTTTTACGCATCCTCCCTCTTCCCCCTGCTTTCCCTGGAACTTCTGTCAAATATACGAATCAGGTATCAGAATCCCAGTAATATATTCCATCAGAAGCAAGTTGCATTTAATTTTCTTAGCCTGGTTTCCAAAATAAGTGAGTCTGGTATTACCCATCTGTCAGTCAAATGGTCTCTCTCATATCTTTTAAATCTGTTGGGCAAATTGACCTGCAAGTCGTTAAGATAACTAAAATTTTGTAACTTTGGTGAAAATCAGTTTCAGTGTGTGTGAGAGAGACCCAAACTATTGCCCCAGTGTGGCATGACCCAGCATTTCTGCACTGTTAATCTATTAGCTGCTAACAGATGTTTACAATAAATATTTGTAACTGACCACGTCTTGACCTGTGGCTTGTACTTGTACCATCCACACTTCTTCTTGTATCCCCATGTTAGAGAGGCGTCATACAAGCACCAGGGAGTACCAGAATGAGGGACTATGGCAATGACCAGGAGAAGGACACATGTCTCTAAGAAATGAGCTTCATTAGTTCGGCTTCACATGGAAAAATTTAGAAGGTGGGATTCACCATAAGCTCCAAAAATGGTCTTTCAGTCCACTCTTATGAAACCTAGTTTGTTCCCAATTGCAGATTGTCTTAATGAGCCATCTGCCCTTATCTTCTGCTCCACCAGGGAAAAAAATAGCATTCAGGTGTGTCATTCTCATATCCATCTTACCTTTATTTGGCAACCTCACCACTTCTCACTCATTTAAGTCTTTAGCAAGCTTTAAACACTAATTAATGTACTGTATTATCATATCTGTTAAGTTGTTTCTGGCAATATTTGACAAGTTCTTATGTTTCTCCTTGCCAATCTTGTCACCTTGGATTGCATGATGAAATAATGTATGCTCAGATCAGGCTGTGACTGGGGAGTTATTTCTTGATAAAGCTTGTGACTTTCTTTTCCTGATTATTGCATTTTAAGCTGTGTTTATGACAGACTGTCTGACATATTAGACATAATAAAGAGGCTAATAAACAGTATTATTGAAATCCATATAGAAGATAGGTCAAAACTCTGAGAAGAAGAAAACACTGTTAATTATAGATGGAAGGCTGGCTTCTGAAAGTGCTGGAGGGTCTGTTTTAAGGATGTTTATCTCCAATAGGTTATGAAAAAGTCAAAAGAACACATCCCTATCAACAAATATGTATGAATTAAATTTGGAAATAAATATCCGTTATATTCCTTTATCGAGTTATCAAGATAAATGAGATGCCAGAAACGAAACTTTTATCTTCAGTGACATGATGTTTTTGTGTTTTATACTTTTATTTCCTTCCTCAAGTTTTCTTTTCCCCTCCAAGCCAAAATGATTTTTCCTTTCCTGTGCTCAGCTGAAAGTAAATGAGTCTTTAAATGGTTTCTCAATTCTTACTGATCCTTGCTACTTCATAGTTTTGTAATCAAAAAAATCTCCTCTCAAGTGTAAAGGAACATAGTCTTTTAAAGAAACTCCACATACTCAGTTAGGAGGATATGTTATCTTTTTCTATAACTTGCTTTTTCTGTCAGCTATAAGATACGCTAGAGCTTTAGGAATTCTTAATATGCTAAAAATGTTCTGCCTTTCACAGCCACTTAATAGTGAGTGATGGCTTGAGTCTGTAGAGCTTAATTTTATTTTAATTGGCCTGGATAGTCCCCAGGTACATGATAGTGGGCATTTGTAGAAAAATAATTATTCCACATTTTAGAAGTAATTGAACTTCAGTATCTCTACAACAAGAAGACTGACCTTTCCATAAACGGGCAATCCAGAGGTGCCTTCCTCTAAATGTAAGATGCCCTTGGCATTTTTCCATCAAGCTTGCGAACAGCTTCATTAAAATGGTCTTGCAAGCAACCCACCTATGGATGTACACAATTCCATAGGGGTCCTTGTGAGGGTTCTTGTGTATCACATGCAAAACCAACAGGCATCGTCTGTAGAAATACCTGTAATGAACTCTCTGTTTTGGAAGCAAATATGCTGATCCAGAACAGAGGCAGCATTGCTATGTGTAAACAGAAGCTATATCCTTAATCCAATACTTTTCAGATTGTGTCAAATAGGCAGACAAAGCAAAGGGATGTGGATCTCTGTCACAACTCAACCTCTTGCTGAACATTTTTGGGGGAGACTATTAAATACTTACGGGATAATTAGCAATGGTTAGAAGCCACCAGAAAGTGCATAGATTTGTGGGAAGCTCTGAAGGGACACACAGGCTGAATGGAGACATCCTAGAATTCTTTTTGGCATCACTTTATAATTTCTTTGCAGGTCCCTTTAAAACAGAATAAAACAGAACTTTTCTTTATCTCCTTGAGCCAGCCAGAAAAAAAGCTGTGCTGAAACTGTAGTGCACTGTAGATTAGCGGCAGTTACTGGCACTCATCATAGCAGCAGTCTTCTGTACCTGCCAGCAGCTGCGTGTGGTGTCTGGTGGTGGGAGGTGTATGGAACAGACAGCTGGGCATGGCTCTCACCCCACTCCTGTTTTGTCCTGTTGATATGGTGAAAGTTGTAGACTCTCAGTCTCTTGGAATTCAAGGAATTAGACCTTTCTGTGGCACTTCTTGTCTGATCTGTAACGCCCTACTGCACTAAGGCTCCCAGATGGCTTTGGTGCACCTTCTGCTATTCCTCTGTACTGTGCAGATGTCAAACAGGCCTGTTAAGTCTCCTGTGGTGAGTGCAAGATCCTTCAGCACATGTCTCCTCACACTTGCCGACTGCCATGCCATGTCTCACACTTCAGGGCTGCTGCTGCTACCTTCCCTTCCCTCAAGGCTCGCCTCCACACGCTCTTGACCGACAGCTCTGCAGTCTGTTCCCCAGCTACGCCTGGTGCACAAGGGCAGGAGCAGTTGTGGCACTGTGCTCCATACATCCCTACGCTCCCCACCGGCAGCCAAACCCTGTGGCCTTCTGTCCTGGTTTAACCCCAGCTGGCAGTTAAGCACCACACAGCCACTTGCTCACTCCCCCCACCCAGTGGGATGGGGGAAGAGAACTGAAAAAAACCCAACTTGTAAGTTGAGATAAAGACCTTTTAATAGGACAGAAAAGGAAGAAAAGAATGATAATGGTAATGGTAATGATGATGATGATGATGATGATGATAATAATAATAATAACCCACAACTGACAACAATAATAATGATAATAATAATAATAATAGAATTAGAATATACAAAACAAGTGATGCACAATGCAATTGCTCACCACTTGCTGACCAGTGCCCAGTCAGTTCCCGAGCAGTGATTCCCCCCAGGCCAACTCCACCCAGTTTATATACTGGGCATGATGTCCCATGGTATGGAATACCCTGTTAGCCAGTTTGGGTCAGCTGTCCTGGCTGTGTCCCCTCCCAACTTCTTGTGCCCCTCAAGCCTTCTTGCTGGCTGGGCATGAGAAGCTGAAAAATCCTTGATTTAGTATAAACACTACTTAACAACAATTAAAACACCAGTGTGTTATCAACATTATTCTCATACTAAATCCAAACCACAACACTATACCAGCTACTAGGAAGAAAATTAACTCTATCCCAGATGAAACCATGACACCTTCCTTGCTCACGTGGCAGATATGCTCTCCTGTTATATGACAACATCTCCCAGCCTGTGGCCCCATGTGTGAATCTCACATTTTGGGATCAGACTGGCCTGAGGGGTCTGTAGAAGGAAAAAGCATGCCTGTGGGAATGGTGGCATTAGATGGCATTTGTAGCATCTAAATCTGAAAAGCCTTCAGGAGAGGACATCTGAGAATGCAAACAAAAAGTGTTTATACTCTCCAGCCTCATTCAGACTGTTTTTCACACAGTATTTAAGTATGGTAACATCCCTTGTTAGTTGTTTGGTTTTGTATGTATCTTGAGGAGCAAAGAAGCAACCTGCCTTTCCTTCCCCTATTTAACTTCTGTGGTTGAAGAGGGAACAGAAGAATGAAGTATTTTTTTCAATAGCAGGGATTTATGTACACCAGCAAGTTGAAAACTGAGGAGTGACATCATGGGAGACTGGGATGGGGAATGAGCTGCTGGTGGGCTGAGACCACTGTTCATGGCTGGAGAGATCCCCCTGCCCTTGACTTTCACTGCAGGGAGAGCAGGGATGCAGTCTCTGAAATCATTATGTTCTGCTTGGGGGGCCAAAAGAGGCTGAATGGGTATTGTCGTGATGGAGAGGTGAAAGAGGGCAAGTATCTCCACAGCTGTCTTGAGTTCCCCTTGAAGGACAGTAGCCAAACCAACCATAAAAAGATTTGTTTATAGTTCCTTAGAATTGAGTGGCTGTTTAAACACTGCATATGTTTGCTTTCGTTGAGACTAGGGTCAGAGCACTTACTTTGTATTTTCCTTCATTCCTCTGAAATGTAAATACATTTCTTTATGTGCTGGGTGATTTACGTCGGTCCACAAAGGTATTTCCAAAAGGATCCAAATACTGAATTTAAGTACTTGTTGGGTACTGGTTTTCATTTAGCCTTGTAAATTATACTCCCAGAGAGAGGGGCCAGGATTCTTGAAAGGTATTTATCTATCTAATGATGCCTTAGAAAAATATGCCACGTGGAGCTACTGAGGTCAGGTTGACTGCGAAGTATTGAGAAACTATACTAATACATCTCTTGTGCTGTGAATATTATATATTCTTCAGAATTATGTTTTGCTTGCAGTTTATGGCATTGGTGTTTTACCTTTGACTAAACTGCATAGGTATCTGTGAATTTGCAGTGGATGTACTCTGCATTTTAAGGAACAACATCTCTTCCCTTTCTACAGTGATTTGGTTTTGTATTTATATAGCATTGATTTTTTTTTCACAGAAGGGCTAGGTAGCAGTCACTTTTGTTCTTTCTTTTTTTGGCTTTTCTATTAAGTGTTTGAGTTTAAAGAATTACTAATTAAGCTCTTTATTAGCTAATTTGTCTTGTAATTTAATCTCACCGAGTTTGTAAAAGGTGCTGTTATTTCTGAGACCATTTGTGTTACATATGCATTTTTCAGCACTTCAACAGGAAGTACCTTAAGTATAGGAGTTAACAAACTGTTTATCTTAACACACATTGAGTATTAATTCACATTTCTCTTCTCCTTTAAATGCTTATAAAGTAGCACATAATGACTGTCCTATGCAGATGCAGTAAGAAGCGTGGCACTATGCTTCATTTTTGGATCCAAGTACGCAGAACAATGTTGGTTCACAATGGTGACATGGCCAGGTGATTTATGGAGACAGACCCTCTTTCTTTTCCGTAAGCAAATGAAACATTCACAGTTGTTTCTCAGCTATATTTCTTTGTTTGAAAAAAAAAAAAGAATATGGTATTGATAAAAGCCTGATATCTCTGGCAAACTGCTGGGTACAGTATAGTTCCTCATGCAACTGAAAGAAAATAAATTGATGTTATTAGTGGAGGAGGAACCATTCAATGTTATTCAGGTTGTTTAATACTTCCCACATAAAAGCATGTATTTAATTCTTATCTGCGTACTGAATTTGAATTTCACTTGGATTAAACTTTTCCAGGCAAGCGATACAGCTTAGGTGGATATTTTTGAAGGAAAGAAGAGACCTTAAATCAAATAATTCATTTGTCTTCGATAAGAGGCTCAAGGAAAAAAACACGTGATTTTCTCTCCAGTGAAACTTTCAGTAATCTTTCCTTGAAGTAAATCTTCACCCCATGTGCTTGGAACTTAAGCATGGATTTTAGCAAGAGTATCCTTTTAGCAGTTTCATGTCCATGAGCATGTTCCAGGTGAGAGCTAAGCTGAGCAGGACCTTTCCTGTAACTACAACTTCAGACACCTGCAGGCTACTTGGGGTCCATGCTTCTTTTGGGAGAGAAGGGAGATGGTCTCAGTGGCTCAGCTACTGAATCTAGAACTTAGAACCTACTTTCCACTGTTGAAAACAGATTAAAATACAGTGGGAAGAAAAACATAAATTGGAGGAAGAGCCTGGGAAAGGAGTCTGCTGGATGATACCAGCACTCAGCAACCACAGATGTTACCCAGGCAAATGTACTTGGACTGGAAGCAGGCATGAGAAATGAGTGAGGGGACATGACTAGGGATCCTTGATGCGACAAGTCATGGGATTGCAACGCAAACCATTAGCAGTATAGTAAAAATACTGAAATTTTCTGGACATAGAGTTTCCTATGACATAAAAGAAATGAAAACACTGCAAATTGTACTGTTGTGATGTCGACCATTGAACTATCTGAAGCTTTGTATGCAGGCTAAATTATCTCAGCTACCACCAAAGTTCACTGCCTGTCTAAATCATCTCACATTTCTCTGAAGTTGTTGTTTCCTGGTTACTAGATGACTCTGTGTTGTTTTTCAGTCTTCCCATACTGCAACGGTGCATGTCAAAATGTCCTGCACAACCTTTCCAAGAGACTAACTTTCTCTTTAACTCAATGATTTTGCCGTGACTTGAAAATACAGGTCCACTCAGTTGTCTGCAAATAGGTGAAATGAAAATTACAATAAGACCTTTACACTTTAACTCCCTGCCCCCACAAACTCTTTTTTCTGCTCTCTTCAGATTTTACATTCACTGAATACTGAGCCTCAGCAATATATTCAATTCATATATTCAGTCATTATAACAATTTATATCTTGCCGCAGAATCCCATGGATGTAAATACAAACAAACTTAGTAAATTAGGTCTTCTTACAAATATCTAGTCAATTTTAGTTGTAGCAAATCAAAAGTTTCCTGTTCACCATTTGCTTCATGCTTTGTAACATCTTCATCTATGAAACTACATTTTTAGATAGTTAATGTATTTGTCTCCATTCTATTTAGTTGACATCAGCTGACATAGGAATTCTTTTATGCTTGTAAGTGATGTTTTTGCGAGTGTGTTCACTTAGGTCGGGTAAAACATAGAGGAAAATAACAATTGTATATGAGGATGCTGAAGACTTGTGACTGAGATCCACTGTGAAGTACTTCTGTAATCCTTGCAGGAGTCAGCAATGTGTCAGGTGGAACTCTCCTTCCCTACGTGGATGTTCAGAGAACTCATTTCAGAATAAACAAGTTAGCCTCAGCGTATTCATTTTCGTAATGTTTTTGAGAGGGTTGAGAGATGATCTCTGAAAAGAGAGGAAGTTTATTGTCTGCTGTTACAGAGACCTGACTCAAGTACCATGTATTATTTGTTTAAGAACCAGATTAAATTATCAAAGGACAAACCAAATTTTAAATTTAAATTATAAATCAACAAGAAAAAAAAGCAGGTTAGATTATTGAAATCTTAGAGCAGTACTACTCTGACAAATTAATGGAAAATGGAAAATCAAACAGAATGATTAAAACACACTGACGGATCCACAGAACAGAAGCAAAGAATATTCAATTAGTTTCCTAAAATATTAAATTAAGCCACTATATTAAAAATACTCAGGTGAAGGATAGTCTTATCTCTGTATTACATTATTACCAACTTTTAATGTTGATCAATTATTTTATCTTGTCAACTTTATTAAATCCTGCCATGGGTAAAGAATTTCTCAGGATACATGTAGAGTTTTGTTTGTTGGTTCATTCTTTAAAGAATCTGTCACAGCTTGACCTTAGTCTGGGAGGCACTAGGCGTAGGTCGATCCAGAGCTGGCTGGCAGGTCTAGCAATATAGTTCCAGCTGCTGCTAGAAATCTCATGCAGGGGCTCTGACAGTAAGGGTGTATGCTGGAGGACATGTTTTAGGACAGTTAATGCCATTTACAGCTTTGCTAATTTTTCAAGAGAAATTATGTCAATGACAATTATGATGAAGACAATACTTATGAAGATGCACGTCTGCATTCAAATTACTTTTTTTCACCTACTTTCTGTCTCCTTATCTGTTAAGATTTTGGGCTCTCCAGGACAGGTATCGTTTCTTGAAACTAGTGGAACAAGGTTATTGTTTTGAACTGCAGTTTCTGGGCATCAGTACAAATAAACGGTGGCAACAATGATGACTTCATTACCATAGCAACGAAAGCAGTGATGATGTCAGTGGTGACCATGACAGTGCCACTACCACTGCTTCTAATGGCAAGAAATTTAAGAGAAGTGAAGAGTTGCTGGAAGAAAATAAGGAGAAGGAGGCAGCCTGGCTGAGAGTTTGCTTATGAGATTGCCTAAAGACTGGGAATGAGGAGAGGCGAGGGGACAGAAACCCCAAGATCTGTTTGCAAAGTGTATTTGTGCATGCTCAGTTGTATTGCTGGCCAGAATATTATGACAACCCGTATTTAAAATAAAATGTGTCCTGGCAGTTCTGTCAATGGAAATGATGCAGAGTGGATATAATTTTCATGTATCCACATGTAATAGATTATGCCAAACATTAAACGTGATAGCTAAGCAAAGGATCATTCAGTTGCCAAAGTATCGGCATGTAATGCAGTTTGAGACACTGTAGGATATCTGAGGCATCCACATGAGGCTGGCAGTAAAGACACAGGAGCTGTAGGAGAGGCGGGGACCTTCTGGAGTGGCATTCAGGCAGTATGTGACAGGCAATCTCAGCTGGTACTGGAGACCTAGGTTAGACAAGTGTTTCACACTGCAGATGCCTGGTGGAGTCCCACTGTCTAGGCTACCTATGGAGACAGCAGCAGGCGGGGATTCAGACAAGCTGTCTAATACACTTGTTTGAGGATGGGATAAGTTGCCTTCTGGCAGTGCCTAGCTTTCTCTTGACTACGGAGAGAACGTGAACAAGTAGTCTAAGATCTGGACATTAGATGAATTAGATGATACCCTCTCGTAGAACCTATAGCTTAGCCACAGAACAAGGCAGGGCACTCTTGTTTGAGACTGTCAAGGAAACATTTGAGAATTTCCCCTGTGAAAAGTCATATCAAGGAGAAAACAGTGAGAAGCTGTTCTGTAGTAAGACTCTTTGTTTTTAATATGCAATTTTCAAACAGGAATATACTTGAGGACTTCCACAGCTAAGGTCCGTCTTTAAAACCAGTAAAGTGGTCTTAGAAAAAAATTTTTGCAGTACATTCCCCTGGGAAGCAGGAAAATGTTATCTGTGTAGACTAAAGAAATAGGATGACATGAATGGGAAAATAAAAAAAAAAAAAGCGTCTTTATGCCCTGTGCAAATACACTGAGAAGCTTGTGGTTACCTTTGAGGTACATTTATTCAGGTAGATCCTTTGAGGCTAATTCAAGTTGACAACAGTGAAGAACTGAGAAATTACTCACTGTTTATGTTTTCTACGAGAATGCAAATATTTCTGTTCTGATAGGGTCTTTGTGATTGCAAAAGCTGTATACTTTCTTTACTGTTTTCATAAAGGGAAAGTTTCCTCATGAAGAAACCACCTAAAGGCTATCAGATATGTTGTATCTTCTCTACAGCCTATTTTCTATCCACCCTTGTTGTGTAAGCATCTTAAATTAGAACTGTTTCTTTTATCAGCACAGATTGGATGTGTCATGAAATAGCTGAATCACAGCTGGGTGGTCCCAGCATGGAACGTTTACGCAGTTCTTCAGAAGCAGGTGAGATTTGGATCTGCACGGATGCGATACCTGCCATGTCAGCATCCATTTTTTGAGAACAAGATTTCCTGGATCACAGGGAGTGCATTGCTGCTTCACAACAACTAATGAGAGTGACATGATTAGCACTGAATCTCGTTCATCCTTTGAAGATATCTGGTTACACTGCATATCCACTTTTTCAATTAATGGAAATAGTTTTTATGACAACCCACATGCACAAAAATGTATCATGTTGGAGCTTCCTTTGATAATGGATATATTTTTATTTAGACTGACTTAGTCTTGGGTCAGTACAGAGGAAATGTACCTAGAACAATGGAAAACATGTTAGCAAACTGTTCTTCCACTGCCTCATGTCATTTGGTAGAACCTCCATGCCTGTACGTATGCTTTTGAAAAATCACTTTTAATATATACAGCTAGTTTTTTAATCATACTTTAAAATTGTAAGTTTTGAATGTTATTTTTCTTGTACCTGTTCTATTAGATTTGTAATAACTAGTAGAATTTCAGCTTTGATATAAATTGTTTTACTGCTTAGTTTCATTCTTGCAATGAAAAGACAGTGAAGAATAAAACATCCTTAAAAAAAGGAAATTGATAAACATTGTTCATGTCATATCTGTTTGGTAACATTTTCTAATAACTTTGGCCAGTCATGAGAGCTAAGCAAACTACACTTCTTAATTAGGATGTATATTTTGAATTTAGTGAGGTTCTTAAATCACACCAGTATTTTTGAAAATCCTGTGTATACAAGCTTAAAAGCCTAATTTTAGATTTGTCATTTTGAAAATGATAGTCTGTGTGTATTAAGAAGTCTAGTCACTCTATTACTCTATTGAAAGCCTAATCATTTCACTTTTTTTCACAGTGACAGATTCTGTGCCACTAAAAATGTTTAGTAGGAAAATAGATACTTTTCTTTGGTTCACATATTTCTTTATAATCTTAACTTCTAATAAAGTAGTAGTGCACATGAGTAAAGCCATATGTTCTGTTAAAGGGTTTGTAGGCCAACAACCTTAATTGTAATATTCTGGGGTTTGCATGTAATAGTACTGTGACATTGCCATGCAAGACCTTGCTGGTAGTGGCTTTAAATAAAAACATAGGTTTGTTACATAAACATTTTAGTCTAAAGTCACAACAGCCCAAATATTCCATTTACCTCTATAGGCTCTATGCAACCTAGGTGAGCGATGAAAACAGAATGGTAAAATTCCTAAGTTGTTTCACATTTCAAGATGCTGCTCTTAGCAGGGACTACAAGGAAGCACTACAGGGCAGCAAGCAAGGCGTAACAGTCTCCTTTCTGCATCTTCCAGTGCTTTGTGGCAACACATCCTGCTTAGGAATTCACCGTGAGGGTGAGCAACACCTCCTTACTCCAGGCTGTGGACCACAGAGACCCACAAGCTGCCTGTTCTGGAGAGGGGCACGCGAATGTGCTGGAGGCAATGGGGGAGGCTGAAAAAGCAAGCGGGCTGGAGAACAAGGAGATGTAGCTGGTAAATTTGTTCTGGGAAGTTCTGGAGACACAGAAGCTTTTGGTGTAGGTGATTTTGGAAGGAACTCCCCAAATGCCTTATTTTGTAAAGAGTTTTTAGAGGATCTTTCTCTTCTTCCCAGTTTGGGTTTTGTTGTTATTGTTGCAGCTTTTGTGTGAGCCTCAAGTCCATATATTGCACACTTGGAAGAATTAGTTACTACAGACATTGTACCTGAACTTCAGCCCATTACTACAAACAAGATGCTGAACTAAGTAAGAGGAAGTGAGGGAGACGTCCTGGTGCTACTGTGTTTCAAAAGGTTATAAAAGCCTGACTGGGAAAAAGAAACAAAAGGGTAATTTGTCATGGTTTCTAAATTGACCATCTCAACTGTTCAAGGAAGGTGTGCAGCTCAGAGTTAGTACCTTCAAGTCTAGAAGAGTCTGTCAGGGCACAGCAAGGACTAGCTGCTCCCGAAGGGCCAAAGTGACCCCCGCGCCGGCCATGCCCTCCCCAACGGGCACTGTCCCGCAGCGTCTGAGCTCAGCAGGCAGAGCCGAGGGGAAACGGGGCCCATTGACCGCTCCTAATGCAGTGAGGGGATGAACCAGGGCCAGGGTCCATCCTGGGGGTCCAGTAAGGAATCGGGGCCAGGGCCAAGGCTGGAGACAAGGTGGTGATATGAGGCCAAAGTTCATCCCGGGCCAGAGATGGACTGGGGGACAAGCTACAACGTCCGTCCTAAGGATCTATCCAGGAGATGACCTACCGCAGCACAGGGCTGAGGTCCACCCGGGAGGCAGGGCCTGGGGGACCCACTCTGGCGTAGCTGGGGCAGACGCTGATTTCTCCAGTCTGAGATTAAATGGGGCTCCTGGGCCTGTGAGTGGGGGTCCTGGCGGAGGTTGGCAGTCAGGCCTGCTGGGGCACTCAGGTCCATGGCAATGTCACGTGGAGAAGGCATCTCACGGTGCGGTTCTCTGCATAACTGGTGAGATAACTTTATTTTTTTTTGCTCTTTGTTCTTTTATTGTTGCATTTTCTTGGCAGCTCTTTCACCTTCTGATTTGACTAAATTTGAATGTTGTTGATCTATGCTGCAAATGAGCAATTAGTGCTTAATGCTTGTCAGACATCACTCTGTACATTTATCAGAAAATCTATTTAAAATTGAAGGAAGCAGCTGGAGACAAACAAGCAGAACCACCATGTAAAGAAAGTAGAGTTAATTAATCTCAAAGTTTTCCAGTATATCAAGACAAGAATTTGCAACATCCAAAGATGTAAACAATGAGGATTTTTCAAATTCCTCAGGACTGAACATGCCACTGAAAGAAGCCTTGTTCATTGACGTAGAGTCTGAAGATGCTGGTGACCCTACAAATGAGATATTTTTAATAACATCATTACTATAAAAATATAGTTTTGTATTAATTTTCATTCTGCTCCAAGCCTTGTGGTTATTCTTAAACACTTCTTGCAAATGTTATCATTCTCAGGATTGAGTGTGAGGAAATGGAGTGTTATTCCATCTGCCTGTCCATGGTCCAGTGACAGTCAGTAGGAATCTCAGAAAAGGCCAGACTTGGCTTTTTGTAAGTATACTGAAATTAGGACACTGCAGAACACTCATGGTTTCTAAAAGCACTGAAATTAATTAGAGTGATGAGATGGGCTAGAATTTGAGAGCACTACACTGTGAGTTTTGATGGGAATTGATTTGACTTACTAGAGAGCAAAGAAGTTGAACTTACATAAGGCTGGAAGAAGGATGGTGGGATGGTTCTCTTGGGCATCCACATAGATGGATGACAAGTCTGGGGGTGGTTCCAAAATGGAAAGACAGAGGCATGCCTTGTGGGATGTAATGTCTCTGTTTGGTTTTGGTTATTCACATGGAAGACCCCTTTTTGATGCCAGTCTGGTGTGTTACTTTTCTTTATGGAACATGATGGAAGCACCATCACAGAGGGATGATCAGCTGGAACAAGAATACTGTCAACTTACAAAATTGGAAGTACTGTTTACCCTGTTCAGTGCCAGCTGAATACAATTTGAACTTTCTGATGAGTCTAGTAAGAAAAGAATGACCAAAATGCTGGAAAAAAAACCAAATAAAAACTTGTCACTGTAGTGGAAAACATATATGAGCAGGAAGTCTGACTAGCCTGCATGCTCATGATTGAACTAACTAACTGCTTGTATTTTCACATAGACAGGATCAAACTGCTCATTTTGGATGAAGTAAGTAATTTTTCTCCTCATTCAGCATCTCAAAAAACCTTATCTGTGCTAGCTCCCTCTGTTTCCTCTCCTTCTTTCTTTCTGTCTTTCTCCCTGCAAGGAAATATTGGGTTGGTTTTATTTTTTTTTAAACTAGAGATAATCACAGTGACTGTGATCACAGTGCTCTGCTTTCCCAGTTCAGAAATACGAGAAGCGTAGCAGCTTTTCCCCCTCCTTCTTGCCAATAGCAGTGCTACGGAAAGTTTGTCTCCTTTCCCCATTTCCAGGCTTTCACTGGCACTTATGTTCTGGGTCTCAGTTTGCTGTTTACCTCATTTGCTCCACACTTGAGATAGTCATGGCTCAAATCCAGCAGCAGTTTCATTTTTGTTTCCTGGTCAGAACAAATGGACATAAATTGTGCCAATTCCAGTTGGATGAGCTCTAGTTAGCAACCTAGCTAGAGGTGCAGAGTTAGCAAAATCCACACAAGTAGGGCTTTGACAGCGGCCCAATACCTTAAATTGTATCAGCTTACTAACCTGATGTCACAATTCATCTTTATTTGCATGATGCAGAATTGATGAGTTTAACATCATAATTTATTTCTGAGTTTATTTTTGTTTGCCTGTGTGTGAGAGGGGATTTCTACTGTCATTTGTTTTTTCCATTAGAAGTCTTTTTCTTCAGCTGAGGAACTGTGATGATAGAGGCTGGTAATAAATTTTTGCTTTCCTGAGTCCTGTTGACCTAAAATTACATTCTCAGATAAATCCTGATATTCTGCTGTACAGTGCACAAGAGAAGGTTATATCTCCTGCTTTACAATTGTCTTTCATTTTTCCCCCGTCTCCTATAAATCATGTGCTTTATTTCTTCCTGGTTTATGTCTTAATTACACCATTTGTTTATAAATACTCAAAAAGACAAACATTTACTTAGAATTTAAGCTTTTGTCAGAATTTCTGTACTGTGTTTTGGCAGTTTTTGTAACAGAACAAATCCATCCTGTTCTCCCTCACCTTCGGATCTGAAAATCTGCATTCATATTCTTGTTAGGTTCTGCTGTACTGCTTGCAGGAATATTGGCAGGATGAGAGATATGTATTTGAGGTTGTCAGTGAATCTGAGAACCTTTCCAAGGAAGCCTTGGGGGAAGGGAGCTTGTTCTTAAATTTGCAATTTCTGGTGAGCGGTTTAAAGTAGTTTTATTAATAACTGCAGACTTTTTAATAAGGTGACAGCTGGTAGAATAATTTAATGGACAAGCTTGAAAGCTTTTTTTCTTCTTCTTCTTCTTCCAGAAACAAACTGTTCAAACTGCAAATAAACACTAGTGGGTACAGAATCACACATTTCTGAGATGTTAATGTAGGTTTTTCAATTTGCATATTCAATTAGGAATGGCTAAGTAGGCATTTTAACCATTGCAATTATGCTCAGTGCTGTAATCCTGAAATACCTTGGACAGCTCAGGATATTGCACACCGCTTCCCACCGAACGGCGAGGAGCGTGAAGATGAACTGGCTCAGCTGAGGCCTAGGAAGGTTTCTAATTTCCCAAATTTCACTCCAGGTTGGAGTTTAGTGGTTTATTTACCCCTGAAGCAAATGGGAAGCTGCTGATTTCATAGATGGAGAAAGCTGAGTAGAGTCCGTATAAAGGTTCAGGCTCAATTTCATGGACTAACTGAAAAAATAAAACTGCATTCTGATATAATGAAATAAAATAAACTGTGCTCTTCAAAGTGAATGGCCTGCTGTGCTTTCTAATGAGAAAGTTCAGTAGAACCTACAATAGTTTAAAATCACATGCAATCAATGAACACGAGTCTTAATCCTCTTCCTCTCTGGGACACTAATTTAGCAAAGGATTTAAGCATGTGTTTATCTCCATTCCTGTTAGTTAAGCACTTGCAGCACTGGAGATGATGGGACTTAACTTCGTTTATAAAGCTAAGCATGAGTCTTGATAAAAAGAGTTGGAGAGCCTTACTGAGGCCCTGGGCAATCCAGAGCTGAGGATCTGTGCAGCAGACAGGGCCTGGTGATAATCAAAGCTGGGTCAAAATGTTATGCTTCGAGTATAACAGCCTAATAATTGTGTTTTCCTCAAACTGGTGTAAAAAATAGGAACACTGATTGAAGCTGAAGACAGAAAGGAAAGGGTGTGTATCCACCAGGATTCAGCAGTGTTGGCAGACTCCTGGAGTGTGCTCCATGAAGTCAGTGGAAGTCAATCCAGGGTGGCTGGCGAGCACAAACTTGGCCCTCAAACAGAAAGTGCAAAAAGCAGGTGAAATGCCTCTTGCAGATGCAATGACCTGGTCACCCAACCCCAAATATGTAGTATAGCCAAGATCAATGTTCACCGAATGCCCCGGCTGACAGATTGCTGACATAGGACTGAAGCCCCTGCCACTAGCAACAGAAGGATAAGCAGCCTATGTCCTGCTTGGAGAAAAAGCACCCATATGTCAGTGGAAGTCCTGGACTCTGGCTGAGGGGGGCCGGCAGACCCAGTGTCCTCTTCTGGCAATTAAACTGCCTAATAATCTAACACATAAAGGGCATCTGCTTCCTCCATGCAACAGGCCAAAAGAGAACTCAGCATTTTGGATTGCAAGGCTTACCTGTGGGGCCACTGAATCATCTTACAAGAAAGTGCAGACTCTGCACTACCAATCCAGGTTTACTGAACCACCCTCTGAAGGTTTTTAGAAGCACCTGACTCTCTGTTTTTCCAAGATCACATAAGCATCTAATTTAGATAGTCTGAATCACCCTGGTGTGGTGAGATGCCTAATTTTTAGGTGCTGCAATGCTACACTTAGGTGTCTAAAAGGAGAAGTCTGAATATAATGCTCGGTATCTAACGTGTGGGTTAAACACAAAATACTATCAGGTTCTAAATTACAGTGTGAAGTTAATTTCAGGCTCCCATCACTTCAGACTAATTAGTGCAAATTAAATTTCATCCTTGTCAACTGGGGAGAGTAGTGCAAAACATGCCATTTTGGGATTGTTTTAATACCTTTTCTGCAAAAGATCACACAAACCACATGTGTTTACACAAGACTTGACTGTAGAGACTGTCCAGAATCTTTCCAAATGCTACAGCAAGTGTATGAGGAGAGGAATATGGTCTTGGCTTAACCTGAACTTCCTGATGTCTAAATACCCTCTGTGGCCCCTTGATTTGAATGACAATCATTTACATCTTATTCTGTGCAGGACTGGGGCAGCCAGGGAGAGATTTTCAACTGGTGTTCAGTGTCATTGCACAACAGTGGAAACTTGCAAATGTATAATGTGATCTGTCCTAGGATGCCCATGAGAAATGATGAGTTGCTGTCTCCCTTGATTTCAGTGGAGCTGGAGGTTTTTTTCATCTGATTGAGTCACCAGCATATGTTTTAATCATTCAGTTTAACTGTACTCCCGTGCATATATATAAAGACTGTAGTTACCCAGTGCATGTCCCTATCCCTTCAAGCAGCTAGAGTACTGCAAACTCTGAAATAGAAGTAGGTTATTTTATCCTTGCCTAGGGAACACTAGAGCTGGTTGTGACAAATATGCTATGCAAAAGAAAAGTATGCACAAAAGAAGCAGGAAACGGTCTCTAAGCTTGGAGGTTACAGCTCTTTTGTGTGTGAGAGGATTTTTTTTTTTTGCAGGCAGCTATTTCCTCGCATGAATGAAGAGACCACACTGGTGTTCATAACATCAGTGAGACAGAGTACCAGAAAGTCCCTGGGACATTTTGTTCAAACCTCAGAAACCATGTATGCACTTCTGTCCTCAGGCAGAAGTGGTCCGAGAAGGGCTCAGCCGTATCAGCTGGACTGACTGAGAGCATCTCACAGAAGTTATGCCAAGCAGAGCAGGAGTCGTATTCAGAGACAGCAAAGAAGTGTGCTGCATAAAAGGCTGTGCTAATGATAGATGTGCCACACAGCGGGTGGTCTTAGGGTTCTGTTAGGAACCCACCACTGAGCATGACTTCATTGAGGTCCTCTTCCGAACTTCTCTCTTTGTCCGTCTCCACAAAATAAGCTGAGCACAGTTCCTATCACCTTGTGTGCACATAGATGTACACGCACACATGTGCAGTATTTATACTCTCTTTTTTGCTTTACCTTAGTGGTCATTGCTTTGATGGGGAGAATTGGGCAGTGAGCAAAGCAGTACAGAGGTTTCTGCTCACACAGTAGTTAATTGTAGAGAGCTCTGATTTTATGAACCTTGGCATCTCTAACTGAAAAGGAACAGAGAAATTTAGGACACAAGGGAAATCTGGGCTGCGTATTAACTATTACTAGTGCACAAACGCACAAGGATAAATCAGGGAGACTACACAGAGGGCTGCCAATTTGTGTGAGGGACATTTCTTTGCACATTTTTGTCTCTGTTACATATTCTTATTATTCCTCCTTATATTCTGTCTCTGGGGACTAAAGTGGAGAAGGTGATAGAGAGCAAGACTAATATTCAATAATCTGTGATAACTGAGCTTAGCAAGGTTTTGAATATAACAACCAATATGCATGCCACAGTCTGCCCTGGCCTTAAAAGCTGCAGCTGCAAAATCCTATGTGTGTAGGACTAGCTGGTGAGGTGGGGCAGGATTAGGCCAGTGAGGGACTGCCCTGGTGCTGACTTCTTTGGCGTGGCTGTGGGGAGGCTGTGCTGCACTGGGGAGATGTGCCTGCCAGGGATGGAGTGGCTGGTGCCCCGGCACACTGTATTTCATCACGTGCTGGGGGTCTGCAGCTCCCGGCTCCATCCACATTGCTTCTGGATGCCCACTGTAACACCTCCTGCCCACTCACCCTGTGCTCAGGGTTGCCGCCGGTCTCCCCTGGGCTTGGTGCTGGCTGTGAGGAAGAGGGTGCAGGGAGATGGAGGGCACGACCTGCTTACAAATAACCGTGATTCGGTCATCTGCCCAAGTACTGCAAGGCAGGACTTTGCTTTTACACCCTCTGCCCCCAAACACTGAGCAAAGCTGATGAACACCCCACCTGCTGCATATGTGTTAGCTGCAAGATGCAGCTTCTTCAACAGCCGGAGACAGGGGTAGCATGCTGCCCGGCTCCTCTGTCTCTCCTGGCATTTTACTTTGTGCTGCCTTTGCAGGTGCCCTTGGTTTCTCCAAGACAGTCTTGTCACTGTCTAATGTTTCTTTTGTAATGAACTGCAATGTCTCTGTCCTTGTATCGGAAACGATAGTTTGAGGGAAGGAGAATTTATGCTTGACATTTTTTTTTTTCTGGTTATATCTACTGTCTAGTTAATAAAAATAACAATAGTGATGATGGCGGTAATGATAACAATAATAACTCTCCCTGCAAACTACACCTTGCTTTGAACAGGACAGTGATTTTTAAGGTATTTTGTTGCTTGTGTCTGCTTTTCTTGAAAGCTGTAGGATGCTGTGTTGATGTGAAAATGTCATTGTATGTTATAAAGGGAAAACTGAATTATGGCAGTGACAATTAAGAAAGCCTGAAAATGTGCCTATTAAACTCTGTTTTACACTTCACATTTGGGTGAACAGCTCTCAAGGGTTCTGTCTGAGCAAAGTAATTAAATTTGTGTCTAACTTTAAGGTTATGCTTAAAGTTATAAACTTAAAAAGAAGTATGTGCTCAACAGATGTGGTTGGTTGCACTTCAGAAGAAGCTTTATTTGAACTATTTGAACCTGAAATTTAATTCCTTCCTTTTTCTTAGTATATCTGTTTGTTTTTATTAGCCTAGTCTGTCAAAGTCCTTACACCATCCGTTACTACCACAGTATTCAGATGCTTTCCTTGGTTCATTTGGACTGCTTTGTATAGTACTTTGGTAGCAAATTGTTAAACAAACAGTTTTTTAATTCTGTGTTGCTGTCTGTACATGGTCGTGAATGAAAGGTAGAAGAAATGTGCCACGTCTTCATCCTTTTGAAGGAAATGCCATTGAGTTGGGGGAGCAGAATTGCTTACAGAAAGCTTCAGCTGCACGTTACAAGCTAACTTAGGGATGCTGAATGCAGATGACTGATCATCTTTACAGAGGGGACCGAGATTTTTAATTTGACCAACATTTCAATGGGATGCCAGCGGAGAAAGCCCAAGGCAGGTAGGATGTGTCCATCATAGCCTGTCAGGAGAGGATCTGCAGCATGCTGTGCTAGCTGGGGATGCACAAAAGCAGTCAGCCTCCTGCCCAGGCGCTGGGGCAGTGGTACAAATGGACACACACAAAGTATCTGTCCCCAAGTTACACCATCGTCTAGACAGGTGAGGCAAGGTCTGTTCACCAGTGGGCTCTGCTCAGTGAGGAGCCTGGACATAGTTCCTCATGGAACCCATACAGTGTTTTTGTCTTTGAGTAGCAAAGTACCTCTCACTAGTACTTCATTGTGGTAGCGAACATGCATCTCACCAGGCAATACTATCTTCTATCATTTTATAATGCACTGGGAAATTAAGCTTCAGAGGGAAGTTTAATGTGTTCATTCTTAGCATATTGTACTAAGTCCAAAAATAGACTGCCAAGAGGAGTAATTCTATCACTTCATTTTACAATCAGGGCAGCATTTTTGTAGCACTTAATTTAAAAATATATGTAACACAATGGTTGTCCAGTATTTCATTCTCAGGTTTTTCTTGCCTAGAACCAGGAAGCCAGTGAGGAGGCAGTTCTGTCTGGTATCTGGATGCCTCATGCCTTCTTGGCCATGATCAGTTTAGACAGAGGCAGGGGAATTTGCAGCACCGTGTATTTGTTTCATTAACATGTTAACAGACATGTGATTATTTCTTCTTCAGCCTAACATTGTTCTGATGGTCCTTGCAATTGCTGCCTTGAGACTGGTTTCCTTGTTCAGCTTTATGGTGGGATCCCATGCCCCAGAGAGTCAGGAGTGCATCCCTTAGAACCGTGAGTGTGTGGATCCTGTGGCCCCAAACCTGGTTTGCACACAAGGTGCAAAGAGACTGTAATCAGTCTGTCAGTCTTCAGAGTGCAGTGGTGATACTACAGAGGCTATATAACAACTTGGATAGCTATTGAGTACATTTCTTGCCTCTGAAACTCTTCCTAGGTTCCTACAAAATAATTGACTTCATATGAGGGACAGATTGCAGACTGAACTCTGAAGTGTACTCTCATTGCAATGTCTGCCTAACTAAAACTTTCCAGAGGATTATATTTCACCCTCTGTGTTTCTTGGCCAAGAGCCTTTCAATAGCATGATGTTTTGATGGATAATATGTTTGGATAAGCATGTTACAAAGGACAGTTTTTGTGAGGTTTACTTTGAATTGTAAAGACTGTGTATTTTTGGTCTTGTTTGTTCTGCTGTATTAATAAACCCATTAGATTCTAAATCAAGTGTGTAACAATCGAGCTTAAAAGTTACAATTAAATGATCACTTTATCTGTCTTTTCTGTTGCATGATCCATGAAAGCTTCTATCTGATAAATAGTACTGCTGTTAATAATGTAATGAATATAAATAGGAGCGAGAATAATGACAGGACGGTAAGTTTGCTTGCATGCTAATGAACACAGACTGTGTGGGTAACTGGGTTACTTAGGAGAGGGTGAGAGTGAAATAAAACCTTCTACATACATGACATCTAAACTTTAAAACCTGCAAAGATGTAAACGGCGGCCACTCACTGGCTGTGCCAATGGTCTGTGTATGATCATGTGCTAGCAGAGGACATGCTGTCACAGCTGATTCATGTCTGCTTTTTCTGGCAAGAGCATAAAATGCACATTATAAATCAGTATCTGGTAATGCGTTAGACTGCTGAAGGGACTGTGCTTTCGAGTATATTTGGACAGAGCTGGATAGAAGCACACAGAAAGCCAAAAACTGTTCTTGTGCAGAGATATAAATGTGGAATTATCTAAAATGGGAAATTGATGGAATGGCTCCAGGTTTACACAAGAGCAGTTGGGAGCATAACATGACCCAGAAATGTTTCGATTACTGGCTCACCCTTTCTCATGGATGGTGGGGGGAGGCAGTAGTGGCAGCTGGGTGACAGTGAAAGAAACACAAGCAGCATTGCTTTGGGCTGCTTTCAGACTACACTTAGATTATTATGGGTATTGCTGGAAACATTTCCACCTGGGATAAGCCTTTAAAATAACTGTGTTTTCCTAGATGATGAGAAGATGACGATAGCCAGACTTCTAATTTAATGGAAAAGCTTGTTGATGGAGAAAGGAAAGGGTGAAGACTGAATTTAAGACTATTAGTTTCTTGGAAAAAATCTAGGCTTTCATTTTGGTTCAAGTCTCAAATTTCAAGTTTTAAAAATCTCCTCTTCTGGATTCTTGGGGCAGGATTGTTATGGTCAAGACATTAGGTCAGAAAGATTTTTTGCGCTCTGCAAAACAAGTAACTGTAGCCACTGGGATCACTAGCATGAATATTAGCCTACCTCCTCAGAAAATAAAGGGAATTAGCCTAAGAAGAGAAGAATATGTCCAGGCTCAGAAATTCAGAAATCCAGATGGGGAGTTCACATTTCAACATCTGACTGTCTAGGTAGTCACAGGGTTTTCACCATCGAGGAATCAAAGCACCTACAGGCTTTTTTGCTGATTGACAGTGCTCTAAAATTAAGCTGTGCCCCAGTCATTAGGCGCTATTTAAAAGTCAGACTTTCTAAGTGTTCCTTACCTGGGTGCATAGGCTAAATTTGACACGGCTGTTCCTTCAGCTTTTTTTGTGTGTGTCTTGTAACAATAATAACATTATAATGAGAAATCTAAAAGTTGTTGCATCCGCAGCAATTGCCAAGGAGCCAAGAGCCGGCTGGTTGTCAGGGCAACAGCGAGAGCACACAGAGCGATACCCGAAGAAAGGCTTCTGCTGACTTTTGCTTTGCTGCTTTTTAATGGGTAGCTGATGCTCAAGTTAATTTTCAGGGGCTATTTAAAATATCTTGCCAATCTAATTGTCTAAAAATCTAGAAAGAGACATTAAAATTACAATTTTTTTGTATGTTACTTCCCTCCCCTTCACTGTATGAGTATGAAATTGCATTATTTATTGTTCTCACTCTGTATCTCACTCTAAACATCAAAGAGGCTTTTTGCAAGTCTTCCTCTGGAGATCATTTCTTTCAGACACTCCTGTGGGCCTAGAGCTGGGTAAACTGAGTGCCATCCCTACCAAGCTGTTAGTCCCTGGCATCAGGCACCACGGCATCGCAGTGCTGCTGTGTGGAAGCTAGAGGGGAAAGCCAGGGCTTTTGGTCCTGCCTTTTGTGAACAGAGGGGAAGGAGCATGAGGGGGAGGAGGAGGAAGATCTCCAGGGCAGAGGAACGATGGCTGCAGGCAGCAAAGGAGAGGGCAGCGGTTCCCCCCTTCTCAGCACCGTGCTCCATGCAGCCCTGGAGAGCCTGGTCTGCATGTGGGGAGCTTAAGTCACCTTCAGCATCATAAGGTGTTGTGCATGTCAGAGCAGTGCAGTACCACTGGCTGACCAGGAAATTTGCCTCATCGTGACTAGAAGTGGCTTAAATGAATGCTTACAACTGAAATGACATTTACGCTAGGGCTGGAAACATGAAGTGGGCTTTGGCTGTTGTACAGTAATGTGGATGATAGTGGGGATGCTGTCTCTTTGAAAGTGAACTTGTATTAAAGGTTGACATCCCATTCCAGGTGGTATTACCTGTTGACCTACTTTGCTCAGTATCTGCAGCCCATGACCACCAACTTTGTAATATTGCACTGCAGTTTTGATATGCCGATATCAGCAAGAAATCACGCTATGCACTGCATCCATCTCCTTGTGTGGGACTTCGGTCTGAGAAGCAGCAAGAAACCCAGAGACAGTAGCCAGCTTCCCAGTTACCAATCAGAAATACAGGAGATACTGCTTTATAACCTGTACGGCTGGTGCCCTGACTCCAGACTTAGTGTCACTAGTGTTGTCATCATGCCTAACTGCTCACAGTGCAGCACTGGTGCCCTATGAGGAGAAGTGCTCCCCAGGTCTTCCTCCCGGAGGTCTCCTGGACGATGGGGCATTCCCCCATGGTGAGCCTCCTGCTCCAATTCCCTTCTCCACCTGGGCCTCAGGGCTCCTGCCCTGGTTTCTGTTTCAACCTCACCTCTGCGTCTCTGTTTTACTCTGGATGCCTGTTTTGGGGAGATTTAGTCACAGTGATCCTAATATCCACCCCATGTGAACCTTAGCACCTCCGAGTGAGCATCCAGCAGGACAGAAGACCAATGTTTCCTCTCCTGCTTTGGAAAGAATAGATCTGAATGGAGAACACATACAAGGAGAAAGCTGTTATTAAAAGTGATATGCAAAGTATTTTTGAAAGATTTGGCTTTTTATGTCACCTTACCTTGTTTAAGAAATGTCTGGGCATGTTTTTAAAATATATTTTCTCCTCTCTTCCCTGGTTCTTCTCAAGAGCAGTGTAAGTGGGAGTGTTGAACGGATTTGATCTCACTTTATGGGGAGAGTGTTACATCTTTAAAGAGGGCTGTTTTTCTCCAGAAAGGTTAATCAGTCATTGAAGTTAAAGTAGTGCTAGTGAAAACCAAACTGTAAAGACTGACTGTAATTTTCATGAGGTGTATTAATAGATTTGGTGAAAGAAATTGTAGTCACATTGCAATTTTGGTGCTAATATTTGTTCTGTGACATGTCTAGAAAGCTGGATGAAATGCACAGTGGTTTAATGCCATCTGTGATTGTAGTTTTAAATGGAGGTGTGAGTAGCCATTGAAACAAGGGTTAAAAATAGCCTTATGGCGATTTTTGTAGCAAACCCTTTGAACCAACCCCATGCCAAACAACCTCAACACTTCTTGCAATTAGGCTACCTTTCTCATGTCCTCATAGATAGATTCTTAAGTTGTGTTTAAGTGTACATGATGGAAAGGACTCCTAGTTTGTGCTTTGGTAAGTCTTCACCTGTTGAGAATAAAATAATTCAAGAAGTCTATATTATCTTATGTACCTTATAAATGCTAGAAATTGCTCTAGTAACCTTCCAATCTAGGTTCGATTCTTTGTGTTTTTATTTCTACCCATGACTCATGAGTGCTTGCTGGGAGGTGGGAGTATGGAAGTACATTATTCTCCAAAGTTCATTTGTTCTAAAATAACTTACTGAGAAGAATTGCTCGACTTGACTCTGTCCTCTGCTTCCTTGTATAACTTCAGCAGCTCCAAGGGACAGACATTCTGGTAAGGGTGACCATCAGTGCTAGAAAGTCCATTTTAGGGGAATGAAGTGCCATTTTGCATAGCCCTGACACAGTTCTATGTTGCACCAAATTCAGATGAATTCACAGCACGTAGAACTTTCCCTCCCCTCTCCCATGCTGATTGTGTGCTGATGGCAGCTCCACCAGAGGAGAAGAAATGACCAATTATTTACTACCAAAGTTAATGGCTAGTCTGAGTAAAGCGTGTGTTAGGATTGCTTTGGCCCAGTGTTTGCAAGAACCCGCCACAAAAGGCATTGTTTTCTCAAAGGGCTGGCTGTCACAAAAAGAGGAATAAGATGGCATGTGCAGTCTCTGTGACTCAGCTGTCAAAGTTTTATCTTTTGTGTATACAAGAAATATTATTTGTGTAATGAAGCTACTAAGCACATATCAAAAACATTGTATGTCTACCAGAGATGAAGTAAAACAGTACTTTATAAACAGTAAAATATACCATGGAAGGTGGCTTCTGTAAAAATCCATGCACAGTAGAAACATTTCTTCTATGAGAGCACACTGTATAGCAGAGGAAATGCCAGCTGTGCTGGTTGTATCCAGGCCCTGAAGTCAGATCCAGCTGCACAGGAACTGTAAAAAACAACAGTTTATGGACCAAGGAAATGGACCTGGAGGCATTTACAAGGAGCAGTAAGAAGAAGAATGCCCATCTCTACACCATTAAATATCATGCTGTAGCTATTATCTTCATCAACGGCATGTGTGACCCTCCCTGTCCCTGTTGCAGGTTGGTTCTATACTAGCAAGAGTGCAGTGAAATCAGGAAACTGCCATGGTTACTGAGAAAAGGCACCGGCAGCCAGCCACTACCCCTAAAAAAGGGGAAGAGTGGTGCCGGTAAACATCAAAGCCCCATCCTTCTGGCCACTCCTGCAGAATCCCTGGGAGAGGCACCATGGCTCCTTGCACTGCAAACACAGAGAGCTGGGCAGGACGACATTTGTGGCTGCCATAACACAGACCACTGACAACCCAAAGTTGTCAATAACAAAGGCTTAGTAGAAATGTAGGTCTCAAACCTGGGACATAGATGTCTCAACCAACATTACTAAGAGATGCTTCTCTCCTGGCTCTGAAAGGTAAGTGCAAATGCTTTTTGTCTTGAGAACAAAGCAGAGCCATCACCATCCTTGGAACTGATAGTGATGGGTGTGATGCCACTGCTCATGGACAGGGAACGCAGCCACGAAACAGGAGCCTTATGTGCTTTCCCTACCCTCAGGGATTCAGACTTGCAGCTCCCCTTTGGAGCCGTGCCAGGCCACAAGGCAGGGTAAGAAGAAAGGAGTTCTTCCTTTGTTTGAAGCTATTCCACTTGGCAAAGGAGAACGACCAACTTACTGAGTTGGGAAAGCGTGCCTTGGACCTGTGCCCTCCTTTGGGCTGGGAGAGCTCAGTTTCAGCGTGCACATCTAGTATCTGTTTGGTGTGAATACATAGCTACAGCTACAGCCTCCACTGCCAGTGTCATTTCTGGTCTGGTACTGTAACACTCCAATATTGATGTGGTAATGACATTTTATCCCTGGTAATCAAAATTTAAGCTGTGTCGCCCCTAATTTTATGTCCTTTTCTAACCCACTTTTTTTTTTTTATTTAGGAAGCTCTCTATCAGTGGGTGTCCCTGTCTAACAGCAAATCATTTTGTATTTTAATTCCTTTCTGGTTTGATTGTGTTCATCATGAAAAGCAGCACACATAGATACATGGGTTTATAGCTACCCACAGTGTTTGTTCTGTGCAGTAGTGCACAGCTTTGAACGAGTTAGATAAAAAGATAAGGAACCAAGTGGCATTAGATTGTACCTCACTGCACAGATACTACCAATGGAGTGACCTCGACTTCTTCAGTATGTATTCAAGTACAAGACAAAATACTGGAATATGGAACTTAAAAGCAGAGTATGATTTTAAATTTCACATCCTAGGCCGCAAAATGTCATAAATTTCACGTGAGAAGTCCACAAGGAATTGAAAGTCAAAGTGTTTTGGAAAAGGTCTACCTGTACTTGACTTGCTAGTATGAAGCTTACTAACACATGGGGAAAGAGGGCAAGTGTCTGAAGAAGTGTTTCTGGGCTAGCTGTGACTGCACTAACTTTTTCACCAATACTAATAAACTTATCAGCCAGGAAGTCTTCACCCATCAGCTTCTGAGAAACTCTTGTAAGCATTTAAAAAGAGCTGATGGATAGCATCTTTTCCCCATTCCGGCCCTTCTTTGGCTTGTCCTGCCCAACAAGACCCCTTGTCATGCACAGTAAGCCAAGGGCCAAGCTACCGTTAATCAAACTGGTCTCCTGCAGCAGTGGGCAGTGAGCCAACTTTGAGAATGGGGAAGGTGAGTGGAGGGGCAATGTGCTAACAGAAGAGAAAACCATCTAACTCTAGAGTCATCTGTCAATGAGTATGAGGATGGACTGAACCTTTATTATGTTCCCTTCTCTCAATGGCGGCTCTAACACAAACATCTTCTATATATGAAACCAAATACATGTATATACATGTATGAGGGTGCAGGCTGAAAACTTTTTTATTCCTGCAGACGGTGTCAATAACCTCACAGGGAAGAGTTAAGTCATGTGAAAGACCATTTGTTATAGATGTGGGTAATTATAAGGCATATATGTGGTGTATATATAGGATAGAAGTAGTGTATATGTCTACATCAGGGAAAGCCCAGTCCAAAGGGTGCATGGCCTTTTCTGCTGTGCAGCAGAAATGGGTGTACAGAAGGAAAATGTACACTGCATTTACACAGACTAGAGACAAAAAAAGAGTGAGCTGGTGGAAAGCAGGCTGTGAGAGGATGGAGAGAAACACCAAGGGTCAGCCTAGCTATTGCGTGCGATAGTACCCCAGGGAGGAAGGGAGCTCTTTTACTGATCCAAAGCTGAGAACCAGCACAGCAAGGCAAGCAAAGTGTGACTCCCAGTATGAACAGCGGCATAAAACTTAGAGAAAGGCAGCTTGTTTATTTCAGCCTTTCTGTCTGAATTTACTGAACAGGCCTCACTGGGTAATGAGAAAACAGGTCCAGATCCTAATGGTTTGGAACTGATATTTTTAATGAGCGGGTGTTCCCCAGCAGCTTGATTAGCTGTCTTACAAAAGTGCAGTGAGTCTGGTGTAGTAGGAATGCACTTTCTGGTGACACAAATAATCATATACTTCAAGGACTTAGAATTTGCTCGTACCAGTACATTTTGCTTTTCTAATTCCATGAAGTAGACCTGGGAATAAAAAAGTGTGTGGCAGCCAGCATTTCATTCTGCTCAGAGTGTTTTTCAGGCTCTGTGCTCACTTATTTTGAAATAAACCAGCTGTGGTTTTGTTGTAAAGCAGAATCCCATTAAGGAAGACTAATTGATTCACCTTTTAATCAGGATGCATGGAAGATTATTGTTTATCAGTTCACTACCAGGAACTCTTTTGGCACCTTAATAAATCTACCAAGCAGCTTGGATATGAGGTGGAGAGATGTTTTTAGTTTATCTTCTTATGACATCAGAATAGCTTATGCCTACTCCCAATGGAAAAATAATGTAATGCTGTGGCCTCATTTTAGCCTTATCACTTGTGATTGTTCTGCTCATTTTAAATGACAGACTGATGACCTGTTAACAAATTATACTAGTTCCATTCTAGTGATCAAAATCGCAGCAACCTTGCTCAGCATTTTCCATTAGTGAAGTGATTACAGAAGTTAATTCACTTACAGTCTGCAGTACTATTCTTGCCTCTTTAAAAGTAAAAATGAATGCACAGTCATAACCTCAGAAGAATCAAATATCATCGTGAGCCTCCACTCCCACTCATTTCATAAGCTTGTCTCTTCAAAATATTCTTTTACTCTCCATCAAAATGCTATTTATTGTCTCTCTCTGTAGACATGGTTATTAGACATTTCATATATAATGCCTCATACATTTTCCCACTCACAGGGGTTTAAGCTGTCAGCTAGGGTGTTTGAATAGCAAGTAGGAATAGATGAAGCTAATGACATTAACACTGTACTGGCATAATAAAAATTGTATTAAATGTCTTGAGGTGTAAAACTGTATAAAATATTTTAATGTGAGCTGAACAGAAACAGTCATTATCTTTTAAAGCTATTGTTTTTATAAACCAAGAGACCTCTTATTTAGCAAATTAGGCTCTACAGCGGTTTGCCATACCTGGTGATTTCTTGTATTTAACAACATTCAAACATCTTTTTTTTCTCCCAAGACAATTAAGTGAACTACCAGACTTCAGTTTCCTAGATGTGTTCAAATGAAGAATATTAGGTACCTTACTTGGCCTGAATTTTGGATTGTTCACTATCTCTGAAAAGTGGGACATTCTGGCTTGAATATTTAAATATTGATGTAAGAATTGAACAGGTTGGAGTATTTCAGGTTTTGGAAGTGTTTTTGTCAAATGTGTGAAAAACTGGGACATTTTCAGGCATGCACTGCTTTCAGAAATCACACGTGTTCATCAGCCTACATACCTCCAGTCCAGAAAGGAATCTGGGGGATAGAAGACAAGACGCAAAAGGGAGGGTACCAAGAGCAAGGTACATCTCCTCCTTCCAAAGTATCCCAAAGGAAGGGCTCAGGATGTCACCTGGGAAGTGTAGTGTCTACTCCAGAGCATGTACAGTAGAGAAGAAGGTCAACTCCGGTCATTCTGCATCCCACAGCCACTGATTAGCTGGCCCTTCTCAGAGGACCTGCTCTCCTCTTTCCCAAAAGACATGAAGAAACCTGGTTTTACGCTGCTGCAGAATGAGCCTTGAACAGGCACATATTCCTCAAAGGAAGAATAAATATTTTCATGCCCAACTATAGGTAGCAGGATATTACTAGTCACTCAGGTTTGAAAGCTCTCCCTGAAGCAAGGAAGCCAAACCAAAGAAGGGAGGGGGCTTAGTTTTGGAAGTTGGTTGTGTTTTGCAAAGTGGGATTATTTCAGGGGAGAAAGTCCAAGTCAAAACCTAATTTAGTCACTCTGGATCACCCTGAGAGAAGCCTGTCTTTCTGCAATAATTCCAGGCTGGCCTGAGAAGACCAGACAGCAAGGATAGGTGCCTATAATTAGGTACAATGAACACTCCCCAACACACCTGTTGCTATTTCCCAGTGTGCTAAAGGTGGTATTTTAAGCTTCCCAGCAACATCAGCTACTGTACAGAAATCTGCAAAATACGTGCCATCAGTTTTGAGACAGAACTTCATTTTAGTGAAGACCTCTCTTTATAAAAGGATAGTACCATATGGCCCAGCATATCAGATCTAAGCTATATAAACTTATATAAGCTTCTGCTGTCAATGAACACCACACAGACTTAGTCTAACTAAGGAACAGGATTTTGTTCTGAAAGAATTTGCCTAGATACCTGACTGACACTAATTTCCTCAGAAATGATGAGGATCATGATTAGCGAGGACTCCCATTTGTCAAGAACTTAGCTCATCTTTTAGTAAAAGGACTATCCTCTGTTCAGAACAACGCAAATGAACAAACCTAAACTCCTGGGGGTGCATTTTTCTGAGTTTGGCAGTAGCCATTCCTCAATTGTTATGAATAAGTGAGGAGGAAATTATTAGTCTGTGCATTAAATTTGGGCACGAACCCCCATCTCCTAAGCAGAAACTGGTGTTTTCTTACACTGTATTGATAATGATCATCACTGTATTTTATTAAATATAGTAAGATCTATTTTCCTGACTGTTGTGGTTTAACCCCAGCCAGAAACTAAGCACCACACAGCCACTTGCTCACTCCCCCAGCAGCAGGATGGGAGAGAGAATCGGAAGAGTAAAAGTGAGAAAACTGGTGGGTTGAGATAAAAACAGTTTAATAGGTAAAGAAAAAGCCATGCACGCAAGCAAAGCAAGGAATTCATTCACCACTTCCCATTGGCAGGCAGGTGTTCAGCCATCCCCAGGAAAGCAGGGCTCCATCACGTGTGACAGTTACTTGGGAAGACAAATGCCATTACTCCGAATGCTCCCCCTTTTTTCTTCTTCCCCCAGCTTTATATATACTGAGCATGACGTCATATGGTCTGGAATAGCCTTTTGGTCAGTTGGGGTCAGCTGTCTCAGCTGGGTCCCCTCCCAACTTCTCCTGCACCACCAACCTACTCACTGGTGGGGTGGGGTGAGAAGCAGAAAAGGCCTTGACTCTGGGTAAGCACTGCTCAGTGATAACTAAAATATCGCTGTGTTATCAATACCGTTTCCAGCACAAATCCAAAATATAGCCCATACTAGCTACCTTGAAGAAAATGAGCTCTATCCCAGCCAAAACCAGCACACTGATCCATTTTCTGACTCAACATCGTATTTTTCATGCTGATTCTGCTTTTTTTGTATTTTTGTTATTGAATATAAAGCTAAAACAAAACAGCTAATTAATTTAAAGACTGCATGCCAAATAATCAAGCAGTACGGGGGTGTTCCCTTGATCCTTTTCTCATGCTGAGAGCTCTATAAAGTAATCTGTAGGGCAGAGGAATGATTTTACCCACCATTACCCCTGCTCCAGGACCCAACAGCAAACATACTTGGTACCCATGGTGAGTTTGTCCTGCTCCATTTGATCACTCCAGTTGTTTAACATGACACCAGCATACCTGGACATGCAGAGAGGGGGAGATCTGATGGGTCACCCAGCACTTGAATCACATTGGGGGTCTGTAGCCGCTGGTGCCTGTGACTGTGAGCTAGGGGCATGGGTGCAGATTGCTGGAGGTGACCTCAGCCCTTGCAAGCCTGTATGAGCACTGAAGAATCTGGAGAAGCAGGGATCAAGAAGGGCACCTACCTAACCTCTCAACTATAGAAAATTAGGGCAAATATGGGCAACTGAATGATGTGCCACTGATGCCTGGACTAGCTGAGGGCAGACTGGGCAGAAAGAGCTGGATAGAGCCCATGAGGGAAAGAAGGAGCAGGGACATGAAGGCTTGGCTGGGAGGGAAGAGGCATTTGATGTGAGGGGGATGCAGTTCAAGGAGTCTTGCTCTGCTAATATATGCTCATTGTCTGATTTATTTTTCAGCTTGTTTGCCATGAATATGTTTCAGGAGCCTCCAGAGCCTGAGACCTTGACTGGAGGTTGATCCATCTGGTCTTGCCCTCTGATCTTGGTGGCATCTGCCCAGTAGTGCCCTATGGCAGAGCTGTGCCCATACTGATGAAGTCCCCCATCCAGCAGAACTCCTCCCTCTGGAGAGCAGGACGACAGAGAAGATGGTGCCTGAGGAGAGGGACATGGGGGCACTGGTGCGAGCCGCCTGTCCCTCGTTCCACTTGCATGGGCCATGCTTTTCTGGGTGTACATAAAGCATGCTCTGTGAAGCTAACCACTCTACAGCATCATTTACTTGATTGTGTTACCACATAGAGATGATGCAGGTATTTTGATAGGCAGATTCAGCCTGCAGAGAGGGCAGTGGCTCTGGATACTCGGCAGCTTGTGCTCTCTGCGGTGTTTATGGTACAGGGCACGGTTTTTCACTGCCAGCAATCTGACACCTGTGTCCTCTCACTGCTGGGCACACACATAGTCAGCCAAATTTCCTTCCAAGGTCAGAGTCCATCTGCAAGAGTGCTTCTTCTGTTTCAAAGCACATAGGTTTTTTTCTCTTAAGTGGTCTTATGAATTGAACATGCCCTAGCTACCCAGCGTGTCCACTTGAGCTTTCAGGCAGTGCTGGCGCTCTGGTTTTCATAGGTTATGTTTTTGTAGGACCTTTCATGCCGTAACTTCCTCTGCGTACACAGTGTCCTTCTCGTGGTTTCTAATGAGGATTTGATAGAGGTGAGAATTCACAAGTATATTTTGGCCACAAACCTTAGCCCAGCAAACCCCCTAACCTGCTGTTATGTCTGGACCACACATATACACGCACAAGGAACAGCCAAGCCAAGACTTGCACAGCTGGACTTGTTGAGCTGTTCCCTGCAGGAGAAAGAAGATTTCAGAACAGATTTAGTCACTGGTAATCTTGTTCCAAAACCTTCTTCTGCTGGCAATTCTGGAAATTGCAGCTATAAGACAATTGGCAAGGCTCGAGCTTCACTTTAAACTGTCGTCTGTTAGTTTACTACTTCAGTTAAGATGCAGCTGCTGAGTGTGTGAGCACTCCTGGATGGTATGAACCAGTGCTGAAGGTAGTTTACGTGGTGCACTTGGCTTTGCCTACATGGGTCTGTTTTTCACCACTTTGCTGCTAGCTCCAAGCTTCATGTCCTGAGTTTCTGGATGTCTTTTGTCATTCTGCCTGGTGCCTAGACTGTACATTGGGGGTGAGATAAGTTCACCCAGAAGTACTAGGTAATCTTTCTCCTCTGTGGGCTCTAGAGATGTTTAGCTTTGATCAAATAAGACAAAATAGCAAAGGTCCAGAGAAGGTCTCCACATGGAGTCCTGAACTGAGGGCAGGAATAACATTTAACATATCTTTCTGTCCAGGGGCGTAGTGTTGGATACTGATCTATGATCTTTTGGGGATCATCTCCATCTACTGATTCTCTGCTGTGATGCTGCCAGCTCACATATTTCTAGGAGAGGGGCTGCTGCTTCTCTGCAGGTCGCAGTACAGCAGCCGGACCTGCTTGGCCAACCCCCCCCCAGCAGAAGGGGAAGCCGTGGCCCTGTTGAGCACCTGCACGCTCGCACTTCCTAGCAGGACCTGCATTTAAAGGAACTGCCTTGGGAGGTACCAGTCCCCTGGCTTCAGACGTACGCCCTGTCCTCCTCCTGATGCATGAAAGGTGTGGGTGCGTTCCCTCTGATGTCGTCCCCTCTGCCTCTCAGCCTCTGTGACCTCGCAAGTGGAGCCCAACTGGTGACACCGCCAAGGAGGGCTGAGCACTCGAGCTAGCTGCCACCGCGCTCTCTTCGCTTTCAAGCCCAGCTGGGTCCCTTTGCTCTGCCTTCCTCTCTGCACATCTTGTCATAACATCTGATCTAACATTAGAAAGCTGCTCAGAAACCACGATGATGAGCATAGTACAGAAGTGCTAGCAATATATCCATACTACTTTGTGAATTTGTTTTCCCTGAATGCTAGAGGACTGGGAAGTAGCGAAAGGATGGGCTACTGACTGGTTTTCTTTGGAGCACTATGTCTATGAATCAGAGAAATTCTATTTTGAACTTGGATATTAGTGTTGTGAACGTGGCTGCTACCTACTAATTCCCAACCTCCCTACAGTACTGTGCTTTGTCATGGTGGGACATTGCATTAATCACTGCTGCATTTCACCTGGAGCTTCATTTAATAGGGTTTTGTTGAATAAGTCAGAAAGCAAAACCCAGGTAGCTTTCCAATTACAAAATGCCTAAATGACACGCATGCTAGCTTAGCCAGTGTGCACTTTCTTTCCTTTCTTCCCTCTTTTTTTTTTAGCATGGCATTTGGGTTTTTCACAGCACTTAATTTGCCTTCATCAAGAGAGATGCTAATTGTCAATAATCATTGCTTGTCCACATGAATGAACAAGGAGAACCACACTGTATGCTGTTGAGGAGCCTGTGAGCTTGGCAGAAAAATGCTCGGCATCCCTTACTGAGGAAAGAAGAGCTCATGTTGCTGCAATATTTGGTTTGCTTTCATTCCCTCATTTATCTGAAATGTTTACTGAGCATAGCTATCATCTGTCATGGAGGCTGGAACTAGTTCATTTTCAACTCTTAACTCTCTTGCAATTCTCTGCTGCTAGCTCTGTCTCAAGTATTACACCACCAGGAAAACAAAGTAGCGTTCACAGGTTTCATCAACCTTCAGATTTTGTTTGGTTGTTTTCTTATGGCTGACTCTATGACAGTACAGGTGGTGTGAATTTCATTGATCACAATAGAATATAGGTTTCCTTTGTAGTGTTATTTGAAAGAAATAGCAGCTCTTGGGTAGCAAATACACTTCTCTGTCCTGGAGAGCAACTCATTCTGCAAGAAAGGGTTAATGGTGGAAAATGAGACCTGAAACTTTTCAGATGCAGAAATACTTTGGGAATTGCAGGGCATTTGGGGTCAGAGTCTCTGCTGCAGCTGAGGTCTGCCGGGGCTGGGGTTGCCAGGAAGCCAATTATGAAGGATTTGTGTCTGGTTGCAGCAGCCTGGGGATTGCTCTAACCTGAGCTCAGCTGGCTCTGCTTCCCCAGGGAGAGCATGCCTGCTCTGGATAGTGCCAACACATGTGTGCTGCCCATCCTCCTTCTCACCTAGCTGTTCACAGCTCCGTGGAGGGAGTTTAAAGAGACAGAGGGAGAGAGAGGAACTCGGTTTGCCAGTATAAAGTGGTTTCTGGCTTGTGTTTGCCACTGAGAGTCAGACTGATCTTTGATGTGTGTCCTACATAGTCCATTGGGACTACACTTAGATTGTCTTTGGGCAAGTTTGGGTTTAATTCCTGAGAACTCTGTGACTCAAGACATCTACAGCTACACTGTTTTTATGGGCTCAGCTGCAAGCCCTGCTCAACCCCAGACCTCCCCAGGGCTGGGCAGCTTGGCTTGAAGAACTTATGGGCTTTCTTTTGACTAAGGTCAGAGTGAAAACATAAAGTCCACGAGGATGACTGAAGAACATGGATTTAAGTATACAATTAAAATCTGTGTATATTTTCTAAGGAGACCCCATCTGCCCATCTGGCCTAAATTCCCAGTTGCTTGGCACCACATCAAATGTGGCAATGTCCCTGAAGAAGTAGTTTGTGTGGTATATCATGGCTCCCAGCTGATCTCGTTTGTGGTTTTGGCTCTAATTAAATGGCTTCTTGGTAGACAAATAATATCATCAATACCCATACACATTTGCCTTGAAATAAAGATTGAGTAGTATGCCACAGTATAGTATAGTGGTACATCAAAGCAACATACTTGTCCAAAAGAAAGCGTGCTGTAAAGAAAGTAGAAGGGTGTTTGAAAACCATAAAAAATATGGACTACACAGGGAAACAAACACTCTGATGTTTAGGACAAACCAAATTTCAAAACATCAGCAAAAGAAGCTATAGTAATCTGCAGGAAGGTGGTGTTAACATTTAGGACTGACAGCTGATATTTCAAAAGTCAACTGTGTAAGTGCTGCACATGAACATGCATATTTACATGTCTTAATTGAGAATTTGACTGATTGTCTCAGGCAGGCAACATGACCGAACTAGTGCTACTGTAAGATTGGGGCCCCCTCTGCTCTCTAGACTCTGTTTTTCTGGCTTTGCTTCTTGCCTGTTGTGAAATTGTAGGTTTGGATTTGGTTTAATTGCTGTTTTTAGACTTTCCCACCTCTCTTTGTGAATAAAAGCATTTTGCATGGCTTTCTGGAGTACCTAGACATAAGGAAGAATGAAGGAATTCTAAGAGCAATTTCAGGGTAGACCAGGAGCTACTCTTATGGCACAAGAGGTTGTACAAAAATTGGAGAAGCAAAAAGACAGACTCAGTACTGAAGATGGTGGGAGGAAAAGATTATTTGAATGCTGTAGAAATAAACCAGTGGTGTAGCCTTTACACTTCCTCTGAATTTACATGTTATCCTTGAATGTTTGCTCGAGTTCATTTAGCCTGCTAAGTTTAGGTACACTCTAATGATAGTTCTTTATAAATCATTAATTTTTTTTTGCTATATGTGGATATATGTTTTATACAAATACAGTGAAAATGGTGCAGGTCTGGGGAAGTGAATGCTTTTGTGTAACTTTAGCTGACTGCAGTAGCTAGACAGGTATATATACTTCCATACTTTAAGTGGGTTGTCAGCACAAGGGTTGTATCCATTAAATCCATTTATGTATGACTAAACTTCTACAAAAGCTGAATGCTGGGTCACACAAGGGAAATCAGATCACTTTAGTTATCAACTTGATAATACATATATTGCTTTGTTTTATTGATTTAAACAGAGCTAGCAGGCGTACAAAATTATTTGACAGTGTATATGAAATGCTGAATTACTGCAGCACTTGGATCTACTCTCTTAGGCGGGACACTGTCTCCCCTGTAACTGCCAGACTGCTTAGGGAGAAATTTGCAGTTGTGCAGACACACAGCATCAAGTTCATGGATTTCTTAAGCCCTGCCTAATCCCTGTTTTGAGGCTGTGTCACACAGCTCCTGTTCAAACCCTCTGTTAAAGACTCAGTCTCACCTTTCCTTTATTAGTTTTGCTCTGCTGTTCAGCTTATCCATCAGCTTCCTGGGATAAGCTAGTCTGAAAGTTCAGGACAGTGTCTGTTTACTCTGGGTGATTTGTCTTTCAAGCGCCAGCTTTGGCCAAAATATCCACAGTAGTGACTTTTAGAAATCCTGAACGTTTTCCAGTGCTGGCAATGCAGATGCTTCAGAGAAAACGTATTCCGTTTTCCTCTAGCTTTCAGTCCGAAAGAGCACTCAGGGATTGGTTCTGCTTGGCTCTGCGGCAGGAGAGCGTGATGTTTTCTCCCTCTTGGTTGCTCCTGGGCCAGGATTAAATCAAGCAGGTAAAAAGTAATGTATTTTTGTCTCATCTTCCTTATTTGATACATACCTTTATCTATATGTCTAGCTGGTACATAAAATCAAGCTACATCCCACTTTCCTTGGCTAAAATAAGGGAGCACAAGTTCCAATGGACTAAACAGAGTTTATAGAAGATCTTCCACTTTCACTGAACTTGACATCCTCCCTCCCCCAGGCCCTCTGCCTGCTGTAATAACTTGATTTTAAAGGGAAATAAGTCAGGTTTCTTTCTGCCAGCGGCACCAGTACGCATTTGTGCTGTTGATCCCACCGCAGTGACTGCAGCAGGAGCGGGTTTAGGCTAGCTGTTTCCTCAGGATGCTTTACCTGCCGAGAGGAGTCCCACCCTTGGCAAAGCCCTCGGTCATCTTTACTTAATGTGCTACCAGCTGTGAAGTGGTTAACAGTGTTGGCCTGTTATGGTGCTCAGCCTTGAAGGGAAAAAAATCAGTCCTCTGTACACAGGTCTTGTTGTGAGCAATGTCAAAGAAGATCTCTCTCCCTCTTTTTGTCATTGCGGCTTGCTGCAGTGGGTTGCAGTTTTTCAATAAAAGCTGCATCTCTGCATGTCATCTGCTTGCTGTGCTGTGTACTGTGCTGTTCTTCCACAGCACATATTTCTCTGGGTGATTCAGGCTGCTTTTAAGCAAATTACTAAGTCCTACCGTGGTCTTTCTGTTTAGGAAGTGAAAGAAAGAAATTTTAGCTGTCTGCTCAAGACAAAAAAAGACTTTCTGGGTTTGTAGCATGGAGGTTTAAGGCCTGTCCATCCTAGAATATGTTGTGCAAATCTATATATTTGCACTGAGGCTAGAACCTGTCCCCTGGATAAATCTGAGCCTGTGTCATGTTTGTTCTGGAGTCCCCTGAAGACTATGGATTTAGAGAAGTCATAATCCTTTGCACGCATCTTCCACAGAAGCTCTGAGCCAGCACTGTGATATCCTCTTGCTTCTTTACACCACTTTGATGACACAGAACAGTCACACAGGTAAGAAATCCAGCCCCTTCCCAAAAGGGACTTGGAGGTTGGCAAGTAACTGTGACACTGATGGAAACAGCCCACGGTCTGGCTGTCCTAAGGTTAGCAGAAATATAATGGTAGTCTTCAACTACTTTCAACTTCGCAGCTGACCACTGAGTTAGGTGAACATCAACTGAATTTGAAATTGACACAAGTGCCTTCACATTTTTTTCCCCGAAAACTGGTAGAAAATGTGTTTATAGTCCCCGGTGAATACAAAAAATCAGGACTTCAAATATAACCATCTTTTAAATGTTTGAAAATGTAGGAAAAGCTGAAGAGTTGTCTATATGCAAATAGTATCTGTTCTTCACCTCATATTTAATTTCACAGGGATCTTCTTGTTTAAACAAGTGCTTAATGAAAATCTGCATTGTCGGTGCAAGGAAGGGCTTATGCACAAACACCCATAAGCTGCGCCTCTTGAGTGTCTTTTCTCTGCAAGATAAAGAGTTTGTTCCCACAACCACAGAGAATGGTTTTAATTACACCTGGGGATCCCAGAAGAAGGAAGGAGATTTTCTGTGAGGCTTCTTAAGATTGTAAATGTCGGTGGGATTTATCTTGCCCAATTGCAGGGTAGATTTCTCATGTAAGTCAATTATCTCAGTTTCTTCCATGAAAGAAAAATTGGCATTTCTAGTGTGATTTCCTCCCATCTTTAAATGAAAAACAGATGAAATGAATCTCACTCTAAAGATATTTCTACCTGTCTAATGACCAGAGAAGGAATCTAGATGATTTTAGACACAGCTAGGGGAGATACTATAGACGGATGGATAGGACAGCTCATCTTTTGAGACATGTTTGTGCTCAGCTGTGATTTGTGCATGTGTATTTCCTAGCCCTGAAACTGGAGGTGATACCACAGCTGTTTCTTATTGGCCCAAGAGCTCTGGTCCCCTTTGTCCCACCAGCTGTGCAAAGGAGCACCATGGAGCAAGGTCCAAGCTGGCCCGGAGCACTAGGGCATTACCCTGGGAGCTCTGTCACACACAGGCTTGAAGCGCTCAATTTTCGTTTCAAATAAATTGGGGCTTTCCTTCTGGGGAGGTTGGAGGTAGAAGATGCGCTTAGTTTTAGGACAATGTTGATTGTAATATCTCTTTGCTCAGCTGCTGTTTAAAATCCTATTTTAAAATGGTGACAGACAAGGTTTTCTGCTGCTTCACTCCCCCCTCCCCCTTGTATTTATAGTCAGCTAAAATACTGAAGTTTTAATTCTTTTTCCCAGCATCTATAAAATTCTGTGTCAAATTTCCGATTTGTGGCCTTATCTTTAGTTTCCCAGGAATAGCAACAGTTTTCCAGAGTAACAGGAGACAGTGGGCCCAGCCTTTCTAGAAAACAGGGTTTCCTCTGTACAGAAAACAAGCTATGTTAGAGAAACCTCCTTTTCATTTCTCACAGCAGCAATTGCAGGAGTTTTAGTCTGGGACTTGTGGAAGGGCAGAACGTTCCTAGTTTGACTTTGGAGTTTTACTCAAGTGTTGTTTGGATTTGTCGGCTTAGGTTTTTTCGTACAGAGAATGAGAGAAGGAAAAAACACACTCTCCACTGGGAAAACTGGCAAATTTGAAATGGGGCCAATGAAAGATAAAAACCATGGAAGCCTGCAATACAATTTAATTGTGTTAATTTTCAGACGATTATGCTTATTTCTTTAAATAGTACTGCAAAGTTCTCCCTCCACCCAAAACGAGTCTCTTTTCTTTCTTAGAACTTGCCAGAAACGTAAGAAAACAATTGTAATCTTGAACTTCCTTAAGCTGTTCAAATCCAGATCTGTTGTCTAGGGAATCACCTCATTTCCTTCTAAAATCTTTTACATTACATCCAAGCCTTCTGGTCCAGTGTGAGAATTTAGTTCACGAGTTGTTTCAGAGCTATCTGGCTTAGATCCTGGTAAATTATATGATGTTAACAGAAAGCCAAATTTGACTGGAATGGGAGTTCAATAATAATGTAACCCCATCCACTTTTCCCCCTTTCTAAGCACAGGAGTCAGAGCACAGGAGGGACTGGCGGGACAGAACCTACCGGCGGAGGCTGCAAGCTTGACTCAATGCAGCCAAGAATCTGGGTGGCCTTTGACAAGTCACGTCTTCTCCCACCATTCTGGTCCCACTTCTGCTGCACTGGAAAAGGCTGCTAAACACCAGGGAAAGTCTGAAATCCCATGTGTTTCACAGACAGCTCCCACTCTCCAAGCACATTCATCTGACTGTATTTTTTTGTTAAAACCCAGACATGACTAGCCTTTTGTTTCATGTTGCATGGTTTTCATTTTAATATCTGAACTAAGATTGACATGCTCATAAGAAATCTGGCTTAATAATCCTTGATTGTCTGATCAATGATCCGTCTATAGCAGGTTGTGCAGGGTAACTTATCCCCTGGGACTTGTCCGTGCTCATGTACAAGTTGGGTCAATACATCTCAGTAGATGAGAAGATTGCTGAACATGAGGGAAAATTACTTTTGATTGCCCTTCCTCTTTTTGCTTTATTGTACATTGCTTGCTTGATGAGGCTAGTTGCCCTTAAAATGAACTCTAGATTCATTTTACTTGAAAATGGGACCAGCTTGTAAATCAGCAATCTGAGCAGCAATTTCACTACAACATCTCTTACATGGTTGGACTTGGAAAGTTACTGCCATCTTCAGCAATCTGTTCCATTTCATAGCACAGAGTAACCCCCAGTTGTAGGTATCATCTCCCCTAGGGTTTAGAAACTCTAGGCTTTCTTGAAGAGCGTGTGTGTATGTGCACAAGCACACACACACAGACTGAAAAGCACAGCAATCCAAATATTCATCTGTTTAACACTGAGCCTGTTTCTTGGTTGGCTGCTGGAGGGCAATGTACTGCACCCTGGCTGGCACTAGGCAGGGGTGCTGGGATAAGTGCACTAGAGCTTCAGTTAGCAGAACAGCCGGAGGTAAAGGATTTGTTTCTCTGAAAGGAGACTTTGAGAGATATATGATACATGACACATATAGAAGAAAACAGTTCTAACATAGCCAATATTGGACACCCATTCAACTTTTGCTGTCTCCAAGATCTGCAGAGTTTACAGGTGTATTGGCTTTACATGACAAGGTCTTGGCAGTGAGGGGTGCTGCAGGGGGTCTCTGTGAGAAGAGGCCAGGGCTGCCCCGTACGGATGCAGCCAGTTTCAGTTATCTCCAAAACCGACCCACCACTGGCCAAAGCTGAGCCCATCAGCCAAGCTGGTGGCGTTGCTGTGAAAACATATTTAAGAAAGAGTAAAAAACATGGTGCAGCAGTTGTGTGAGAGAGGAGTGAGTTAAAAAGATGAGAGGAGTGAGTTAAAAAGGTGTGAGAAGCGATCCTGCAGCACAAGGGCAGAGCAGAAGGCGGGGGAATGGGAGAGCAGCTGGGTGGGCGGCTGGTAGCCAGACAACATCAACCACCACAACAAGTGATCGTTCTGCCTGTGAAATACCTTTCCAATGTTCTTGTGTAACTGACGAGTTTGGACTTATCTTCTCTCCCTTTTGTTATGATTTCCCCCTCTTTAATCCCCAGAAGCTATGCAAAGTCTGTAAGACTCCTCTTGCCAAACCTATTTCAGTCTGCCAAACAATGAAGAAACTTAATCCCCTACAACTCCTCTTCTCAGAGTCTGTACATGGTTACACCCCTCTGGAGTTGTGCATGTGAAGGTTTTTTTGCTACATTAATCTAGGGATCAAATCTGATTTTTAACAGAGCAAATCCTTTGTGCTCATAACAAAGTTATGTATGTGAGACAAAAGAATTCCCTTCTGTAAACTGCTCTTGATTGTATACTTTTTTTTCATTCCATACTTAATTGCTGTTAATCCTTTTTTGGAAATAAAATAATGTAGAAATAATCTCAAGATGTCAGGATCCAACTTCAAAGATACCCTTGCTAATTAATTTTGTTGTTTTTGTTTATTATTTGCTGAGGTGAGATTTTAAGGCAGGAACCTGAGCTGTGCAAAGCCTCTGCATGACAGTAAAAAGGCAATGGCAAACCCTATGTTGTTGCCACCACATATCTGGATGGACAGTTCTGTTTCCCGATTGGCAATCTGAGGCTCAGCATTGCTCACAGTTCAGAAAAGGATCACCTTTTAGAGCAGCTATGATTTTAGATCAAACATGAAAGTGGAGGGAAACAGCAGGTTTGTCTGCAGGATTTTTAGATCTGTCCCAAGTAATATTAAACCCATTGCAAAGGAGTGTTGAGAAAAGAAGACGAGAGAGATCTGGGGAGCTCAGGAGCAAAGGAGAAAGAGAATGATGTTGTGAGAGGTGAAGGCTTGCAATAATCTGCCTGAGCTAGCTTTCTTTGCACCTCCCCTGCTGAAATCTGAAGAAAAACCTGCTTGCTTTCTAATATGACCGTTCCTGCTTCAACTCTACCTTAAGTGACCCCATGCAGGCACAGCAGTAAGGTGAAAAGGTGGAAGAAATGTTAATCGCCCCCAGTGCAGTGCACAGTCCCAGTTCTGCGGGCCCTGTTTCCGAGGCAGATTGTGAGGTGGTGCAGTCAGGACAGAAGCCAGCACGACTCTCCTGATTCATACCGGGTTCAGATACGCTCTGGGAGCTTCTGCCAGTCCCTCACTTGCTACCAGAGATTTGTTGCAGTTGTAGACAGCTTGAAGTGGCTTTGATTCCAGATCTTATGCTCCTTTGTTCTTCTCAACCTCCAAAATTTCTGCCCAGGAAAATGGCAGGAATACATCTTCTCTTCCTCTGCTTCCTTCTGGGCTGTGCAGTCCTGCTCTCTCCTCCATTCCTGCTCCCTTATTCCCTTAAAAACTGCCAAGAAAAAGCCTTGTACTCCCAGTTCTGCTTCTAAAGTGCCTGACTGCTGTGATTGTAGGTGATTGCTCTAGGGCAGGACAAGCCCGGAGTGCTCTGGGAGGATATCCATAGTCTGTGTTATACATCTGATTAAAGCAATTCAGCATCTTGGCAGCAAAGCAGCAAACCAAGAGAATGCAAAGGAAGCAGATGATCATAAAGGCACAGTTTTCTCTTGTGTCAGGACTTAGCTTCAGCTCTGAGCAGAGGCAAAGACCTGTTTCCTACAGATTTAGATTACTGCATCAAAAATGCTTATGGGCCTTACTCGGTACTGCTCATTCTCTGCCACGTGGGCCAGACCGCCAGGCCCCCAGTGACTTGAGGTCACCATGGGCCATTCAGCCCATCTGTTGGGGTGTTTGCTGTCAGGGCAGACTGGAGGTGGCTGCAGTAACCTTGTGTGCCAAACAACCCTTCCACCTGCTGGCTGGGACCTCTCTCAGCTTCCTTGCTTCTAAGAAGAGTCCAAAGGCTTGATTTGTGAATTGTGAATTATATAATCTGTGGCAAAATTCCCAATGGGTGACAGATGTACACTGATACAAAGCTTGACCACTGCGATAGAAATCAGAAGCAGAGCTGTGAAGACATGAACACAAAGGATGAAGCACTAAAGAGTTATGAGTGACTGAAGACTTGTTGTCAGCATGAAAATGTTCATGCAGTGATAACCTATAATAACCACCCTGAATCATCTTTGGGGTCTGAAGGTGGTTGGAGCTCAATGGGATCTCTGTGGAAAAGCAATACATTGCCAGGATAACTGAATTGGTGGGAAATGCCATAAGGTATGTGTGTCCTAGTCTCAGTCCTGCTGTTTACTTGCTGTGTGTTCTTGGGTAAGTTATTTCTCTTCTGTACTTTCCTCCTTTGTAAAGCTCAGTGAGATTTTATGAATATCAAACACTATATATAAGTCCTACAGCTCTTGACACTCCTAGTGTTGTCTCTGTTTCAATGTGGGGTTTATGGGTGGGCAGGAATTTGAGTGAGAAAATATTAATCTCTCTTTTATTTTTCTTGTTTTCTTATTTTTTCTTCCTTTCTGTATATGTATTTAGGTCTAAATTCAGAATGTGGAAGCAAACAGAGGAAAGAAATTCAAGCAGAGCCCCCATGGAATCAAGACATTCCAGACAGCCCTGAAGTTGCTCACTTGTCTATAGCTTCAGTAGAGCTGACAAAATCAGAGGGCTGGTCACAACATGCAGTGGTGACACGTGGCAAAGCTGAATATGACTTCCCATGGTACAACTGTTCCCCACGTGTCTCGCACCAGGAATGGTGACTGTTCCTCCTAACGAAGCCACATCTTGAAAGGAAACAGTTTTCTAAGGCATTATCCTTAGAAATGGCCTCTGAAGTCAAAGATAGGGAGCTCTGTCATATTGAAGATCAAGGGTGATCCTAGGAATTAACAGGAAGACAGCCATGTACTTCACTGAATTCAAAAGTTCCCACATAATGTTTTATGACTTTGGCAACATGTTGTGCCACTAGGGATAGGACATAAAAATCCTACCAATGCTTTCCCACACAGAGGTTTATTATTTCAGCTAGGCTATAATCAAAAGAGGGGAAAAGAAGGGAAAGCACAAAGCCTACTGCACTGAAAAGGGAAGACAAGGCAGGAGAGTTATGAAATGCTCTCACTCCTTATTTGATCAGAACTTCTTTGTCTTCCTTAACTACAGTCATGATTTTATTGCAGAAGTACCACCTCAGTTTTGCAGCTTGCTTGGGCACAGCGGGGCACACAAATCATCCTACAGCAGGCTGCATACAGACCTTGCTTGTATGGGGAAGTGTTCCAGAGGAAGTGCCAGTGTTGTGCTAAGAGTTAGGAATTTCAGGCTCCCCATGTTCTGTTTTGCCTTTTCTGATTTATCTGGTTCTTGCTCCACCTGCAGTGCTTTCCTGCTGGCGCTGACATCAGCAGGTACTGGCAAATGTCTAGAAGAAACCAAAATGGTTCAAAGCCTCTGAGAACACAGATTTTGTGACTAGTATAATACTGGTTTCATAGTACTTTATCTTTGGGTCAAAATGATAAATAACTTTGGGGAATAATATGCATTTTTTAAGCATTTCACTCTGTACGCCAGTTTCAGACAGATGGTGACATTTTCCTTCATTATACTTCTAATTTTTCTAAGGAATTGACTACCCAAGTTAAAAAGTCAAACCAATTACAGTGGGCTTGGGGCACAATTTTTCCTGACAAAAGAACATACCTGAAATTTCCTGACATACCGTTTATTTAGAAGAAATATGCATATGAATGAAGAAGTGCTTATGCTTTTAACTGTATCAAATCAGTATTACCATCACAATAGAGATTCCCACAGAAGAAAGAGTTTTTTTAAAGCAAATGTTCTTTGAGCAATGATGTTAGCCATATACTAGCACAGAGCAGATTTGCCAGGATTTCAAACTCAGATAGCCCCTGAAGGTTGTAAACTCAATGGATGTGTTTTTCTCTTCATACCTAATCCATTGGATCCCTGCTGGAGGCAGTAGGAATGAGGAAAAATTTTAGTATCTAAGCTAGCAGAATAATCTTCCTCCCCTCCCAGGAATGTGAGCCTGTGGCAAGGAATAGTAACATGCTCCGTACCTGTTGTGGCCTTGAGATTGCAATGGGAAAATGGCTTGTTGCTGTGTGAAGTTTGTCCCCTCTGCATGTGAAAACGTGGGTGCCTCATGTCTGAGGACATTGCAGGTGGACACCCTCATTTGTGTGAGAGGTGCCCGTCAGCTTAGAGTCACACTTAGGGCCTAGGATGTGCTGGACATCCCAGGTGCTGGTGGAAACTACAGCATGGAGGTGTACGATGAGACGCCTGAGGGGACAGGAACTGCCAGAGGCAGGTGAGAAACTCAAATATAGGCCCTGAAGCTTCCAGTCTGATGTTTCAGCAACTCACCTGTGGTGTTTCATTAGGCTGTCACCTGGCATTTGAGGTTTGGGTAGCATTTGTTTCTTATCACAATATTTTTGTTGTCACTCTCATTATGATCTGCAAGAACAAGGAGGCTGGAGGTGCCAGGGTTCTTGCATAGTACACAATCCTTCAGTCGATGGAAATATCAAATGACATTTATCCAGTATTTCAGTTCAACAGTTTATAACCTGTGCCCACCCAACAATGCTCACAGTGTTGTATTTTTGCATCTCTATTTTGTCCTTGTGCTTCTAGCCATGTAATACTAATGAGGGAAGTTACAGCTTAAACTCTTGTTTGATTAACATTATTATGGCATCTGCACTATTCCTTGTGTTCAGTTTATTGACATATTGTTATCACCATATCCACCTCAGTGGTATCTTCCATTGGAAACCAACCTAATCTAATCTCTGACACATTTTCCCAGTTACAGCATCTGCAGTGATTCCAGAAAAGTGCTGCAGAAACAGATTAATTCCCTAGGCACAAATCTGTCTGTCTTTCACCAGCTAGTGGGATGATGCCTGGTGTTTCTTCTGGTGCATTTGCCTCAAAAAAAGTTCAGAAATTTTGTTCTCCCACTTAGGAAGTGTCTGGGGAGGGAATCAGGGTGAGTAATTTAGGACCTACATCAAATGCCATTGAATAGGATGGGATATGTATATATATGACTATCTATCTCACTTTTACATCAGAACCCCTTGACTCTCCTGAGAAGGACTGCTATTGAAGAGTAGCTCTGTGTGGCAGCACTGGATGTTTGTTTCTATATGTGTTACCCTACCTTGACAGGTAATTTTAATGAATCTGTTTCAAGTTTCTTTGGATCAGCTTCCCTTCTGTTAATCTAGCTGTACTTCACTGATACCCAAAGTATATAAATAATGTGGTAGAGGAGAGAGGCAGGCACAAGGTGCATTGGTGTCTGTAAGAGTGTTCACCAAAACATATACCTTTGGCTCCAGAACAGCCCTGTCTATCAGTCACAGCAGAGCTGCAGGTACTTTGACAAACCCAGTTAACTAAAGGAAGGCTCCTCAGCCCTCCTGCCGCAGCAAACAGACTAGTTGTTGCAGACCCAGTTTCAATGAGCTACTCTTGCTGCTCCAGACACGTCGGTTTGGGCGTTCAGTTTCAGACAGCACAGGTTCTGATGAGGCTGTAGCGCAGGAGACTTGGAGAGGTCTGTTACAGCTAATATTTTGTTCACGACACTAGTCACAGCCCAAACTATATAACTTGGACGTGTTATAATGCAATTCACAGACAGATTTTTTCAGTGTCAATAAATACCTTGCTTTGCTACCGTTTGACCTGACCGATTAGCCCACAAGTGCGGCAAATCTCAAAAATTTGCTATCAGTATTGAAAAGAATGCCCTAGTCAGGAGGCACACCTGGAAATAAATGTGCTGAAGTACCAAGAGATCAAACTGTCGCTGGGAGATCGTTTACAGCAGAAGGAGTGTTTCGGAATGGATGTTTGAAAGGAAGATGCTCCAATGCCGCTAGTCTGTGGTGCTTTTTTTGTGGCATCCTGGAGTAGAAATTGATGTAGGCTAATGACATATTTGCCCATTGTCATGGTTTAACCCCAGCCAGCAACTAAGGACCACGCAGCCGCTCACTCACTTCCCCCCCCCCAGTGGGATGGGGGAGAAAATGGGGAAAAAGAAGTAAGACTTGTGGGTTAAGATAAGAACGGTTTAATAGAACAGAAAAGAAGAAACTAATAATGATAATGATAACACTAATAAAATGACAACAGTAGTAATAAAAGGATTGGAATGTACAAATGATGCGCAGGGCAATTGCTCACCACCCGTCGATTGACACCCAGCTAGTCCCCGAGCGGTGATTCCCCGCCCCCACTCCCCACTAGTTCCTATACTAGATGGGACATCCCATGGTATGGAATACCCTGTCGGCCAGTTTGGGTCAGGTGCCCTGGCTGTGTCCTGTGCCAACTTCTTGTGCCCCTCCAGCTTTCTCGCTGGCTGCACATGAGAAGCTGAAAAATCCTTGACTTTAGTCTAAACACTACTGAGCAACAACTGAAGACATCAGTGTTATCAACATTCTTCTCATACTGAACTCAAAACATCGCACTGTACCAGCTCCTAGGAAGACAGTTAACTCTATCCCAGCTGAAACCAGGACACCCATCGTCGAGTGCCAAGTGCCAGACGGCTGCTCCGTGAGCCGTGCAGCTCCAGGAGGGTTCCAGCAGGTGCCACCGGAGGAGTTCGCGGGACGGAGATGCCATCTAGTGGCACCGGCTGCCGGCGCGGTGACACCGGACTAGGTCCCCAAGTGCCGAAGCCTTCGACAGCGTGGAAAAAAAAAGGGGGATTTGTGCTTTCCTTGGCTCCTGAGCTGCTGACAGTTGTACTGGAAACCAGTCGCACTCTGCATGCTCGAAACCTGGGACCGAGAGGGGAAGTCCTGGGGAAGTCCAACCTCAGAGACAGGGAGTCGTTCTCTCCCTCCCTCTCCTGCTTTGTCCCTCTGGGCTGATGACAAGCAAAACAGGTTCAACAGGAGCAAATGAAGGGGTGTCCGCATAAGAGTAGCCTGTTTTCTCCAAAAAGGAGGTAGGCAGTGAATACCTATATCACGGAATGGATTGAAGTATGAAGATGCTCAAGCTGGCCGTGAAGGAGCCACCTTCTGAACCTAAAGCAGAGGGGGATGGGGACTGATTTCAGCCTTACATCAGTGTCTCAGTATGGTACTTTTTCTTTCTTTCTTTTTTTTTTTTTTTTTTTTTTTGGCAAGGCATGTTAACAGCTGATGACATGATGCCTGCAAGATGGAATTAATCCCCATACAATACAATAAGCGTTGGGGATATAGCTCCTTATTGTGCTGTACTGGTCAGGGTGCAGAAAGGAATATGGCACAAGTACCCCAATGGGTAGCAGAGATGTGGGAGGGGTGAGGTGAGATGGCAGGAGCCACTGGATGGCTCTAGAGCAGGGACAAAGTGCCCTGGAGTTTAGCTCTTTCCTCACCATTCCCCTCCCCAGATCAGTCTGTGGGAGGCTGCTTCATCGACTTCAGTTTAGAGCAACACAGGCTTTGCTCTGAATTACTCATAGGGACCTTGCTAGTGCCTGGAGACCCAAGGTGTGAGAGCTGGTCTTGAGGACAGGACCATTTCCATGTGATTCTTGACCATTAAACAGGACCAATGTTCACTTCCTACATCAAAGGACTATAGCAAGGGTCACTGCACCAGCAGTCGGTGAGGGCTTTGAAGATCCAGAGCATTATGTATACATTTAGTCTTTATTCTTAATCCACAATTGTGAATGAAGGGATTATAACGTCCTTAAGTCTTCTTGATGAAATCAGAATTTTGGAGAACAGAGTATGAGTCGCTAGCTCCTGACATCACTTTGCAGATGTATAATTTAAAAATGAAAAATGTCGCTCACACATTCAGCCAGTTCCATTTTTTTCCTTCCTTTTCCCTGTTGCTGCTCTTCTCTCATCTATAAATAGCTACTCAAGTGCCTGGTCCCAAAGCAGTGCTAGAGCAGCTCTTCTTGTTATCAGCAAAGCCTGATCATTTTGTCTGCCAAGAGCTTAAATGTGCTGACTTGAGTTGCAGAAAGACCTGGATGCAGGGGAACTGGCCTGGCTCTGCTGGTTTACACAAGAGGCAGACCTCCAGGCTCCTTGTGTTGGGACTGGGGGTCCCATGTCACTTCTTCTGTGAGGCGATTACAATGGAAACTCTCATTTCAGCAGGACTCTGCCTCCCTATGCTCTGTAGGGAGGGCCTTGATGCCAAAACCAGGGTTATAGATCCCACCTGTGGGAGTCAGAAACTAAAAACATGAAAGGCATTTTGTGTTTTCAGGACGGTGTAGTTTCTTGTAGAACTTGGCCCTTATGTTCTCAGGTTGATCAAGTCTCTAATTATCTCTGCAGTTGAATATATTTTGATGATGGAAGAGCTCCCCAACTCCTTGGAGTGCCGTCTGTGCTAAAGAAATTTTGCAAAATTTATCCATGGCTGCTCACATCAGAACCTCTCCACTGTGGTAAAGCCATAGCTCCTAAGGCAAGTGAGCTGCTGCCCCCATGGTTGTAGTAAAGAGTGTTGGTGTTTCATATGATGCTCCAAGTGCCTGCTGAGCACGAATAAGATGCTACATTGCATAATATGGTGGTTGCAGCCAAAGGTCTGTTTGCTCTCTCATCTCCCATAGCCGAGCCTATGTTAACAATGGTACAAGCAAAACTCCAGAAACAAGATGCACCACAGAATGACATGTGGCTGACATGGGTTGTCAACAACTGGCTTCTCCACAGTTGGTACATATTTAACTGTTATTATGAGGGAGACTGAAAAGTATTAAGGGTACTAAGTACTGTTCAGCTAGGTGAGTCTCCTGCAATAGTTGTGAAAATTATTTCCATCCCAGTGACTCAAGCAACCAAGTCACTGTCAACACCAGTTGAAAAGAAAATGGCTGGGAAATATTCAAAGTGGGGGGAAAGGAGGAATTTCTGATGCTGACATCCTTGTCTGTAGCTGGTTGTTTTCCAAGAGCAGATAGACCTACATGGTTTTTTTTCCAGTTCTTAGTTGAGAGCTTTGTTTTGTTCAGTGCCTGCTGCAGTTCACTCTGCAGCAGACTCCTTCTGTGTGAGAGGTATTATTTATACTTCACTCTTTGCCTGGACAGCAGGGACTGCTTCTCTCAGCCTGTTCTGTTTGCTTTTGCAATAGTACAGCTCTTCTTTATTCCTTCTGTGGCTATTTCTTTTGGTCTTTCTTCTTCCTTCTCTGCTGAAAGCGGATCAATGCTTGGCCTGGCCATAAACTTGCCAAGATGTTTTTCAGGTCATTTATTTAAGAACTGATCATTAGCACTTCTTGTATAGAGTGGGGAAAAATAACAAGGCAAAAGAAATGGATGTATGGATGTTGGCTTTTTTCTCCTCTCTGGAAATTTTAGAGTATAAATATAAAGGAGGCATTTTCATTATTATTATTATTATTATTATTATTATTATTATTATTGCTCAAAAAAAATAGCAGTCAAGCCTGAGCTGATGCTGATAAAAAGAAAAAAAAAAAAAAAAAAGAAAAGAAGACCTCAGTTTGCAAAATGACTGCAAAGCCAAAATGCTCTGCAGCCTAAGTCATGTGTGATTCTGTCCAGTATGTCCAGCTGGGTCAATAACTAGGTGGAAGAGCTGCCATGAGCCATTGCTTGAATCCTTAGCAAAAGACCCTAATAGCAAAGTAGTAGTAATAACAATACCCGTAAGACACTGGTGAATTCTCTGTCAAAACAGACTACTTTGAACCAGAAGCTGCACATGGATGCTGAAAATTTCATGAATCTGGAGGTTTTCAGCAACAGCTGCTTTGTTCCTATTGCACTGCACTCCATGATAATGCCAACATAGACTAATGCTCTTCACCAACTGGTGCCCCATTCATTTTTACACCCACTGCTGATTAGCTAAGGCTTGTTTTCCAGTCACTGTGGCTTATATAAACTTCAGAAACTACCAAATTATTTTTCTCAGTCTCACAGCTTGCTCTCATAACTTGCCTTTGAAGCTTTCTCCTACAGGTGAACAGTGCTACCTAAGTACTCTGGGTAGGTTGTCTTACCTTATGGATTTTGCTTTGATATTAGTAACCTTTCCTCTTTGACAAGAGCTCTGTCAGCAGTTACAACAGCAATTCAGATCCTGCCAGCCCTGGAGTAGGAAGCAAAACAGCAGCTGGGTGGTGCGCATAATATTTTCATCCTCAGTCTGTTTCATGTACATAAATAAGCTGGGAAGAAAACATGGTAAACTGATTTTATTTATCAGATAGAAAAGCAATTTCTAATGAGCAGGGAATTGAGAGGGGAAAGGAAAATGACATTTTATTGAAAACAATTGCTAGTTTTGCTTTGCTTGCTTCAGATTTGTTAACAGCACTATCAGAGCACTGTTGCCAAATGCCACAGGCTTCAAAACCATGTTTTGTTTCCTGCAACTAAGAAATAGAAGTAATTTTTAAAACTGGACGCTGTTGCCTGCATGGAGTCTGCCGACTTTTTAATTTCTGTCTCTAGGTAGCCCTTACTGTCCTTGCTGAGCCCAGTGCAACTGCACAGGTGTAATTCAAGGTGAAAAGAAACAGTCGTAGTCCGTCACTTGGGATGTGACAACTTTTCATGCCCCTACTTCAAGTAGCTCTGTACAAAGTCACTGAACTGCATTGGGATGGGCTGATGTTGTATAGGGCCACTTCAGGGCTATATCCTGACCTCAGCAAATCTGCAGTGAGAAATAAGTGTTCTGAGACTTGCAAATGGTCCTGTTGGTACTTCTGTACCCTTTCTGATCACTGCAGGGTGTATTTGTGCATAAAAGATGTGTATTAATTGTATGTCTATGTGTCTATGTGGTTTTTCCATAATAAATTCTTCAGAATGGATGCAAGAAATAATCTTATCCTCCAGCTACTAGTCAATGCAGAAGGAGGGAGCATTTATGGAAATAGCAGGTTCTTCAGCCTCCAGATGATTTGACTAAAACGGTAAGAAAAAAAGTGCTTTTACTAAAATATGAATCTTTCAGCTCTCCACAAGATTACACAGACTTTTACGCTTGCTGTAGAAAGATGAATCAGTAGCTATCTTTTAGAATAAAAATAATAGGAATACTTCATTCATCTGACTTGCTCTGATTTCTGCTGAGCCAACAGAGATGAGGAGGACATTGGGAGGTCCAGGTACTGCTTTCATTTCCCTGTTCTGCATAGACTGTGTCATTTCTGACACTGTTTACCAAGTCAAAAATGGAAGAGCAGTGCTTTAAGAGCCTCTCCTCACCAGAAGTCCTCAGTAGCCTTAGCTGTGTAACTGCTAAATAGAAATTTCTCTGGATCTTACCAAGTGGTTGAAAGTCTTAATAAAACCTCACCTCTGTATGTGTATTTGCATGCTGTATTATAAGTCTTTCATCATAAAATATGCCACCCTTTTTCTGCGACTGCATAGAAGTCTGCCCCTGATAAGAGGAGCAGCAGACGCCTGGTTTTGTTGTTGCAGGGCTTGTTCCAAATCCCAGTAAACCAATGGAAATTTAAGCTGGGAACCATACATCCCGGAGCACAGCAGACCCAGGAAGTTAATTACTCCCTCCGTGCTGGGTAAGGAGAAGGGACAGCCATTTTAAACACAATGCAGCTAGTACAGCATGGGTGGCCAGCTAGCCAGATTTGCAAATCTCTGAGGGAAATACACTGGAAGCTGCTAGGGTGAATTGAGTATACCTCTTTTTCTCTTTATCTACACTCAAGAGTCAAAGAGTTTCAATGTGCTGCAGCATGTAAAATTCATTTCCAGTTACAACAGGCTTCTAGCCAGAATCTCATCTTTCATGTGAAGAAAAAATCATTGAAAGAGAATTACACTAGATGTTCAGGCTAAAAAAAGAGGCAGAAAACAATCCCTTCAAATCCAGTTTGAGTGTCACTCCTGCTATATGTGTTTATCTCTTCTTACATACACTTCTGTAATATTAAATCTGTGGGGTGCATTTTATTTAGATTACTAACCATGTCTTTCTATAGAGGCTACATCTCTACCAGTAAATTAAACTGTGCCAGGAAACATTCCCAGCTGCCGTAAATTTGTCTCCTGTTCAGTATAACTTTTAGAGCAGTCCCTAATACGGTTTTAGTCTTAGATAGGACTCTCCCAAATATCTCTTAGTCCCTGTTTGGGAGTTAGCATGTCCCAGAGGTAGTTCCCAGTAAATAGTTTGCATGTAGCTGAGTTGACAGAGAGGCTGAGAGTTCACTAGCACGAATGTGGCTGCCCCTTGCCTTTTAGCCCCAGTGCCAAAGAACGGTCCTGAGCACTTTGAATTTATCATCACAAACGTAGCAAGTGTTTTGCATATACATGTGTTCACCTTCTGGAAATCAGGGCAGTATGATTGTTAACTTAAAACCCCACATTTGCTACCAAATGTTGGCAATTTTTGAACAAAGTTGCTCTGTGCACTTGCCGTTGGATCCACACATGAAGATGAAGACTTCTTTGTTAATAAGGGTGGCTTGAAGTTAACATTGGGTCAGATACTCCATCTTGTGCACTTGCTTAATTCAGTCCATTTTGATACAAAGCAGGCACCTGACACTACCAAACTGTATGCCTTGGTAGAAATGGTTCCCTGAGGAACAGAGCAATGAGGAACCTGAGTCAGGAGCTGTCTTCCTGCACTACGCCCAAACATTCCCTTCCTGCTAATGCAAGAAACCCCTTCATGCATTTGTGTTTCTTAGAGAACAGTGGCTGCTTAATGTGACTTAGATCTTTTGGGTTAACTGGATACAAATACAGACCTTTCTATGAGGGCAATCTCGGCTTCTCACTCACATATATTTCACTTTTTCTCTCTCCCATAGTCCACTCATGCTCTGGGCATTTTAAGCTAAGACAAAGATTAAATTGGGTTGAGCCGTTACTTAAGCATAGCTCGTGCTTTATTTGACTGTAGTGCATGTGAAGGCATGCCTACCTCCTCACAGGATCAAGCCATTAGCGTGGGAACTTGGGCAAGACACTTGATTCCCTGTGTTTAGTCAGCTGTGACCAGGCTGATGCCTGCTGCATGAGTCTTAAAAACATGGATCTGTACTGCAGAACATACTTGAGTTAGCTGCACAGCTTTTTCTTGTAGACTGAAAATAAAAGGGCATACAGGGGATTATAACACTTGTTTGCAACCCTAGAGCAAATCTATCAGAGCTTTCATCCAAAAGTCTGTGGGTTTAACATCAATTACTTGAGAAATAATGAATAAGTAACAAACAAAAGACAGCCCCATTACTTAGACAGAAAAAATCTGTTAGCAATACAAAGTGGATTTGGGAGCAGCACCATAAATATACTGGACCAGATCATTAGATTAGAGATGGTTCTTTACAGAACCATGCAGAGAGATGAATATTGAATGGTCCCATTTACAGTCCTCCTTCCAGAAGTCTATGACTCATTTTGGAGTGAAACGGATTATTCTTACACTTACAGCAAACCAAATCATAATGGTGGCTTGCTAAGTGGGACTGTTTCACTTTAGGTAAAGACATTACATAATTCAGAGCAGGGGGATTAGCATTCTTTTGAGAGGTATTGTCAGTTTGGTTTTATGAATCTTCTGCTATGTCTGTCCCCTGCTCCATTTCTCTCTCACAGGGGAGAAGATGGGGGTTTTCACTCTTTGCCTTTCTTTGAGTTCTCCAGACTACTTTGTAAGTGCAATAATTTCTTGATCTGCCCTGACATTTATTCTTCTATTTTCTCAATTTCGTCTTTGCAAACCATTAAAATTTCTAGGTGAGATTTGTACAAGGTAGGTCCCATTCCACCTGACTTTTGCCAACCACCATTTAAGCTTCTAGGTTAGTCTGGCAAACTCCTGCTGAAGGTAATGTCTAAATTAGGTGGATTTCCCCTTGGAGTTCCCTGTCCGCATTGCCTCCAAAGAGATCAAAGATCATCAGTTTATGCAGTTAATTGAATATTTTAGGTAAGATGAATCCTACCCTAGTGAGGACTGTGAGGGGAAATCACTAGCTCTCCTTGCTTGCACTTTGCTGGGATGGCTATACCTCCCCATGCTTCACCTTTCCAAAATGTCCATATTGCTGTCTGAACTTCAGAGATCGTCAGCGACAGTACTCTATTCTGTAAATGAAGACTGGATGCTCAGCCCTTTTGAAAAATAGGTGTATGATGTGCTGAATTCTAATTTTCAGTCTAAGTTCCTGGCATGCGAACCCAAAGGTGAGCTCTAAAAGTAATGAGACCATAAAAAGAAGCAGACACTTCAGAAATGCTGGCCTTAACCTCTATCTGTTCTCTCCATCTACAGTTGCCAGATAGCTAAATTGGAGCTTGTCAAGTGTTTTGAAATCCTGAATACGTGTGCTACAGCCAAGCAGTTTCATCTTCATTCTCAGATATCTTTGGATTTCTATTATCTTCCTGTCCTTTACCTACAGACTGTTGTCCCCTGTGCTGGCAAGTATACTAACTAGGTTATATGCTTCAGCTTAGCAAGCTCTCTTGTTTGCAGGTGATGTACCTCACAGAAAATACATTGTTCTAAACCTAATACTATGAGATGTAATCAGGAGTTGGTCTAGGAGGGATTTAGCATGGTTAGAGCTGTGCACGTTGTGAGGGGCAGCCAGAATATCTGAATTTTTTACTCCTGATTTATCTCACTCTGGCACTCTGGCTAAGCTCCTTATTAAAAGGAATAAGCACAATGTGTAAGAGGCCAGCCTGCTGTCAAACTGTTCCTTAGAGGGAAGGTTTGGGCCTTTGTTTGAGATAACAGCAAGCTTGACAACAGCAGGATCATTCGGAGTGTCCTGAGGCTTGTAGTTGTCCACCCTTGCACTTGAGATCCAGGACTTGGCCCAGGAGTATTTTTATGTCCACATCTTTACCATCGTCTGTGGAGTAGAATAAGTAGGATATAGGATTCTGAGTCTTTGCAGGTGAACGTGAGCTGGAATATGAATCTTTCTCATTTCTGGAATTTGTTTGACAAGAAAATGAAACTGAAGCACATGTGTTTCCGGAGAAAATACCATGAGCATAGAAGCAAAAGAAAAATCAAGTTAGCAACCCAGGGTGTGCACATACAACTTGCCAGAACCATGCCAGTGGTCCCTATTTCAGTGGTCCCAGAGCTCTGTCTGGGTTCTGCCATCTCTGTATTAGGATTTCCTTAAGAAGTCAAATGACATCACACAACCCCTGTGTTGGTGTGTGAGGCTGGTATTTTCCACTCACCACCATTCATGAAGTCAAAAAATTTCAAAGTTTGTTCTGGCTGTGTAAGTCCCTGGCAGTTCAGAAATTTACAGTCTGGGATGTACAGCTGAAATCCTTCATCTACAAAAAAGTGATGGAAATATAACATCTCAATGCTCTCAGCTTCCAATAATCTGGGAAAAAGCATAACTCTCACTGAAGAATTTCAACACTTTCATTCCTGGTCATAATCTGAATCTATGACTGAGTGAAAATGATTTTTTTTCAACTGATTGTAGGAATCATCAGTCTATAAAAGTACCATTCAACAGTAAGTTACTGTAATTTCTTTCTGGCAATGAAACCTTGATTTCTTTACATGTTTATTTTTTAATATCCAAGAGAGCCAACTTCCATAAGAAGTCTCACTTTGTAGTAACAGTGATATTAATTTCTAAAAACAAATTTTTTAGTGTTTGACTTTGAAATCAAGAAATTATTATACAGCAGCACAGCCTCACTGATCAGTCTAGAATTGCCTGGTTAAAAGCAGCATTTAGAATAATGAAATAGCCTCCTGTTTCTCTGGTTTTCCAATGAATTATTTGCACTTCTATAGACAATGGAAGAGATTAAGTGGAAACCTTAAGTAATGAGTATTATTCGTCATCTCTCTGTCTGAAGCTGAAATTATCTCCCTGAGTCTTTGCTATTCAGGCTGTGATTTAGCAAGTCATTTAAGCATGTTGCTAATGTTTAAATATGCAAGAAAGAATTAGTTTATTGACTGAAGTCCTCACTAATTCTGGGCTCCATACAAGAGGAACTATTTAAAAATTTGAGCTAGTTTTCATCAAAGAAAACAACAGTATTATCTTTATTTCAATTTATATATAAATAATAGCAGAAGAATGACCTAAATGAGGATGTTCCTTCATCATACAGGGAAATCATAAATTGTACATCATTCAGATGATACAATTGTTTCTAAGACAGTTGAAAGAAAGCTAGCTATAGGTCTTGATGAAACAGTGACATGAAACCCAGACAGAAAAGGTGAGAAAATACTGGAAAGAAAATTATAACTTAAATATTTTCCCCCCCAAAAGTAAGAAAATTCCTAACAGGCGTTCAGTGCATAAAAAAAAAAAGCATTTGATAAATGCTTAACTGAGTGAAAGTAGCTTTCTTATTAAAGAGTAATTTTTTTCTAAATTCAGTAACTATTCTTAGTATAGAAGTGACATTTCACTGAGCAACACAGCAATCACTTTTCCTGGTATACAGACAGTAAACAAAGGAAACACATCTGAAGCTGTGACCCTGGCCCTAAAACCTTGTCCCTCTCCCCATATCATTAATTTGTCCTTTACTGATTTCAGGAAGAGGTAACATTTGTTAAAGAGATTTACATGTTAGTCAGAACATGAAACTACCAGACATGCTCTGGGATAAATATGATTCACTGAACATCCAGAAGATGGCATAGACGTAGCAAGCCTGGTGTGGGGAAGCCTTTAAATGCCATTATACAGGACAAAAAAAAAAAAGAAAAAAAAGAAGAAGCAAAAACTTCACATAACGTCATTTATACTCGGCAGGGCTACCCCAGCAAATATCAATACACAGAGAAAAGGGACAGAGTAGCCAGTTTGTGAGGAAAAGTGTAAGGACCTTGACCTGCAGAGCTACGGGCAGTGCCAGGGAAGGGACAGAGCCTCTGGCAAAGGCTGGAGCCTACAAAAAGCAAGGGGCAGCGAGGGGGCTGGAAGAGGCTGCAAGAGGCGGAAGGGGCTGCAGCAAAATTTAGGATGCCTGTAAGGAAAACACGGTGGTAGGGACACCCGCTCGCCTGCCAATAGCTTCTGACAGAAAAGGCTTTGAAAGGAAAGGCCATTTCTTTGGATGTTATTATGATGTTATGAATGTGGATAATTGTAATAGTGTTTTTATTAGATGTTAATATAGGGTATTATTAAATTAAGTTGGATATTATTAAGTGCGCTGCTATTACCTGTTTTGCACTGACAAGGAGATGGTACAGGTATATGTTTTTAGTGTTTCTAGTCTCCATTATGCAGAAAAGTAAAAAGAAATAATCCAAGTGGCTCCTTTGATATTTTTATCAATGCAGAACTAGCAGAGAGGCAGAGTGAAAAGGTAGTCTGACTAAAAGAGCTTTCAGCATAAAATGTAATTATAGACAGGATACTATTGAGAGCTTAATACTGTAGCCTGTGACTTGCCAACTCTGTTTTGCCGTTGTGTCCAAAATGGAGGAAAACATTGTTCACACACCAAGGCTGAAAGCAGTGCTGATGACAGCTTACGGATGGTGAAAGACACTGCTGAATCCTAAGACTTCCTGAAGTCCTGCAAAGGTGTTGCTTTCTGCCATTGCAATGTCTGTTCTCACATCAAAAGAAAACTCATGCTATGACTGGGGTGGGAAAAGTCTGGAATTCAAAATTCACTAGGGAAATTCTGCATGTTGCAACATGGTCCATTGGGTGGCTCTTGCACTCATGAGAAACTTCTCTTTGATAGAGCCATCTTGGACAAAGAGATCTGTGAAGACACGTCAGGAAGCAAATATTTTGAAATTCGCAACAATTATTAGTATGGTTGAATGCAAACCCATCTTTTGCAAACTGTGGTAAGAATTAATCTGAATCATCAGGGAAAAGGTGCTATTTCGTCAATTCTTGCATCATCTTTAGTATGGGGTCAGGACTGGACACCCAACTCTGTAGTCCTCAGGTTGAGACGTGACTCAGAAAGCTTGAAAAAAAGAAAAGATGGGGCTTTCCCTTCTCTAAGAAGTAGCAAAGGCTTCTGTCCTCCATGCTTTTTACGTACAACCCCAAGTGTAGCTCTTTGGTTTGTGTAACAATGGGAGAAATAAGTGAACGAGAGATGATTTAGAGGTGAGAGACGGGACTACATGTCTGGAAAACTGCTTTCTGCTCTGATGCCAGCACTGTGCAGGAGCAGGGACAAGTCACTCAGGATTGGAGTCATACAGCAGGACAAGCACCACAGCCTCAGTTGTCCCCAAAGACCCTATCCATTGAAGCCTGCTCTTAGAAATGCTGACATTTCTTACAAAAATGTTCCCTTGGTGCTTAAAGGTCCTGTGCAGTCTTGACAGGTCTGAGCACTTACCCCATGGCTAAGCCCTGCTGGCATTCACAGGTGGGCTGTTTCCAAACTCATCTCACCTGTGATCTGCTTGATCCAACAGGCCTTCCTACTGCACCCCTCTCCTATTGGGCTCCAGCCAAAACCTGGCTGCCAGGAAGGTGCTTATTTTGTAGCCAATAGCTCAGGGTCAACCACAATGAAACATTTCATTTGGGATGGTCTGCTGGGAAATCAGAAAACATCAGGAAAATTAAGCTTTCCTCATGGAAATATGATGTTAGTAGAAAATTACCAACTAGCTCTCCTGATATATGGTGTCAAAGACACTTAGACCCCAATCTTTGTTATGACCTGTAGCACTTTCTGTGGTAAATAATTAAAAATACTGCTTGATGCAAGAGAAGCCAGTCTAGTTTAAGGTGAAAACCACAATTCCTGTGAAGAATAAAAAGGAAAGAAGAAAGCAGACAGATCAGTTTCTTCTGTCTTTTAGTAGCAAACCTCCTGCTCTGAAATATGATTTCCTTCTTGGTGACTCGAGCATCACCTTAAAGCACAGCAACAGGAGTATCTTCTAAAAAGCACAGTATCATTTTCAAGCTAGGATACCAGTGCCAGAGTCACCTTCCAAAATCAACATGTATGCTGTCCTGCTCTATCATTAATACTGAAGCTTTCAGTATGGGATCAATCTATTTGTTAGTGACACTACCTGTTGTTACTGAACAGATTATAGATTCTGAGCTGAGAATAAAGAATTGTTTATAATTAGGGTTGCAAACCCTTTTTCTGTATTCAGGAGGCATAAATGCAGTGTTTGTTTCATGGAAGAGGAAACAAATTTCCACTTCTTTATTGAAATAGCATAGAGCCGGCAGTTCTAGAGATAATTAATCACAAGTAATGAAAAAATCCTTCTAATTCTGAGATTACATTGTACTTCTTGCTTTTTTGCTGCTTTGTCTAGAATTCTTATGTATAAAAGACTCTTCAGTTCATTATGCTGGAGCTAGCATAAAACTAAATACCAATAAGTTAAAGACATAATTAAGAAATAAAACGTAATTAATGGCCATGTTCCAGCAAATAATATAATTTCTTCCCTGTAAATGTAGCTGGCCTCTATAAACATCTCAGGCTGATATATAGCATTCCCCAGCACATTCTGGCTTAGACCAATTGCTGTGTGTTCACTTTGGTGTTTACAGCTTGATTAACTGAAAGGAGCACGGTTCCCTCTCCTGTCTTTACAACCTTTTTCCTCTAATGTTTGTTGATTGACTTGTTATATAAAGTTCCACCATAATTAAATGTGAGTTTAGATTTCTCCTTAGTCATGCCTTCAACAACTTATGGATAAATGGCACATGTGCAAAATACCTGCGTGAAGTCATTCAAGTAGCTCTGACATGAGCATGGTAGGACTCGTACAGCTTCAGGAGAAGAACCATGTTTGCTCTACTCCTCATGGACAATCGTACAACTGACTTGGGTTAGCTTGAAGAAAGCCAGTTTGAAATAACCTGATAAAAAACTACATATAATCTGAAGCAAAGTCACAATCTCTATCTAGCTGGACCTGCCTGGCTCTGCCTTTGAGTAAGGGAATGAGGATATGTTGAGTAATAAGAAAGAGAAGCCATGAGGAAAAATTTAAAGGTAACTTTTTCCATGGCCTCTGAAAGAAGTTATCGAAGTAAGTGCTAAATGTCAGCAAAGTGATGTCAGCACCACTGCTAATACAGTTACCATTGAACTGTAAACCCTGAAAGCTTTCAGTTTCCGCAATGACTAGAACACACAGGGAAATAAATGCAAATACAAGGCAATGGGATTTTTTTCAGAGAGTTGGCTGTCTAGGTCTCCTATCTTCCAGTAAGGTAAAAGGTAATCCAGCCAGCCCCTTTCACACCCTCCTTAAAGACAGAGATTTAGCACGAGATAGGGAATCAGGCATTCCTGAGGCCAGTCCCACATCCCTCTGCAGTCTGGCTGGGTGAGGGGACATGGCACTAACCAGGAGCTCCAGCAGGATTGGTTACCCAGCCATTAATTGCCTATTCCTATGCTGACTGTTGGAGCTGTGAGGGTAAACTTGTTGAAGCTTAGACAGCACTTTGTGCAGCAAATAATTACCCCTGCTATTCAGTAGCTTTGTGAAAATGAAAATGTGCCAACAGATAGCTGTTTCATAATCACATCTTTTTTGCTGAGTTCGTATGCCTCAGTGCTCAGTTAGTTAATCACAAATCACCAGTATACTGATTTTTTTATTAACATTAACAAAGTACTTAGTTTTGGCTTCCTGCCTTTCTGTAGACTAGGCTTTTCTGTCTGAAATTACCTCTTACGAAGCTCAACTCACTTCCTTCGTAAGTCTCTTTTCTTTTGGTTTGTGTTTTAAATTCCCCATTTCTGGTAAGACTTACTATTCAAAAAGGTTGATGCTGATTTCTCCTCAAACATGGGATCTAAATTTTAACCTGCCTGGAATTTAAACACAACCTCCTTCTCAAGCAGTCTTTAAGATTAAAACAGAGTATTAACTTCATGCAGAGTTTTAAAGCACATGCACCTTTCCAGTCACTTAATTCAGAGATGGCTTGATGTATTTTAAACTTTGGCAAACTGTAAGAATTTTATATTTACTGCTTGCCAAAATGCTGCACATAGTCTCCTGATAGCAAGTGGAATGCTGCTCACCCTTTGAAGTAATTTATTGTTATAAATCAAACCACTGACTCTCTGTTTCTAAACAAAGAAGAAATCACCAAAATTAAGCCATTTCAAGTGGAACGGTTGGAACAACAAAATAACTCCCTGGGAGCTTGTCTACATAGCTGAGGAGTCAGCCGCTAGAGAAGGCAGGTGACTGAATGGATGAGACTGCAACCCCAAAGCCTAACAAGAGGTGAAAAGCCCAGAGGTCACCCCAGGAGTAGTTCAAAAGGGCAATTCTCTTAGGAAAATGGCCACGGTGGAAAAGGACTCTCGGAGGGTGCTGCCACCTGTATGGGCTTTTTAGATTAGCTCAGGGTGGACTCCCTGGCACCACCACTTGCCCTCCTTTTGTAGGGGCCAGAGTGAGTAAACCAGAGTGGTTCTGCATGGTGCCTGCCTGGGAGGTGCGCTCTGGGCATGCGGTCACCAATGGAGTTTGCTCTGCAGACCCAGGCTAGGGATAGTTTGAAGTAAAACTCAGTGACCACATAGTCAGGGACGGTCAGGTCCCTGGCATGGACCGTTTAGTGCTATCGATCTGTTCTTGTTGGACCTTTCTACTTGCACAGCCTGCTCTGGTGCAATTTTGGCTGCATGGACACTGAACTATAGTGAGAAAGAAGGGAATCAGGTGGGCTGTGAGATGGCAAGTTTCATCAAAATGAGTCCCTGTGCATGGGCTCAGTGCATAGAGGACCTGAGCAGTGCCGGAGCTGAACCCTGCCCTGTCTCCTATTTCTAGCACGCACCATCGGGTCTCTAACCTAACACTGCATTTAGACCTAGGGAAAGCACTTATCCCCAAGCCTGATCTAAACATGTGTATTTATATATATATATATGTCCATTTGGTTTCCATGAAACTTGAAATACATGTCTAAATTCATAACTCTCATTCCTCGACTTGAGGTCTGTGCTGGGAGTAAAAGACTCAGACCTGCAAAGCTGACAAAGCTACTCTTAAAATCTTGGTTTATGGCAAAGGGAAAGCACATCTTATATAGCAATAAACCCATGAATTTATTGAAATCTTAAGAAACTAATCGTAACTAGTCCAGATCTAAGAGTTACAGAAGAAGAAATAATAACGCTTGAATTCAAATTGATATCCATATAATTCTTAGTTTCTTCCCATTTTCCTGTTGTTACGCTCACCCCTCCACCACTCCTCTGGTTGGTAAAGTTGGTAGTTTTATTGCTGTAGCAGTGGGGTTAGAGAGCTGTCAGTGTGCAGAGTCCTTCTCTGGGAGGAAAGTGATGTTCATGCTGATGGTTTCTTCTTTCTCACTCTAGGATTCACTTGGGGTCACTTTCATGTTTACTAACACGCTATTATACCTTTGCTCTGTCTTTGCTGGTCTGCAGCACTCTGTTGCATTTGAGTTTACCATATACAGGGCCTTTTACATATGTTAGATACTGTTTCTTTCTTACTCATATAATTTTATTTGTCCAGATCCAGGTCTGGCATGTCTCTAACTGACCACTGGTGAGTTGTTTATAGCCAATGCCAAGCCCGTGCCCCATCTCTTGTCATCTTGTGCCCGTACTCCTTTATGTTGCATCCTGTGTCTCCACTTCTCAAGGCCTCTGCTGTCATATCAGGGCTGTATTTCTTTACAGGACATCATCATTTTGGAGTCGTAAATACCTCATTCTGTATAGACAGCAGTAACAAGCAGTTATTCTAGCTAATTCTATGGTTGTACCACACAAAGATAAACAAATGTAGACTAAATTAGCCATAGACACTTGGTCAATTAGAGAAATTGCTGCCACAGTTAAACCAAGTCAAAGAAAACTGCAGGCAGGTCAAGCTGCAGTTCAGGCTGAGCAAGACCGAGAGTCCTCAGCCCTGAGGCTTTACAGACTCGGTACTGAGCTTATGACCTGTGACTAGCAATGGCAATACTGTAGTACAGCACTACATGGTTACAGTTCAGGGAGAGTCAGGTTTGCTGAGGGCCTCTTAGAAGTGCTCAGCACCATCCAAGCTCAAAGCGGGGAAATAAAAAATTCCCCAAAGGCGGTAGGCACATGGTCATCTTCTTTCTCTCATGCAGCAACAGGAAGAGGCAGGGTATGTTATCACTGACATGTCAAGGTAGTGGTTTCTTTCAACGCAAAGAAAATAAAGGGGTTTTGAAGCTTATTGGACCAGCATGCTGAAACCAGAGGATGAAGGGCTTCAGTAGCCTCTCTCTTGTTAAACCCTACTAGCTTTTGGCTTACAAGGATCACTGAGAGCATGTGAGGGTTGTGCTCAGCAGCTTCAAGCTCCTTAGACCCAGCACACAGACAAGGTCGCTGATCTCACATCTTTACTACAAAGTCTGTTCTCAGATGTCATCAGTCACATTCCAGCTGTATCTTTTTTTCCCCTTTCCTACCACCAGGATCTGAGTACCACTGCTACCTACCCACGGACTTTTCTTAAATTCCCACATGCACCTCTGACATATTCAAAGTAGTTTGTTTTCTACGTCTTGGGAAGCCCAGATATGGATAAACATATGAGGATGTACTGAAGTCCACATATTTAACAGAGCATTTAGGCATATATTTCTATGGAATTAGTCTCAGTGGAGAGGGTCATAAGCTTCTGTGCCTTGTTGAACAAGGTGAAATGTTAAGTGCACATGAAGTACCTGCTCAAAATTTATGCTGAATCAGGATCTTAACTGGTTGAAAATCTACAGCTCAGCCTTGAGCCTTTCTTTCTACAGGAAACCCCTTTGGCTGGAGTGAGATGAGTCATTGCTCCCTGAGTGCAGTTGTGCTTATTGCAGTCAAATAATATCAAAATCACCAGTCGTGAGAGTACAGTTTGCTTCTGGTTAAACCAATGACAGTTGTAAATGATCATTCATATCCAGAGAGTTACACTAAAATAGAACAGAATCTGTTTCAAATTCAGCTTCTTTGGGGGAAAAATAAAGGAGAGAGAGGGCTGGGAACTGAACCTACGGACTACAAGGGCCAGAGGAGAATTCCTGGGTAGGAAATATGGCTGAACACATACTGCCAGAAGAATGGCTAGCCTTCACACACTTCTCCAGTCCCAGAAATTAGGGATACCCTTCAGAAAAAAACTCTTGAAAACCTGCTTCTTAATGTCAAGAAGGAATTGTCAAAGACTTAAAGGGGCCTGCAGAATCAGTGGCTTCTGAGTACTGAAGTAGTTCTGAGTGGCATTCAGGAGTCAAAGTTATTTGACATTTTTGATATTGAGGCATATTTTGGTACAGCAAGTGTATTTGACAGAATTTAGATTAAGATGTAATGGATTTGGGTAGTATTAAAATGTATTAGTATGGAAGATGGGTTAAGTTTTGAAAGGCAAAAGAGACTGTATTTTGTTAGGGCCATATATACCTATATATGCAGTTTTAAATACAGAAACTTTCATCCCTCAGAATGGGTGACAGAAGAGGTAGCAGATGTCTGTCTTGCAAAGTTTATTTTTAACCTGGCAATCATGCTTTTCACTTCATGAACTATTGCACTCTGTGGGGGTTTCTTATGTTGTTAGAGCACTGTCCTGTTTCTTCCCAGATTAAATGTTGTATCAGGAATGGCTGAAAAAGTGTTGTGTACCTATACAATAAATTATCAGAAGTCTGTTAATTTCTGTGCTCAGGCATGGCATAAGGGCAGTCAGGCCTTTACAGGGCTCTTTCTTCACACTCCTTTTCGGCAACTGCACACTGAAAAAGGGGAAATAACTTTAAAGCACAAACTGAATTTAAGAACACTTTAAAAACTCCAGTGCAATCAAGTTAAGGAAAGCTTTCTGAGCATGCACAACTATTACTTAGGGTAGAAAGCTCCTGAAGCAGTTTTGCAGATTGCAGGATACTTTAAACACCTGTAAAATGTAGACTCTAACTGGAACTGAAAAGAAGGCAAACCTGTGAAAACGCCCAGTCCAACCACCCAGACAACTTTATCTGTGCTCCCTCTGGTGCTGCCTTAGGCAAGAAAACAGAACCTGCAGGCAACTTTATCCAGCCAACACTAAAAAGTCTTGTTTCATTAGTTACGGTCTAGTGTCATTACCGTAGCCTGGGGAAAACATCCCCTGGGGAAAGGCATTGGGCTCTTTTAAGGTTTGCTGGCCTGTGCTTTCACTCCGAATCTCCAACAGCTGCTGCTGCTTCTAGATAGCCTTAGCTTCATTAAATGTAGCAGAAATGTTTATTTCATCAGGGTCTGCACAGGGCACCTGAGGTTTCTTCATATTGCCTGGGCATACAATATGTATATAGTATATCCTGGGATATGACAGGTTGGAAGGAGCTGAAGTGCAGCTCCTGTCCAACACTCCCTCTTTGGAGGTAGAAAACTATTACTGCGAACAGAGGGAAAAGTCATCTTTGCTCCCCAGAGCCCTTCCTCCCTGCTTTTCACAGTCCACAGCCTTACTGGCCTCTCCATCTTTTCAGTGAGCCGAATTAACTTCTTTCCTATTTAGCTTCAAGATGGGGGTCTCGGTTGGCTACCTCCTTTCTGTGTATCCTACTGCCAGCTTCCTCTCTCTCCAGTATGCCATTGGGTTAACACTCTTTTAGTTTCTATTACCTTCCATAAAAGAAAAGGATCATGAGTTGCAGTTGTCCCTCCCACACACTCATAGTGGCCAACACTGGCATTCAGATTACAGCTCCACATCGATTGTCCAGCTAAAGAGGATCCACCAGCCTTGAACTCCTTATGAGTTACCTGTTGGAGAATGGTCTACAATTCAAAATGTCCTAAGAGGTTTCTGCATCCCAGGCTCTGAAAGCCCACTGTTGATCAGGACTGGAGAACCCCTAAAGCATAGCGCCTAGGAGGTAAATAAAGCCTGGGAAATGTATAATGAAAAAGCACAAAATTCTCTTTACTTTCCATGTGCTAAAGAGGAAAAAAGGGGAAAAAAATGTTTCCTTCTGCCTTGTTTTAAATGTCACAGTGTGTGAACACATCAGTTACTCCAGGCACAAGTTAAAAGAGGGGTTGAAAATACAAAACCTATAATGGATGTCTAGACTCAGAATCACTCCCAACACCTTAATATTACTGCCCATGTATGGGAACAAGATGGGTATGCCCACATTCATTCAGCAGCACATTCCTCCACATTTTCTCTTATTTGTTTTACTCCACACAAATGAAGCTCTCTAGCCACTTTACAGACATATAATTAGACAGTTCCCTTCCCTTTAAAACTTTTTATGTCGAGGTGTCTCAAAAGGCGTAGGACCGAGGCATGGCGTTTATAGAAAGAAAAAAAAAGATTGACCACAAGGAGCAAATTAAAGTAATAGTTAAAAAATGAACTGCTAATTCAACCACATCTTCAATGGAAAATTCATATTACAATGAAAACACCAGCATATTTCTTTCTCCTTTGTGAGTTTAACTTGGAACGTCACCACAGCTTTAAAACTGGATGAAAAGCAAAGAGTTTTGGAGTGAGAATTTCTAGCATCTGTTTTGCTATGGCAGCACTACAAGGAAAAAAGGCCCTTGTGTTAAAAGATAGCTGAGGATGTTTGGCTCAGTTTTCTGACCTTGATCTTCATGTTGACACTGAGAAAATCTGATCACTATACCCTAATTTATTTTTTCTTAGTGGAAACTATACTTTTACACTTTCTAATTTTTTCTGGTATTATTTGAGAGGCATTTCCAGCACCTTGGTATGACAGTCAGGTCCTGCTTTTTCTGCAAATGTTCCAGGTTGTGTAGTTTGAAAGCTGTCAAATTAAATAAAAATTACCCTACAGTTTAAACTGGCAATTGCATTCCCTAACTCCTTTGCCTGGTGCTAACTTATTCTGAGATAAAGGCCCGATTCAGCACCTTCTGCCATAGCAGCGCTTGCTCACCACTGAATTGAATGGCCATTCATTCTGTCCCCATGGTAATGGGCAGATCCTGCTGGCTTGATTCATGCAGGCGTGTCAGTGAATGAGCCACTGAACGGGATTTGTCCCCATGCATTTATCAGAAACTGGTTAGATCCTCAGTTAACCTCTGGACCTCTAATTGCTGAAGAAGGATGTAGGAACTGTGAGGGCAATTACTTAAGGGTAGGAATTCATTCAATGATTACTGAACAACTGACTCAGTGTACATTTTCAGGATTTTGCTCGCCAGGAATGGTTAAAAAGTAGCCAGCATACAATTCATACATAATAGGATTCTTACTGATGTGTTAAACATCATGGAGATGATGTTCTTGAACCAAAGACTAAATAACACAGTGGTTCCCGCTCCACCACAGACAGCTTTTGTACTTGCAGATTGTAGGTTGTCTGATGAATAAATGCTGAATCTTGGCTCTTGTGATATCAGAAGTGATTTGTCGTGTGCTTTCAGTCATAAGTTTTAGCATTGGCACGACTTCTTCCAAAAAATGAGCATAGTTTTTGCTCTTTGGAAAATATAGTATAGTTTTATCAGTAAAAACACTACAAGATTTCAGCTGTCTGCTGAAGTCTCCTTTGGATTCTTGAGTTTGCCTGCTAGGGTGGCACACTGGCACTGAGTTTTAGCTTTCACAAGAAGCAGAAGGAAAGGACTTTATAACAGCCACTGCAGTTAATGGATTTGTCAGAGTGTCTTTACACTATAGCTATAGTCTCATTAAATGTAGTTTTAGCTGAAAACGATTGCCCAGTGACAGCGACAAGGAGAATACAGGCAAATAAAAAGTTTTATTTGATAAATGAGTGGACCAAGTAATTGATTATATATCCAAGTGATCTATGGAAAAAGCAAAGACAGTTGTTCAAATACAAATAGGAAAGAATTAATTTGGATGTAAACCCTGTATTGATCAACTGAGCCTCAGTAACCACTCAGGAGTCAGACCATCACAAAGTAAGTTTCAGGAAATCATTTTCCTGACAATCCATTTCCCTTCCCCAGTACAGGTGCATTAACAAGAGCAGTTATTTTTGAAGTGACTGGGATGCAAACACTGGTTTGGTGATCCATAATCTCAACTAGGCTTGCAATTCTGGTCAGTCTAACGCAACAGCTCTGCTTCTGCACGTGGACAGCATTTTCCTGCTGAAATCAGTTAAGCCCAGAGTTCTTGCCTAGACTAACAGGGGACTGGGCAATTTCTTTACTCATGCTGCCACGAGGTCAGCGTTCTGGTCAGTGTTCAGGTCAGGATGCTTATCACACCCTGACAGAATCAGACCCCCTCACAAGATGTGCCTCTGATGCTTTATTTTTGTATATGGCAGTTTTCTTTTCAACAGCCAGCTTGTGCAAGAGGGAAGAACACACAGGTGCAGTGCTCTGCCTGCTTCTGCGTGGTCTGGGATTACTCCTGAGGAGACCCTCCTGTGACTGAGGGGAGACACTTCTTGGGGGGGAGTATAAATCAGCTGATAGCTGTATAAACCACGCGTGCAGTCTCCAACCGCTGCAAAAGCCTGGCCTAGTTCCCACAAAAAGAGTATGTGACTGTGCTTAAAAGAGGTCTGCAAAAGGGTACTTCTGAGGGCCTGTGTTCCCAAGGGTTAAATTTTGGATGCCCTGTAAGCATATTCTTGCATGCCGTCCAGGAAACCAGGGATAAAGCAACAGGACAGAGTAGGAAGCCCTGATCTCCAACTGGGCTGCAGTGATTTCTGAGGCTACTCAGGTGTGACTCCAGTAAAGAAGTTGAATGGCACCAGACTTCCAGACTTTAGGTGATTTGCCAAAGAGGAATCCAAAAGATCAGGGCTTCCTACTCCTGTTGCTTTACCAGAGAGCGTGCAAGAGTGTGCTTATGGGGGTTTTCTGAACTCTCTAACATCAGTAACAAGCATGGTCTCAAGAGTTTTGGCTATACACAGAAAACCAGGTGTTTATCTGCAAATTAAAACTAGCCAAATTACGTGCTTCAAGCATATAGCTCCCTTTTACAATAGTTCAGAAGAGTGCAAAGGTAAATCTTGCCCTGTCTTGTATTGTGAGAAGTTAAGTGTGAGAGACTTTCCTTTTCACATCTCTGCCCATTCAGACAGTTTTCACAGAAATCAGGCAAACCAGTGACTGAGCCATCTAAGTCTTATGCAGAAGATCTAACAAAAGGGCCACAAGGGTCAGTTGTTGGGGCTGCCTTGTGGTGTAAGAATCTGCCACCATCCCCTCCTTATACCCCACCGCTACTCCAACCTGGACCCCCAGACGTAGTGATTGCCAGGATGTCTGGGGCATCTTGCTTGGATCTGCCTGGGGGAGACATCGTAAGTGCCAAAGGAGGCAGAAGGAGATGAAAACCTATATAAACATGTAGTGCATGAAATTCTGCAGTTGCCGTGCTTTGACTTTGACCTTAGCTCTTTCCTCCACTCACGTCTCCCTAACCATGTCTGAAGACAGCTTTGCTGCTAAACCATTTTTGTTGTAGTTTAATTTTTTTTATATTACTGAGATGACAATCAGCATGCATCAATGTAGATACTGATATGTTTTCATATACATATTCTGTTTAATGTAACTTGAGGCACAAAATCTCAAAACTTTAACAAATTTCAAATTCTGCTGGCCCTGGCAGACTGCAAACTCCCTGCCTGTCTTTCCTAAAAGAAGATTGTTTCAATAGATCTAAGAAGTTGCAAATATGATCCCTTGGTTAACTTCAACACCCGCAAATCACAGGTATTTCTCATTTGAGCTTTCAAGATTATTGTACTATGCACATTGTTGTGTTTCCATAGAACTGTAAACACTGATGAGCTGTTTCCAACAAAAAGATCAGTTTTTATCTCAGAGGCTGTAAGGTCAGCTTTGGCTATTGCACTGTAATAAAACAAAGGTAAGTGTTTGTCTCAGTTCTGCTAACTTGATAGCAAAATACATCACTGTTTCTTGGGGAGCCAGCAAGCTCCAAGGAAGACATCATGTTGGAACATCTTTAGTCCAGCATCTCTGCATGGAGCTGTATTCCTCTGTGTGTGTGTGTATGCAGGTCTGTGTTGGGAGTGTATGGTTTGCTCCGATGTGTTAAAGTTATGCATGAGGGACATGGAGAAAAATTGCATAGAAATGTAAATGACATTGGAGAAATGCAGGCTAGAAAAGCTGTGTATGTTCTACAGGAGTAAAAGTGGGGCTTAGGGTTTTTTTCTCCTTACTATCATTTCTGTGGTAAACTGTTAATCCATTTAATTTACGGTACTCATAAGAAGTGCCAACAGGCTATTTCCCTAATCCAGATGGATCAAAAATAAAGTGATATGATGTACTTGGAATTTTAATATCAAGGATAAAACCACTACAACTTTACAAAGAATCAACATTGTAAACAACCCACGCTTTATGTATTTAATTTATCTGGTTAGTACAGAGGCAGCATCTGTTTTCAGTGAGATGCCGCTTTTTTTTTTTTCCTCTAACTCAGCAGCTGGGATAAATGAAATAGTAGTCAAAGACCAAATTAACAGTTTGAGGGCCACAAGTCTGCTGGAATGAGGGGAAGGGAGGACAGTTGAGGAGGACAGTGACAGGAGGAATTGCAACCTCCAAATGTCCTGATAATAACTCCCAGGCACATGATCTCGTAATGCGGGATGTATTATGCTCCACAGTAGACCACTCTATCTCAGACAAGTTTCTTGCAGTGCTGCTAATTATTCGGTTATCCCTTTCCTCCCACAGGGCTGCAGAAAGGAGGCGAGTGAAGGAGAGGTTCCCGTGAATCCACCACACATCTCTGATGCTGGCAGCTTCTGACAAGACATGGGCCACAGTGTTGCGATAGGAATAAACCTGCCTCGCTCCGCTCTGTAACTGGAGAGCCAAGCATTTTGGCCTCAAGTCACGTTCTTAAGCTTCTCCCTGGATTCCAGCTTCCAAAATTCCAAAGTATAAATTCTCTTCTTTCTTCTTTGCTCTCCAGCTCTCCGGCTCACCACCTCAACCTTCTCCAGCAGCTGAGAGTGAGGAAACCGCAGGAGCAGTCAGGAACGGGTCCGACTAGAAGAAACAACAGAGCCTCAGTAACCAGCAGGGCAGAATAGAGGTGAGATGAGATTTTCAATCCTCAGCAACTGACTGCTGACACACTCAGGAGATGCTGTTGAGAAGAGGACCCCCTTTCTGCTGAAGAAGGCAAATGGAATAAATGGACTGGTATGGAAAGGTATTTGTGGGTGCATGGCTGAGTGGAGAGAGTGGCATGACTGACAAGGAATAGTGTAATGAGTTTAAATTGCCTTTATTTTAATGAAGGCTATTAATCAGGTTTTTAATCATCCCAATTGAAATATTCAAGCTTTTACGATGTCAGATCGTCCTGATTAGAATCAGGGCTCTATCACAGCTGGATAACCAAGTCTCTCTGTTTAAGTACCCTTTCTAGCCCTGCACTTTCTGTTAGAGGGTCTGAACATTTCTTACACTTAGGTCTCTCCATACTGCCAGAGAGATGTAAAAAGAACTGAGTGGAATTGAGAATAATACCTGGAATATTCTTCATTTCCTTCTCTTAACGGCTGTGCCGCACTGCAGAGCACTTGTTGCTGCTTTTCACCTTAGGGAGGGTTATTTGCTTTAACGGTGACACACTGAAGTGGAGTCAAAGTGTATAATTCCACTCTCTACTCCCAGTTGTCCTACCTCTGCAATACTTAATACAGAACCCACAGTATGAGCCCGTCCCTGAAGAGTGCAGCCTGGTTCCCAGTGAGAGGATCACCCTGCAAGGAGCTAGAACATTTTGGATGAGAAGCCCTGCACAAATGCAAGATGATAGTGCTGACTGATAGTATTAACTACCTTGTAGTTCTGCATTACAGGGGTTGGAGATGACTGAATGATCTCAGAGACAGTATTTGCAGTAATAGCTTTGCACAAAGAGGTCACTTAGAGATAAAGTAGCAGTTAATTCAAAACAGAATTTCAGACTTAGCTTTGCCTTTTTCCCCCTCTTTGAAGGAAATGAGAGGTGACACAATTGGATTAGATACACATTTTAGGCTTTTTCAGAAACCAGGATATTATTTACTGAAAAGATTGTAATAGTTCCAAGCTGATAAATGCAGTACATTTTTTTTGGCATGCATATAATTTCTTAAAACAAATACTATTTACCAGAAATTTTGTAGAAGCTCCTTTCGACTCTCGATAGTCTATTAGGTAAATATGGGCTTTGTAGCACTATAGAAAAATGTACATTTTCACAGAAGCTTTTCAAAGTTTGGCAACACCATCCAGCTTCAACCATAACGAAGCTCTTGAGATTCATTTTTTAGGACTCAGTTGTCAATGACCACAATACTCGGCCTACTCTTAACGTGACAGTAAGAGCGTGAGTGAGATAGAGATTTACTTTGATTGGCAAATGTATCAGGAGCAGAGATATAAAAATGAGAAAGAATCTGAAGTGAAGTAGTTCCAGAAACCTGGGAGAAACAAAGGACCCCTTCCTTCTCCAACACCATGGGATCTGGGATCACAGGAGGTAAAGATGGTCTGGTCTGCCAAGGAAAGTGTGAAAAGCTCACTTCTAGAAAATACCTCTGCTCCTGTGTGCACACATGTACACAAAATACAAACATCATCTAGTATGAATGTGTGTATACAAATTCAGGTTTTATTTACACAGAGGTACCTATCTCAATGCAGATATAGGTATAGACTACAATTATTTTAATTTAATTGGCTTTCATTTCAGAAACTGCTGGCAACAAATACAGTAGCTCTTTTGAGGTGGACCACTTCTCTCAGCTCTCTCTTTCTAGCAGCGAGCTAGTTTCATCTTTGCTAGAGCTGTGTGAAACATTTTACTTGCTGTGGAACTACAAATAAGGAAGGATTCACCTGCTTTGGAGCGTGCGCCCAAAACCAGAACTGGCAGGACATCTTGTAATGTGTTGCGTCCAAATGCTGTCTTGCCAATGCTGGAATTAAATTGTCTCACTCAGTTTTGATAGCTCCAGATTCCTGGAGGTTCAACTTATTGGAAATCCAGAGCCCTTTCCATGGCCTAGGCCTGATGGCCAAGCTCCAGAAAAAATCAGTGCAGCTCACTACGTTCTTCTGGACAGAGTGTGTGCCTTTTTGGCCAGCCTGTTTTGTCCAGCAGGAAGGAGAGCCACGTCAGGGCCCATTGTGTGGCCAGGACCAGATGTCGCCCTCTTGCTGTCCAAAGTGAGATGGTCTCCATCATCCCGGTGGGAACTCGGGGCTGTCCTCTGAGACAGACTCACCTGTATAGCTCTGTGAGCTGCCTGCCTGGAGTCTGTGTCCCTCTCACACCTGGCTCAGTAGCATCTTATCCATGTTATTCAGTGGAAACCTCGTGGCTTCAGTCAAGGTAGAGTGCTTTCCTGCTTCTGTTCACCTGTGGAAAGTACCTCAAACTTCCTGTGTCCGAGTATAGGATCGTGTTAAAGGGTAGCTCTTGGAGACAGTCCTCCAAGGGGGCTTTTGGTGACTTTTCAGGCCACTGACTTGCAAGGATGAAGAAATCTCACTACAGATCATCTGGGATATATTCAAGGAAGTGATAAAAAACAAAGCGAAGGAAGTTATTGGAAAGTACACATAGTTAATGACAGTCTAGACGAGCAATAAAACAAGGCAATATGGGGAAAATGTAAACAAGCCAAGGCTGAAAAGAAACAAAAGAAATAAAAGTTTCTTGCAGAAATTTGAGCAAATCACTCTGAGGCTGAACAAGCAGAGAAAGATCTGAGGGAAGATCAAGAAAACAAGGCACAAGAGCAGTGTGCTAAAGGTTAATTTCTGTGGAAATGCAGTTGGGCCAATAATACCAACAATTAGGGGGAAAAAAAGAGTGGTGAACCACATACCACAAAGGTGAAGTAAATACGGAGGAAGTATTCTGAAGCCTGCCTTAGCCAGCTTCAGAAGCTTGCAGTCCACCCTGCAATGCAAACACAGTAGACACGCTTGAATGGGCTCAGTTCCTTCATCAGAAAACTCTACTCCAAGAAAGAGTTAAAAGTAGATGTCCCCCAAAAAGAGACAAATAGCACAGCTGGCCTTTTAGGGGCTGGAGGAACAAATTCTGCCAAAGTAGAAAAAAAAAATCCAAAAAGGTATATTGGAGCAAATGGAGGTTCAAGGTTGCTGAATAAAGAAAATAGCTGAATGAACCCTAAGGAAAAGAGTTCCTTTCATTCCAAGCAATCCAGAGGTATAAGTTCATTGTTCTGATGAAATCAATTGTCAGCAGGCTGCAGTTAGCCGCAGAGTAGGGGGAAGAGACAGTGTGACTTCAAATCAGGGTATGTTGCAGTGGTCAAGGTATCAGTACTCCAACAGTACATGGAAAAGTATGGAGAGTGGAGGCACTCCGCTGTGACTCCACTGTCACTGTTTCTGCGGGATTCATCACAGCATTAAGCTGAGATATATTGTGGGAAGTAGAAGAAACATAGGGAGCTCCACACAAATGCACTGATAAAGGCTATGCTTGAACTCCTACACAACAGTGGCATAAGAATTTATGGGGGTTAAGCAATTGCTTCATATAAAAGTTTAGTGAAAGACATAACAGTATGGCAAAACACCCTTTTTGCTTTTAATCAGGTATGACAAATACTAGATGTATTAGAGAACAAAGTCACCGAAGGTCTGATGTTAAGGTCCATATCCAGGTGCAATTGCATATCTGACAGATATTCTTAGATAGCATGCAAAACCAGAGGAATTATTTAACAATAATTACCATGTAGATTAATTAGTTGCAGCTAGGAAAAGGAAGTTATAAACCTAGCAGGTTATTTTGTGCACCTTGTAAACTTCATCTTTGCTAGGCATTTTGTTGTGTTTGAGATTAAAAGTATTGCATTAAAGTGTGATATTTAATGTCAAATACAAATGTATCAAGATGGTGCATGAACAGTATGTTTTTGTGGACTGAACAATGTGGTCAACGAAAGTAGATAATCAGGCACTCAAAGGCTGAAGTTAGAACAATAGCAGATGTAAAGTGCAATCATTTGAAGACAAATGAGGAAACTGGAAGGAGGGTAGGAGGTGAAATCTAGGCATGGGAACGACTGAACCTGAAAAGATTAGGATGGTGGGAATACTGCAGAAATCAAACAGAAAACAGAATGCCAGAGATAGTCATGCAAATGCAGCCAAGGTCAGTTCAACAAGAAACGGACTGAACTGGTTGGTCTGAATGGGTTCAGCTAAGTGGGCTGGTGCCCTACCCAGGGATGTAGCCAAACTGGACTCAGTGAAGGAACAAGTCCCTGGGCAGGGACAAGCAGCAATGCTGCTCTCTTCCCGGTGTCTGCTGAAAGCCTGGGAAATGCAGAGAAAGAGGGCATTTAAAGATATCATTCATCGTTGCCTGCAAAAGTTTTGATGCATAAATTAAGGCTTTGGTGTAACTTGTCTTTGGCCTTCTGTACACCGATTGTGATGTTTTACTGAAGCCATCCTATCTGGTTCTAGAAAGCCTATCTCAGATTTTCATGCAGCTTGTGCCTTAAAATCTGTGACTGAAATCCCTGTAAGACCAAACAACATGAGATGAACTTAGAGCTGAATATTAATCAACTGTTCAGCAGTATTAAAGATCATATTGCAACCAAATTTTCTCTGCCTGCAACTTGGCACCAAATGAAGCTGTAAGCTGGGTGTGCATCCTCATAGACTAGACCTACTGAAACAAATACATTTGCCCTCCCAGAGACCTTTGGATAGCTCTAGTCTTTATTGTGGCCTGTAGGGAGACTGGCTTTTCCTGTCTGTACAGTATCTTTTAGACATATTTTCTGAGAATGATAAAATCAGGAGAATGTGTGGGGGTATATGAGGCCACCTGGGTGCTATGTCTTAACAGTAAACATGGGGTTTTGTTTTGGGATTGTTTTTGGCTTTGAGTGCTGCTCATCACCTCTATCCTAATGAATAGTCTGTGGTGTTTAAAGCCCCGAGAGGGCATTTTCAGGCATGGGTACCTGTAGTTCACCATCTATATCCATGTTTTAAAGCTCCTTCAAGTGTTCTGCTTCTGAAAAATGCAGAGCATCTAATGCCCTTGGCACTGACTTACCCAGCCTTTTAGGAAACCAGCTAACTTATGGCAATGGATGGGAATGCACACCCTTTTACTTCTTAATGAACTGCTTGAAAAAAGCATTATCCCATCTAAGAGACACTCAAAGGGACAAAATGGACCCAGTCTCCTGTTGCGTGGCTTGTCGTGTTGCCATGTCTTGAAGACCATATTTAACGCCACTTGTCAATAGTTGTCTCTGTAACCCAAGAGTTCCTGATACGAATAAGGTAGTGTTGGCAACTGTCATTAAAGGAGACTCTTGCTCAGTTGAGTATCTCCCAGTTAAATCTCTCTTCTCTTTACCTGCTGCCATTTGCAAGCCTAAACAGTCCTTGCAAACATTAAAATCAGGAGAGCTCTGATTCGTTTTTCATGCTTTTAATTTTCTACTTTACATGATGGATGGTAGGATTTATTATAGCTCAGAGGAACAAAGCAATTGCTATACTATCTGCCCCAGGCAAGCTGTCCTGGCAACGGCCGAAAAGTAATAGCCATGGTCCCTGAAAAGGGTTTGCTCAGACTTTCTGAAAGAATTCACCTTTGGGGCAGGGAGCAAGCATGGAAAAATGCAGCCCCAAAGGTCAGCATTTTGCAATGCTTATGGCATATGAAAATAGGAGGTTGCGATGGAAACTATGGTGCAATCACTGTGACAAGGGGTGCGGCCAGCACCCCTGTGCCATCTTCTTGTCACGAAACAATAATTTTCTTCCCCTGTAATATCATAGATTACAATTTGCTTCCTCTCAAAGTTGAGTTCAGTAGATAAAGAATGACAGCTCTGCTTTCTACAAAATTTGATCTTAAAGTTGAATCTTTTTAGCACTGTCTGGACAAATGTTTGCACTTTGCTTCCAGAAGACCACTACCCTAATCTTTTTGTAGTAGGGGTGCCATGATCTTTGCTCATGATAGTAAGCCTGGGGATACTCTCTGTGCATACACTCTGTCCTGCAAACTATGTACCCTTCCCTTATTACCCTCTTTTCCTGTACTTTCAGTAGTGTCATATGCTCTGTCAACCTCAAGAGTTGTTCATAATCCTTTTTGATAAAGTTTGGCAAAAGTACAGCTTTCAGTTCCTTTCATTCAAGCCAGAAGTTATTTTCCAGGAAGACACATTTAAAATGCACAAAGGTACTAGTTTAATTTGTTCTGCCTTTTTAGTACTGTTTCCTGAGAGGCCATCTAGTCTCAGCATCTGAATCTGGTAATAGTAATGCCACATTTTTGTCCCAAATAGTTGCAGGCTTGTACAGCTCAAAGAAATTGAGTGAAAAAAGTCCAGAAAGTGTTTTTTTTTTTTCACAGAGCTCTTATTGCTGCTCATAAAAATAATTTTCCAAGGAAAGTAATCCATTATTTCTCAAATTACTCCAAAGCAGGGCTTCATTAAAGTATCACTGAGTTTTAAAGGTAAGGAAAAAACTAACCTACCTGCTGGAGACTGCTAAGAAATGTGTTTGGGAATTAGACATTGTGGCCCTATGGTGGAGAATTCAGAGTGGACTCTCCAGATTCTGCAACCTCCCAGTAAACTGAAATCTGACTGGGAGAGATTTCCCTTCCCCTTGCTGTCCTGAAGTGTGCTATTAAAGATATATGACAGGATATAGCTAGGAGGTATTGAATATGCAACTTTCTCTTTGACTGAGGAATGTTCTTTGTGCCACAGAAAACACATCAATAGAAGGAGGGATCCAATGGTTGAGAAGCTGGGGCTTTCCAGCATTTCCCAGAAGGATTTCTGGTCATCACAACAGCTCTAACTAGGGAAGTTCACACTTGATGAGAAGCCACAGGAACACCAAGGGGACTGCCCATCATAGGTCAAGTGGAGGAAAATGCTAGATCAGAGTAAGCTGCCTCCCTTCTCGTGGTCAGTGGTTCTCACAGCTGGCTGCTTTCAGCCCTGCTTCTCCCAGCATCCCCTGGAGCAGCTTTTCTGGACCATAACCCTGGGCCATTTTTTAGGTCAGCTATCCTGCTTGTAGCTGAGAGCAATTTTCAGGACTGCGTCCTGCAGAGAATAGTTCTCCATGACTTTGGATGATTTTATTGCAACGAACCCGATGTCATGTTAGAGCTACAGCCTGAGTGACCTGGAAGCTGTCTGCTCTTGTTCTCACAAGAACGAAACATGGAAATGCTACAGGAAGCATCTTTGCCTGCTGGGGTGCTACCAGCAACGTGAGCAGATCATCCCCATGGACAAATTTATGCATCCTGCTGGTTCATGATGTGGCAAACCAAGCATGCACCCACCACAGAGTTTCAGAAAGCAAAGACTTGTGGCCCAGTTCCAGGAATCTGAGGTGAATTTTGGCTGCTTTGGACGTTTTGACCAGATTGGCGGGGGAGGGGAAATTAAAATCCCTCTTGGATCTGAAGCCCATTGTTGTTTTCACGCTGGTGTGGAAAGTCAGCTTGGATTTGAATTTCTGCTTGTGAATCTGCCCCAGCTCTGGGCTAGAATCAAAACCAGAGGATGCTCGTTTCCGCAGCCGGGGAGAAGGCAGCCAAATGCACCTGGGAATGAGTGGCTTTTCTCAGGGGACTGTTTTTTCTCCAGAGCTTTCTGCTACCTGGTAATCCTTTTGACATCTTGGGCAGTAACATGTCAGTACTTCTATCATCAAGAAGCAACACCTCTGGGCTGGAGCTTAAATTTGGAAGCTGAGGTTTGCCATCTAAGTCCTTCCATCCCTAGCAGGACAGCAGCCTTGCTGAGGCTCTGAAACCCCAAGCCATTTGGATGAAGAGCAAACACCTTCCCTAATGTGAATAGATAAGACACATCTCAGCAACTGCAGTCTTCTCGAATCCAAATTACTTGGGATGAAGTAGAAGCTTTTGAAAGCATTAACTGCTGTGGTAACAGGGTTTCCACAAAGGTCGCTGCTCGCTTCATTGAGAACAGAGCTAGGCCCTCCTCAGCCAGATTCTTCTGTGTGAAGCTCGTCAAGTGGAATAAAATCCCATTCCAATTATATGTTTTCATGTGTGCAAATCTCCCTTAGGAATGACAGTGTCAGCCACAACCTCTCATAATGCAAAGAACATACAGTGGAGGGCTTGTACACAAACCACCTCTTTAAACCGTAGCAGGCTAGGTAATGTGCTGCAAGTTCCTTGGTGCGGCCGCTGTTGCAATGTCAAAAAAGAGGCAACAAAAGAAAGAAGACAGAAAAATGTGTATCAGCCATCCTAAGAGCACAAATATGCAGTGAGAGCACGGTTTCTGATTTCTTTGGACTGTGAAGATTCATGTACCCATTAGCATTCACATGCTTGGAGAACTGCATTTCCTATAGCACCTTCAGGTCCAATGTTTCACCTAATCTCATGGGAATGTGCATAATGAATTTTAGCCCTTTCAATTCTTTTTTTATTGAGAACTTCATCAATAAGAAGCAGATGAGTTGTTTGATTTATGGTTTAGATTAATAGTCTAATGCACGGGGGAAAAATACAAAAAATAAGAGACTATTTTAAAACAATTAAAGAAGATGTACAGTAAAGAAAGTGCAAAGTCACAGGAGAGTTTCTCTGTGTTTAACAAGAATCAGTTTTGGATTAAAGGCATTGAATATCTCATATCCAAGAGTTCTGGTTTGGAAAGTATATATTTCTATTTCCATATGAGAAAATCACTGAAACTTTAGCTGCAGGAGATCTTCTAGTAAGCTTATGAATAGGAAAACAAATTTTAGCTTAGTGTCTTACTTTTAAAATCAAATTCTTTCATGTGCACAACAATGTTGGATTTTTTACTATTTTTAACAAATGTAATTTTAATCCTGGAGGTGTCTTGTACTGAATGACTAGGTATAATTTAAATAATGCTTCACAAAATGGTATTTGGGCTTAGTTCTTCATTGTGGGTTACATTTTGTTATTGCTAATATGAAGTGGATAGTTTCTGTTACATTGGTTTTTTTAGTACGTGCTTTCAAATCAAGACATGTTTTGAAGTAATGAGTCCATGGATAACTTAGGCAGCATTCCTACCAGCTTTTCACTAACACTTCTACTAACTAAGGCCTTGGTATTATTGGTGCAATTTCTCAAAAGCCTACAATAAAAATAGAAAAAATAGCTTGCGTAGATTAAGGTGGAAAGCCAGCTGGTACATGCAGAAAACATTAAGTTCTAGCAGTTTAGTACGAAAATATAAAAGCAGTATTTGAGCTGCAGGACTGAAGTGGTTGCAGAATGCAGAGCATCATGAATCATGGCAGAACAGTTCTGGCCTCCAGCTAGCAGAACTGAACGCTTTACCAAATTGTTTTGACTTGGAGGGTCACTAAAAATAAATGTGCTATCACAAGAGATAAATTTTTGTGCTTTTCCTTCCCATCTTTATTGTATTTGTCATGAAATACTTCTAAGGTTTGGCTGTACTATTATCCCAATGTTACAGAGGGAGCTCGAGTCCCGAGAGACCATGTATGCAACAGTGTTTAGGCACCAGTGTGATTCCTCTAGGAGATGTGCTCTTCAGTACTTCCAAAGATCTGGGCAAGGGTAGACAAGGCTCAGCTTTACACAGATGTTTAGGTGCATATAAGTATAAATAGGTGTTTAGCAGTTCTCAGGTGACATGTCTGCTCAGGACATCTTGAACTTATTTTGGGCAAGGGCCATTTCTAGTCTTGTGTCTGGTTTTATATAACAATTCCAATTTCTTTATATCCTGTGTCTGATTTTTAACTCATGAATTTGGGGTTCACAGGAACAGAGAAAAAGAGATAAGGCTTGAAGTGTCACTGTGGCTTTTCCCCATTCCCGCTGTGCACATCCTCGTGAGCTCAGGGTCACTCTTCGCATGAGAAGCCCAAAGCACTCTTTCAGTAAAAGAAGAACTGACTTTTGGATCAAGGATAAGTTGGAGGTGCGGATCTGATGTGTAGGACTAACTTTTCTGCCAGGGATTCTAGTTTTATTGTCTCTTTTCCTAACTTAACTCCATCCAGAGCCAACACAAGAACTGAAAATGCCCTGAGCAAGCCTCTTATCATCATGGGATTTCCTGCTCAGCTTTATTGACTGAAGAAGTTTGGATAAGTATTTTAATTTATCTAGCCCAAACTTTTGAACTCTTACCTGTTGTTGCTGTAAGGAGACAGGTTTAGGAGCTTCGGTACTGAGGCAAAGCTGAAGAAACAACATGTGAGCTTATGCGTTTTGGAGGGCACAAACTAACAAATTATCTTCTTCTTTTAGCCTGCCTCAGCAGCATGTGGGAACAGTCCAGGAGCATGTGGTCACCCACCAGGAAATGACGCTTGTTTAAGATAGTTTGTTTGTAATAAAGGACGAGTAAGAGCTGAGCACAGACAGCTATTGGCAGGCAGCTGACTTGTGGTAACCCATGTCCTGCTCTTCCTCTGCTGGCCACGCACTCCTCTCACTCCTCTTGTAGGAGCTCCCAAACTCAGGTGACCTCTAGATGAGGTGCCTCAGATCACTAGACTGGCAGAAAGGTAACCCTGCAGAAAGAAACAGACGTATGGCACTTTCTGTCTGATTTAGTAAGCTGACAGGATTCACTGAGGGAGTCAGACAAGCACCAGGGATGGTGCAAAGGTGGGGAAGGGACAGCACAGTTAAAGCAGAGAGAAAATGGGGGATGAGAAATTGGAAGATGGCTTTGTATGGCCATGAGCAGTGTAGTCAACTCAGTCATCTTCTGGACCCTCTCCATAGCTTCCTGAGAGAGAGGTTTTGTAGCCATCATTTCCTGCTAAGAGCCCTGATCACCCGTGGACTCTCTGCTAAAGGGATGAATGGAAAACTGTGTTCAAAGAAAGGTGTTTACATTTTCAAGTCAAGCGTGCAAAGCTGGGAAATGCCCATGCAACTTAAATTCTACCCTCTGCTGTGCTGGTTTGTCTTCCGGAATGGGATAGGGATCCACAGGGTATTAGCAAAACAGCACAGGAGTTAAAAACTGCACTGTAGTGTGTTTGCACAAAGTGTGCAATGCATCTTTCAGAGCATATCCTTGTATTATGGTCTCCCAATGACCCCTCACACTAAAGCTGATTTCACTGGCACCGTGTTGCCACGGATGCTGAATTGGGGGATGTGTGGGACTAACACATTTGAATATTCATATACAGTTATGATTGGGGCAGTTTCCCAAACTTTGACAGAAGAAAGAAGAGGGAAGTTGTAATTGGGGATTTTTAATAATGCATAATTCAGTTACAGCTAAACATAATTTAACTGGGTAGTGGAAAAGAATTTCTAGTATAGGTGCTTCATCCTATGACATTGTAGAGGGCTCTGCAAACAGAAGAGCTTATCTGAAAGCAGAAAAAGACATTCGCAGGCATTTTTTTTTATATATATAATGAAAACTGATAGGAGCTGTTGCCATTTCCCTCATAGTAAATATAGAGAAAGAGATACCAGTGCAACAGGTTCATGGATTTGGGGAACAATCCAAGTCGTGTGAAATTCTTTAGTCTCTGGCAAAGTGAAAAAAATCACATCTAACTGTTGTCCTTTTAAATGTAAAACAGCTGCTGCCTACTGGCACTGCCTGGATGCCTACATACTTGACCACTTGACGGCAGAATTCCAGCCTCTAGTTTCCTACAGTTGCATACACAACATTATTAATGTCTGTTAATGGCATTTAAATGTCTGTTTACCAATGCTGCTGAGAAAAGGAGAGATTTTGCTTTTGCTAATGTGTTCTCTGTGAATTTGGGGTGGGCAGAGTTTTGTTAGTAAACCACTCACACCATGTGTTGATCTCCTCTTTCCCCCAAGCCAAAAGGGAATGAAGTTAACCTGGCATCAGTTGGCCCATGGGATGTCCCTGCAGGTGATGCTGAGCTACAGGTGTATAGGACTAGCTTAGTGATAGAAGTAATTCCTGGAAGCCGTATCCCTGGGAATATGGACACAAAAGAATGATATCCAAGGGCTATCACATTAGCCTTTCTAGTGCTGCAGTGACTTCCCTTTCACTGCTGCTGTTTGCATTCAGTTCTGGGAATCCCATCAAATACCAGAGTGGTACCAATGGCAGTGTACAGGTTTTATAGGTTGCAAACATCCACACCTCTTCCTCGCTGTGTTCAAGGTACCTGACTTTCCCCAGTTCAAATCAGCACAATCTGTGCCTTCTGCATCTAGGAAACAAGAGCAGAAAGGCACTGAAGCAAACCCAGAATAAGTCATCAAAAGAAAAGAGTGTTGTGGCTAAACAGATTGGAAACTTTGGTGGTCAGGGATTTCAGCTGCGTCCGTGGCTGCTACAGCTCAGTGTGTTATAACCATAGTATGAATTTATTTCAGATGAGTTTCAGCCTCCCTTTTGCCAACAGGAAAGTGGTAATCAATAATGTTGACTTTTTATTCTTCTTACTCTTTTCTTAGCATTATACAACCACTTGTAACCTTATTTATTTAAGCAATAAGGCCTTTAAGGGACTTTGATCAGCCTGGCTAAAGTTTCTTCAAAGATTAACTGACGTTCTTTAAAAGTACATCAGTTTCCTCTTAAGCAGGTATTTGCTTACCACGTAACTGGGTGTCGAGTGCTATGTAGTTATAAAGTTTGCTGGGCTCAGCTGTAGATTTCCTTAAGACATACTGCTGACATCACTGAGTCTCCTCTCGGACTATTTTTTTTTTCTCTCTCTCTTTCCCCCTCCCTCCCTCTCCTCCCTCCCTCTCTCCAGTTTCTTTATTCAGGTAATTCCAACTCAGACTTATTCCAACTTGTTTTTGACTGACAGTGTGGGAAGGGAGACTCTCTGAGGGTTGTGTTTTGTTGTTTTTTTTTTTTAAACCATGCACACATGCTTTATTGAAAAGACATCCAACTTTTTATAAAAAAGATTGTTTGACTTGTCATGACGATAACATCTAGTAAGGAATCTGAACATTGCTCTTTTACAGGTAAGAGGTATTTGTCAAAAATGCATACATGCTTAACAGTGCTTTTGAAACTGTGTGGAGCTGAAAGCTAATGAGTAGGTTCTTTTCCTATTTTTCTCTTATTTTAGTAATTTAAGAATTTAGAAACTGTCTGTAAAATAAAAATATTTATAAGATTATGCCTTCCTGTGAACTTTGAGATACAGGCAGTTTAGCGATGATAAAGCAAAAGCTGTCATGGTTTGGTCTTTCCACTGATGCAAGCTACTGAATGTGAGGTTTGTAATGTATGTGGCTGATAATTTTATGTGTTGGGGAGGGGGTCAGATATTGTACCTAACTTTGTAAACGTTTGCCTGCCAGAGACTTTTTCTCATAGAAATACATAGTGCTTTTTAGGGTCTTAGAAGCATATCTTTCAGTCAGCTTTTGTTCTTTCAATGCAGAAGTCAGTTTTCATTGACATAGTGGGAAAACTTGCCTAGAACTTTATCCAGTCCCTGTTACCTATCTGTATAAGAAAAGATTATGTAAGTTTTCTGTGGTAGGTATAAAGCATGTAAACAAGTCTGAGTTGGAGAACATTATGTATTTTCTTCCAACTTTTGCATGTGTCTTCATATTACTTGTTTACAACAGGTTTGGCTTATCCTCAGTAAACACAGTCTGAGCCTGTGGTACAAATTCCCCTCTACTTCAGTGTAGCTCATTTTTGCCTCCCTTTTATTTTCACATGGGGATCATGCTGTAAAGAGATTTACAGATAAGTTCCTTTTTTCTCCATGACGTGCTGGTTGTAAAAAGGAACAAAGCTAGCTTTCCTTTGTGAACCAGGAGTATCTACATTACTTTTTAACTAACCTTGTTTCCTCACTTGCCTTTGGCTGTATTGGGTTTAGAGGCATTTCTAGGGTCTTTCTGATCACAGTGCCTTCGTACCAATCTGCCAAGCCTATTGTCTGTGTTCTCCTGTGATATTATTACCTGCAATTTCTTTTTTTAAAATTGAGGGGGAATGGGGGCTATTTTTTAATCACAGAAATGTCTTCTTTATTTCCTTGGTTGTAAAATGTCACTATGCTCTCTGCACTCTCTAATAATCAGCTTATAGGAGGGGGGAAACAAGCCTGGAATGTAACATACTGCTGGTTGTACAGTGCAAACTGGCATTGCTTTTGTAAAGCAGAGTGTAGACGAGACCAAAAACTTCCCCAAGAATTTAATCCCAGTAAATGAGGCATGGCCTAGAGACAAAAACAGCAGCAGATGACTTGGGCTTCGGTTTTCCAACATACATACAATACTTCAGTTCTGTTACTTTTTATAGAATTTCAAATGAAAACAAATAGTTCTTTTTTATCCTGGCTCCTCATGCAATGAAACAAACAAGCCATCAACCCACAGCCCTGACTGGAGCTGAAATTTTTGTTTGTCCAGATTTCATTAAAGCAGTCTGGATTATTCCCTCCTCCTCTCCTGTTTCTGTCTCCTAAGCCACATAGTTCACAGGGACAGGCTGTATTCTTTGGGAACAGGTAGAGACCAAAGCTGTGAAGTACCATGCGGTACTCTTGTGAGGGGCCAAGAAAAACAGAAACTTAACTGTTTTGCATGCTGAACCTCAGAACATTTTGAAATTTGATTCACTTTGCTTCCAGGAAAAACAAAGCAGATTATGGGATAACTTTTTTTTTTTTTTTTTTAATGGAGGGAAAAGTCTTTACCTTATTGGCTATACTGTGTATATGAAAATTAGAAAAAATATTCGTTGGAGTATCAGTTAAAATCAACCTTTCAGTCCAAACAAATTCACTAGATGTTAAATATTTGAAAGCTACCTTCCTGCTGAGCTGTGCTTAACCCCTTGGGGTGAAAGAACATCCATGGCTTACTTGAATGAGTTACCACAGGCTTGAGGATCATTTTAGCACTCAGTGTGTTTGTATCTTTAATATGGTAAATAGCTTGGCATTAAGCATGTGCATGCTCTTGGAGTGAACAGGGCACAGCTGAAAAAAGTAGCTCCCTTGTATTGGCTGTGCATGAATTGAAACGCCTGCTCATTCTATACCTATCTAGCCTGAATGGTGTGAAATACACATGAAGACGAGCCAAAAAGAGTGGATACATTACTAATTGTGCTGGAGGAAGGAAGAAAAATGGCAGGTAAGAACTGTAGCACTTTTTCCTCCTCCTAAGCATATGAAATTGTCTTTGTATGACTAGCACGCTCTGAGGTTCACAGCAAGTTAGAGGTCATGGTCAGGTGGAAAGAGAGCAAGCAACGACATGAATGCTCAAAGTATTATCATCTTTTACTGGACAAAATAAATGCTTGGACATAAAGAGGGTAGGCATATGTTTTGGGATAACACATCTGCAGTCATTTTTACCCTCTGGGTAGAAAGTGTTTTGGCACTTTGCAAACCTTGGGCTGCCTTTGGTGAAAGGTTGAAACTGGGACAGGGGTTGGACCCAGCATGTACCTCAGGGAAGTACCATGGTGTTGTGCAGATTCCCCAGGTTTGCAGGACACCCTTGGGGATACTGGGAAGCCTTGCAAGCTTTTAGTCACCAAGGCTTAAGAATCCCCTTGGCCTCCTTGCTGAGGGGATTTGGCTCACTTTGCAGGTGTCAGTAGTGAACATTTGATCGTTTTGATCTAGGCATTTCATCACTTGCAAAGCCCCTTCCCTCCCTGCACTGTGTCTGCTGAGGTATGAGAGCCAGCTGCCTTTCTGTTGCCTCCCAGGAGGGCTTCTTGTTTAAGAAATGTCTTTCTTCCACTTGGTTCAAAGTAGCCCCTGCAATTTGACCTTCAGGGCATACTGCATTTTAGCTGGCTTTTAAGGTGGAGGGGAGCTCTAAAGCTTGGGAACTGCAGCTTGGTACATTTTAAAACCACACTTGACTCCTTTCTGGTTTGTTTTTCTCATGGAGATTGTCAGCTAGATTTGTCCGTGCTTAGAGAGCCTAGGTAAGCCACCTTCTCTTTGTAAATCAAAAGTGATAAAGTAAAATAAGTTTTGACTGGAACAATAGTATGGCCTGATTAGATTAATTTAATCTCCATTGCTTTAACTGAGGTGATTCACTCTTAGTTAGATCATAGCTTGCAGGATACCTCTCTGGTGTTACATTATGAACTTTTTCTTATCTACAGTTAACACTTTTGTGTTGAGGCTATATGATAAAAATGTTGTTCTGTTGAATAAATTACTGTAATCTATAATGAAGCAATATGTATAACAGTACACCTACTTAGATGACTTAAAAGGTATATTCTTAGCATGAACTGATGAAGAGAAAAGGGAAAAATAGATTATGACCAAAATTTCCCCTTTTCCTCACTACAATTACACAGCCTGACAAAAACATATAATAGAATAAATGTTCCCAACATTTTGACCAGTAAATAAATTCTTCCTGCTTAAATGGTTTTTATTTCAGTCAATATTTTCCAAGGAAAATGTCAACCAAAAAAATGTTTCTGAATTTTTCTGACCTTGTCTGTAAAGGTCCCCATAAGTGCCCCCTTGTTTTCTGCTTAGCGATGATCCCACCCAAAGCTGCCTACCCTTAGTCCTGGAAACTTCCATGCCAGCTGTCCTCTTTTGAACCCCCTCCAGCCTCTCACCCAAGCAAACAGGCTTCAGTTTCCTGCTGCCTTATCCAGAATTAATGTTTCCTGGAAGTTTCCTTCCTCAAACACTACAACACCAAACCTATCAACAGTCCCCTCTCTCTACAATATGCATCCAAACCACAACTCTATGTACTGCAGCAATGGATAAAAGGACTGAGGGAGGACAAGCAAAGATGTGCTTTCTGTGACTTTCACAGCCCTTGAGCAAGGCTGGGCTTCAGTCGCACACCAAAGGTGTAACAGCATATAGGAGGAGGTGTTTGAGTGATACAGAGCACCTGAGATTCTGATTCATTTTCTTAGGCAAATGACAAAACATTCTTGCAACAATGTGAAAGCTTAGGATGAAAAAAAGAAAAACTTCTAAGGCAACAATTTATTTTATTACCATATTGAGTTTCATTAACTGGCACACTTGGTGGCCTCTATGGTACATGGTAGTTGGTCTCTTGACTGTTACCAGATTAATGGTTTTAGATCACAACTCCTCTTTCCCTAAGACTAGGCAGAAGGTCAATTGTTACAAGGGACTCCGTTTATGAGTTATAAATTAACATAGCGAACGTCAGCTCATGGGTGCCGGCCTTCAATATGTCCGTTACCTGTTGTGAAATGTGCTACGTAAAAGGTGCTGAAAGCTCTTGTCAAGGAACAAAAAAGAGTCAAAGACTGAAATGGTCTGCAGTGTAAAATGCTTCCACAAGACTAGAGGTGAATGAACACAACTCAGGCAGGTGTGGGAAAACTAACAATGCTATTTTTATCTATGTATAATGGACAAACAAAAGGCTTCAGGTCTGGATCTCATTCACACTGTGGCCCTTTCACACTGCTAAGGGAAATGTAGAGGTCAGAAGGGGTTCTTCAGCTGGTGGCATCACACGATGAGCTCCAAGTTGAGGTCTGTTTGGTTTCATCTCTGAGAACAGATTTCAACAAGCAAAATTCATAGAATTATGCCATACTTCAGATAGCTTTGCAGAGGTCTAACCGTCTGTCATACTGCCAGGAATCCTAATAATATATGTTATTTTTCCTCATACTCTTTCTCTTCTTGAGCTAATTATGCCAATACACTTAAGATTACAAGCCTCAGTCCCTGTCCTCAGTACCAGTAACAAAAGTACTGGTGCTTCAGCCCAAGTCTTGAGGAGTGCCTGGTCCTTGAACTTCATTCCTACTTTCTTCTGTTGTTGCAGTTTAAAAAAAAAACAAACCACCAACCCCCAAAACCAAACCAACAAATAAAAAACAACCCCAAAGATGTACTGAACCTTAAATGTATATTTTTGGAACAAAAATGTCTAAAATTTAGTGCTCATTTCTTTTCCTGTCAGCTGTCAAATTTCTGTCAAATTTCCTGTCAAAATTACCAAAGCTGTGACTTGGTCATAACCCCGAATGATATTTATTGGTAGTAAATCTCCCTCCCCTTTGTAAGGTCTCAGGTGAGGGGGAACATAAAATCTTATTTTAAGACCATTTCTTAGTGTTTATGTGCAGAAATCCAAGAAAACATTTCAGTGGAGCAACTCCAGTGATATATCCTCCTACTGCATCTCGATGTGGAGTTCTGCCTTTGCAGATATATTTCTGGTTTGTAAGATGCAAAAGTGGGACACTATGCCTTTAAATGCTACAATACTTCTTTAGGTTTTATAAATAATGATTACATAATCAAGGAAAAGCTTTTGTTTCTGATTGCTTTATATGATCTTAAGAAACTTGTTAACCACCCAAGCTGTCACATAAAGACTGACAGTACCACAGAAGTCAATAACCCTTGTGTTCTCACTAGAAACTTTGATTTAAGCATGTTGCTAATAATACATACTATATGAGCTCAAACATTAACACTGAAATCTGCAAAAAAGCTGGGAGAAGGATCAGATCCTCATTCCCCAGCCTCAGAAGAAAACACTGGTCAAAGCTTCAGAATTCGCCAAGTTCCTAAAACTCCAGGTGCCATTAACAGAAATTACTTCTGATCTTCAGCTTTGCTCAGCTTAAGACAATACATGCCACTGAATGGCCCTGGTTTAATCTTCTTTTTTTCAACTGATTACTAGCTCCATGTTGCTGAATGGCAGGTTAGGCATGGTGAGGTAGATTTGAGCTGCACTGTGAAGAGGGGGAATTTCATATATGTCAAATGGGAAGCTACCATCGAATGGCATAAGAGAAGTCTAAAACATGAAGGGAGCAAAAAAAGCACAAGGAGTAGGCATTGATGAGAAAGATGAATGACATGCCAACAAAGAGCAAAAGAAAGCAGAGCTACGGGGGCCAGGGCAGTAGCTGTGGAAAGGTTAGGCTGTGAGCTTTATGGTTATGAAGTAATGAAAGAGTTGTTTGCATTAATGAAGGGAAAAATTATGGTCAAAATAGCAGAAAGGAAGTAAGATTTTTGCCCTAGCAGTTTCAGTCATTTGGCCATGGAACAGATGAGAAAGAGTGTGAACAAGAGGCACATTGGGAAATGGTTAATTAATAAACTGAAATTCTGGACTTGAAGAAAAGGTGGATTTTGGAGATGCTGTGGCCTCAAGCTGCCTACAGACAAGAAGTCTGAACCATACAGCAAGTGGAGCAGAGGAAGTGCTTTCAGAAAGAAAATGTCCTTTGGGGAAAGACTGGGTTTGACAGCGTGTCACCAGAGCAGTGAATGAAGGCTTTTTCTGTCATCTGACTAGTGGAGTCAGTCTCTGGGACTTTCAGCAATGGCACTATCTTAACCCCATTTGAAATAAGCTGCTGCAATTGATATATTCATAGTCTGCTTAGCTACTTTTTGCTACCAATTATCTTTAGCAATTGTCTGCAAAATATGAATTCTGTTCAATAGCAGTAAAATAACACAGAAGTAGCACTAAAATAACATATAAATGTCTACTAGGTCTAGTTACACATTTCCCATCAAGTGTGTTTTTCAATGAAAATGGAGGCTTTATTAGATTAAATATTACAGGAAAAGTACAGAGGGTTAGAGATCAAAAAGTTTGATTATTCCACTGAAAGAATGATCTCTTGTGGGAGATGTAGTTGATTTCCTCATACCCCAGTTATTCTTTATGCCTGGTCTCCTCCGCCAGACTATATTTCCATTGATGTATCAAGCCTTATAACAAGGCGACAGAAAGTAATTGGGGAATGGTGGTATTTTTTGTTCTCATAAATCAGGCTGCTTGGAAAACATCAAAGTGACTTCTGAAATTCACGGCATCTGTAAAACTTACAAAAAACAAGGTAGAAGTTGCTGAATATTGTAGAATTTTAAAAATAAGTTTGTGGTATTCTGAATGTAGTCGGAAACTATTCTCAGCAGAACATGAACAATGTTCTATTCAGTCTAATTACTTCAGTGATCAAAGCTAGACCTTCCCAAGTTCCCAACTGTAAAAGATTGTGGAGCTTTTGAGATGACATGGGTTCATAAAGGAACAGTCATAAAGATAAGGTATGTGTAAATAAACAAGCAAAATAACCTCCTTTGAGTATAAGGAAATGTAGTAACTTTGAAAAACAGCATGAGCTTTTTTCTTGTTTGGGCACATTATTACTGATTTTTTTTCAGCCTGTTGTACCATAGCACCACACAGCTTTTATGGAGGTTCCCAAGAAACTATAGGACAAAGAAAAATGACCAGTGAATCACACAGTTATGTCCTCATATCCCAGGAATGGGGACAAGCGTTGCTTCTGCTGTGTTGTCCTAAGAGGAACAGTAGTTCATTGCACAAGCTTCACTTGTCACTGAACCAGCCAGGAAACTCATATGGTCTTTACAGTTACAGAAGGCTGAGATTTTTCAGCCCCAAATCTTATGGGCTGAAAATGCAGATTTAGGTTAGATGAAATATACAATGAATTCATGTGAACAAGGTAGAGCAGCTTAGACTGAAAAAGTCCGAAAACAATTTTGAAAGTTAAAAATTTTAATTTTGACTTTGTGGAAGCAAGATGTTGTTATCTGTCACCTCAAGCATGTTTTTTTCCTCACCTGATTTAAATCAGACACACACACACACATCTATACAAATGTCAAAATAAAATGAAAGGTTTAGTTTTGGTTTAAACAAACAAAATCTTCAGTCCAGAATGACTTTTTTTTTTGCCAGAAAAGTTGAAACTTTTTTTTTGCATTTTTTTTTTGTTTGTTTTGATATTTTTGGTTTGGCGAGAAAATCAAAAAACAGTGATGTGCACCAGTACATTCATGCTATTTCCTCCCTTTCAGAAGCCACAGTCTCTGCAGCAGACTGAGGGGTCTGTGTCATGGAAATTGGCAGGGATCGAGTAATTTGGGAAAGCAATGAGGAAAACAAATATTCTTTTCCCTCTGATTCCGTGGGAGTTTATCTGGAAGACATACAATCCTGGCCTGTGTAACCTCCCAGTCAAGAAACTTGGGAAACAGATTTTTCTTAAAAATGTATATTTTTTTATTCCATTTTTTGCAATATAAGAGTGGCAATAAGGCTCTGTACAACGATAACATTTTGTTGATGGAAAGGATAAGTAATTAACCTAGCATATTTTCATTTCCATCCCCTCAAAATGAAGGGATACAAAACAGCCCACATATTTAAATCCGCAGGCTAATTTCAACTTAACTTGGCAGGTGAACACAGGCTTCAGAAATTACGTTCCAACAAGCTTCATGAAACTAGGTGGCTCTGTAAGTCAGAGAGACTTTATTAATGCCTTCACTGCAGAGAGGAAATCAAGGGGGACCAGCCTTAACCAGATATCAGAGAATCCCCATGGAGGCGAGTGCAACGGAAAAGGCTTTGCCTGGTGCTCGCACGTTGTTACAGCCCTGGGGTTCACCCTGGGGATGCACTAGCAGGAGGGAACAGGGCTTTGCTGGCTCCTTCCCTGTGGCCTGGGGGGTCCTGCCACCCCATGAGCTACAAAGGCAGCCCTTGTAGGAGGGAAGGCGTGGGCAGAGGTGGAAAGGTGCTTGTCCTGCAGCCTTCCCTCTGCCATGCTGCTGGGGGTGACAAGAGGAGCCCTTTGCTCTCAGTCCCCCACCTTTCATCGAGATGCTTATGGCCTGAAATACCCTATTAAAGGGAGCACAGAATGACACAGCTGAAAACTATCACTTCTATTTAAAACTCCCCAGCGTTTTTCACCATTAAGCTTTGATTTTTTTTTCATCCCTCTCATAAAATATCAATGCATTCAAGAGTGTTACTAAAGTACTTCATATAAACAGAATGGAAACACATACCAGCCAGCAGCTTATGCTACTTTGACTTTATAATTATTCATTTTTAAATCTCCTTAGCACTCCACAAAGACAGCTCAGAGTCCTAAGCAAGCAGTGGGGCTTGGACCCCATGCACCTCCACCCATGGGCAGAAACAGTGTTCCCATGGATGACGCTGGGACTCTTTCCTGTTTCTGCTCTGAAATAACAGGTATAACTAAATTCCTCTGGAGACCTTTCCTCCCTCTCTTCTACATGCTCTCCCCCTCCTCCTCCCCTCAAAATGTGCAGAAGTGGAAAAAAGGGCATTTTTCCATTCATTGCATGGAGAGTATGAAAGCTTGGCACACAAGTGAGCTATGTACTGGAATTTGGGTGGGTCTAGGAAAAAGCACAGACTTCAGTGGAAAACATATATGGGTGTGTGTGTATGTGTGAGAAAAAGCCTTTTAAACCTTAAATTAACCACATCCATGGATTGGTCAGAAAAAAAAAAAAAAAAGAGATCGCTGCCCTGAAATAAAACTCTGGGGCAGTACTGAGAATAAGCAACCCCACCAACATGAAAGTGTCACTGATATTTTTTATTTGTCCCTGACCACTTCAAAGAGACAGGTGAAAGGCCCCAGTTTACACACCAGTGCAGCATTTTAATGGTTCGTAGGACGCCCGTGACCATTTCTGTCCCCCCAGGAGCTGTGGCCACCCTCCCTGAGGCCAGTGAGAAGGCGGCGCTTGGCTGGGGCAGCAGCAGGTCCAGGACGGGAGTGGGGCCGGGGATAGAGATGAGGACGGGGACAGGTTGCATGAGCCCCAGGGTGACACCAGTGGGCCCTGGGGACTGCGTTGTGACTGTTTGGGCAGTGCTTTGGCAAAGCTCAAAGGGAGACTTGACTGGGTGAAGACTTTGCTCCGAGACCATAGTCACAGGCTGCGGTTACTGGGCATTGTGGATGTGTCTGAGACTTGCTGTTTGAGAAAGTTATTTTGTGTCAAGATCTAAAGACTTTATTAAGGGTAATAATGGCACAAAGGGAAACGTATGTAAAAGAAGATGCATTCACAACTGACTCTAGGTACACCAAAATCTCCCACATTGATACTCGATATTTGCAACTGCTTGTGCTTTACAGAATAGGCAATGCCTCATTTATGAAAACACACATACCGTGAAGCAATATTTTAAATAGTAAAAATGAACCTATGATTTCTATGTAAGTGCCTATATATGTTCACCTGTGAAATATCATGTCCTGATTTTATTGGACGCTATTGAATTTTCTTTCCAGCATTTAAAAGTTTTAATATTTTGTTTTTGTTAAGTAGCTAGCAAATGTTTGTTTGAGATCAAGTAGAACTTGTTCTCTGTTTATCAGACCTGGACAATCAAGGGAAATGGGTGCTTGGTGCAATTTGAAATCTTTGTAGTGCAGAGAAAACAGAGGAGGAATGAACATTTTTGAAGCTGTTGCGTCCCTCAAAGAGAATACTGGCCACACTTACTCTGTAATTCACAATAAACTAATTCATTATCAAAAAATAAGTAAGTAATCTATATGTGTCTCTGCTGTGCCAGTAGCATCATCTGTGCTTTACCTAAGAGAGAAAGACATCCAATTTAAAAATCATTAGGTTTGGGTGAGGGAAGTGGATACTTCGTCTCACAGGCTGCATTTTGCTAGCATGAAAGAGTCACTTTTTGAAAACATTTTCCACAGTATGAACTTGTTCACACAGGTAAGGCAATTCTTCATAACCAAATAACTTCCTGAGAAAATCAGCTTGTAACAAGTTTTAAGATGAAACCATGCCAAACCCATCCTTCTTTCTTGGAAATGTGCTTTGTAGTATTGCAAAAATCACACAGCCAAATTCACTGGTATGTCCTAGCCATGCATAGAAGCCATGAATTTGGCTTAATTAGCAGGTTACTCTGCATTTATTGTTACTCTGCTTAGATGAAGCAGGGCAAAGCAGCTACACCATACAGGTAGGAGAGACCTGGCAACTGTTACAGAGGAAACTACTGTAACAGGGTCCATCTTCCTGCTGGGTCAAAGTGTGCCGTTTGCCCAGTTAGATTTGATTCCTTCTACATTAGGCACTAGATAAACAAAAGGTTACCAATATACAGACCTTTAAATAAAATGCTTATTTCCCTTGCTAGTTTCCTTGCCTTTTGCAGCCCTACCATTATTTTCAATACTATTGAGGTTTTTACATATTTAAAAGGCGCAGAAATTTTTTGGTGGAAAATTCTTTTCAGAGACTGGTATTTCATTTTTGAGATTTACTGACTGCATAGAGATGGAAAATTATAAACATGTTTATTTCGGCAGTGTTTGTGAATGTGTACATGCAGTGGGATATTTGTGGGGTGCTAAGGTCATTCCTCCACCAACGTAATGTCTCGTGGTATGGGCTAAAGGAGTGCTGTGCTTTACAGGAAATGCAGCTTTCATATGGAGAGATCACATTAAAAAATCTGCCACAGCAGAAGCCTGACACCCTGCAGGGAGCCTCACCTCACAGCCACACCTACAGTGAGCTATGAGAGCCCCGGTGTGCAATGACTAATTAAAAGACAAACCCCAACTTGACTGGGATACAGTGCATGCATCATGCGATGAATTGGCATGGCAAATGGTAATTAAAAAGAGAGCTGCTGAGCCACTGGATGTATTCATGCTTGTACAGTTAACATACAGGTAGGATGCGATGGCCCTGCTCATCAGAGTGAAGACAAGGTTGGTGCTGGGACCTGGTGTCCAATGTTGGGTTTGAGGCTCAGGGTATCTGTAGTCCAAGAAGGGAAAGAGGGCCACAAACCACTCTAAATGATTTGAAATACCCCACTGCTGCCTGATAAATATCTTTCACGTACCAGCCATGGTAGAAGAGAAACAGGGAGAAGAAGAGGCCCTGGGGAAGGCAGACTGCAGACGTTTTAGCCAGCTTTCGTGAACTATCAGCAAAGTGCTAAATTTTCTCCCTGCTTCTTGCATAACCATGACTAGGCACATTACTATTCATTTTCAGCCACCTGCTGACAATTTAAATTAAAAATCTAGAGTAAGTGTCTGGTTTTGGTTTTGTTTGCTTGTTTGTTTTTAAATGAAACCAGATTTTTATTAGACCAAGAAATGAATTTGGAGAAAAAAGCAAACAAACAAGAAAAGAAACCACACAAGCTTTCTGTCCCACTAACCCTTCAGGTCTGAAACAAAAGCAGCAAATTTCAAACTAACGGCAGATTGGCAAATCACTTGCTCTGAGTTTAACTTTATTAGTATTAGCATTAGCATTGGTGTTAGTATTCAGTGGTAGAGTACACAACTACCAGCTTGTGAAGTGATGGGTCAGTACTGGAGAGGTTAAAAGCAAGGTGCTGTCCTTTACCTGCTGTGAAAGAAAGGAAAACAAGGGTACAGCCAAGCTACAGAGAGCAGGGAACCACAGTAACAGCAAACTTAGGAAGCAGCTCAGTCCGGTACATTTGTGCTCTGCGCTGACCTGGGAGGGGACTCCCTTCCCTAGGAACTAAACAGTGGATGGGTTCAAACTCATTATTTTCTATATCATTATAAAAAGCTGCCACCACTAGAAGGAAATACAGTCATCCCTTGGTTGTGTACAGAAACATGAAACTGTCTTGGCACATGAGCTCGTGCGGTCAGATTATAGCCAGGTGATTTATACCAGGCAGTATATAAATAAGCATAAAGAGAGGTAAAATATGCCTCTGGGCAAACAACTCAACCACCTTGAGCCCCAGCCCTGAAATCAGAGAGCCGCTCTGGGTGCCTTTGCCTGCCGGTGCTCCCCTGGGAGCCGTGCTCCAGTGGGGTGGCTTGTCCTCACACTGGGATGGGGAAGGCAGTGGGGGCTGTGTCAAAGCACACTCTCACAGCAGCTGGAGCAGCTGGCTGGCAGAGGGCCCATTCCCCAAAAGGGAGTTAAGTACTTAAGTAGGACTTAGGTAGGCCTTAGTTGACTCACTGAAGAACTATTTTGCAGAAAATCCCTGCCCAGCTTCTGTTTTGTGCTGGAAGTGCTCGACATGTACAGGTGTCTCCATTTCTGACCCTCATTTTGCTGGGCACCCAGCAGCTCTGCATTTGGGCATGCCACAAAACGCCCTGTAAGACACCAAATGGATTAGTTTATCTTGTGTCAAAGCAAGAAGAGCCAGAAAAGAAGCATTCCTTGGCTTTTCTTCAATCTTCTCCCAACATACCCCCTTCTCTACTTCTCGATCTCCTCCCTGCCTAGCAAGGCTCCCCGAACTGTGTGGCTGCTGCCACTTGTGTTCCCAAATCTGACCATCGAAGGAGGTGGAGGTGAGACTCCTCCCTGTGTCTGAGGCAATTTGTTCCCACATTTCCACCCTTGCAGGGGAGTTCACTGACAAGGAACTGGGTAGATAGGGAGGGGAGACTCTGCACTTCCTAATGAAGCTGCATCACTGTATGGATGAGCATTTATAAGGCCAGAAAGCAAGAAGACATTGACATTACTCTATGGCCAAGCTGTTAGGGTGCTCAGCTGGCCATGGGGAGTGTATGCTTCCATCTCTGCACCAAGAATTGCTTATGCATTTACACTCTGCCTTCCTGAAGGAAAAGACACCAAAACTGTCTTAACATGGACGCAGAAACATCCCAAAACATATTTTCTTGGCTTTGATTTTGGAAATGGCTATTTTGTTTTGACTGACACATTAAGTAAACAATGAATAAAAAAGTGTGTTCACTTGTGACCGGTCTTGAGGAAAACCTCAGCCCAAAGGATTGAAGCCTTGCAAAATTTGAAACCATTGAAAACAGAGTCATATGATGGAGGGGTCAGGAATAGGTGCTGTAAACCTACAGTAAGATACTTGCAGAACATAAAACAGTGTGCAGTCTTGTGAGAAACAGCTCTGCTGCTACGGCTACATGCTCCTCTGGTGGTGGTGTAAGCACAACAACCAGTTTGGATCTTTTGATTTGCAGAGAGTGGGAAAGAAGAAAGGAATGGGCTTCTAAGCAAAATGAGGGAAAACAGGACAAGGAGAGAGACCCTCACAGAAAAAAAGAAACACCTCAGGGAGAAAGAAGGACATGATGTAGCTCCTGAAAGCCCCCAAAGGCACCCTAGAAGGGAAGAGTGAAGAAATAGTGGCAGTGACTGCGAAACAGGACAGCAGTAGGTGTTAAGTTCTCTAAAGGTCTAGTGCTGGCCTTACTATTGACTGCTAACATCGATTGGGATAGGACATCACTCCCACCCTCCCTTAGCTCAGTTCCTTCTCTGTGGTGTTGCTGAGATGTTTGCCTGTGCCGGAGGCCTACTGTAAGGGGTCACTAATGTTCCTACAGAAGGTCAAAGATGTAAATGAAAGTGGAAGTACAGGGTATGAGCTTGATAAGCATAATGCAACAATAATGTCCCTTTCAGCCTTGCAGAGCAGTTCTGGCACCCACCTCCTCAGAAACAGAAAGGACAGGCTCTCGAGAGTCTGTTTAGACTTGCCCGGGTAGAAAGAGACAGCCAAGGTTTGCACAGCAAGAATGAGGAAAGGGTTAGTGGGTGGGAAAAGCATCACAGCAGAGGCAGGTTTTAAATGCTTAACTGTGCTAATGAAGTGTTTGAAATAGAATAGAGTTTGAAGCAACAATACCCCAGCAAGGGAGACATTCAAAGGTATTGAATGTTGCACTGCTGAAGAAAAGCTATTCGTAAAAATAAAAGAGGAGAACAGGTTTCTGGGGAACCTTTCTCTCTTTTCCAGCAGCATTGTATAAACTATATTACCGAACACAAAAAGGACAGTTTCAGACACTGATCAGTTTACTTACTTCTTTCTGAAAGAAGACTTTGGCATATTTGAAGGTTCCCAGACTGAAGGCTCTGCACGACCCAGTGCCCTGTTCACCCACAGAGCCCAGGGCAGAGGCTGGCGGGCAGGTTTTTCAGAGGACAGACAGCTCACTTGCAGTGTGTTAGCTGTTCAGATGCTAGCTGTATGTGCTTTTTCTCCACTTGGAGGTCTGATCCAGAGACCTGTGAAATCACTGGGAGCTTCTCCATTAACCTCAATAAGCTTTGAGTCATCTTTTGCCTTCTCTCTGCCTGCTTGGTTGTTTTTCTATTTGCTTGCATCAGTGTAGTTTCCAAGGCTCATCTACGTAAATCGACAGTTACTGCAAAACCTTACATCCTGCCCTTGGAAAGAACAAGATTCCTGAACAAAACTCCCTTAGAAACAATGCACCATGACACTTCTCCAGCTTTAATTCATCTTCCATGGCCAGATGTCAGGCAGGCAGCCTAGGACAGACAAAGATGAATTTGGGTTTTCACTTTCTTAACACTGGTCTGGAAACGGTTGTTGCCCTGGCCTTGCCGTGAGTGATGAAAACCACGCCGCTAGCTCCCGCACTGCGCTGCTCACCCCCAGCTCCGAAGCCGTCAGTTCTGCAGCCCCCAGACACTATCCTGCCTGCGGGCTCGGCCGTGCCTCTGCTTCCACCCACTCCTGGATGCCCGAGCCCGGGGAAAGTCACCATTCACTGGGCTGCCTTGCGCTGATGGGTGGCTCTACGGAGGGATGGGAACCTGAAAGCACAGCTTTGGGAACAGATTTGGACTTGAGGGCGTATTTACAGTTCTCTTGGCTCAGTCCTTTTGTGAAAGAAAATAAAAAGGTGTTCATTTAGTTCTTAAAGGCAGCATCTTTCACAAAATGACTGACTTCCAGCCTGCCTATCAGCACTCTCAACGCTGATCAGTCCTAGCACTGAAGGACTCTTTTATGAAGTCCAGGGTAGCGGTGTCCAGCTGTATGACTGCGTACTGCAGCATGTGGCCAAGACGAAGCATCTTTTTGCAACCACTGCTTCCCTCCCTCTACCTTTGCTCTCTGCTTTTCTATTCCATAACTCAGCTACAGAGGAGGTTTTTGCTGGTTGATAATTGTGCGGCATAACCTGGTGCATTGCCCAAAGGGACGAGGGTGTTCATGCTAGGCAGAGCACTGAGAATTCAGGAGGGACTTTTACAACCTACTGAACCACATCAGTCCTAGGAAAGATCTAAAGATTATGTAGTTCTTTTCAATGTTTTCTTTCACAACCCTGCATTTTTTTAATGCCAAGACTGCTAATGGTTTATGCTGGTTGAAAAAACAGTTCAAGTTTTGCCCCTGTATCAGAGTAGTAGTGAAGTGTGCATGAGGGTTTGCTCAAGTGGCAAAGGATATCTGATTTGAAAAAAAGCAAACAGCTGAAGCCATTTGAACAAGTCATGCTCCTGTACACTTTTGTGTCTGCCAAAAGAGATCTTGCACAAGCAAATCTGGCTTCATGCAACAGGAACATTTTTGCGTGTATGCAAGCTGGCTTCGACTTCTTGATAATGTGGTCTCTGGAAGCAGTGTTAATGTGCTTGTTATATCCTTGGCTGCTGGAATTACCTTAACATCAAGGTATTCATGGTTGGTGGTTTGGTATGTAGCTCTATGTTTTATTGACTTTGTCTGCACTAAACTTCCTTACCAGCATGTGCTCTGATGGGCAGTCTCCTTTGGCTGTTCCAAAGGGCTGGTGAGGAAAGGAGGTAATTCATAGGACATTAGAGTGCTAGACAAGTCTGAGACAATTTCATTTTTTTCCCTTTTGAAGTATCTGTTTCCTTAACTGTACTTCAGTTCGCTTCTATTTGCAGCTACAGTTTCAGTAGAGGTTTTTTTTACAGTAATAAAAAATACTTTATCAGTGTAAAATCAGTTAGCTAGTGGGCAGTAGATGTTCTTTTAATTTAAAAATGTATACTATTATTACTCAGGCTTGTTTGCTTATATTAATGTACTGTGGTAGATGTGCTTTCTGATTTAGCAGGAAAGGAGTAGGAATGAAACAAACCAAAATCTTTTGGCTGAGGTGCTGGGGATGGTTGTCAAGGTGTAGAGCATCTGAGGTGCCTATATAAGGTATAAGGAAATAGTAATGCAGATGTTATTACATGGGTTTTATACATACGGACACCAACAAATCATTTACTGTGGGATATTGTACTGGTCACTTCACTCAGGAAACAGTGGGGAAGTGGAGGGCAGGGGAAAACTCTCCTCTGAAGCCCAGTTTTGTTCCGCTGTTGGTTTCATCAGAGTTTCTTCTCCCAGGTGACTGCTGCTGGCTGCTGCCAGCAATAAGGGAGGGGAGCAGAGGCAGTGCTGCTCCAAGGCGGCATGACAGATCCTCTCTTCCTGTATCAATGTGGCAGAGAAGAAGGGAAGTATTTCTGCAGGGAAAGGAAACCGAGATGAATTTCCCTGGAGAGGAAAAGAGCACTAGAGGAATTCAGGATCACACAGGAAAAAGTGATGTAAGAGAAAAAAATAGGAAGCAAATCAACACAAAAAATACCCTACCACCAAAAAAAGCACCAGAAATTGGCTGGGATCCATTTCAGGAAATCACTGTAAAGCTGAGTAACTTTGTCACATACAGAAATACAAATCAAGGGAGGACACAAAAGGTGACAGGGGAGCTCTGATACAGCCCCTTTCATCTATGGCGGACTCCAAAACTAACAGCTCTGCCACGCTGACCTCACATGCGGAGATGAACTTTACACATGCGAACAGTAGAGAGGCACAGAGAGAAGCGGCTTTGGTTGTGAGATGAAACAGTCTGGAGCGTGCCAGACATTGCCCAGGGCTGCAGCAAAACTTTATGTCTCAGATTAAGCCTCAAATGGCAAATTCTGTGGCTGTCCCTCTGTTGGCGTAGCCCAGGGAAGACATTGTGCCTTGCAACAATCCTCCTACCTCCCATCTTGTGGGGGGAACTCTTCTGCTACGGCATGTCAGTGTGTCTGTGATGTTAGGTGTCCTCTGCCAGGTCTCGAAATGCAGCAGGTAGCAGTGTGAGGATTTTCTCTGTTTCTCCCGGACAGGGAACAATGCATTTCAGGGCAGAGCAGAGGCAGGGGTAAGAACTCTTACCAGGCCCTTGTGCCGGTTGAAACTGTGGACCCGGCTGGTGCTGCAGACGAATGGTGCAGTGTAGACGTACCGAGTCTGGCATGTGAAGGATGTATCAGAGCCGCAGTGCATGTGGGGCAGAGCCGCTCCGCACAGCATGCCCAGTACATCCCAAACGTGCAATATTTACCGCACATATGCCGACCACTTGTGCAGAAGCCAGTGTTTCTTGGGCATGGTAAAGCCATGGCGAGTGTGCTGTGCCGACTGTTCATGCGCCCCTCGCCTTGGGCCACCCCTGACCCTGAGCAGGTAAGTCTGCTCTTTGCCTGCCCCACCAGCAAAAGACTCCTGCCCCACCAGCCAAAGCCCACCAGCTGGAGTAATGAGGAGGGAAGGTGGAGCCTTGTCTGTCTCTATCCTGGTGGCCTCCAGAGGAGAAGGAGGAGCCGGCAGCCCTGGGGAGCTGCTCCCAGGAGCAGGCATCCAGGTAGGCTGAGCAGGGGGATGGGATGGGGCTGGATTGGAAACGCCAGCTATCTCCTGGCCTAGCAATCCGTGGCAGGGAAATTTGCTCTGACAACGTAATGTTTGTGCCTGGAAGTAGTAGCTAAAGGGAAGTGTGCTTGAGGAGAAGAAGCGTACTTATTTCGGGACAGATTTTTGCATACATTTTATAACCATAGCTTATGCGGGGTGAGGTTCGGTGTGGGGAATGGAGCCTCTTCACTAAGTGGTATGCATTTTTCTAAAAGCTTTCCCATGAGAGGTTGCCTGTATTTAACACGCACTGACAGTAGCGCTTGATTTTGAGTTTGCCTAAAGAGCAGTTGCATGTATGCGCCTTCCCACCCCTACTCCTCCCACCCCCCCATTTCCTCCCGTTGTTCTTTTTCAGATCACTTGAAGGTTTTTTCCTGTTTATTATCCGGACATGCTGCGCACTGTGGGTTGATTTGACTGTCACATAAGGAATCTCCTACTGGGATCATTGATGCACTCCTTTCTTATACATATGTATATGGCAATGGCTCCTTGGCTATGGAAGAGAAATGTTGGTGATTAAACCAAAATTGGAATGAGCTACAGGTGTTAATGGGAGTTAAGTTTAATTACCCTTTCCCAGAAAGCCTGCAACAGTGTGATGGGTATAGTCATAAACAAAAATTCTCCTTAATTGACATAACAGGAAAGGTACTTCAGTGAGCAATTATGCTGATGTCCTGGACTGGCACATGTGTGTACCACAAATATATCTTGTACTTCCTGCAAAATTCTTTTAAGTAACTATAAGGAAGACGTTCTTCTTTTTTTTTTTTTTTTTCAGTGGTTCACGAAAAACGAATCACTTACTTAAGGCTCTTTTTGAGGAAAACAATGGAACAAAACAATGCTTTTTGTACGACCTGCCAAAGCACAAAGGATGCATGGGATGTTTTCTTTCTTTGTTGTTTTTGTCAGCAGGAAGTTTTGTTGCTGGAAACGACTATAACATGCACTGTCCTCGCTCTACGTAATCGCTGTCTAGTCCTGCAAGCCGGGTCTTGTTACTTGCCTCATCAAACTGGCACAGGCACTGTTCTGCTTCACTCTGTGGGCTTTGTTCAGTCCTGAGTGTCTGCACACTTATTCTCCATCCGGACTGATGCACAGTAAACAAACTTCAAGAGTCGGGTGGTCCAATGACTGCTGGGTTTGCGCAGGTCAGGGCCCATGGCTAGAATGCTGACTTGGTGAATTGCCTCCTTTTTTTTTCCTTAGACGGCTTAAAATCGGAGTGCTGTACAGTGCAAACATCTTCGAAGTGTTTTCAGGTGTAAATATTCCTTTCCAAATCTCAACTTTGATGTGTTCAGGTCTGCTTTGTTTCCCTCTAGGTTAGTTGTAAGTTTGTAACAAAGAGCCAGATCCGACTGAGTAAATCACTTGTGGAAGTTAATTGTTCACAGTGAAAGCTGGTCTGGCTCATTTTGTCTCCGTCGCAGGAAGAGACAGAGGTGGTGTGCTGGATCTGCGTTCTAAACCAAGCATTGACGCGACTTTAACTTTGATCAGATGTCTCTCTTCAGGGCATTAAAGAAAACCTGCTCAGTAATCAAAAAGAGCCTCTTCTCTAGAGAAACGTAAGAAAAAAAAAATTTAATGCATTTTACAGAAATAAAGTACTAATATAAAATTTCAGCTTTGTCAAATTTCTTTTGCAGGCTATCATAAAAGAAACTTACTTCTCCATATCTGGCAGTCACCAGAATCAAAGAATGATTTATTTTTTTTTTCCAAATTATTTGTAATGTCAGATATTGTATGATGGTAACTTTGTATTCCAATTGTTTTTATTCACTGCTGCTGTGTTTAGATTATGTTTGTGCCTTCTTTCCATCAAATGCTTTTCAGAATCAGTTATGTACTTTGATTTCATTAAGTAATAATCTTCTTTTATTCTCTCCTTAGGACTGAAGCAGTAAGAATGGAAACCACAAAGATTAATATGTCCCGCGTCCCACTGGTTAACGGAGGCATTGACACTGCCATGCTTAAGGCACACAAACCCCGTGTGATGTCCAAAAGTGGTCACAGCAATGTGCGGATAGACAAAGTCGATGGCATTTACCTACTCTACCTTCAAGATTTGTGGACTACAGTTATAGACATGAAGTGGAGGTACAAACTCACCTTATTTGCTGCTACTTTTGTTATGACCTGGTTCCTCTTTGGAGTTATCTACTATGCCATTGCATTCCTTCATGGTGATTTAGAAATAAACAAGTTCACCCCAAAGCGTGAGCCATGTGTCAAGAACGTAGACTCTCTGACTGGGGCATTCCTCTTCTCCCTGGAGTCACAGACAACCATTGGCTATGGATTTCGTTTCATTACAGAGGAGTGTCCTCATGCCATTTTCTTACTTGTGGCCCAACTGGTCATCACCACCTTGATTGAAATCTTCATCACAGGTACCTTTCTGGCCAAAATTGCAAGACCTAAAAAAAGGGCAGAGACTATTAAATTCAGCCACTGTGCCGTCATTACTAAACACAATGGAGAACTTTGCCTAGTGATCAGAGTAGCAAATATGAGGAAGAGCCTTCTGATACAGTGTCAGCTGTCTGGGAAGCTTCTTCAAACGTATGAAACCAAAGAAGGGGAGCGGATCCTGCTGAATCAAGCCAGTGTCAAGTTCAACGTTGACTCCTCTTCAGAGAGTCCATTTCTCATTTTGCCTTTAACCTTCTACCATATTTTGGATGAAAGCAGCCCTTTAAGAGATCTCACACCTCAAAATCTCAAGGAGAAGGACTTTGAGCTTGTGGTGCTCCTGAACGCCACGGTGGAGTCCACCAGTGCTGTCTGCCAAAGCAGGACTTCCTACATCCCTGAGGAGATCCACTGGGGCTACGAGTTCGTGCCTGTGGTTTCTCTCTCTCCAAATGGAAAGTACGTTGCGGATTTCAGTCAGTTTGAGAAGATTAGGAGAAGCACAGATTCCACTTTTTATAGTATGGACTCTGAAAAACAAAAACTAGAGGAGAAATACAGGCAGGAGGATCAAAGAGAAAGGGAACTGAGAACGATGTTGTTGCAGCAGAGCAATGTTTGACTGAATGGACAAACTATTCTGATTAATTCTTTTCGCAAACTGAAAAAACATAATCTCTGTGCTGTATGTCTGCTATGAAACTGGCAGTGAAGTCCTTTTCAGCAAATAGCTTTGGTGTATAGTAAACCTATCCCTTTGTTTGGCTGAGTTGTTAATCAAGTATTTTGTAATTAGGCAGGATTTCTTTGTTCATGATCGTGACTTAGCAAAGTTGGATTTGTATTAAGTCTCTGCCTTAAACCACCACTAAAAGCAGACACACCACTTTCCGTTTGGAAAGTGAAACTGGATGCACTGTGCTGATTCCTTCAAATATTTATTTGACATGGTTTTACTGTGAACACGGATTCACAGAGACAGCACACCGTACTGCTAGAAGAAAATATGCTCCTTTAAAATATGTATATTTAAAATGTATATTCTCATACCAGGTATTGCCTTAGTGGGGATTCCTGGCACTGAACGTAAATTGATTGGAGATACAAATGGTTGGATGTGGGAAGAGCCTGTAGGGAGGTTATAAACTCCTTCTTAAATCTTGAAGGAGGGTGACAGAGTAGTCGTGCTGGGTGGTGAGGAAGGGAGCTCGCTCTCTGTCTCTGCTACTCAGAGCTCGTTTTGTGATTGTTTTGTGATCACTCACTTTTTTTAACCTCGTTAATGCCCGATTTATGTATAACAGCAAAAAGGGGAGATGAGGGCAAGATACACAGAATCATTACAGTAATCAACTAAGGTTAAAGCTGGCTTTGAGACACCTGTTTTTTATCCAATGTAAGTAGTTTGCAATAGCAGCATAACAATACATTTCTACAGATTGCTTGCTTTGCTATGGACCGTATTTAATTTTGGTTAAAGGAAAGCTGTATAATGTCTGTAGACAACATTTACTTTCTTTGGCAACCATAAAGGACAAGCATTCCTTTCATCCATTTCATTTTTGGTCTATTAAAACCATTCCATTAATAAAGGAATTTAATTTGAGCAGCTCCTGATCTCTTTGTGGCACGGGGAGAGGGTGTGGTAGCTCGGAGAAAAAGCCGAGTGCTTGGTGTAGGCAGTTGCATCCCGCACAGAACCCAGGGACTCAGCACCAGGGACTCAGCAGATCACTACGGCCGTCAGGTTACGGGTAGCAAACCAGGTAGCAGTGGTCTCCACGTAGCATACCTAGTATACATAACTCAGCTTTTTTAACGGGACTTAGAAATTATTTCTGACTCATATCACTTTGGCAGCTTTCTGAGTTCTAGAGATTTCGTTTCTCTAAAGCTTTGGCAAGGAAAAGCTGTATTAAGTACAAGTTTTGGGCCTGTGGGCCAGGTCTTGGCCTGAGAGCCACCAAGGCCTGCAGTGATGAAAGGACTTTTGGCATCATTACAATTACTGTTACTGTGCTTAGCTTCCCGGCACCGTGTGGCCTAGTGGAATGTAGTCCTGCAGTCTGCCATACAATACTCTATACAATAAATTAATCTAGCCTGGTGCCTAAAGAGGCACGCAGCAAGTTGAGTGCAGAGATGCCCTTGGCACCAAGAATGGATGTCAAGAAGAAGGCAGGGTAGGAGGGTAGTAAGGGGGACCATGAGAGGCTTAAAACTGCTCATGTAAATGGTTAGCTCTTCTGTGTGAGAAGTCAGAGATCCAAGTAATTGTCTGAAGAGAGAGACTCAAATTAATCGAAGAAGGCTCCCTACCCACTACAGTACAAGCAAGGTTTCTCAAACCACTGTAATTACAGGGCCTGCCTAGCATTTTTAGAAAGAATTCCCAGGTGGTATTATGCTGTGTTGTCAAACAGGTTTCATTTGCAACCACAAATAGAGGATGTTAATGTTTAAATTATTGATTGTTAATTTTCAATTTTCCTTCACTTTGTCTGATCACTTGTTTCATTGCAAGGAAGCATGTATGCTCCATAAATTTTTGCAGTCACTTTGTAAACCTGAGGTTCATGTCCTACAACTCAAAGAAAGAACAGTGTTTTGGGATGCTGAGGTGAAAGTGCGCAGGTGTCTTAACCCTGCTTCTGCCAAGCCTTAGTCTCCGGGTTTTGATAATCAGACATACACTCCAATTCTTTCTTATCTGGGTAAGTGCTCAGATCATTCCTAAAGTAATTGTCTGTGTATGGACTGTAAAAGAGCTTCACCAACAGCAGGTGAGCTGGTTCTTCTCCAGAAGTACTGATGATGAACGGATCCCCTTCCTCCCATCCTCTTCCCATCCCTGGAAACAAAGACAGACATGGCAATTTGTATCCTTCAGGTGAGCACTCCATTGATTTCAATAAACTTGTTATTGCACTTTCTTGCTTGTATCTTAAGAAATCCTAGGGCATTGAGCCCTGTAGGGTACACACATGCCAAGTCCCAGTGGGCCTACATGTTTCTTGAGTGTCAGATCTAGGAAGTCCTGCAGGTACCCAGCTGCAGCAATGTACTTGTGTGGGGACTTCTGTGGCAGCCATTTAGGAGCCTACAGACCAGGCTGCTCCAGGCTTTGACAGCTGCTGATCAGTAATTTTTTAGGATCTTCACTTTGGGAGCTAAGCAAGTAGGTAGAGACCTAAGTCCTTGTGCACCTCAATACCAAGGTTCAGTCGCTATGTTCACTAGGCCATTCCAGTCATTAGGTTATTCTGAAGAAAAAACATCATGAGCAAAAGCCTTGGAAAGAAAAAAAGCATCACAGAAATTATTTTGTCTGAAATTTCAGTCCTACAAGTCTTTTAAAAAAAAGAAAATAAAAGGAAAACACTAGAAAACTTTGGCAAAGTCAAAGCAAACCTTCATCAGCAGGTGAGAGACTGTACAGTAGTATTATATACATACATTTGTATAATATAAAATGCATTGCTATTCATCCATTCCAGCTTCAGAACACAGTCTTACTCTGCAACAAGCTGTACTTTGCCTTCATGCTTTTGTGCAAGCACAACCTCCATTGCTCTATCTGCAAGTTAAGAAGAGCAGAAGTGGCCTTGGAGCAGCATGCTTAGCTGCAGAGTACTGAACTGCAGTGGAAAAATATCACAGCATGTGAATCTGATATGAATCACCAGCAAACCACAACCTCTCACTGCTCGTGGTAAGCTCTTCTGGTTGTATAAACATAGCTATAGTGATTTACCTCGGCCGAGGACTGACAGGATGGAGAACCAGAAAGCAAAACTTTCATGGCCGTCCCAAAGCTGCCTTACCCGTGAGTAAGGACTGTCCTGCCCACGTGGTGACTGAGGGTGTAAGAGCCTTCTTGTCTGCCGACTGCTTGTTCCAAGGGTGTTGGAGCAGAACATCCACAGTTCCAGCAGGTCAGGTCCCTACACAGCTGGCAGCAGCACCTTCTCACTCCTCTCACTGCCCCACAAATAGAAGATACCACTTTAGGAACCACTGAGTTGGATGATTATACTAGTCTCTAAAATGTACTAACTTTACGAATAAATTTAAATTAAATCTATATCTAAAGTTTCAGGGACTAAAGAAAGCAGTGGAGCCCCATGTCCCTGTGTGCACTAAGTGCATGAGTATGTCCATCAAGTAAATCCTACATCCCAGTCACTAGATCATTCAGAAGGAAATAGCCATGGTAAATTAAAATCTACCTTTTTAAATTTACTGAGGAATATGACATATTTGTCTTTCTTTTATTCATGACTTATCAGTGAGCAGAACATTTTTAGAGTAATTTTAATTATTTGGACTTGTACAGCACACAGCTGAATGGGAACTTATTTCAGCTCATGGACTGCTTCTGAACTATTTGCTTTGGCTTTGGCTTCAATACTTCATTATTCTTTTTTTTTTTCCTCTTTTTGATTTTTTTTTCTGTGGAGGTAGGTGATTGAAGAAGCATAATTTCACTGCTGTTGCTTCCTTTGAATGACTTAGGAAGGGAAGAAATGAACCCCCAGCGACTGCAGGCTGACTGTGCCAGAGTCAGATCCACCATCCTTCACAAATATTTCACTTCATCTTCCAAACTGATGACAATGCTTGGGGAAAGCCAAGAACTTGACAGGGGAGCATAGTGGTCTCCAGAAAAATGTGGTTCTCTAATTTTCTGAATAGAGGTAGGAGGGCAAATAGCCGTTAGGTCTAAAAGATACTTGGGTGAGGGGATGCAGAATGGAAAAACAGAAAGAAAAGAACCCCCAATCATGCACACTCATACTGATCTGTATGACTGAACATTTGCCACTTCCATAGGATGCCAGGCTAAAAAAACCCTACTCTCAGATTTGCTGAGATGACTCAAAGGACTGGGAAAAGTGAATGCAAGTTCTGTGTTTGAGCAAAAGTTCCTGATGACTTCTGAATATGTTTGCTCAGTGTTAGTCTGATGACAGCCTGATCTTGAAAGAGAATGGGTAAGACTCTGTGATGACTATCAGATCCTTGATGGAGAGAAGCTTAAAAAAAACATGGTGTGTGCTCTAGCTCTTGCTTATTCATTGCTAATATACTGTTTGGCTGCAAAGCAGTCATGTCCTGGTCACCCTCATGTTGTTGGGATTACATGAATAAAGGAATGTTACCCTGACTTGCCTGCTCAGCTTTCAGCAGATACTCTCTGCAAATATTAGATTACCAGAACAGAGCCCTTTTAATGCAATAGGTACTGATTGAACATCCTGTACACAAATAGCTTGAAAGAGCTTTTGGAGCATTTCCAGGATGTCATGTATTCCCTCAGCAGAGACTGTTCAGATCTGCCCCGTCCTGCATTAGCACACATTACACACAGCAAAATAACATAATTCCACAAGTAGCACAACATACATATGCTTTTTGTATCTCCTCTTAACAATAAACTCCACAATGGTCACTGTGCACCTCACCATATTGCATGACCATTAAATTCATTCCTTACTATGCCCTGTAAATGTTTATCGAGACCAAATATGACATGATGACTGACATTAGTGATACTGAGAAGAGGAAAGTGTTTAAGGACATAGGATTTATGACTCTGACAGACACATTGGCATGAGTCTTTCACAGCAGGCAAAGACTGTACTGCTCTACCTGCCTGCTCCTGTCCTGTCCCCGAGATCAGCATCCTCAGGACCAACAGCAGAATGGAGCATTGCCTGGCACTACTGAGACTCCAGCTGTGATTCAAATGTATGGCAGGCTCTGCTGAAACCAAAACCAGCTCATGGAGAGATCTTAGTTGGTGCTAAGATCCTGCACTGTGGAGGTGCAAGACGTGCGTTTTGTTCTTCTGACTTTCATGCAGAGCAAAAGTACCCAATGGGGGCAGCAACGTAAAGATGTCTTTGGCCACCCTCACTGTATACCTACTCTCCCTGGGAAACACACCAGCCTCAAACTACAAAGTGGTGGGTCTGAGTTGCTATACATTCAAAAGGGCTGAGGTGTCTGAGGAGGACTTATCAGAGGTCAGATGGCTCCAGTAATCATTAATGGCTTTTGCAGTACAAATTGTTCACCTCCCATAGACCTATTTCAACGTCTTTTCCCTTCTACTGCTCATATTAAGCATCTAATTATCTGAAGCTGGTTAGGATCATAATTTATTTATCTTTCCTTCGCAACAAAGATATATACTTAAATCATAAGCAGAGTAAGATTTCACTTAACAACTGCGGTTAAACAACAATTTTCAAGTTAGGGAATTATTATTCATTCTTTACCCAATGAAATTGGTAAAATGGTCTGTGAAATGTACCCTTTGCTGTGCTCCAAAATAAGAAATATCTCAAAATAAATATCAAAGTCCAAGATCTGGAACAAATTAGGTGATTCATGCTAAATGGCCAATCTTGCTAGTTATTGGAAAAAAACAGATTGTTATTTTCAGAAAAAAGTATCATAAATGCTATCCTGATGGAAGACAAAGTTCGGAAAGAACAGTATATACCGTAGTAGCTTATGAAAGATGCTTGTTGTAAGTCAGGATAGTTTTTCATTGTAAAGCTGCAGACATATAGCTGCTTTCCCGTGAGAAACAAAGGTTTAGGCTGTGTTCATTTCCCAAAGCGTGTCCAACTCATGTGACAGAATCACTCACTTCAGTCTCAGTGTGGTACCATCAGGTGTCTGGGGAAGGTCAGAATGGAGGTTAAGCGTAATTCCTAATGAGATCCCCATGTTTCTTCCTCCCTCCCTCTCTCCTCTGCTCCATTCCATGAATTCATTTTGAGAGGATCTGTTCTGTACACCAAGTGCCCTGAGATAGCAATGAATAACAAATGGCATCCCTACAAGTTCTGTATAAACATGAAGCATCTCTAAAAGCTGCAAACTTGGGTGCATATTATGACAGTTCATGTCTGGCAAAAAAATAGGGAAAATGCTTACCAAAAGACAGGCAAGAAAAAGAGGAACAGATAAATACCTTCTCTAAGTGTGTAGCACTTCAGAACTGAGACTTGCTTTCCTCTTCAAGTTGCACCTAAGTATAAGGCAAGTTGTTTTTCTTTTCTAGAAAATTGCCCTAAAAGCATATTTTGACTTATATCTGGGTGAGTATGATAGCTGATCTTTTCTCCTTCAACCAAAGTGCCTGAAAGCTAGAACAGACACTCAAACTTGATGTTTCCAAAACCAGAAATGGTTGAGTCTTCCAGCTGATATGTTGAAAAAAGTTTACTCAGCTGTGAAATGTCAATTAACGAAACACTGATTGCTTTATTCTGGCAATTTTATTTACACTAACCTCACAAACATGGGCAAATGTTTCATCCTGAGAGGAAATAAGCAAGCTGAATTTATTCCCTGATAGACTTCTGCCATTCCCCTGTTCTACAGAAAAATGAGAGCTTGTCTGCACATGGAGTTATTCCAGCGCAATCATTTAACAACTCCAAGTAACTCAGTCCGGAGTGATAGTACACGTGGACGCTGTGAGACTGGAATGTGGGTGTCAGTCTCTGCACCAACTTCACTGACTTTCATGACCGATTCCATCAGAAATAAAAAAGAAATAATCACATTGCCACATGACTTGCTCCATTTTACCACTCTCCCACTTTAAATTTACAGCTTCTCTTATTCCAGATGCATTTATTTACATGTGCAGACAAGCCCCAGACTGCGAGGAATGGCTCCAGTTTCGCTCATGGAAGTGGTCCTTCCCAGGAATTCTTGCTGGGTGTTAATGTCACTGAAATCCAGAGGCCAAATTCTTGGCTCCACAGTTACCCTTTCTGCAGCAGCCTGGCGTTGCAAAGAGGCCGTAAAGCTGATCCAAGAAGCCAGCTGAACCTTTTCTCTGGCGCAGAGAGAAGCATCGTCAAGAGCAGGGTATTTCCACTGGAAAAATGAGCCTCATTTTGTTCAAGAAATGAATGTGCTGTAATGAAATTTTACAACTCTCATAATAAGCCCATTATCAAGATTGTGACAAAACATGAAAAAGCTTTAAACTTCTAGTAGTTTCATGCTAACCCAGAAAGATTGTAGCCAGCTGTAATTCTGCTTTGTGAAGATTGGTTGGTGTTAGATACAGGTTTGTTTAAACATTATATTTTACAGCCATACATTTGGCTTTTTAGCTGGAATTTGAACTTAGACTTCATTGCTAATCCATGGTCAGTGATTGAACTGGTATTTCACAAGTTCATCTGTGGACTTTTATATTCTGAAAATGTCTATTTTAAACGGACAATCTGATATCATTATCCCATTACCAAGTATCCATGTCTTACCTGAATACAGCTGCTAAATAATAGTAACTCTGCCTATTTTGCTTTTGCTCCTCTTTAGAGCAGGAAGTCCGATAGTGCTTTATTAAAGCAATCAATGTGATTTACTGTCATTCCTCTCCCTAGCTGGGAAGCTGTGGCACAGAATACCAAACCAGCAAGGGTAACCCAGCAGGTCAAAGCTGGAGATGTCAATACCAGGTGTCAAAGCTGGAGACCTGATTTTTAGTTCAGTGAGGTTGCAATACGGTCACATTAGGCACGTAAATATTTTTAATACATTTGATGCTACCTGAGAAGTGGATGTGTCAGATTTTCTATCTCATCCTCCTATCATCCAAGAGATAGTTCAAATTCACACTGATGTTTGTCCATTGAGATAAGCACCACTGTTACTGGCACAGTTTTTGTTCTCCTCAGTTCTCTTGGTCAGCCTGTGCTGCCATTCCTGCCTGTTAGGACAGCCTCTCTGGTTATTCTTCTGTGTGTCTGCTCTGTCTCTGTCTCTCCATGGCCTCCTTCTCTCACAAACATTTGTCGTGCTGAGATGGACAAGTGAAAATCCATTTACTCCCTCAGTCTCTCAATAGGAACGGTGGAGTGCCACTGCTGAGACCTGTGGCTCGATCTAAAGGCCCAGGACAGACAGGACACAGGTCTGACTGAGGGACACCCAGGTGATGCATCCTGAGCCTGCCCAGAGATGCCATCTGAGGCACCCCACCAAGTCATTGGGAAGCAGAGCCCATGAAGAGCTTCATGTTTCACTGGACTTTCCCGGCATTTCTTTAGTTATGTGATGACTGGAGTCACTGCATTGCTTACATGTAGCTTGTCTACCCAGGTTGGACAGTATTTGACAAGAGCAAGCTCTGCAACTTAACGCTACTAACTGGTGGTTAAAATGCATGATCTTGCTCTCCGTCATCCTTCTCCTACCTAACTTCTGCCAGAGAGCTTTCTTGGGAAAATTATGTTCACAGCTAGGTTTAGAGAACAGACAGCTGGTGCAGGGCAAGAATATGTTAGCTTATAACCACATCTTTTCCAATGAAGCTTCATCTAAAATAGCTTCATTTTTCAGGCAGTTACTGAGCGATTTGAGGGGGTGATGGAATAACACGCTAGAAGGAATTAAGCTGCAAACAAACGGAGGGGCTGGGCACTAAGTGGAAATATTCTAAATGTGAAGAGACCAGCTCCAAATGCAGGCTTGGGTTACAGAAATAGAGTATTTTCTGCTAGGGATGCATTTTCAGTCCCACTCCCAGATCAGTACGTGTCACGACACTGAATACGTTTGTACATGGTGATCTGCAGTATAACTTACTCATTTGCTGGCAAAACACATGGTACACCAGATATGATCCAAAGTCCCTTGAAGTCAAGGGCCCTTTCCATTGACTTCAAAGGGCTCTGGATCCACGCTGCAGGGATGGCGAGCCAAGCTCACCAGTGGAACAAATGATGACAACTCCATGGAAGCCAATGTAACTCTGCTTGTGCCAACAGTGAATCTGGCCTATAAACTTTGTTCTGCAGCAATCAGAGGCTGCATAATTCATTCAGTGGTTTGGAAGGTAAGTAAATTTTCATGGCCATCAGCATATCAGCCATGTTATGTACCCAATTACATTTTGACTATATAAAATAGTTCTTTTCCATAATAATTTATTTAAATGGTGCCTCTTTGTTGTTGTTGTTGTTGAAGCAGTCATGGTTTGCTCACTCTCCTTATCTAAAATGCTGCTTCATCTTTGAAGCCTTCCTTTTCACGCAGTGGCAATGTAATAAAATTGATTGTATGATTATGAGTCTGGTTTTCATTTACTGGACTGTTGATAGAGGAGAAATGAAATCACATGACTTGTAAAAAAGCAGAGCGGAAATAACTCTGGACATTACTATATCTAGTAAATGTAGCAGTAATTCTGAGCTGGCTCAATACTGGCCATTTTCAATTTAGGCATTTGAATTCAGAGGAGACCTTCAAAGCGTTGCATTTTGTCTTCTCTTTACTAGGTCTTGGTGATAAATCCTTTGCTCCGTGATACATGCAAGAAAGTCATGTAGACTGTAATGGCAACATTTATGATCGCAAGACCACACAGACAAAAATAATAAATAGGAGAGCATTATGGAGGAGGTCCTGATATTTATTCCCCTTTCTGTTGTTTTATTTAAGTCCATAGGCTGATTACTAGTTTTATTGGATTTGTTCATCTCAGCAACCTGAAAAATGACCATCATCTGTGTATTGTGGCAACTGAAACACTCCACAGATTTCCATCCCTTTTTGGCCAGCTGAATGGATAGCCTTAATCCAGATAACAGATGTCAAGTGGGGTATAGCTTTTTATGAACATATAAAACATATATGAAAAAAAATATACATTACATGTTGGCAAAGGGAGACAGTGAATGGAATCAGGGCCCCAAGAGCACATACAAGCCTTATGTTAATATCAGTCTGGGCAGGAGGAATTTTGTGGTAGTGCAGAAAAATAGCACTTACAGGGAAGCAAAGGGATATTGCACCACGTCATTCTTGTTTGTTCATTTGTCCTTATAAGCACCACCAGTGACCAACGAGGAGGAAAAACCCTATTAAAAATGCTTATTGCACCTGCCTCCTTCTTCAGTTTGGAGATTTCTTCCCCTTCGGGCAGACGACAGCTCCATAAATAGTTAATCTGGCATTTGGCACATCTAAGGGATCTGTGGTGGAGGAAGGAACAAGTTAGTGATGGGTGGAAATCTCTGGTAATGCCAATAAAAAGGTAGCCCAATTACTTTTCGTAAACATGATCATCAGTAAGCTGGTAACAATTTAGCAGCCGTATAAGGAGCTACGCTAGAGTGATTAGGTTTAATTAATACACAGTCATTTTTCAGAAAGAAATGATTCAGCCTGGTGATTTCTTATTCATGTCTTCACGAAGGGGAAGGTGGATGCTCCAGTGTGGCTTTGCATCATTTCCTCTGCTTCCCGTTGTTTGCGCAGGAGCGAGGCCTCGATTGTGTCCTGGGTATTGTACTGCCTGGAACTGAGCTCACTAGAACACCAGAATGACAAATGCTTATCCTTCAAAAGTGACAATGCTTTCAGCCTATTAAGAGTCTTCACAATTGCATTTGTAGCAATAAGGGTCTCTCTTGGAAAGGTTTTAGATCTGGGAGATTCATAATTCAGGGTAAAATCCGTCTCACATTTCACCTATGTGGTAAACCATTCTGTCAACATTTCTGTCACCCATGAGGTAAGCACCTACATGGATAAGCTACCATGAGGCAGATTTTGTTTGATGGTCACTTCTTCAGGAGTGCAAAGCACAGGAACAAATGGGTGGGGATGGTTCGGACATTGTACTAAATGTCAAATGTAAGTTAGAACATGCTACTGAAGGTGGACACCTATGTCTCCCTAAATATAGGTTGGGATAGGAGTAGTGACATAATCCTGCCTGCAGTCTTCTGCTGGCTGACATCACATGGGTGACATAAGCCCTACAAGCACATTTTGGTCTGCGTGACCTGGTGGCTAGGTGCACATGTGGGGTCTTGCTACTGGCCCCTCCGTTTCACAATCCAACGATGGCATTAAACAGCCAGCTCGAGCCTTCACCTCTTAAACCACAATCAGTTCTCCGCTAGTCTTGTTATTTTGCTCCAAGGGCAAGCATTACATCATACTGGCTTTGACAACAGCAGTAATCAGTTTTTGGGCTGAATGCAGCTCTCACAAGCCTTTCTAACAGCAGTTTGATGAGGCTGGTGAAGTCTCATCTGCTTCAGAAAAGCCCCCCAAGCACAAAGCAGCGTTGGGAAATATTTTTCGTGCCTGTGACGAGTCGGTTGGAATTTCTAATCTGCAGCTTCCCCACAGCTGCAGGCACCCCTCCAAAATGGGTCTGTCTTGAGGTATTTATAACGTGTCTGTCACCAGGGTAGCCAAGCACCACATGGAAACGCGGCACCCAGGTTTGCAGCTGATGCAGCTCGTCATCGTTTTGTCTCTCTCCCAGGTTCCCCACCCTGGCATGCTTCCCACGGCATTCACTCCGAAAGAGCTTGTTACAAACGTTCGCTCCTCCGAAAGCTCCCTCATGGCAATGGTGGGCAAGCCTGGCACCTGCTTCCCTGCAGTGCAGCATCCCCTCCACAGAGAAATGGCTTTTAGACAGGGCTTTAATTTTCCTTTTCAAGAGTTTGGGCCAGCATGCAACAGGCTTTGAATGCTACAGTGAACAGCCACATTTAGCTGAATAGTATTTATACTAGCTCTTCAGACTTTTTCTGAATTAACTTTCAGTGTCTACATCTACTGAACTTTCCAGGTGAATATTTTGCAAGGATCACAAGCCAATGTAGAGCATTGCACTTGGTCCTACAAAGCCATGAACTGTTTTCCCCTCTAATCTCCTTTCTGAGCCATTCTGAAGGTACTTCAACCTGAACTATCTAATAGCCTGATCAGTCATTTCCTTTTCATTCTGTCTGCAGTTTTCATCCCTTCTTTGTGTTCTGACCAATATTTACTTGTAGGAGAGTAATCTTATCTGAAGGATGAAGTTTCTGCTCTTCCAAGTAAATGCAGCTTGGACTGCTAGTAAATTATCTGTAAAGTAGCTGATAAAGGAAAATCACTCCCCAGCAGTTCTGGTCTGATCCAGATCTGAAGCCAAGGTAAAGACCTGGGACTCCAGAAAGCAGCCAAGGAATTCAAACATTTGTGCTGTCTAACTGGAATATATGTCTGAAACATTTCCGAGGCAAACTCACCCAGTGCTTCCCAAACAAACTCCACCACTGGGTTTCGTACATGCTTGCATGTCTGCAGTTTGACAGTTTTGCAAAATAAGTTTGGGAAAAAACACTCTAAGTGGCATTTAGGTTACAAACGGCTGAGAATTCAGGTAACAGGCTTTCCTGAGCAGTGAGGCAGCCCTGTGCCCACCCAACCAGTCACTCAGCCCGCCTAGTAGGGCTCAAGTACAGGGACTTGCCGAGCTTCAGGGCCTGGGTAAGGCTTTTGTGTAAACCCTCTGAACAGGACAGAGTTTTTACCCACTTTGAATAGTTTGCTCCGCTTTGGTGGATGTTCACTGGGCAAATTCTCTTAGAGGCATACAATGCAAAGGATGGAAATCTTAGACAGAAATTGTTAACACTCCCTTTCTTGTTTCCTACCTCAGATTTCAAACCTGGAGAAAACAGATCTGCAGTGGGCTAGCAGCAGCTCCCCTAGTGCTCCCTGCTAGCTCTGCCTTTTGCTCATTTGCTGAACCCTGTAGCTACAGAAGGTTACAGACACAGAGCAGATTCTGCCATTGATTTCCCATGTTTTCCCTAGAGAGCAGCCTCATTGACTTCCAAGGTATTACCCACAAAGCAAACAACTGTTTCCACTCATCTGGCTCTCGATAGCCATGTTACGTGCTTGCTTTGCCCACACACTGCTCCACAGAGACTATCACAAACCATGGAAAATTCCAAAATTTGCCCTTGGAATTCCTGCGTGTTTTGAACGGGTGAAGGGCCTGGGTCTGCATCCAGATTAAGTTTAGATTTGGTTTGTGGCTCAAAGCTGACCCTGGACTAGAGTTCATACTCATAATTGAGGAGTGGAAAACTCATGGATTCATCTGATGAGGATTCTTACCAAAACAGCTGCTATCGTTGGATTTGGGGCACACATGAAGCAGAGCAGGACATAAAGTATCCCCTCAGCATCCACTGATTTCCATGGTATGACCAGAAGATTCAAACCCTAAAACCAGACTATGTGAACCTTATGATTTTCAGATTCTTATGCTGAACAGTATCCACTGAAGCAGGTTTGCTTGTGGGGATCGAAGTCCTGGATATTCGAAAGATAGTGTGACTTCTAACATCATAGGACTGGGCTTTGTCCTAATCTAGCTGGGGGGGACTGTACCTCCACTGCTGTGGCTGTGGAGGTGAGTATACTTGCTGCACTGGCCAGGGCACAGGGATTGGGCTAAGGGAGGGCTAAGGAATATGTGCCGGCTGGCAGGTTCGTACCATAAATATGCATTGCTGCTTACTCTTTGAACTTGATTCTGCGGTATCAGGGCTTAATAGAAGAAGGTTATCATCAGAGTTTTTTATTAATTTCTGGGAGACCTCCTTCCCCAACATCTTACAACACTACGTCTGACAACTCGCTCAAAAAGAAGGTGGGGTCTTCGAAACTGCGGAGGGTAACATCTCTCTTAGCTTATAGAAGAAACACACTTTTTGGCAGGAACAACACAACCTGTCCAGACCAGAAGAGTCAAATGAAATATGCATCAGGTCCTCCTAGCTGATGTGCTCCTGTACCGTTAGAAACAAATGTGTTTGCTCTTTTATCAGTGCAGCACACAGCACCAGTTTTCCATTCATTCCATTGCTGATCCAAAAGGGAAAGAAGCCAAACCTTTCACTTTTCCACTGTTGTTAAAGCACAAGCATTTTATTTGGAGACTCTGAGAACATAATTATTTAAAGTCTTAAATGAGATTTCTGTGCTGCCAAAGATACCCATTCAGAAACCGCAAATCAGGCCACTAGAGATCTTAAGACTGGCATAAACATCATGAGACCTTAAAAACCAAGAAAATATGGATTATTTCCTTCTTTTTTTCTTTCTGTTTATCTCTTCCCTCTTTCTTTTTCTCTTCCTCTCTTTCCCTCTCTCCTTCTCCCCCACTTCTATTTCTCTCCTGCTCTCCACCTCTCTTCCTCCAGGAGTAATATTTTAAAGCTTTTCTCTGGACCATTAGAAGTAGGGAAACTTGTTTTTCATTGGAAGCTGAGACTCAGCTGTAACCACCTGACTCTAGGACATGAAGTTTTCAGAAAAACTCAAATATTGGGAGACTTCTAGTGCCGTTATAAGAACCTGCCACATTGACCTGCCGTAGGAGCTCCACATAACCGAGACAACTAGCAAAGTTTCTACTGGTATAGAAGCTCGGCTGCATGCTGTTTATTTCCCTTCTTTTTCGTTCATATCTGGTGACAGCAATTTCATGGCTACTTTTATTACTGTTTATTGTCTATATTAGAGTAACACCTATGGCCCCTGGCCAAACTCAGGGTACTCATACACTCTATGAGAAGCAGCCTTAACCTCAGAAGCTACAGCCTTAAAGGATAAGATGAACAAAGGGAGGAAGAAATGAGAGATTATCTCTCCCTCCCCCCTTCACGGACAGACACTGTGCGGCGTGGCGAGATGGAGTGACTTTCCCACGCTATCTCAGGAAGTCCATGGCAGAGCTCAAAACTGAACCTAGACTCTGATTTCCAGGAGACTGCCTTATTTGCAAAGCCTTCCTTTCCACCAAAAGCTAAAGAAATGAGAGCAGTAACACTCAGGCAGCAACCTGAGGCAAGCCACTACCAGATGAACTGTCATCAGGTTCCGCTTTGCCTCCCCCACCAGCCGCCACTGCCTGTGCAGGAGAGGCACCCAGGGTGGTTGGAGTCCCTCTTGGGGCAAGGGGGGGTCCCTGCTTGGGTGTCCCCAGGTGCCGAAGAGCATGTTTCTGCAGCACAGACCCTGGCAGGTGACCTGTGACCTGAGGGTGACTTCAGGACTTGTCCTGACACACAGCATGGGGAGGCAGCACCGGTGCTGATGCACAGTGTGAACTGCAGTGCTTGGTCACCCCCATCCTCCCAAGGGCTCCCGGCACCGTCCGAGGCGATGCCCGGCTGCTGGCTCTCAAGTGGCTCATTTTGGCCCAAAAGGAAAGGAAAACATGAACAGTTTCACTTACTGTAGCATGACAAGAGTAAAGGAACAAAGTACACTATTCTTGAAAGTCAACACATTACGGAGAAATATCTCAGAGCTGGCAGGAATATTACTTTGATAAAAAAAATTGGTTTGCTGGTAAACTTCCTCTATTTTAAGGAATCAGACTGACCTTATCAGAACACAGGCTGGGAGTGCTGAATTACCTTCCACATACGTGGAAAACTATCTAATGTAAATAAATTTTATGACTCCCAACTATATATTATTAGGTAATAAACTTAATGACTTTATGAAGGTTATTAAGAGAATCCATATAAACTGTATCAGCATCCAGGAGTAGCTGTTGCATGTTTTAATTTAACGGAGTCTCTGGAAAACATAAACAGGGAAGTAGCCTACCAGTTTTCTGTAGAAGGTGATTTAAGGTTGTATCAACAGACAGTAAGCAGTGCTGTTGGGTTCAGAGGTCTTGTCTCCAGTGCATTGAAAATTATGTATTGCTGGAGCTTAAGATCAAAAGGAGATTACAGAACTTAAAAGTCTTTCTGGGGGGAGGTAAAAGGATGGGTAAGCACAAGCAAGCGACATGTTTGCTTTTGCAAAGGAAGGAGGTGGGATGCGCCTCTCCAGGAGCAGGGAAGAGCCAAGCCTCAGGAAGGGGCTAGAATCAGGTTTTCTGGTTTTTCTTTTCTCTGAAGTGGATTTGATTTAAGTAAGTCATTGGCTCTGAAGATTGTGCCTGCTACTGAACATGACCCTCACTGCCCTGGCAGGACTGAAGTCAGAGTGGCTGACATAAACAAGCCCAGCTGGCTGGAGGGATGTGGGCAATGCAGAAAGTGCGTTGAACTGCAGCTGGCAGTGCCTGGGGACCTGGGGAGACCTGGGGAATGCCTCCCCCAGCACAGGGAGGGCTGGGGGGCCAGAGCATGGGACAGGGGTTCAGAGAGCGTGTGGATCTCTCTGGGTCAGAGAGGTCGGTTGTTTGCTAACTCTGGCAGCAACGGAGCTGTACTGAAAAATATTCCTATTCCAGGTCCATCTCATGGGCCAAAGTGTGGTCCCTGTTGCCCTGCACCCAGACACCGACCTGCCCCTGCCACGGCAGCTCCAGGGGCTGGGCTGTCCCCGTCAACACGGCAGCTATGGCTGGGCCTTGGCAGCCGCACGGCTTCGCCCACTCCTCCTCTCCTCGCCACCATCCCAGGCACAAGCTACTGCTGTCACCGGTCACAGGGCTCTGTGTCTTGAAAGAAGAGAGAAGGTTTGCTGTTTACTTTGGAAGGCATTTACAACCCCTTTTGTTATTGCAGATCACACACAAAGGACAATCTTTGTCAGTTTTTCTCTGATCCCTACTCAGATATTTTTCCAGGGCTGATACTAATCTTGCTGGCTGCAAATGCAGGTACCCTTTCCTTCCTGCTCTGCTCTCTCCTTTCCCATGGTTACCCAAGTAAAATAAATTATTTACAACAGACTTTGTCTTTGCAGCATTGTTCAATTTAGTAAGAAGGCTCCTGTTTAAAGGCCAGGTCATGCTGCGTTGTGGACATACTCCCTGGACTTTGATAGGAGCTACAATAATGTCATCTGTTTTTACTGTGGGCAGTAAAATGGGCAGATACTTTAAAAGCCAGTTTTGATTCTCCTAGAAAGGCTCTGCAGGAGCGGGCATGGGCCAGCTGATGGAGGGCAACACATCTTGCATGCACACATGAAGAAAAAGGTCTCTGATCCAGAGCACCCTGAGCCTTGTCTGAAATGCACACAGCTCATGGGTGAGCAACCCACTGGCTGCACCAGGCGGTGGTTCAGCCCCATATACAGGGCTGTAAATGCACAGGCTGCTTTTGTTGGCTTTTTTTCCTCTGCTGAAGGTGGCACTGCTCAGCTGGGCTGGCCTGGCAGGAATCGCCTCAAGGACCTGGTGCAGATCACACACCATCCCAGGCTGATCTCTGTGAGCACCATCTCTGTGTTGCTTCATGGGTTTCAAAGACTGGAATGGCCCAGGAAAAAAGTGAAAAACAATTGCTGCATCTGCAGCAATTTCATGATGTTTCCTAGACCTCCAGTATCACAGAGGCTTTGTCATTGTAGTTCCCCATTCAAGAGAAGGGTTCTTACACCCCATAAGCTCACCCTTTCCCTTTCTGTCCTCACAGAGCACTGACATTTCCCAGAGGAGCATTAGGCCAACAAAAAATGCCAGATTGCTGTCTTTTCTTTAACATTTACATATTATTCAACAGATCTTTGAGGTGTCCCAATGATGTATAAGCATTGTTGTTCTTTAGATCTGACGGGCAGGTTTAACCAAGGGAAAAGCACAATTTCTGACCCAATGCCAAAGTGGAGGGTGAAAGTGGTTCTGGTTGGCCAAGGGCAGCGGTTAGAAGAGTTTGCAGCTCTACTGCAGCCACTTGGGGTTCAGTCTACAGAACTGCAGCAGATTCATTTAGCCTGCAGCTTCAGGGAGGTCCCGGGTCCTCCATGTCTGTTAAGTAATGCTCGATGGTACCAATAAACAGCACTGTTGGTCAACACCCATTGTCTAGGAACGGCCATTCTTTTCTGACATGGCCATTTGCACTCCCTTGGATTCCTCACTTATCATGTAGACCACAGCAAAACCAGAAAGCCGTTGGCCTATGGGAACACTAACTGCACGAGAAAGCTGTGGCAGCTCTGCTTTGCAATACCGGCTGCCACAGACATGCCACGGGACTGAGCCCAGCATTTCTGAAAACCTGCCTCAAGCTTTGAGGTGGAGAATGACTTTGCTGCTGCCAATAACTTCCACCCATAAATTTAATATTCTTCTGTTCAGGAGAAAAGGTTGCTTTGAAAGCTGGTCCTGGACCATGAAATCATCTGCCCACAGAAACTGTGGGTAATCTCAGCCCTTGTCACCCTCTAATACACATACACAGAGGAATGAGAATAATAATAATAAAAAAGTGCATCCTAAAAACCCTGAAAGCAATAAATCAAACACAACATTGTACAAGTAATTTTTCCTCTGGGAAAGGAAAACCAAACCACACGCACCATATGCTAATCATGTGATATAATGTACTACTGGAATCATGTACAGCTCCTGGGAAGACAAAAACAGTATAATAAAAAAAACCCCAAACTATGGACAGTAGAACAGCCTGAACAGCACTGTTCACTAAATTCACAGAGCCATTTCCATTAAGCTGAAGTAGAGGATGGGTGAGATGCACAGAGAGGCATTTCTGGTGATTTTTTTACCTCCAGAGTGGAATCAAACCTTTGGTCAATAGGAAAAGCTAATTAAGAGGGCTGCGGAGGGCACGGATGAGAAGCAAGTCTCTCTCTCTCACACACACACACAGAAAAACACGTGGTCTTTGAAGCAGAAGTTAAAATAAAAAATCCCACAGGGCTCATGCCCGCCCTGAGGCTCGGTGTAGCGTGGGCACCAGCAGGACGGAGGGCTCAGGGATGATCGCTTCCTGCTCCACCAAGGCAACAGGATGAGGGTCCCAGCACGGCCCCCTGCATGCCCCGCGCTCGAATAATGTCACTGCTGCAGCCACTGAGCCCTCCCATTTCCTCCAGCGAATAAACACCTCTGCTTCCTCTTGATTCTCCCAACAGATATTTGGCGACCGAGCTTCTCAATTTCCTCATGAGGGATAAAGAAAAGTCTAGGTTTTTCCCAGTTGCGCAAATCCCCCCAATTATAACCTTGGCGTGCATCAAGAAATGATTTCCTCTTTCATCAGTGAAACCTTTGCACAAGCCTCCCCCGGCTCCTGAGCTGGCAGGAAAGACACTGTTGGATTTACCTTGGCTCAAGAGAGGGCACAGCATGCTATGGGCCAGTGCAGCCTCATCAGTGATTAAATGTAAGCAGCGGGAGGACATTTCTCGGCATTTATGCCATTCACACTCTTGATGGCTCAATGCCAATTTGTTGTGGCCCACCTTCACTCACCTCTGCTCCCTTCTCCAAAAGAGTTGGACAGCAGAGACATTGCCAAGACCTTTGCCGTACCAAACCTAGAGCGCTATGCCAGTAAAGCAGCTTGAAGGACAAGTGTGATTATTTTTTTCAGAAGGTAGGCAAGGTAATGGTGGCAATCTGCTAGTAGAAATCACTATAACTCATCAGCACATCTCTTCCCTTCAGCTTAACAGGTCGTGCAGTCCTTGTGCAAGGAAATAGTTCATCGTCTCATTTCCCCCTCTTTCCAGGCAGTGGCGGGTATGTCAGCCCTCTAACCACTACTCTGTTTTCAGCGTGTTCATCTCTGGTATAGGACTCAGCCTTCAGGGATGTGACACTGCTATGACAACGGTGTTACTGGGTTAGGCACATGTGGTTTTCTTTCTGGCCCCTCACCGTGTCGCAGAGTGAGAGAAGGATTCCACTTTATGAATAGCAAGGACAGGATGCTGTGCAGTTTTTAGCCTTTTGTGTATTGAATCCATGTTCTGCACAATGGCATGTTTCAGAGCTAATAGTCCCTCAGGAGGAAAACACACCGGAGGAAGCATTTCCTGCTGTGGGCAGTTGACAGCTGGTGTTGAAAAAGGGCTTCTCGAGTGATGGAGAGGAGGAGGTTTTTTGGGGGAAGTTTTGGTAACATTATTTTACTCTTCTTGTCAACAGCATCGATGGTTACCATAACACAAGTACAGTGACAGATCAAAGGGAAAAAATGATGGTAGTTAAGGACCTCAGGTCAGTATGCATGTCCCACCATGCAAACACAGGTATCTCCACTCAACTCTTGTCATCCTCAGATAGGGCCAACTGTCCTTCACCTGACAATCATGTTTTCTGAGCAAGGATGGAGACGATGAGCACAGAGATGCCACAAATCCTCATTTATATAGTACCATGCATGGACTATGTCTCTGAAGAGGTGTGATAGTTGGGGGGAGGTTGCAGTAACAATGCACAAGAAAGAGTAGAGGGTGAAGTCAAGCTATTTCAGTGGTTCAGTCAGGTCTTAACAGAGCAGGGATTTCATGAGCCATATTTTCTGCAATGAGACAAAGACAAATGGGGATATAAGGGTCAAAATTAGGACAATTCTGGTGAAGATCTGAAAAGACAGGACCATTTCAGCTGGTAGTGGGGGTCTGAGAGGAAGAAACGAAGGAGGGGTCAAAGAAACTCATTCACTGAGCTCTGAGGCCAGCAGAATTGCAACAGCCAGGGTCACAGAGGCCAGTCAGCTGGGAAATCTGATAGAAGTAGAAAGAAATACTGGTTTCTGCTAACTAATAGCAAAATGGTTTATTATACTGAGCAAACCAAAAGGGAATGCATCTATTGCAATTACATATTTCTAGCCAGTCACTACCTGCACAAAACCTGTGGCACAGCTTAGCCTGTCTGTAACATAATTCGGTTTTGGGAGAAGAAATTTGAAGTAAAGGTGATATAAATATGAAGAAAATATCAGTTTGGACAGTCATACAGTTTTCATGAGTGGAACTGGATGAAACCATTTTGAACAAAAGGGTTTAAATCAGAAAAATATCTGTTTTAAATGACCAAATATTTTGGTGAATTTCAATCAAATTCATTGAACTACTTCAACCAGAAAGGGCTGAAAAGACAATGGTTAACCAACAAAATATTTAAATTCAAGACTCTCAAATGGAAATATTTGGTTTTCTGCTTTGAAATTGAGTGTAGCTTTCAAAAATATATCTCTCTATAAATATGTCTTTATGATTAAGGCAGGAGGGCAAGTGTTTATCTCTGAAGTAATTTATTTGCAGTTTGGGGCAGCTTTACTGGAGATGCAAAAGGAGGTTGCAGAGCTCCTTCTCAAACCGCCTGGCATGTCACGCACCGCATATTACAGGACAGCTGCACAGTCTCCTTTTGTCCATCCATCCCCTGGCATCGTGACTGTCATCACTTCTCATAGATTCAGCTGACACAATGAACTTGACAACACAGATGAGCTTGTCCTTTGTGTTGCTGCTTGGTCTCGTCTCTGACTACTCCAGTATGCCCCTCTTGTTAGACTACCATTCCCCATGTATATCATTTCCCTGTAGTGCCATTGCTGAAGCAAGGCTGGTTGCATTTTCTTCTTTTCTTCGTAACACTTCCGTTATTATAAAAGGGTTAGGCAGCCTTGGGAGAAAAAAAAAAAAAACGGCAGCAAGCTGGATGTTTACTTAATTGTTGGTCAAGAGTTGGCTCCCATGGAAATGTTGGCTGAAGGCAACGCTGTGAAGTGTAGTCCCTTCTATGAGAGTGCCAAAAAACCAAGGGGCAGGTGGCAGTTCTTGAACAATAGTCAATTACACTTTTTAGGCAAATATTTGCTCATGTGTCCAGACAATAATGTCTTGTGGAAATGTGTTTGCACAATGTCCTTGACAAAGGCTTGTCTATTAACCTGGACACAATCGGGTACAGCTCTGGAACAGTGTTTAACATATGAACTTCTCAGTTCAAGCAACAACAAAACATCATGCATCCAACTCTGAACAAAACAGTCACCCCAAATTACCTTCATAAGGGGAAAAAAAAAAGCCTTTTGAAGAGGATTTACTTTTAGCCTATAAAAGCACCCAACGTGAATGCGTGTGCTGGGATCTGTGACTCAGTTCCTACAATTTCAGTGTGCTTCCAGTACAGGCTTGGCCAGGTCACTCAAGAACGGAGTTTCAAAAGCCCTGAAACTCTGAAGGACGAGGCCCATCACAGATCAGCAGCATCTTCTTCTGGGGAGCTGGTGCCACTGATTCCAGCCCTCTCTTGAGGATGGCAGGGAGAGCAGAGCCTCATTTTCAGTCCGTAAAGGGAGTTTTGGGTGGTATATGGCGTATGACAGTGTACCACTGTATTGCTAGTACTCACAGTCCTAAGCAAACAATAGTTCAGCCCAATAGTGCCCAAACTTGGAATGGGGACTGCTGAGAGGGTGTTGTGGACTAGAGGTAGACAAAGTTCTGCTGAATTTTCTATATTTCTCTCTGGTTTTGCGGTTACACAAAATGAATGGTCTGTATTGGGGGTGACAGCCAGAAGCATTTGGGAATTGTTAGTATAGTGCTTTGGGTTGTAAATAATCATTCACAAGCTGCTCCTCTTCCCCTCCTGTGAATTCCTCCATGTGTACCAGTATTTTCTGAATGTTTTGGCTGAAAACGTTCCAGCCTCCGCTTTGCACACCACATGTTCACCTCATCTTAGTGGTGATTCAGTATCCACGAGGTGTGTGAGTCACCTCAGGGATGTGGGATTGTTTCTTATTCCCTGACTGACGTGTGGGCACTTATACATGGGAGGACATAATATTTGCTATAGACAGTAAACAAATAAAGGAACTAAAGAGCAACAAACACAGTAGTGGCTGAATGTTTGGCAGAATTTGTGCTAAAACTGATGAAAGTGACAGAATTCTTGAAGTTCTGCCTGGACATTATTGAAAAATAGAGAACCTGTTCCCCTACTGTCAAGTTCATTACAGGAGTAGCTGCATGAATTTGTGTGGCTTCTGCTAATGAAGGAGGTCAGGCAAGATAAGCAAATGGTTACCTGCTTACCTCAAAACAGAATCCAGGAGACACAGCAAACTAAACTTGCCTTGTTTGTTCATAAAAAATATTTCTGAGCCAATTGTTTAGGTTTTGTCCCTCTTGCTGAATGATAAAAAAAATCTCAAATTCCTGCTGCAGCATTCCTGACAGTGAAATCACGCTTGTAACCATTTTATTGCGATCATTATCTTATACCTCTTTCCCTCCCCAAGCTTATTATTTTCCTGTATCATTTCAATGCCTGTTTTCCATAAGCTTTAAAAGCTCAATCTTTGAAAAACTCTTTCACACGCTAAAAGAAACTTTGTTCTTCTGGGAAGCTAAGCTCAGGTTTACATTGCAAGGACCACAGAAAGAGACTTGTAAGGAACAACAGTTATAATGGATTGTGCTGAAAGCTTTACTCAGTTATTGTAATGCATCACCTTTTCTTCCTTTTCCGTTCTTCATTAGTTATAAAGCAATGCCTCAATTTGAGGCACCTTTTGCTCTTTCATGACATCCCAGTTTTGATCACTATATGCATATAACTGAAGAAGGGCCTAATAAAAATAGGTAAGTACCAAACACCAGAACAGGTTTAAACTGCATTCAGAATATTTCTTGGGGTAGTGGGAAGGTGATCAAAACTGCTGAAGTTGCTCAAGATCACAGAGTTCAGCACAGGTCAGTAGGATTTCATGTGCCTAATCCACAGTATCATGAAGGAAATCCTCCCAGAAGTCTTTGTCCTGACCCCCAGTACGTATGTTGATGAAAAGAAAATCATCTATTCAGAAGAGGAAAAAATCATGCTTTGAACAACCACACTCAACAGCTTCTGAAGAAGTAACTAAAATGTATCCTCTGTTAATTACCACTCTCCAGAAGACATATTTAACAGCATGATTACAAAAATCAGGGAATATACAAAGGCAAAAAATATTCATTCCCTTGGGCCAAAAGCTGCTTGCAGTTACACCCAAGAAACCACATTAAAGCCTTCTGCCTGCGAGGTGCCAAGCCATCCTCAAAGCACTGAATCCCATTTGCTGCCGTTGACATCAGCGAGCGCCCACGGCTCCCCGTGGCAACTCAGCACTTGCCAGATGAAGCACCGATGCCCTGGTCTGGCAGCGCACAAGCACACATGCCGAATTCTGCTCCCACGGCCAGCCCCGCCAGTGTCGCTACGAGCTGGATACGTGCTTATGGGCTGCGGGGAAACAGTCCCTGCAGCAGAGCTAGACTCAATCCAGTGCCTATTTTGGCACTAGAGGTGAGCTCCCGGCCTTTTGGGGATGATTAATTTCGGTAATTAGCTTTGCTTTTTCTGTAATTTCTGGGCAATGGTGCTGTTCATGAAAGCGAGCGGAGGAGAAGCGGAATTGGGGAGAGAGCGGGCTGGCAGAGCTGCAAACAGCTGAGCACCTCTCTGCGTCCTGGCCCCAAACCACACGGCTCCTCCAGACCCCCGCGCCTCTTGAGGGGAGGCTGACAAACATGCACCGTCCTGCCAAACCCCAGGACGGGCCTGAGAAGTGCTCCAAACGGGGTCTCCGGCAGCGAGGGCATTGCTCTAATCCACCGCACCATCTAGTGTCAGGACATTTTAAAACACTCCGTTCCCCCGTGCCCACGCGTTTTGTTCTATAGCATCCTAAACATAGGCTCTTTACACAGTGCATTTCCGCAATCAGGGTCTGCTTTGTAAAGTTTTGGGTGTTGTTTTTTTGGTTTGGGGGTTTTGTTTTGTTTTGTTTTGGGGGGGGGGGGTGTTGTGGTTTGGGTTTTTTTTTTTGTTTTGTTTGTTTGTTTGTTTTGTTTTTTTTGTTGTGTTTGTTTTTTTTTCCAAGGTCTCCTGAGTTTATAAAAGGCAGCAAACTGAAGCAACCTCCAGAAGGCCTATGGGTGAATCCAGCCTGGAGCAGCCCTCTCCTCTGAGACTGTGTTACCACTTCACTACTTCATTAGGAGTTGTGCTATAACAGTGCATGGCAATTTGTAGGCACTGAACAGACCAGCTTGCTACCCAAAGACATGAATAGCGAAAGTGTATTGCTAAGCACAACAAAAGGAGTGGGCAATGCAAGAAGCGGGACATACAGACCATACTTCACACTGTTAAAATAGGGTAACGCTCAGCAACAGTTATGTGTTCAATAGGCACCTCCAAGCTTATGTACTTAGAATAACATCTGCATTGCAAGGACCTCACCTTCCCCAGGTCTATCACATCAGCTCAGGGGTAAGTACAGCCTTCAGATTGCCCTTCACACTTGGGTTTTCAATCATGCTTTAGTGGCAGTAACATGCAGAGGAAAAAAGCATCTTTCTGGCTGTTAGCAGTAGGTATCACTGTATGCTAACCTCTGGTCCAAAAAAAGTTGGAAGCACGGGGGAATCAGACTTCTATCTTTCAGGAGACATCAGCATTTGCAAAACAAAGACCTTCTTGCAAGAAGTGTCACTGCTGAACTTGCTATTGCTAATGAATATTACTTGCTCGGGCAATTGTGGGACCCAATAGTCCTTGGAGGCTGCTGAGCTGCCCAGGAAGGTGAGTCACTCTGACAAGGTGCTCCCTTCATTTTTAAATGCAATGAGGCAGCACTTTCAGCCTCGGTGTTCTGCAGTCTTTAGAAACTCTTCATCTGCATGCTTTAACTTCTTTTCATTTATAGAGCTAGGTTCCTACCATTTTCTTTAATGAAAAGAAAAATTCCAGCTATTTAGGTGACAGCTCTATTAGAGATGTTAATGAATACAAAAAGTCCATTATCTTGGAATGGGAATTGTTTTTCAGGCAAAAAACTAATAGGTTTCACTGACAGATAAAAAGCTTTCTTCAATATGTTATAAAAATTGCAAGGAAAAATAATCTCGCTAAAAGTTATTTTCATTAGTTTTATTCTTTTAATCATGAAAATATTTCTATAATTATCATTATGTAGAAGCATTTGCATTCAAAAAAACCTTACAAATGTGGCCTAAATTACCAGCCAGACTCTCTATTCATAGGTTTATGGGCTGTGTTGCTCAAATGAAAAAATAATTAACTTCTCAGTAAAAGTCCTAATGATGTCAATTTTGCTACAGCAGATAGTGTCAGCATACAAGAAGATTAATTCCAATATTGCATATTTGGTTTCCTCGTTGCCTTAGAAATAAACCACAGCGTGTACGTAGGGAGAATATTTTCATCCTACCAAAAGACAACCCCTCCTGCTCCGTACTCTCAGCAGGTGGCAACTCGTTTTTCACTCTGCTGTTCTTGCCCATCACCTAAAGCCCGTTAGGGTCTGCCCTGGGGAGGGGGTGGCCGCATGCTCCGGAGGGACCATCCCTCCCTTATGGGAGGTGAGGCATGGGCACCCCAGTGGAGGGCCCTGGTGGCTTTTTTCGCAGATGTAAAAATATTCCGGATGCCGAGTGGTTCACTTTTGGTGAATCCTAGTGCCATCTTTTGGGGGAAATAGGAATATGCCTTGACCGGTGAATATGCCCTGATACATTTCGGGAGAGCAGCTCTGGTTGTCCTGCTGCCTGGCTCCCAGGGGAGCGGGGTGTCCCTGGGGCTGATGGTGCAAGGTCTCCTGGGTCCCTTGCTATTGCAGCAGCTTGAGGAGACAAACTAGGGCTGGCTTTCATGAGCAGGACCACATCCCAGGACAAGTGTGGCATTCCAGGGATGGTGTGGCATTCAACAGCGGCTACGGGGCGGGGGGGGGCACAGCCAGCCCTGCAGCAGGGGGTGAGCACTGGGCTGGGGACCACTTGTCCATGGGGTGAGCACACTGTCACCCACACCACAGGGAACTGCTGAGGGGACGGGAAACATGCAGGGTCTTCCCAGAAGGAACAGCAGGATTGCACCTGCGGTGTGGTACAGCTGTAGCGTAAAGTCAGTCCAGGGCAGCAGAGGAGGGACAGCACAGCCTGCAGTACCTTTCCAGCCCATGCTGCCTTCATGTCCCTCTCCCCCACACCTCTGTCTCTCCTTTGGCTGGCCTGGGGAGACCAGGCTCAGCAACTTGGCCTACTCCAGACTGGGGAAAAGGGCACAACCCAGACCTACAAACAGAAACTTCAGGGAACATCTGAAATAGAGGGCATCCAAAAATGTCCTGTGCCTTCAGCTCTTGCCAGCCACCCAGCTGTAGCCCAGGAGGAAAGACATGAGGGGAGAGGGCAAAGAGACTGAATATGATGCGTGTCACAAAACATAGCCCTCAAAAGCTGGTTATAAACCACTTGGCAAAACCCTGCACGTCACTCAGTACTACTGAGCACTGGTGTGGGAATGACGAGATCATGGGGAGACTTTACCAGGGAGCATTATGGGCACGGAAACGACGCGCACGCACACACACACACTCTTCTGCTGACATCTGAGGGAAGTCCCGACCCACGCCTGAGGGTGTCCAGCCCTCCCTCCACGGCTGTGGGGAGAGACAGGGGCAGGCGGGGGACACCCTGGGCTGCTTGGTGGATCACAACCTGCAAAAGCCCCAACCCCACAGGTTCGTGCCCCAGCAGGAACTCCACCATAGGAGGAGCACAGTGGCCATGCAGGATGAGAAAGCAGGAGGGTTTGACTTGGCATCCCTCTGCCCCAAGCACCCCTTGACATAGGCTGCACCGGTAGCTTACAAAGCTTTTGTCCACAGCCCAGAGATGCTGAAAACGCTGGGGCCGCATGGCTGTGGCAGTGGGTTTGGTTCAACCTGGCAGCCCACCCTGTCCACTGCTCTGCAGGAGCACAGCCAGAGGAGCCCTGCCCCAGCTGTCCAGCCTGGGCACGCTGCTGCCAGTAACACGTGGGTTTCAAATTCACTTACCAGTTCCTGTATTTTTTAAAACAGATTTTTTGTTTTTCTTGCTAAAGAGAAGAAGAATGCCCCATGCCTTGCACACGCCCAGCTCTGTGAGCAGCCTTGCCTGTAGGGCCTGATCAGCCGGGGTGTCCAGCTGCCACTGGAGCCATGGTTTCTTCATCTCAAAGCCTGAGCTAAGTGACAGGAGGAGTCGCGGGAGCTGACTCAGTCACTGTGTAACATGAGGCAGGGTCAAAGTGGAGGCATGAAGTATTTGCAGGCTGAGCCCAGCGTGCACTCCTGTACTTACTTCAACAGTCAAGCAAACCATACCACTCCTAGAAAATGTTCAGGTCACCTCTTTCTATAGGAGGTGCAAGGGACTAAGCCTGAGAGTCTCCAGGACCCTAATTATAAGGCTAATGCATAAACCAGGCAAGGCCCAGAGGGTGTATGGGAGCACTGCTCCTTCCCGGGAGGCCTGTCAATTCTCCATATGGTTCACAATGAACCACAACCCTGCCCAGATCACTCGACTGTCAGACAATGCCACAAGTACGCAGACCTTCCTTAGTGCCTCATATTACATTATTATTCAGGAAACTCATTAGCACCTTCACAGCCTGTGAGAGCGCTTCTCTCTACAGATGCTCTGTAGCCTTGAAATAGGTGACTGCCCAGACACTTGCTGGCTGATACCACCCTGAAGCCCTCAGGGGCCCCAGCAGCCCCACAGAAGGGGTTAGAAAATGCATGGGCATTTTTCGGTGAGGTCCAAGAGCCATAAGGCCCCTATTTCCGTCTGTGTGGGAGAGCTTGGTTGGGAACAGGTCACATTTACACAACAACATGCAGGTGTCAGACCAAGACTGTAGACTTCATAGTCAAGGGTACTCAAACACAGTCCCAAATCTACATCATTGTCTAGCTGGTTTTCTTTTCAAGACCACCCCAAGCCCCACCATGGGGACATAAAGCTATCAAACACAGTTTTGAAAAGTGCTTTAGTGAACTACTTTTTCTTTAACAGTGAACATTTTGTATGGTGGCATTTTACCCCCTGATGGCCGCCTTTGCTGGAGGGTGGGTCACCCGCAGGGCTATGCACTCATCTCCAAGTCCTTCCAAATGAATGTGACTTTGTTAAAAGGCAAAGCACCAGGGAAGGATTTCTGGAACATCTGAGGGACTGAGGGACACAAATCCCATTGCAAGTGTATCAGATTTGAGAGCCTAAGCTACTTTGGGCCTTTTGGAAACCTTATCATCAGTCAACTAACTACATTTCGCCAGGTATTCTGACCAAATAAAGCTGCTCTACCTCTTCCAGTTTTTCTACTTTTATGTTGTATTGTGCGAAAATTGAAGAAAAAAGGCATGTTAGACCCCAATGACTCTCTATAACATAATTATAATTACACTAAAGCCCACCAGACGTTTTTGAGTAATAGATGACTGAGCCACAAACCAAACGTCTCAGCTTTTAGCCAAAGTAGGGAAATGGAAATGCAACAGTTACTAGGAACACCTACAATGTCTGAGCTCAAAAGCTATTCCAGTAGGTACAGTGGAACATCAAAAATGTTAAAGTTGTGACTGGTTTCCCACCTCATAGACTGCTATGCTAAAACCTTTCACCATGATCTTCATCTGGTAGGAACAGGAGAGCATATTGGATTTGGCACATAGCAGGAGACACACACTGTATGCATGAAACTTTACTGGTTTTTGGTATACAATTAAAATAACAAGAGTGAACAAAGCCGTTTACAGAGTGCTAAGCCAGCGCTTTATACAGCTTATGACAAAACAACAGAGATGTATCGTCTGATGCTTTTATACAGAGTGGAATGATTTATTACATACTGTACATTTAGCATTATAATACATTTAATTGTTGAGGTAAGTGGTTAAAGAAATGAAAAATGCTGGATAGCTCATTTTGTATAGCACTCATCAGTGATTGGAACTGGATATTACATTCCCAGTGCAAATTACCAGCATTGGCAAGGCTATTTTACAGCTGTTCAGTGTGCTGTCTACATTGTAATGAAGTCGTGACATGAAATGTTTGTGGAAATGGTAATGAAATGTTAGCTGAAAATATACTAAAGTGGTAAGTGTAGAAAGAGAAATGAAGTATAACATTTACAAATTCCACCGTCTCCTCAGCTCAGGCAGCTTCAGCTGTTACTTCACCCCAGATGTGCTAACCTGCCTCCTCCTACCGAACTGCGCATCACAGTTGCTCTCCAGCATCTCCTTTGGGCTCAGTGCTTTGAATTAAACCTGACCTTATCTTCTTTTTAAGCCTTGTTTGGTTCTCTTGAACCTCTAAACTCTCTAGGGTCTATGGTCTCGTTCCACTTGCACCTCTCTTTCTATTAACCTCTTGATATCCAGTTGCTGTTTCCTTCCCCACATCCCTCAGATCCATCTTTCACTTTCCATGCCTATACAGGAAAATAATGTGTTTGGGTTTCCCCAGGTATTGAAGCCTTCCTGGCACCCCCTGACCACATGCAATTCCCCTTTCCCTAAGGGGCAGGGGAGGTTGAGCTAAGTCAACCTGCTTGATTGCTGCCTTCACATGGTCAGCCCATGTTTTGATCCTTTGGTTGGCTCTCTGTTTACTGACAACTCAGATCTGATCTCATGTCATTATCATCAAATCATGTCTAACACTTAGCACTGAGTAATCCTTGCAAGAATGTCTTAAAGGTCCACCTATATCCTCTTCCATAAATTGCTAATAAGCCGGCAAGTGTCATGACACTTTGCTACTGCCTCTGACAGCACTTCATAACTCTTTTTCTTCTTCATTCCCTCTTGATTTTGGCCTCCTCCTCCTATTTTTCCTTCCCCTTTCCAAGCCCAACTGATAATAGCTTCTTCATTTCCAGGCATCCTTGGTTTTATGCCCCTTTTCCTGCCACCTCCTTCACTTCAATCTTCCAGGAACAGCCAAGGTAACAACCTTTATTTTCACAACTGTTTTAAGGATCAAGCCCTGCTCTGCTCCAAAGGCTGTGTGCCACTTGCTTTAGTCCTAATTTTCCATCTTTTCTTTGGAAACTCATGGTGGGAGGTTTACAACTTGCTTACAACCATACAGAGCCATTTACAACTTTTCCATAGCTGTAACCATCAGGGAAACAGCAGACACTTCAGTCCCTTGGGGAGCCAGGCTGTGAGCTGTCTATCTATGTGAGGATATGAGCCCATCGCAATGTCCAAGCACCTTCTACACATTTCCTGGATTTATCCTCAGAGCATGTTAGAAGAAAAAACCAATCCCATCCTCCCTCCTTGAAGAAAGAGATGAAATGGAAAATGTTCAGCTAAGCTTGGTAGTAAATACAGCTTCTTCCAGCATTTATTAGTCTTGTGTATTTAAAGATATAAGCACTTAAAAGCAACATCTGTTAGTCATGATCTGTATTTACCACATCCAGCACAATAGGATCCGACTCATGACTGGGTCACCTGAACGCCATTCTCATCCCAGGAGACTGAAACATATTGATGTAGCAGTGTTTCTGGGAAATAGACAGCATGGGGTGATTTTTCAAGCATAAAACAAATAAATATTTTTACTTTCCTTTTTTTCTTTTCTTCCCTTTGTATTTTGAATACAGTAACGCAGGTCAACATACCCTTCCTCAACCCACAAGGGAAAAGGGACATTATTTTAAAAATTGACCATTTCAGTGGTCATTGCTGTTGCAGATGTTCTGGAGAGCTTCACAATCCCTCCAGCTCTTCTCCAGGAGGGTGCAGGAAGGTGGTCTTTGAAGCCCTGTATCGTTCCTGGCAGTCCTGCGCTCATGTCTCAGGTGGCCAAGGGGTCTACATGGCTGGTTTTCTGATACAAACTGGTAATTTTGCAAAAATATATGAAAGAATTGAGTGAACGATGAGTCTAAAACTGAAAATTTGTCTTTCATGTCCTCTTAGGACTGCTTTGAAGCCTAAAAGGACCATGGCGACCATTTAGCCCAAATGCCTGTGCCTGTTCTAAGTACTGTGTATCCATTTTCTGCAGAGCAGCTTTCAAGTTTCCAGTGGAGAAGAATGACACCTTCATCATGAAGAAAATCAGAAAAGTATAGGCACTTTTTTGGCAACGTTACTCATGATTATCTGGTATTAAGCAGCAACATGCTGCTGGGTGCTCTGTGGATGTGCATTTTCTGCCTGAAGCAGCTTTTAGCCTGGCCGGGACACAGACAGAAGAGGGCCAAAATAAATACTGCACAGTTGGGTGAGATGACCTGGTGGAATTAGTGCAGCAAGTTCAAAACAATAGTTTGGAAAAACCTTCCTAGTGGTCTGTTGGTGGAGAGATCTGAGGAAGGGAGGTTTTTCAGTTCATGAGAAAGAAACAGCTCCAAACAAAGAAGAACATGGAAGTCCATTCAGAGCTGAAGGGGTGAAGGGTCTTTTAGCTGCTCAAGGAAGACCTTTCAGCCAGGTGAGGCTAGAAGCACATTAGCTGCTTGACTGAGGAGAGTGGCACAGACTCCAGTGGGAAGGAGGTGGCAGTCAGAGAAGTCATAGATAGAAATGGTTTAGACAGCAGGAGACATCAGGCCGGCCCGTGTGCAGAAACAGAAAAAAAATTTAAAAAAAAAAAAAAAAAATTAAAAAAATATATTAAAAAAAAAAAGAAGGAAAAATAAGAAAGGCCCATTAACAATTATCAGAGAAGAAGAGGGATAGGTTTGTGAAGTGGAATATGTCTAAGCTTGGCTAACATCCAGTCAAAGGGAGCATGATAACAAACTACAAATATTTGGAAAACCGTAAACATTGAGGCAGGCTAGGAACTCTGGAGTGTGATGCATGGGGAGCGTAATCAGAAGAAATTGCAAAATACAAAAATATCAGGAAGACAAAAAAAAATCCCCACGTTAACAATGGGATGTATTAGCCTCTGTGTTAAGGGAATGGGTAGAAATACCCTGGTGCTGAGACCTTTTCAAATGAGAAGGTTAAGGAAACATCAGTAAGTATACAATAGAAAATAGTTCTGTAATAGTGAGGGGGATGGATGGGGTTTCCCAATTAGACTTTCTCACTACTTCCAGGATTATGCACAGAAAACTGTTCTGCCCCTTACTCTTTTACAAAATATATATGGCCCAATATTCAGGTACACAACCCAAGAAATTCTCTGAACCTGGTTTTGAGAAGTCCTCATTCCACTCAGTTAAAAGGACATCTCAGGGCAACTCCTAGCCTAACCAGCCTGGCTGTTTTCTTTAAAATATGTGCCTTTTGAAACAATGATGGCCATTACATTTTGAAACAATATTCCACATTCCAGTTGGCCTAATATCCTCATAAACCAGCTTACCAAGTAGTGCCCCTTCTTCAAGCAAGATGGGTCATGCATCTGATGTAGTCTTAGCTGCCAGTGCCTTGAGGGAGCAGTCACACTGCTCAAGGGGCAGCAGTAGGAGCCAAGCCACTTCGGAGGTTGCAGCTGAAGCCTGGAAATAAGCAGGGAGCCAGGACAGCCTCCTCAGCAGCCTCACGTGCTTCCTGAAAATGGCGTGGCTTACCCAGACTTCATTTGCATGTTTTCTCTTGCTGAAACCCTGGTGTGACCCACTTGTGTGGTCTGCACGGAGGTCAAGATGTAACCAGGAGGTGAGGCATGTGGTGCATAGCCAAGAGCTTCATGCCTTGACCAGGTGTGTGTATACGCAGTTGTCATTATGGAAGGAGGGCCATAGGGCTAATTAACCACGGGGGAAGCTTCGTGGACTCCTTAGGCCTTGCCTCCCTCAGTGTAATGCCAAGTGCTGAAGGGTGGCCTCCTCTGGACCCTAAGGGCTGTGAACTCTTAGCTGAGCTCTGATGAGGAAAGGATCTCCGAACAGCCCAACACAGCAAGGGATGTGACAACTCCAGTGAGGGCCAAAAAAGAAGAAATAACTTTACCTAGAAAGCACAAGGGAGCTCTGTTTTTTTCCAGCAGGTGTTGCTGCCACATAACTCTGCTACCTGTCACTCATGAAAGGGCTTGTCTTGCTGATGGTCAGCAAGGTCCCAACCAAGCCCAAGGACTAGCCACAGTCCACTGTGAACCTCCATGGTAGCACCTAATCTCCTTAACATAGGCCCCAAAGGCAGGCAGGATCTGCTGTGAAGGTATCTGAAGGCTCCCTCCACTGACCAGACAGGGAACTAAGCACTTGTGTTGCACCAGGATTGCTTCAGGAGGCAGTTAAAATTCAGGCATGAGTTAACTGAGTCCTTTGGATGGCTGAGGTGCCATTCTCACTTACCGGCGACTTAGGTAAGCAGAGACTATTCTCAGGGCCATTCCCCTGATGCGATCAAAACTTGAGAACATGGCACAGAAAAAGATCATGGGATCATTAAGCATGTAATATAATGTAGAGTGGGTTTTTTTACCTTTCTTTAATGCATCTGTAATTAAAAATTTATTTTAAAATTAGATCTTAGCTGGTGTAAGAAATAGCCTGAGCAAGAAGAGTTTGCTGAAGAAAGTCTAAATCATGGATAATACCTGTGTTTCTGTGGGCAGTTTAAAAAGCATGTCCTAACCTCTGTTGATCTTCCCTGAAGACTCACAATACAAGTGCTGTAAAATACATCCTTCAAAGGGATTCTTTTTACGTACACACTAAACCCAATTTAATATCAAGGGAAATATATTGATCAAGAATGGTGAAAGTTGAGCTTCCTAATTTTAGTTTTAAAACTTTTCTCAGCACCACTTCCCATGTTACAGTGTAGCTTCTCAGACAGATGGGTATTTCTTGGTGAAAGATAAGCACACATGTATATCTCTAAATTTCAGGAAATATAAAGCTTCTACTTTCAGAGGAGTCCTCAGAGTGCTGTAATAAGGTATGAGACAACTGACAACTGACTTTAAAAGAAGTCCTAATCTAAACAAAGGGCCAAAGTTATCAACATGACCAACTTGTACAAATGTGGACTCATCAGGGCCATGTTGTCCATGATTCCAGGTGCTTAAATGGCAAACAGACGGCACGTTCAGCCAAGGTCTTGGGGTCTGTCTGAGCCTCATGTGAATGTCTCTCACAGTATGGATGCAGAGATGCTCAGCTTCCCTGAGCATTTTGGCTGTACTGGGCCCATCCTTTGTCATGGTCTGAACTGAGAACCAGCCCCTAAAACTCTGGCCTCACTCCCGTCGTCCTGGCTCCAAGTAGCAGGGCCAGATCAGGTAGCAGGCAGTGAGTAGCAGAGATACTACCATGGGTCCACCACCTGTTTTGGCTCTGCCAGTGCCCTGGGACACTGGGCTGGCCTTGCCCTCCAACAGAAGACCACCATGGGGTGGCTGCTGCCCCTGGGGTAGGGAGGCCCTGCAAGTAGCAGAGCGACCCGTCCCTGTGCAGCAGCAGTAGGCTTTCTCCATCCTTCACTTTCCTCTTCATCCTCAGGGTTGCAAAATCCAGGTTTTCCAAGGCTCCCAGAAAGCTGTGAGCTGGTCGTGTGGAAAGGTGTAGCTCTAAGACAGATGTTCTGGACTGGTTCACCAGTGAGTTACTCATGGCCTACTGTAGGATTTTGTTCTTCATCATGAGGGGTCTCCATCATGCCATCTGCTGTGACTTCATCCCTGTCCCAGGATTCAATCCCTTTCTTTTAATATCAGGATGTTGTTCCCATTGCACATGATAGCAGCCAGGCAACACAATCTGGAAATCCTGCAGGCAGCTCTGTCAGTGCTGGGGATGCTTTGGAGGCCTCCAGGCATGACCTTGCCAATCTAAACAAAGATGGTTGTTTTATCTGGATTTTTAAGTGTTTGATTAAAAGGTGGTTCAATAATACACTTACCGTTTTTTGAGTTGGAAGTACACATGAAGTAGATATAGCAAGCATCTGTAGATTTATTTCCACTGAAAGACAAACTATTATTCTCATAGTCAGCACGTAGGTGTGCCTTCCATAACTTTCTAAAATCGTGAGTGACTAACCTTTTCCAAGAGTTCCGTTTTTCTAACCTTTCCTTGAGTTTTTATTTTTTAAGAGATATAGACTTACAGTGCTTATTTCCCAAACGATCACAAGGCTTATGATGCCACCGCTCAGGTCTCAAACATTAGTAATATAATCCTGTGCTTATAAACTGCCACCAAGACACCCATAACACAGGAGTCTGGCAAGTAGGCTCCCATTCCACAGCACCAATTAATGTTCCACAAAACGGATATGCAGAACATTTGCTATAAAACCTGAAATCACACCCATTTTGTCTGAAAAAGAGACAAAAGAACAGAAAAAAAGAGGGATACAGTTGGAGGTCTAAGCTGACTGGGGTCTTTGCAGTAAACCCTCCCTGCTGGGGAGAGGCACTCATAAATGTCAGTGCTGATTTTCCAGACCAGTTCTTCAGCTGGTGTTGCAAAAAAATGGAGTCATGCCATTAGGCACCGGATGTAGTTTTGGGACCTGGGGTACAGTGTGGGAAGCCTCTAAATCTAGAAGAGAAAAAAACATCCTGCACTTTGTAAACAGCCAGGATGGACTGCAATGACAAATTCATAAGCTACCATACAATCTATTCTAAAGGGAGGAATAATGGAAGTTATTCATTATTCACTTTATTTACTAATAATGATACAGTATGTATTAATAGGAAGGGGGTATGGTAATTTGACATATGACTCATATGAAAATACAACTAGGCTGAGATTATGCTGCATAATCAGATGGCAACAAAAGAATTTCTGGGTATCAGTATTCTTCCTTAGAGGCCTCCTTTAGACTTCATTTTCAATCTTGGCCACGATGTTGTCAAAGAATTGGGCATGGTTGCAATCTCTGGGCAAAAAGGAGCTCAGGACAGGAATGGCAAGGCACTGTTAAAGAAGGGCTGCAAGTATTTCAGCAGAACTGTCTGGAAAAAACGATACACAGCACCTGTCCACTTTGAACTTAGGCTAAGCATTGCTATTTGGTCCTACATTTTCAAGATTGCCAGATTTCATGAAACAAAAATCTAAAACAAAATGCCTAGCATATTTTAACATGGTGAGTAGGAGATCTGATAGGCGTGTCAGGCACTAAAAATGCAAATGCAAATGCAAACTACAGTGTCAATCTGAATTGCCATGCTAGGCCAAGCTTATTTTATTACATACATTCTGCATTCTAAGTACTAATATGTTCATAATGTAAACATTAAGCATACAGAGTTAAAATTCAAGGCCACAATATTTTTGATTGTCCCTTTTTTGTGTCTTTGGTTGGCCGAGATCAACTCGTAGTGTATAAATGCATAAGTTATATAATAATTATATAAAAAGGAAAAAATAACATTGACTTGTATACTTCATTCTGACAAACGCACAGCGTTCGCGACTCGATAAAGAAAAACTGGCGCCCGCCTAACAAAAATACTTAGATGATTTCTGATTTTGGCAGTCAGGGGTTGTCTCTTGCTTTAACCAATAGAAAACAAACTCCCTTAATAATGATGAGGTTCTAACTGGTAACTTTTAAATATCAAACACAATTCCAGTTTTACTTTTTTTTTTTAAGAGATGCATACTCTGATTTCTGAATTCTTCTGCTTTTCCCTTTTTCCACTTTTTTTATTACTATAAAATCAAGTCTGTTCCTCCTGTAATACTGGGAATGGTATGATACTGAGCAATATGTTTCACAAGTCCAAACAAGTGTTTCTTCATAGTCCCAACGCTACTAAGTTTTGAGTCTTTTCAGTCCTACTGGTAAAGAAGTTTCTTTTCTCCCATTCTCACCACCTTTGTCCTCCTCTTTCTCCTTCCTGCTTCCTCTGTCAGGTACAGGCCTCTGATCACAGTCATACACTTGCCCTTCAGCACATTCTTATTTCCAATGCTTGGCTCAGGGTTCCTGTAATACTGTCAAGGAATCTTAAAGTTTGGGTTGTCTTCACAGTTTGAGTAGCTGATAACACTCTGATGAATGGAACGCATTTGATTTCAACTAAAACAATGCTGTTATATTCCAAATCAGCTTCCACACTAAACCAGTCTCTTTTGTTGATATGTTTCTAATTTTTAAATACAGGTAGGGTCTTTTTCCTTTTTTTCCCTTTTCCCCCCTCTTTTGTAATGACTCATATATTGTATGTTAGGTCACTATAGACTTATCCTTATATTGCTGTAGTATAGTCCCAGTTTTGCACTAGCAAGATATCAAACTTTACACATAAGCTTATCAACTTTTTAAGACCACTAGCTTTCGTAGGTTTTCCTTACCATTTCATGCTTTTACCTACAATAGTCTATTGTTGTTTGGTCCACAGAGTCGATGCCCATATACATTACATTTTAGTATCTTAATACTTCTTGAATATCTCCTTTAAATCCCTACTACAAAGAGTCTTTTTGACATCTATTTTTTAATGTGTTTTTTCCCAGCCAAACCTTCACTTGTCTCTTAGGCACTTTTCATTCGTGTACTCCAATAGAGTTCATTGCAATTCATCAGGGACTGTATCCCAGGGAGAAGTGTCTTTGTTTGCGTTTTCTGGTGTTTCTTTTTTTCCCCACTTAGTAGTAGGTGCCAAGATGAGAAGGCATATGAGCAGCTGGCAGCCTGGTATTGGGGTAAATACCTCCAGTTGGTGAATTCCAGTATGGATTAGGGGCAGCAAAAAAGCTGGACGATGTTACGGGCAAAGCAGGGGGGTGGGGAGCTACAAAGTTCATCTTCTGAGGGTGTGCATGATAGGAGCTCATGTAGGGGAGGTCTGATGGGTATTTGTACATGGACGAC